>NC_135408.1:12252259-12979518 GCF_051989625.1 Stigmatopora argus | reverse complement strand
ACCCTAACCCTAACCCTAACCCTAACCCTAACCCTAACCCTAACCCTAACCCTAACCCTAACCCTAACCCTAACCCTAACCCTAACCCTAACCCTAACCCTAACCCTAACCCTAACCCTAACCCTAACCCTAACCCTAACCCTAACCCTAACCCTAACCCTAACCCTAACCCTAACCCTAACCCTAACCCTAACCCTAACCCTAACCCTAACCCTAACCCTAACCCTAACCCTAACCCTAACCCTAACCCTAACCCTAACCCTAACCCTAACCCTAACCCTAACCCTAACCCTAACCCTAACCCTAACCCTAACCCTAACCCTAACCCTAACCCTAACCCTAACCCTAACCCTAACCCTAACCCTAACCCTAACCCTAACCCTAACCCTAACCCTAACCCTAACCCTAACCCTAACCCTAACCCTAACCCTAACCCTAACCCTAACCCTAACCCTAACCCTAACCCTAACCCTAACCCTAACCCTAACCCTAACCCTAACCCTAACCCTAACCCTAACCCTAACCCTAACCCTAACCCTAACCCTAACCCTAACCCTAACCCTAACCCTAACCCTAACCCTAACCCTAACCCTAACCCTAACCCTAACCCTAACCCTAACCCTAACCCTAACCCTAACCCTAACCCTAACCCTAACCCTAACCCTAACCCTAACCCTAACCCTAACCCTAACCCTAACCCTAACCCTAACCCTAACCCTAACCCTAACCCTAACCCTAACCCTAACCCTAACCCTAACCCTAACCCTAACCCTAACCCTAACCCTAACCCTAACCCTAACCCTAACCCTAACCCTAACCCTAACCCTAACCCTAACCCTAACCCTAACCCTAACCCTAACCCTAACCCTAACCCTAACCCTAACCCTAACCCTAACCCTAACCCTAACCCTAACCCTAACCCTAACCCTAACCCTAACCCTAACCCTAACCCTAACCCTAACCCTAACCCTAACCCTAACCCTAACCCTAACCCTAACCCTAACCCTAACCCTAACCCTAACCCTAACCCTAACCCTAACCCTAACCCTAACCCTAACCCTAACCCTAACCCTAACCCTAACCCTAACCCTAACCCTAACCCTAACCCTAACCCTAACCCTAACCCTAACCCTAACCCTAACCCTAACCCTAACCCTAACCCTAACCCTAACCCTAACCCTAACCCTAACCCTAACCCTAACCCTAACCCTAACCCTAACCCTAACCCTAACCCTAACCCTAACCCTAACCCTAACCCTAACCCTAACCCTAACCCTAACCCTAACCCTAACCCTAACCCTAACCCTAACCCTAACCCTAACCCTAACCCTAACCCTAACCCTAACCCTAACCCTAACCCTAACCCTAACCCTAACCCTAACCCTAACCCTAACCCTAACCCTAACCCTAACCCTAACCCTAACCCTAACCCTAACCCTAACCCTAACCCTAACCCTAACCCTAACCCTAACCCTAACCCTAACCCTAACCCTAACCCTAACCCTAACCCTAACCCTAACCCTAACCCTAACCCTAACCCTAACCCTAACCCTAACCCTAACCCTAACCCTAACCCTAACCCTAACCCTAACCCTAACCCTAACCCTAACCCTAACCCTAACCCTAACCCTAACCCTAACCCTAACCCTAACCCTAACCCTAACCCTAACCCTAACCCTAACCCTAACCCTAACCCTAACCCTAACCCTAACCCTAACCCTAACCCTAACCCTAACCCTAACCCTAACCCTAACCCTAACCCTAACCCTAACCCTAACCCTAACCCTAACCCTAACCCTAACCCTAACCCTAACCCTAACCCTAACCCTAACCCTAACCCTAACCCTAACCCTAACCCTAACCCTAACCCTAACCCTAACCCTAACCCTAACCCTAACCCTAACCCTAACCCTAACCCTAACCCTAACCCTAACCCTAACCCTAACCCTAACCCTAACCCTAACCCTAACCCTAACCCTAACCCTAACCCTAACCCTAACCCTAACCCTAACCCTAACCCTAACCCTAACCCTAACCCTAACCCTAACCCTAACCCTAACCCTAACCCTAACCCTAACCCTAACCCTAACCCTAACCCTAACCCTAACCCTAACCCTAACCCTAACCCTAACCCTAACCCTAACCCTAACCCTAACCCTAACCCTAACCCTAACCCTAACCCTAACCCTAACCCTAACCCTAACCCTAACCCTAACCCTAACCCTAACCCTAACCCTAACCCTAACCCTAACCCTAACCCTAACCCTAACCCTAACCCTAACCCTAACCCTAACCCTAACCCTAACCCTAACCCTAACCCTAACCCTAACCCTAACCCTAACCCTAACCCTAACCCTAACCCTAACCCTAACCCTAACCCTAACCCTAACCCTAACCCTAACCCTAACCCTAACCCTAACCCTAACCCTAACCCTAACCCTAACCCTAACCCTAACCCTAACCCTAACCCTAACCCTAACCCTAACCCTAACCCTAACCCTAACCCTAACCCTAACCCTAACCCTAACCCTAACCCTAACCCTAACCCTAACCCTAACCCTAACCCTAACCCTAACCCTAACCCTAACCCTAACCCTAACCCTAACCCTAACCCTAACCCTAACCCTAACCCTAACCCTAACCCTAACCCTAACCCTAACCCTAACCCTAACCCTAACCCTAACCCTAACCCTAACCCTAACCCTAACCCTAACCCTAACCCTAACCCTAACCCTAACCCTAACCCTAACCCTAACCCTAACCCTAACCCTAACCCTAACCCTAACCCTAACCCTAACCCTAACCCTAACCCTAACCCTAACCCTAACCCTAACCCTAACCCTAACCCTAACCCTAACCCTAACCCTAACCCTAACCCTAACCCTAACCCTAACCCTAACCCTAACCCTAACCCTAACCCTAACCCTAACCCTAACCCTAACCCTAACCCTAACCCTAACCCTAACCCTAACCCTAACCCTAACCCTAACCCTAACCCTAACCCTAACCCTAACCCTAACCCTAACCCTAACCCTAACCCTAACCCTAACCCTAACCCTAACCCTAACCCTAACCCTAACCCTAACCCTAACCCTAACCCTAACCCTAACCCTAACCCTAACCCTAACCCTAACCCTAACCCTAACCCTAACCCTAACCCTAACCCTAACCCTAACCCTAACCCTAACCCTAACCCTAACCCTAACCCTAACCCTAACCCTAACCCTAACCCTAACCCTAACCCTAACCCTAACCCTAACCCTAACCCTAACCCTAACCCTAACCCTAACCCTAACCCTAACCCTAACCCTAACCCTAACCCTAACCCTAACCCTAACCCTAACCCTAACCCTAACCCTAACCCTAACCCTAACCCTAACCCTAACCCTAACCCTAACCCTAACCCTAACCCTAACCCTAACCCTAACCCTAACCCTAACCCTAACCCTAACCCTAACCCTAACCCTAACCCTAACCCTAACCCTAACCCTAACCCTAACCCTAACCCTAACCCTAACCCTAACCCTAACCCTAACCCTAACCCTAACCCTAACCCTAACCCTAACCCTAACCCTAACCCTAACCCTAACCCTAACCCTAACCCTAACCCTAACCCTAACCCTAACCCTAACCCTAACCCTAACCCTAACCCTAACCCTAACCCTAACCCTAACCCTAACCCTAACCCTAACCCTAACCCTAACCCTAACCCTAACCCTAACCCTAACCCTAACCCTAACCCTAACCCTAACCCTAACCCTAACCCTAACCCTAACCCTAACCCTAACCCTAACCCTAACCCTAACCCTAACCCTAACCCTAACCCTAACCCTAACCCTAACCCTAACCCTAACCCTAACCCTAACCCTAACCCTAACCCTAACCCTAACCCTAACCCTAACCCTAACCCTAACCCTAACCCTAACCCTAACCCTAACCCTAACCCTAACCCTAACCCTAACCCTAACCCTAACCCTAACCCTAACCCTAACCCTAACCCTAACCCTAACCCTAACCCTAACCCTAACCCTAACCCTAACCCTAACCCTAACCCTAACCCTAACCCTAACCCTAACCCTAACCCTAACCCTAACCCTAACCCTAACCCTAACCCTAACCCTAACCCTAACCCTAACCCTAACCCTAACCCTAACCCTAACCCTAACCCTAACCCTAACCCTAACCCTAACCCTAACCCTAACCCTAACCCTAACCCTAACCCTAACCCTAACCCTAACCCTAACCCTAACCCTAACCCTAACCCTAACCCTAACCCTAACCCTAACCCTAACCCTAACCCTAACCCTAACCCTAACCCTAACCCTAACCCTAACCCTAACCCTAACCCTAACCCTAACCCTAACCCTAACCCTAACCCTAACCCTAACCCTAACCCTAACCCTAACCCTAACCCTAACCCTAACCCTAACCCTAACCCTAACCCTAACCCTAACCCTAACCCTAACCCTAACCCTAACCCTAACCCTAACCCTAACCCTAACCCTAACCCTAACCCTAACCCTAACCCTAACCCTAACCCTAACCCTAACCCTAACCCTAACCCTAACCCTAACCCTAACCCTAACCCTAACCCTAACCCTAACCCTAACCCTAACCCTAACCCTAACCCTAACCCTAACCCTAACCCTAACCCTAACCCTAACCCTAACCCTAACCCTAACCCTAACCCTAACCCTAACCCTAACCCTAACCCTAACCCTAACCCTAACCCTAACCCTAACCCTAACCCTAACCCTAACCCTAACCCTAACCCTAACCCTAACCCTAACCCTAACCCTAACCCTAACCCTAACCCTAACCCTAACCCTAACCCTAACCCTAACCCTAACCCTAACCCTAACCCTAACCCTAACCCTAACCCTAACCCTAACCCTAACCCTAACCCTAACCCTAACCCTAACCCTAACCCTAACCCTAACCCTAACCCTAACCCGAACCCTAACCCTAACCCTAACCCTAACCCTAACCCTAACCCTAACCCTAACCCTAACCCTAACCCTAACCCTAACCCTAACCCTAACCCTAACCCTAACCCTAACCCTAACCCTAACCCTAACCCTAACCCTAACCCTAACCCTAACCCTAACCCTAACCCTAACCCTAACCCTAACCCTAACCCTAACCCTAACCCTAACCCTAACCCTAACCCTAACCCTAACCCTAACCCTAACCCTAACCCTAACCCTAACCCTAACCCTAACCCTAACCCTAACCCTAACCCTAACCCTAACCCTAACCCTAACCCTAACCCTAACCCTAACCCTAACCCTAACCCTAACCCTAACCCTAACCCTAACCCTAACCCTAACCCTAACCCTAACCCTAACCCTAACCCTAACCCTAACCCTAACCCTAACCCTAACCCTAACCCTAACCCTAACCCTAACCCTAACCCTAACCCTAACCCTAACCCTAACCCTAACCCTAACCCTAACCCTAACCCTAACCCTAACCCTAACCCTAACCCTAACCCTAACCCTAACCCTAACCCTAACCCTAACCCTAACCCTAACCCTAACCCTAACCCTAACCCTAACCCTAACCCTAACCCTAACCCTAACCCTAACCCTAACCCTAACCCTAACCCTAACCCTAACCCTAACCCTAACCCTAACCCTAACCCTAACCCTAACCCTAACCCTAACCCTAACCCTAACCCTAACCCTAACCCTAACCCTAACCCTAACCCTAACCCTAACCCTAACCCTAACCCTAACCCTAACCCTAACCCTAACCCTAACCCTAACCCTAACCCTAACCCTAACCCTAACCCTAACCCTAACCCTAACCCTAACCCTAACCCTAACCCTAACCCTAACCCTAACCCTAACCCTAACCCTAACCCTAACCCTAACCCTAACCCTAACCCTAACCCTAACCCTAACCCTAACCCTAACCCTAACCCTAACCCTAACCCTAACCCTAACCCTAACCCTAACCCTAACCCTAACCCTAACCCTAACCCTAACCCTAACCCTAACCCTAACCCTAACCCTAACCCTAACCCTAACCCTAACCCTAACCCTAACCCTAACCCTAACCCTAACCCTAACCCTAACCCTAACCCTAACCCTAACCCTAACCCTAACCCTAACCCTAACCCTAACCCTAACCCTAACCCTAACCCTAACCCTAACCCTAACCCTAACCCTAACCCTAACCCTAACCCTAACCCTAACCCTAACCCTAACCCTAACCCTAACCCTAACCCTAACCCTAACCCTAACCCTAACCCTAACCCTAACCCTAACCCTAACCCTAACCCTAACCCTAACCCTAACCCTAACCCTAACCCTAACCCTAACCCTAACCCTAACCCTAACCCTAACCCTAACCCTAACCCTAACCCTAACCCTAACCCTAACCCTAACCCTAACCCTAACCCTAACCCTAACCCTAACCCTAACCCTAACCCTAACCCTAACCCTAACCCTAACCCTAACCCTAACCCTAACCCTAACCCTAACCCTAACCCTAACCCTAACCCTAACCCTAACCCTAACCCTAACCCTAACCCTAACCCTAACCCTAACCCTAACCCTAACCCTAACCCTAACCCTAACCCTAACCCTAACCCTAACCCTAACCCTAACCCTAACCCTAACCCTAACCCTAACCCTAACCCTAACCCTAACCCTAACCCTAACCCTAACCCTAACCCTAACCCTAACCCTAACCCTAACCCTAACCCTAACCCTAACCCTAACCCTAACCCTAACCCTAACCCTAACCCTAACCCTAACCCTAACCCTAACCCTAACCCTAACCCTAACCCTAACCCTAACCCTAACCCTAACCCTAACCCTAACCCTAACCCTAACCCTAACCCTAACCCTAACCCTAACCCTAACCCTAACCCTAACCCTAACCCTAACCCTAACCCTAACCCTAACCCTAACCCTAACCCTAACCCTAACCCTAACCCTAACCCTAACCCTAACCCTAACCCTAACCCTAACCCTAACCCTAACCCTAACCCTAACCCTAACCCTAACCCTAACCCTAACCCTAACCCTAACCCTAACCCTAACCCTAACCCTAACCCTAACCCTAACCCTAACCCTAACCCTAACCCTAACCCTAACCCTAACCCTAACCCTAACCCTAACCCTAACCCTAACCCTAACCCTAACCCTAACCCTAACCCTAACCCTAACCCTAACCCTAACCCTAACCCTAACCCTAACCCTAACCCTAACCCTAACCCTAACCCTAACCCTAACCCTAACCCTAACCCTAACCCTAACCCTAACCCTAACCCTAACCCTAACCCTAACCCTAACCCTAACCCTAACCCTAACCCTAACCCTAACCCTAACCCTAACCCTAACCCTAACCCTAACCCTAACCCTAACCCTAACCCTAACCCTAACCCTAACCCTAACCCTAACCCTAACCCTAACCCTAACCCTAACCCTAACCCTAACCCTAACCCTAACCCTAACCCTAACCCTAACCCTAACCCTAACCCTAACCCTAACCCTAACCCTAACCCTAACCCTAACCCTAACCCTAACCCTAACCCTAACCCTAACCCTAACCCTAACCCTAACCCTAACCCTAACCCTAACCCTAACCCTAACCCTAACCCTAACCCTAACCCTAACCCTAACCCTAACCCTAACCCTAACCCTAACCCTAACCCTAACCCTAACCCTAACCCTAACCCTAACCCTAACCCTAACCCTAACCCTAACCCTAACCCTAACCCTAACCCTAACCCTAACCCTAACCCTAACCCTAACCCTAACCCTAACCCTAACCCTAACCCTAACCCTAACCCTAACCCTAACCCTAACCCTAACCCTAACCCTAACCCTAACCCTAACCCTAACCCTAACCCTAACCCTAACCCTAACCCTAACCCTAACCCTAACCCTAACCCTAACCCTAACCCTAACCCTAACCCTAACCCTAACCCTAACCCTAACCCTAACCCTAACCCTAACCCTAACCCTAACCCTAACCCTAACCCTAACCCTAACCCTAACCCTAACCCTAACCCTAACCCTAACCCTAACCCTAACCCTAACCCTAACCCTAACCCTAACCCTAACCCTAACCCTAACCCTAACCCTAACCCTAACCCTAACCCTAACCCTAACCCTAACCCTAACCCTAACCCTAACCCTAACCCTAACCCTAACCCTAACCCTAACCCTAACCCTAACCCTAACCCTAACCCTAACCCTAACCCTAACCCTAACCCTAACCCTAACCCTAACCCTAACCCTAACCCTAACCCTAACCCTAACCCTAACCCTAACCCTAACCCTAACCCTAACCCTAACCCTAACCCTAACCCTAACCCTAACCCTAACCCTAACCCTAACCCTAACCCTAACCCTAACCCTAACCCTAACCCTAACCCTAACCCTAACCCTAACCCTAACCCTAACCCTAACCCTAACCCTAACCCTAACCCTAACCCTAACCCTAACCCTAACCCTAACCCTAACCCTAACCCTAACCCTAACCCTAACCCTAACCCTAACCCTAACCCTAACCCTAACCCTAACCCTAACCCTAACCCTAACCCTAACCCTAACCCTAACCCTAACCCTAACCCTAACCCTAACCCTAACCCTAACCCTAACCCTAACCCTAACCCTAACCCTAACCCTAACCCTAACCCTAACCCTAACCCTAACCCTAACCCTAACCCTAACCCTAACCCTAACCCTAACCCTAACCCTAACCCTAACCCTAACCCTAACCCTAACCCTAACCCTAACCCTAACCCTAACCCTAACCCTAACCCTAACCCTAACCCTAACCCTAACCCTAACCCTAACCCTAACCCTAACCCTAACCCTAACCCTAACCCTAACCCTAACCCTAACCCTAACCCTAACCCTAACCCTAACCCTAACCCTAACCCTAACCCTAACCCTAACCCTAACCCTAACCCTAACCCTAACCCTAACCCTAACCCTAACCCTAACCCTAACCCTAACCCTAACCCTAACCCTAACCCTAACCCTAACCCTAACCCTAACCCTAACCCTAACCCTAACCCTAACCCTAACCCTAACCCTAACCCTAACCCTAACCCTAACCCTAACCCTAACCCTAACCCTAACCCTAACCCTAACCCTAACCCTAACCCTAACCCTAACCCTAACCCTAACCCTAACCCTAACCCTAACCCTAACCCTAACCCTAACCCTAACCCTAACCCTAACCCTAACCCTAACCCTAACCCTAACCCTAACCCTAACCCTAACCCTAACCCTAACCCTAACCCTAACCCTAACCCTAACCCTAACCCTAACCCTAACCCTAACCCTAACCCTAACCCTAACCCTAACCCTAACCCTAACCCTAACCCTAACCCTAACCCTAACCCTAACCCTAACCCTAACCCTAACCCTAACCCTAACCCTAACCCTAACCCTAACCCTAACCCTAACCCTAACCCTAACCCTAACCCTAACCCTAACCCTAACCCTAACCCTAACCCTAACCCTAACCCTAACCCTAACCCTAACCCTAACCCTAACCCTAACCCTAACCCTAACCCTAACCCTAACCCTAACCCTAACCCTAACCCTAACCCTAACCCTAACCCTAACCCTAACCCTAACCCTAACCCTAACCCTAACCCTAACCCTAACCCTAACCCTAACCCTAACCCTAACCCTAACCCTAACCCTAACCCTAACCCTAACCCTAACCCTAACCCTAACCCTAACCCTAACCCTAACCCTAACCCTAACCCTAACCCTAACCCTAACCCTAACCCTAACCCTAACCCTAACCCTAACCCTAACCCTAACCCTAACCCTAACCCTAACCCTAACCCTAACCCTAACCCTAACCCTAACCCTAACCCTAACCCTAACCCTAACCCTAACCCTAACCCTAACCCTAACCCTAACCCTAACCCTAACCCTAACCCTAACCCTAACCCTAACCCTAACCCTAACCCTAACCCTAACCCTAACCCTAACCCTAACCCTAACCCTAACCCTAACCCTAACCCTAACCCTAACCCTAACCCTAACCCTAACCCTAACCCTAACCCTAACCCTAACCCTAACCCTAACCCTAACCCTAACCCTAACCCTAACCCTAACCCTAACCCTAACCCTAACCCTAACCCTAACCCTAACCCTAACCCTAACCCTAACCCTAACCCTAACCCTAACCCTAACCCTAACCCTAACCCTAACCCTAACCCTAACCCTAACCCTAACCCTAACCCTAACCCTAACCCTAACCCTAACCCTAACCCTAACCCTAACCCTAACCCTAACCCTAACCCTAACCCTAACCCTAACCCTAACCCTAACCCTAACCCTAACCCTAACCCTAACCCTAACCCTAACCCTAACCCTAACCCTAACCCTAACCCTAACCCTAACCCTAACCCTAACCCTAACCCTAACCCTAACCCTAACCCTAACCCTAACCCTAACCCTAACCCTAACCCTAACCCTAACCCTAACCCTAACCCTAACCCTAACCCTAACCCTAACCCTAACCCTAACCCTAACCCTAACCCTAACCCTAACCCTAACCCTAACCCTAACCCTAACCCTAACCCTAACCCTAACCCTAACCCTAACCCTAACCCTAACCCTAACCCTAACCCTAACCCTAACCCTAACCCTAACCCTAACCCTAACCCTAACCCTAACCCTAACCCTAACCCTAACCCTAACCCTAACCCTAACCCTAACCCTAACCCTAACCCTAACCCTAACCCTAACCCTAACCCTAACCCTAACCCTAACCCTAACCCTAACCCTAACCCTAACCCTAACCCTAACCCTAACCCTAACCCTAACCCTAACCCTAACCCTAACCCTAACCCTAACCCTAACCCTAACCCTAACCCTAACCCTAACCCTAACCCTAACCCTAACCCTAACCCTAACCCTAACCCTAACCCTAACCCTAACCCTAACCCTAACCCTAACCCTAACCCTAACCCTAACCCTAACCCTAACCCTAACCCTAACCCTAACCCTAACCCTAACCCTAACCCTAACCCTAACCCTAACCCTAACCCTAACCCTAACCCTAACCCTAACCCTAACCCTAACCCTAACCCTAACCCTAACCCTAACCCTAACCCTAACCCTAACCCTAACCCTAACCCTAACCCTAACCCTAACCCTAACCCTAACCCTAACCCTAACCCTAACCCTAACCCTAACCCTAACCCTAACCCTAACCCTAACCCTAACCCTAACCCTAACCCTAACCCTAACCCTAACCCTAACCCTAACCCTAACCCTAACCCTAACCCTAACCCTAACCCTAACCCTAACCCTAACCCTAACCCTAACCCTAACCCTAACCCTAACCCTAACCCTAACCCTAACCCTAACCCTAACCCTAACCCTAACCCTAACCCTAACCCTAACCCTAACCCTAACCCTAACCCTAACCCTAACCCTAACCCTAACCCTAACCCTAACCCTAACCCTAACCCTAACCCTAACCCTAACCCTAACCCTAACCCTAACCCTAACCCTAACCCTAACCCTAACCCTAACCCTAACCCTAACCCTAACCCTAACCCTAACCCTAACCCTAACCCTAACCCTAACCCTAACCCTAACCCTAACCCTAACCCTAACCCTAACCCTAACCCTAACCCTAACCCTAACCCTAACCCTAACCCTAACCCTAACCCTAACCCTAACCCTAACCCTAACCCTAACCCTAACCCTAACCCTAACCCTAACCCTAACCCTAACCCTAACCCTAACCCTAACCCTAACCCTAACCCTAACCCTAACCCTAACCCTAACCCTAACCCTAACCCTAACCCTAACCCTAACCCTAACCCTAACCCTAACCCTAACCCTAACCCTAACCCTAACCCTAACCCTAACCCTAACCCTAACCCTAACCCTAACCCTAACCCTAACCCTAACCCTAACCCTAACCCTAACCCTAACCCTAACCCTAACCCTAACCCTAACCCTAACCCTAACCCTAACCCTAACCCTAACCCTAACCCTAACCCTAACCCTAACCCTAACCCTAACCCTAACCCTAACCCTAACCCTAACCCTAACCCTAACCCTAACCCTAACCCTAACCCTAACCCTAACCCTAACCCTAACCCTAACCCTAACCCTAACCCTAACCCTAACCCTAACCCTAACCCTAACCCTAACCCTAACCCTAACCCTAACCCTAACCCTAACCCTAACCCTAACCCTAACCCTAACCCTAACCCTAACCCTAACCCTAACCCTAACCCTAACCCTAACCCTAACCCTAACCCTAACCCTAACCCTAACCCTAACCCTAACCCTAACCCTAACCCTAACCCTAACCCTAACCCTAACCCTAACCCTAACCCTAACCCTAACCCTAACCCTAACCCTAACCCTAACCCTAACCCTAACCCTAACCCTAACCCTAACCCTAACCCTAACCCTAACCCTAACCCTAACCCTAACCCTAACCCTAACCCTAACCCTAACCCTAACCCTAACCCTAACCCTAACCCTAACCCTAACCCTAACCCTAACCCTAACCCTAACCCTAACCCTAACCCTAACCCTAACCCTAACCCTAACCCTAACCCTAACCCTAACCCTAACCCTAACCCTAACCCTAACCCTAACCCTAACCCTAACCCTAACCCTAACCCTAACCCTAACCCTAACCCTAACCCTAACCCTAACCCTAACCCTAACCCTAACCCTAACCCTAACCCTAACCCTAACCCTAACCCTAACCCTAACCCTAACCCTAACCCTAACCCTAACCCTAACCCTAACCCTAACCCTAACCCTAACCCTAACCCTAACCCTAACCCTAACCCTAACCCTAACCCTAACCCTAACCCTAACCCTAACCCTAACCCTAACCCTAACCCTAACCCTAACCCTAACCCTAACCCTAACCCTAACCCTAACCCTAACCCTAACCCTAACCCTAACCCTAACCCTAACCCTAACCCTAACCCTAACCCTAACCCTAACCCTAACCCTAACCCTAACCCTAACCCTAACCCTAACCCTAACCCTAACCCTAACCCTAACCCTAACCCTAACCCTAACCCTAACCCTAACCCTAACCCTAACCCTAACCCTAACCCTAACCCTAACCCTAACCCTAACCCTAACCCTAACCCTAACCCTAACCCTAACCCTAACCCTAACCCTAACCCTAACCCTAACCCTAACCCTAACCCTAACCCTAACCCTAACCCTAACCCTAACCCTAACCCTAACCCTAACCCTAACCCTAACCCTAACCCTAACCCTAACCCTAACCCTAACCCTAACCCTAACCCTAACCCTAACCCTAACCCTAACCCTAACCCTAACCCTAACCCTAACCCTAACCCTAACCCTAACCCTAACCCTAACCCTAACCCTAACCCTAACCCTAACCCTAACCCTAACCCTAACCCTAACCCTAACCCTAACCCTAACCCTAACCCTAACCCTAACCCTAACCCTAACCCTAACCCTAACCCTAACCCTAACCCTAACCCTAACCCTAACCCTAACCCTAACCCTAACCCTAACCCTAACCCTAACCCTAACCCTAACCCTAACCCTAACCCTAACCCTAACCCTAACCCTAACCCTAACCCTAACCCTAACCCTAACCCTAACCCTAACCCTAACCCTAACCCTAACCCTAACCCTAACCCTAACCCTAACCCTAACCCTAACCCTAACCCTAACCCTAACCCTAACCCTAACCCTAACCCTAACCCTAACCCTAACCCTAACCCTAACCCTAACCCTAACCCTAACCCTAACCCTAACCCTAACCCTAACCCTAACCCTAACCCTAACCCTAACCCTAACCCTAACCCTAACCCTAACCCTAACCCTAACCCTAACCCTAACCCTAACCCTAACCCTAACCCTAACCCTAACCCTAACCCTAACCCTAACCCTAACCCTAACCCTAACCCTAACCCTAACCCTAACCCTAACCCTAACCCTAACCCTAACCCTAACCCTAACCCTAACCCTAACCCTAACCCTAACCCTAACCCTAACCCTAACCCTAACCCTAACCCTAACCCTAACCCTAACCCTAACCCTAACCCTAACCCTAACCCTAACCCTAACCCTAACCCTAACCCTAACCCTAACCCTAACCCTAACCCTAACCCTAACCCTAACCCTAACCCTAACCCTAACCCTAACCCTAACCCTAACCCTAACCCTAACCCTAACCCTAACCCTAACCCTAACCCTAACCCTAACCCTAACCCTAACCCTAACCCTAACCCTAACCCTAACCCTAACCCTAACCCTAACCCTAACCCTAACCCTAACCCTAACCCTAACCCTAACCCTAACCCTAACCCTAACCCTAACCCTAACCCTAACCCTAACCCTAACCCTAACCCTAACCCTAACCCTAACCCTAACCCTAACCCTAACCCTAACCCTAACCCTAACCCTAACCCTAACCCTAACCCTAACCCTAACCCTAACCCTAACCCTAACCCTAACCCTAACCCTAACCCTAACCCTAACCCTAACCCTAACCCTAACCCTAACCCTAACCCTAACCCTAACCCTAACCCTAACCCTAACCCTAACCCTAACCCTAACCCTAACCCTAACCCTAACCCTAACCCTAACCCTAACCCTAACCCTAACCCTAACCCTAACCCTAACCCTAACCCTAACCCTAACCCTAACCCTAACCCTAACCCTAACCCTAACCCTAACCCTAACCCTAACCCTAACCCTAACCCTAACCCTAACCCTAACCCTAACCCTAACCCTAACCCTAACCCTAACCCTAACCCTAACCCTAACCCTAACCCTAACCCTAACCCTAACCCTAACCCTAACCCTAACCCTAACCCTAACCCTAACCCTAACCCTAACCCTAACCCTAACCCTAACCCTAACCCTAACCCTAACCCTAACCCTAACCCTAACCCTAACCCTAACCCTAACCCTAACCCTAACCCTAACCCTAACCCTAACCCTAACCCTAACCCTAACCCTAACCCTAACCCTAACCCTAACCCTAACCCTAACCCTAACCCTAACCCTAACCCTAACCCTAACCCTAACCCTAACCCTAACCCTAACCCTAACCCTAACCCTAACCCTAACCCTAACCCTAACCCTAACCCTAACCCTAACCCTAACCCTAACCCTAACCCTAACCCTAACCCTAACCCTAACCCTAACCCTAACCCTAACCCTAACCCTAACCCTAACCCTAACCCTAACCCTAACCCTAACCCTAACCCTAACCCTAACCCTAACCCTAACCCTAACCCTAACCCTAACCCTAACCCTAACCCTAACCCTAACCCTAACCCTAACCCTAACCCTAACCCTAACCCTAACCCTAACCCTAACCCTAACCCTAACCCTAACCCTAACCCTAACCCTAACCCTAACCCTAACCCTAACCCTAACCCTAACCCTAACCCTAACCCTAACCCTAACCCTAACCCTAACCCTAACCCTAACCCTAACCCTAACCCTAACCCTAACCCTAACCCTAACCCTAACCCTAACCCTAACCCTAACCCTAACCCTAACCCTAACCCTAACCCTAACCCTAACCCTAACCCTAACCCTAACCCTAACCCTAACCCTAACCCTAACCCTAACCCTAACCCTATCCCTAACCCTAACCCTAACCCTAACCCTAACCCTAACCCTAACCCTAACCCTAACCCTAACCCTAACCCTAACCCTAACCCTAACCCTAACCCTAACCCTAACCCTAACCCTAACCCTAACCCTAACCCTAACCCTAACCCTAACCCTAACCCTAACCCTAACCCTAACCCTAACCCTAACCCTAACCCTAACCCTAACCCTAACCCTAACCCTAACCCTAACCCTAACCCTAACCCTAACCCTAACCCTAACCCTAACCCTAACCCTAACCCTAACCCTAACCCTAACCCTAACCCTAACCCTAACCCTAACCCTAACCCTAACCCTAACCCTAACCCTAACCCTAACCCTAACCCTAACCCTAACCCTAACCCTAACCCTAACCCTAACCCTAACCCTAACCCTAACCCTAACCCTAACCCTAACCCTAACCCTAACCCTAACCCTAACCCTAACCCTAACCCTAACCCTAACCCTAACCCTAACCCTAACCCTAACCCTAACCCTAACCCTAACCCTAACCCTAACCCTAACCCTAACCCTAACCCTAACCCTAACCCTAACCCTAACCCTAACCCTAACCCTAACCCTAACCCTAACCCTAACCCTAACCCTAACCCTAACCCTAACCCTAACCCTAACCCTAACCCTAACCCTAACCCTAACCCTAACCCTAACCCTAACCCTAACCCTAACCCTAACCCTAACCCTAACCCTAACCCTAACCCTAACCCTAACCCTAACCCTAACCCTAACCCTAACCCTAACCCTAACCCTAACCCTAACCCTAACCCTAACCCTAACCCTAACCCTAACCCTAACCCTAACCCTAACCCTAACCCTAACCCTAACCCTAACCCTAACCCTAACCCTAACCCTAACCCTAACCCTAACCCTAACCCTAACCCTAACCCTAACCCTAACCCTAACCCTAACCCTAACCCTAACCCTAACCCTAACCCTAACCCTAACCCTAACCCTAACCCTAACCCTAACCCTAACCCTAACCCTAACCCTAACCCTAACCCTAACCCTAACCCTAACCCTAACCCTAACCCTAACCCTAACCCTAACCCTAACCCTAACCCTAACCCTAACCCTAACCCTAACCCTAACCCTAACCCTAACCCTAACCCTAACCCTAACCCTAACCCTAACCCTAACCCTAACCCTAACCCTAACCCTAACCCTAACCCTAACCCTAACCCTAACCCTAACCCTAACCCTAACCCTAACCCTAACCCTAACCCTAACCCTAACCCTAACCCTAACCCTAACCCTAACCCTAACCCTAACCCTAACCCTAACCCTAACCCTAACCCTAACCCTAACCCTAACCCTAACCCTAACCCTAACCCTAACCCTAACCCTAACCCTAACCCTAACCCTAACCCTAACCCTAACCCTAACCCTAACCCTAACCCTAACCCTAACCCTAACCCTAACCCTAACCCTAACCCTAACCCTAACCCTAACCCTAACCCTAACCCTAACCCTAACCCTAACCCTAACCCTAACCCTAACCCTAACCCTAACCCTAACCCTAACCCTAACCCTAACCCTAACCCTAACCCTAACCCTAACCCTAACCCTAACCCTAACCCTAACCCTAACCCTAACCCTAACCCTAACCCTAACCCTAACCCTAACCCTAACCCTAACCCTAACCCTAACCCTAACCCTAACCCTAACCCTAACCCTAACCCTAACCCTAACCCTAACCCTAACCCTAACCCTAACCCTAACCCTAACCCTAACCCTAACCCTAACCCTAACCCTAACCCTAACCCTAACCCTAACCCTAACCCTAACCCTAACCCTAACCCTAACCCTAACCCTAACCCTAACCCTAACCCTAACCCTAACCCTAACCCTAACCCTAACCCTAACCCTAACCCTAACCCTAACCCTAACCCTAACCCTAACCCTAACCCTAACCCTAACCCTAACCCTAACCCTAACCCTAACCCTAACCCTAACCCTAACCCTAACCCTAACCCTAACCCTAACCCTAACCCTAACCCTAACCCTAACCCTAACCCTAACCCTAACCCTAACCCTAACCCTAACCCTAACCCTAACTCCTAACCCTAACCCTAACCCTAACCCTAACCCTAACCCTAACCCTAACCCTAACCCTAACCCTAACCCTAACCCTAACCCTAACCCTAACCCTAACCCTAACCCTAACCCTAACCCTAACCCTAACCCTAACCCTAACCCTAACCCTAACCCTAACCCTAACCCTAACCCTAACCCTAACCCTAACCCTAACCCTAACCCTAACCCTAACCCTAACCCTAACCCTAACCCTAACCCTAACCCTAACCCTAACCCTAACCCTAACCCTAACCCTAACCCTAACCCTAACCCTAACCCTAACCCTAACCCTAACCCTAACCCTAACCCTAACCCTAACCCTAACCCTAACCCTAACCCTAACCCTAACCCTAACCCTAACCCTAACCCTAACCCTAACCCTAACCCTAACCCTAACCCTAACCCTAACCCTAACCCTAACCCTAACCCTAACCCTAACCCTAACCCTAACCCTAACCCTAACCCTAACCCTAACCCTAACCCTAACCCTAACCCTAACCCTAACCCTAACCCTAACCCTAACCCTAACCCTAACCCTAACCCTAACCCTAACCCTAACCCTAACCCTAACCCTAACCCTAACCCTAACCCTAACCCTAACCCTAACCCTAACCCTAACCCTAACCCTAACCCTAACCCTAACCCTAACCCTAACCCTAACCCTAACCCTAACCCTAACCCTAACCCTAACCCTAACCCTAACCCTAACCCTAACCCTAACCCTAACCCTAACCCTAACCCTAACCCTAACCCTAACCCTAACCCTAACCCTAACCCTAACCCTAACCCTAACCCTAACCCTAACCCTAACCCTAACCCTAACCCTAACCCTAACCCTAACCCTAACCCTAACCCTAACCCTAACCCTAACCCTAACCCTAACCCTAACCCTAACCCTAACCCTAACCCTAACCCTAACCCTAACCCTAACCCTAACCCTAACCCTAACCCTAACCCTAACCCTAACCCTAACCCTAACCCTAACCCTAACCCTAACCCTAACCCTAACCCTAACCCTAACCCTAACCCTAACCCTAACCCTAACCCTAACCCTAACCCTAACCCTAACCCTAACCCTAACCCTAACCCTAACCCTAACCCTAACCCTAACCCTAACCCTAACCCTAACCCTAACCCTAACCCTAACCCTAACCCTAACCCTAACCCTAACCCTAACCCTAACCCTAACCCTAACCCTAACCCTAACCCTAACCCTAACCCTAACCCTAACCCTAACCCTAACCCTAACCCTAACCCTAACCCTAACCCTAACCCTAACCCTAACCCTAACCCTAACCCTAACCCTAACCCTAACCCTAACCCTAACCCTAACCCTAACCCTAACCCTAACCCTAACCCTAACCCTAACCCTAACCCTAACCCTAACCCTAACCCTAACCCTAACCCTAACCCTAACCCTAACCCTAACCCTAACCCTAACCCTAACCCTAACCCTAACCCTAACCCTAACCCTAACCCTAACCCTAACCCTAACCCTAACCCTAACCCTAACCCTAACCCTAACCCTAACCCTAACCCTAACCCTAACCCTAACCCTAACCCTAACCCTAACCCTAACCCTAACCCTAACCCTAACCCTAACCCTAACCCTAACCCTAACCCTAACCCTAACCCTAACCCTAACCCTAACCCTAACCCTAACCCTAACCCTAACCCTAACCCTAACCCTAACCCTAACCCTAACCCTAACCCTAACCCTAACCCTAACCCTAACCCTAACCCTAACCCTAACCCTAACCCTAACCCTAACCCTAACCCTAACCCTAACCCTAACCCTAACCCTAACCCTAACCCTAACCCTAACCCTAACCCTAACCCTAACCCTAACCCTAACCCTAACCCTAACCCTAACCCTAACCCTAACCCTAACCCTAACCCTAACCCTAACCCTAACCCTAACCCTAACCCTAACCCTAACCCTAACCCTAACCCTAACCCTAACCCTAACCCTAACCCTAACCCTAACCCTAACCCTAACCCTAACCCTAACCCTAACCCTAACCCTAACCCTAACCCTAACCCTAACCCTAACCCTAACCCTAACCCTAACCCTAACCCTAACCCTAACCCTAACCCTAACCCTAACCCTAACCCTAACCCTAACCCTAACCCTAACCCTAACCCTAACCCTAACCCTAACCCTAACCCTAACCCTAACCCTAACCCTAACCCTAACCCTAACCCTAACCCTAACCCTAACCCTAACCCTAACCCTAACCCTAACCCTAACCCTAACCCTAACCCTAACCCTAACCCTAACCCTAACCCTAACCCTAACCCTAACCCTAACCCTAACCCTAACCCTAACCCTAACCCTAACCCTAACCCTAACCCTAACCCTAACCCTAACCCTAACCCTAACCCTAACCCTAACCCTAACCCTAACCCTAACCCTAACCCTAACCCTAACCCTAACCCTAACCCTAACCCTAACCCTAACCCTAACCCTAACCCTAACCCTAACCCTAACCCTAACCCTAACCCTAACCCTAACCCTAACCCTAACCCTAACCCTAACCCTAACCCTAACCCTAACCCTAACCCTAACCCTAACCCTAACCCTAACCCTAACCCTAACCCTAACCCTAACCCTAACCCTAACCCTAACCCTAACCCTAACCCTAACCCTAACCCTAACCCTAACCCTAACCCTAACCCTAACCCTAACCCTAACCCTAACCCTAACCCTAACCCTAACCCTAACCCTAACCCTAACCCTAACCCTAACCCTAACCCTAACCCTAACCCTAACCCTAACCCTAACCCTAACCCTAACCCTAACCCTAACCCTAACCCTAACCCTAACCCTAACCCTAACCCTAACCCTAACCCTAACCCTAACCCTAACCCTAACCCTAACCCTAACCCTAACCCTAACCCTAACCCTAACCCTAACCCTAACCCTAACCCTAACCCTAACCCTAACCCTAACCCTAACCCTAACCCTAACCCTAACCCTAACCCTAACCCTAACCCTAACCCTAACCCTAACCCTAACCCTAACCCTAACCCTAACCCTAACCCTAACCCTAACCCTAACCCTAACCCTAACCCTAACCCTAACCCTAACCCTAACCCTAACCCTAACCCTAACCCTAACCCTAACCCTAACCCTAACCCTAACCCTAACCCTAACCCTAACCCTAACCCTAACCCTAACCCTAACCCTAACCCTAACCCTAACCCTAACCCTAACCCTAACCCTAACCCTAACCCTAACCCTAACCCTAACCCTAACCCTAACCCTAACCCTAACCCTAACCCTAACCCTAACCCTAACCCTAACCCTAACCCTAACCCTAACCCTAACCCTAACCCTAACCCTAACCCTAACCCTAACCCTAACCCTAACCCTAACCCTAACCCTAACCCTAACCCTAACCCTAACCCTAACCCTAACCCTAACCCTAACCCTAACCCTAACCCTAACCCTAACCCTAACCCTAACCCTAACCCTAACCCTAACCCTAACCCTAACCCTAACCCTAACCCTAACCCTAACCCTAACCCTAACCCTAACCCTAACCCTAACCCTAACCCTAACCCTAACCCTAACCCTAACCCTAACCCTAACCCTAACCCTAACCCTAACCCTAACCCTAACCCTAACCCTAACCCTAACCCTAACCCTAACCCTAACCCTAACCCTAACCCTAACCCTAACCCTAACCCTAACCCTAACCCTAACCCTAACCCTAACCCTAACCCTAACCCTAACCCTAACCCTAACCCTAACCCTAACCCTAACCCTAACCCTAACCCTAACCCTAACCCTAACCCTAACCCTAACCCTAACCCTAACCCTAACCCTAACCCTAACCCTAACCCTAACCCTAACCCTAACCCTAACCCTAACCCTAACCCTAACCCTAACCCTAACCCTAACCCTAACCCTAACCCTAACCCTAACCCTAACCCTAACCCTAACCCTAACCCTAACCCTAACCCTAACCCTAACCCTAACCCTAACCCTAACCCTAACCCTAACCCTAACCCTAACCCTAACCCTAACCCTAACCCTAACCCTAACCCTAACCCTAACCCTAACCCTAACCCTAACCCTAACCCTAACCCTAACCCTAACCCTAACCCTAACCCTAACCCTAACCCTAACCCTAACCCTAACCCTAACCCTAACCCTAACCCTAACCCTAACCCTAACCCTAACCCTAACCCTAACCCTAACCCTAACCCTAACCCTAACCCTAACCCTAACCCTAACCCTAACCCTAACCCTAACCCTAACCCTAACCCTAACCCTAACCCTAACCCTAACCCTAACCCTAACCCTAACCCTAACCCTAACCCTAACCCTAACCCTAACCCTAACCCTAACCCTAACCCTAACCCTAACCCTAACCCTAACCCTAACCCTAACCCTAACCCTAACCCTAACCCTAACCCTAACCCTAACCCAACCCTAACCCTAACCCTAACCCTAACCCTAACCCTAACCCTAACCCTAACCCTAACCCTAACCCTAACCCTAACCCTAACCCTAACCCTAACCCTAACCCTAACCCTAACCCTAACCCTAACCCTAACCCTAACCCTAACCCTAACCCTAACCCTAACCCTAACCCTAACCCTAACCCTAACCCTAACCCTAACCCTAACCCTAACCCTAACCCTAACCCTAACCCTAACCCTAACCCTAACCCTAACCCTAACCCTAACCCTAACCCTAACCCTAACCCTAACCCTAACCCTAACCCTAACCCTAACCCTAACCCTAACCCTAACCCTAACCCTAACCCTAACCCTAACCCTAACCCTAACCCTAACCCTAACCCTAACCCTAACCCTAACCCTAACCCTAACCCTAACCCTAACCCTAACCCTAACCCTAACCCTAACCCTAACCCTAACCCTAACCCTAACCCTAACCCTAACCCTAACCCTAACCCTAACCCTAACCCTAACCCTAACCCTAACCCTAACCCTAACCCTAACCCTAACCCTAACCCTAACCCTAACCCTAACCCTAACCCTAACCCTAACCCTAACCCTAACCCTAACCCTAACCCTAACCCTAACCCTAACCCTAACCCTAACCCTAACCCTAACCCTAACCCTAACCCTAACCCTAACCCTAACCCTAACCCTAACCCTAACCCTAACCCTAACCCTAACCCTAACCCTAACCCTAACCCTAACCCTAACCCTAACCCTAACCCTAACCCTAACCCTAACCCTAACCCTAACCCTAACCCTAACCCTAACCCTAACCCTAACCCTAACCCTAACCCTAACCCTAACCCTAACCCTAACCCTAACCCTAACCCTAACCCTAACCCTAACCCTAACCCTAACCCTAACCCTAACCCTAACCCTAACCCTAACCCTAACCCTAACCCTAACCCTAACCCTAACCCTAACCCTAACCCTAACCCTAACCCTAACCCTAACCCTAACCCTAACCCTAACCCTAACCCTAACCCTAACCCTAACCCTAACCCTAACCCTAACCCTAACCCTAACCCTAACCCTAACCCTAACCCTAACCCTAACCCTAACCCTAACCCTAACCCTAACCCTAACCCTAACCCTAACCCTAACCCTAACCCTAACCCTAACCCTAACCCTAACCCTAACCCTAACCCTAACCCTAACCCTAACCCTAACCCTAACCCTAACCCTAACCCTAACCCTAACCCTAACCCTAACCCTAACCCTAACCCTAACCCTAACCCTAACCCTAACCCTAACCCTAACCCTAACCCTAACCCTAACCCTAACCCTAACCCTAACCCTAACCCTAACCCTAACCCTAACCCTAACCCTAACCCTAACCCTAACCCTAACCCTAACCCTAACCCTAACCCTAACCCTAACCCTAACCCTAACCCTAACCCTAACCCTAACCCTAACCCTAACCCTAACCCTAACCCTAACCCTAACCCTAACCCTAACCCTAACCCTAACCCTAACCCTAACCCTAACCCTAACCCTAACCCTAACCCTAACCCTAACCCTAACCCTAACCCTAACCCTAACCCTAACCCTAACCCTAACCCTAACCCTAACCCTAACCCTAACCCTAACCCTAACCCTAACCCTAACCCTAACCCTAACCCTAACCCTAACCCTAACCCTAACCCTAACCCTAACCCTAACCCTAACCCTAACCCTAACCCTAACCCTAACCCTAACCCTAACCCTAACCCTAACCCTAACCCTAACCCTAACCCTAACCCTAACCCTAACCCTAACCCTAACCCTAACCCTAACCCTAACCCTAACCCTAACCCTAACCCTAACCCTAACCCTAACCCTAACCCTAACCCTAACCCTAACCCTAACCCTAACCCTAACCCTAACCCTAACCCTAACCCTAACCCTAACCCTAACCCTAACCCTAACCCTAACCCTAACCCTAACCCTAACCCTAACCCTAACCCTAACCCTAACCCTAACCCTAACCCTAACCCTAACCCTAACCCTAACCCTAACCCTAACCCTAACCCTAACCTCCTAACCCTAACCCTAACCCTAACCCTAACCCTAACCCTAACCCTAACCCTAACCCTAACCCTAACCCTAACCCTAACCCTAACCCTAACCCTAACCCTAACCCTAACCCTAACCCTAACCCTAACCCTAACCCTAACCCTAACCCTAACCCTAACCCTAACCCTAACCCTAACCCTAACCCTAACCCTAACCCTAACCCTAACCCTAACCCTAACCCTAACCCTAACCCTAACCCTAACCCTAACCCTAACCCTAACCCTAACCCTAACCCTAACCCTAACCCTAACCCTAACCCTAACCCTAACCCTAACCCTAACCCTAACCCTAACCCTAACCCTAACCCTAACCCTAACCCTAACCCTAACCCTAACCCTAACCCTAACCCTAACCCTAACCCTAACCCTAACCCTAACCCTAACCCTAACCCTAACCCTAACCCTAACCCTAACCCTAACCCTAACCCTAACCCTAACCCTAACCCTAACCCTAACCCTAACCCTAACCCTAACCCTAACCCTAACCCTAACCCTAACCCTAACCCTAACCCTAACCCTAACCCTAACCCTAACCCTAACCCTAACCCTAACCCTAACCCTAACCCTAACCCTAACCCTAACCCTAACCCTAACCCTAACCCTAACCCTAACCCTAACCCTAACCCTAACCCTAACCCTAACCCTAACCCTAACCCTAACCCTAACCCTAACCCTAACCCTAACCCTAACCCTAACCCTAACCCTAACCCTAACCCTAACCCTAACCCTAACCCTAACCCTAACCCTAACCCTAACCCTAACCCTAACCCTAACCCTAACCCTAACCCTAACCCTAACCCTAACCCTAACCCTAACCCTAACCCTAACCCTAACCCTAACCCTAACCCTAACCCTAACCCTAACCCTAACCCTAACCCTAACCCTAACCCTAACCCTAACCCTAACCCTAACCCTAACCCTAACCCTAACCCTAACCCTAACCCTAACCCTAACCCTAACCCTAACCCTAACCCTAACCCTAACCCTAACCCTAACCCTAACCCTAACCCTAACCCTAACCCTAACCCTAACCCTAACCCTAACCCTAACCCTAACCCTAACCCTAACCCTAACCCTAACCCTAACCCTAACCCTAACCCTAACCCTAACCCTAACCCTAACCCTAACCCTAACCCTAACCCTAACCCTAACCCTAACCCTAACCCTAACCCTAACCCTAACCCTAACCCTAACCCTAACCCTAACCCTAACCCTAACCCTAACCCTAACCCTAACCCTAACCCTAACCCTAACCCTAACCCTAACCCTAACCCTAACCCTAACCCTAACCCTAACCCTAACCCTAACCCTAACCCTAACCCTAACCCTAACCCTAACCCTAACCCTAACCCTAACCCTAACCCTAACCCTAACCCTAACCCTAACCCTAACCCTAACCCTAACCCTAACCCTAACCCTAACCCTAACCCTAACCCTAACCCTAACCCTAACCCTAACCCTAACCCTAACCCTAACCCTAACCCTAACCCTAACCCTAACCCTAACCCTAACCCTAACCCTAACCCTAACCCTAACCCTAACCCTAACCCTAACCCTAACCCTAACCCTAACCCTAACCCTAACCCTAACCCTAACCCTAACCCTAACCCTAACCCTAACCCTAACCCTAACCCTAACCCTAACCCTAACCCTAACCCTAACCCTAACCCTAACCCTAACCCTAACCCTAACCCTAACCCTAACCCTAACCCTAACCCTAACCCTAACCCTAACCCTAACCCTAACCCTAACCCTAACCCTAACCCTAACCCTAACCCTAACCCTAACCCTAACCCTAACCCTAACCCTAACCCTAACCCTAACCCTAACCCTAACCCTAACCCTAACCCTAACCCTAACCCTAACCCTAACCCTAACCCTAACCCTAACCCTAACCCTAACCCTAACCCTAACCCTAACCCTAACCCTAACCCTAACCCTAACCCTAACCCTAACCCTAACCCTAACCCTAACCCTAACCCTAACCCTAACCCTAACCCTAACCCTAACCCTAACCCTAACCCTAACCCTAACCCTAACCCTAACCCTAACCCTAACCCTAACCCTAACCCTAACCCTAACCCTAACCCTAACCCTAACCCTAACCCTAACCCTAACCCTAACCCTAACCCTAACCCTAACCCTAACCCTAACCCTAACCCTAACCCTAACCCTAACCCTAACCCTAACCCTAACCCTAACCCTAACCCTAACCCTAACCCTAACCCTAACCCTAACCCTAACCCTAACCCTAACCCTAACCCTAACCCTAACCCTAACCCTAACCCTAACCCTAACCCTAACCCTAACCCTAACCCTAACCCTAACCCTAACCCTAACCCTAACCCTAACCCTAACCCTAACCCTAACCCTAACCCTAACCCTAACCCTAACCCTAACCCTAACCCTAACCCTAACCCTAACCCTAACCCTAACCCTAACCCTAACCCTAACCCTAACCCTAACCCTAACCCTAACCCTAACCCTAACCCTAACCCTAACCCTAACCCTAACCCTAACCCTAACCCTAACCCTAACCCTAACCCTAACCCTAACCCTAACCCTAACCCTAACCCTAACCCTAACCCTAACCCTAACCCTAACCCTAACCCTAACCCTAACCCTAACCCTAACCCTAACCCTAACCCTAACCCTAACCCTAACCCTAACCCTAACCCTAACCCTAACCCTAACCCTAACCCTAACCCTAACCCTAACCCTAACCCTAACCCTAACCCTAACCCTAACCCTAACCCTAACCCTAACCCTAACCCTAACCCTAACCCTAACCCTAACCCTAACCCTAACCCTAACCCTAACCCTAACCCTAACCCTAACCCTAACCCTAACCCTAACCCTAACCCTAACCCTAACCCTAACCCTAACCCTAACCCTAACCCTAACCCTAACCCTAACCCTAACCCTAACCCTAACCCTAACCCTAACCCTAACCCTAACCCTAACCCTAACCCTAACCCTAACCCTAACCCTAACCCTAACCCTAACCCTAACCCTAACCCTAACCCTAACCCTAACCCTAACCCTAACCCTAACCCTAACCCTAACCCTAACCCTAACCCTAACCCTAACCCTAACCCTAACCCTAACCCTAACCCTAACCCTAACCCTAACCCTAACCCTAACCCTAACCCTAACCCTAACCCTAACCCTAACCCTAACCCTAACCCTAACCCTAACCCTAACCCTAACCCTAACCCTAACCCTAACCCTAACCCTAACCCTAACCCTAACCCTAACCCTAACCCTAACCCTAACCCTAACCCTAACCCTAACCCTAACCCTAACCCTAACCCTAACCCTAACCCTAACCCTAACCCTAACCCTAACCCTAACCCTAACCCTAACCCTAACCCTAACCCTAACCCTAACCCTAACCCTAACCCTAACCCTAACCCTAACCCTAACCCTAACCCTAACCCTAACCCTAACCCTAACCCTAACCCTAACCCTAACCCTAACCCTAACCCTAACCCTAACCCTAACCCTAACCCTAACCCTAACCCTAACCCTAACCCTAACCCTAACCCTAACCCTAACCCTAACCCTAACCCTAACCCTAACCCTAACCCTAACCCTAACCCTAACCCTAACCCTAACCCTAACCCTAACCCTAACCCTAACCCTAACCCTAACCCTAACCCTAACCCTAACCCTAACCCTAACCCTAACCCTAACCCTAACCCTAACCCTAACCCTAACCCTAACCCTAACCCTAACCCTAACCCTAACCCTAACCCTAACCCTAACCCTAACCCTAACCCTAACCCTAACCCTAACCCTAACCCTAACCCTAACCCTAACCCTAACCCTAACCCTAACCCTAACCCTAACCCTAACCCTAACCCTAACCCTAACCCTAACCCTAACCCTAACCCTAACCCTAACCCTAACCCTAACCCTAACCCTAACCCTAACCCTAACCCTAACCCTAACCCTAACCCTAACCCTAACCCTAACCCTAACCCTAACCCTAACCCTAACCCTAACCCTAACCCTAACCCTAACCCTAACCCTAACCCTAACCCTAACCCTAACCCTAACCCTAACCCTAACCCTAACCCTAACCCTAACCCTAACCCTAACCCTAACCCTAACCCTAACCCTAACCCTAACCCTAACCCTAACCCTAACCCTAACCCTAACCCTAACCCTAACCCTAACCCTAACCCTAACCCTAACCCTAACCCTAACCCTAACCCTAACCCTAACCCTAACCCTAACCCTAACCCTAACCCTAACCCTAACCCTAACCCTAACCCTAACCCTAACCCTAACCCTAACCCTAACCCTAACCCTAACCCTAACCCTAACCCTAACCCTAACCCTAACCCTAACCCTAACCCTAACCCTAACCCTAACCCTAACCCTAACCCTAACCCTAACCCTAACCCTAACCCTAACCCTAACCCTAACCCTAACCCTAACCCTAACCCTAACCCTAACCCTAACCCTAACCCTAACCCTAACCCTAACCCTAACCCTAACCCTAACCCTAACCCTAACCCTAACCCTAACCCTAACCCTAACCCTAACCCTAACCCTAACCCTAACCCTAACCCTAACCCTAACCCTAACCCTAACCCTAACCCTAACCCTAACCCTAACCCTAACCCTAACCCTAACCCTAACCCTAACCCTAACCCTAACCCTAACCCTAACCCTAACCCTAACCCTAACCCTAACCCTAACCCTAACCCTAACCCTAACCCTAACCCTAACCCTAACCCTAACCCTAACCCTAACCCTAACCCTAACCCTAACCCTAACCCTAACCCTAACCCTAACCCTAACCCTAACCCTAACCCTAACCCTAACCCTAACCCTAACCCTAACCCTAACCCTAACCCTAACCCTAACCCTAACCCTAACCCTAACCCTAACCCTAACCCTAACCCTAACCCTAACCCTAACCCTAACCCTAACCCTAACCCTAACCCTAACCCTAACCCTAACCCTAACCCTAACCCTAACCCTAACCCTAACCCTAACCCTAACCCTAACCCTAACCCTAACCCTAACCCTAACCCTAACCCTAACCCTAACCCTAACCCTAACCCTAACCCTAACCCTAACCCTAACCCTAACCCTAACCCTAACCCTAACCCTAACCCTAACCCTAACCCTAACCCTAACCCTAACCCTAACCCTAACCCTAACCCTAACCCTAACCCTAACCCTAACCCTAACCCTAACCCTAACCCTAACCCTAACCCTAACCCTAACCCTAACCCTAACCCTAACCCTAACCCTAACCCTAACCCTAACCCTAACCCTAACCCTAACCCTAACCCTAACCCTAACCCTAACCCTAACCCTAACCCTAACCCTAACCCTAACCCTAACCCTAACCCTAACCCTAACCCTAACCCTAACCCTAACCCTAACCCTAACCCTAACCCTAACCCTAACCCTAACCCTAACCCTAACCCTAACCCTAACCCTAACCCTAACCCTAACCCTAACCCTAACCCTAACCCTAACCCTAACCCTAACCCTAACCCTAACCCTAACCCTAACCCTAACCCTAACCCTAACCCTAACCCTAACCCTAACCCTAACCCTAACCCTAACCCTAACCCTAACCCTAACCCTAACCCTAACCCTAACCCTAACCCTAACCCTAACCCTAACCCTAACCCTAACCCTAACCCTAACCCTAACCCTAACCCTAACCCTAACCCTAACCCTAACCCTAACCCTAACCCTAACCCTAACCCTAACCCTAACCCTAACCCTAACCCTAACCCTAACCCTAACCCTAACCCTAACCCTAACCCTAACCCTAACCCTAACCCTAACCCTAACCCTAACCCTAACCCTAACCCTAACCCTAACCCTAACCCTAACCCTAACCCTAACCCTAACCCTAACCCTAACCCTAACCCTAACCCTAACCCTAACCCTAACCCTAACCCTAACCCTAACCCTAACCCTAACCCTAACCCTAACCCTAACCCTAACCCTAACCCTAACCCTAACCCTAACCCTAACCCTAACCCTAACCCTAACCCTAACCCTAACCCTAACCCTAACCCTAACCCTAACCCTAACCCTAACCCTAACCCTAACCCTAACCCTAACCCTAACCCTAACCCTAACCCTAACCCTAACCCTAACCCTAACCCTAACCCTAACCCTAACCCTAACCCTAACCCTAACCCTAACCCTAACCCTAACCCTAACCCTAACCCTAACCCTAACCCTAACCCTAACCCTAACCCTAACCCTAACCCTAACCCTAACCCTAACCCTAACCCTAACCCTAACCCTAACCCTAACCCTAACCCTAACCCTAACCCTAACCCTAACCCTAACCCTAACCCTAACCCTAACCCTAACCCTAACCCTAACCCTAACCCTAACCCTAACCCTAACCCTAACCCTAACCCTAACCCTAACCCTAACCCTAACCCTAACCCTAACCCTAACCCTAACCCTAACCCTAACCCTAACCCTAACCCTAACCCTAACCCTAACCCTAACCCTAACCCTAACCCTAACCCTAACCCTAACCCTAACCCTAACCCTAACCCTAACCCTAACCCTAACCCTAACCCTAACCCTAACCCTAACCCTAACCCTAACCCTAACCCTAACCCTAACCCTAACCCTAACCCTAACCCTAACCCTAACCCTAACCCTAACCCTAACCCTAACCCTAACCCTAACCCTAACCCTAACCCTAACCCTAACCCTAACCCTAACCCTAACCCTAACCCTAACCCTAACCCTAACCCTAACCCTAACCCTAACCCTAACCCTAACCCTAACCCTAACCCTAACCCTAACCCTAACCCTAACCCTAACCCTAACCCTAACCCTAACCCTAACCCTAACCCTAACCCTAACCCTAACCCTAACCCTAACCCTAACCCTAACCCTAACCCTAACCCTAACCCTAACCCTAACCCTAACCCTAACCCTAACCCTAACCCTAACCCTAACCCTAACCCTAACCCTAACCCTAACCCTAACCCTAACCCTAACCCTAACCCTAACCCTAACCCTAACCCTAACCCTAACCCTAACCCTAACCCTAACCCTAACCCTAACCCTAACCCTAACCCTAACCCTAACCCTAACCCTAACCCTAACCCTAACCCTAACCCTAACCCTAACCCTAACCCTAACCCTAACCCTAACCCTAACCCTAACCCTAACCCTAACCCTAACCCTAACCCTAACCCTAACCCTAACCCTAACCCTAACCCTAACCCTAACCCTAACCCTAACCCTAACCCTAACCCTAACCCTAACCCTAACCCTAACCCTAACCCTAACCCTAACCCTAACCCTAACCCTAACCCTAACCCTAACCCTAACCCTAACCCTAACCCTAACCCTAACCCTAACCCTAACCCTAACCCTAACCCTAACCCTAACCCTAACCCTAACCCTAACCCTAACCCTAACCCTAACCCTAACCCTAACCCTAACCCTAACCCTAACCCTAACCCTAACCCTAACCCTAACCCTAACCCTAACCCTAACCCTAACCCTAACCCTAACCCTAACCCTAACCCTAACCCTAACCCTAACCCTAACCCTAACCCTAACCCTAACCCTAACCCTAACCCTAACCCTAACCCTAACCCTAACCCTAACCCTAACCCTAACCCTAACCCTAACCCTAACCCTAACCCTAACCCTAACCCTAACCCTAACCCTAACCCTAACCCTAACCCTAACCCTAACCCTAACCCTAACCCTAACCCTAACCCTAACCCTAACCCTAACCCTAACCCTAACCCTAACCCTAACCCTAACCCTAACCCTAACCCTAACCCTAACCCTAACCCTAACCCTAACCCTAACCCTAACCCTAACCCTAACCCTAACCCTAACCCTAACCCTAACCCTAACCCTAACCCTAACCCTAACCCTAACCCTAACCCTAACCCTAACCCTAACCCTAACCCTAACCCTAACCCTAACCCTAACCCTAACCCTAACCCTAACCCTAACCCTAACCCTAACCCTAACCCTAACCCTAACCCTAACCCTAACCCTAACCCTAACCCTAACCCTAACCCTAACCCTAACCCTAACCCTAACCCTAACCCTAACCCTAACCCTAACCCTAACCCTAACCCTAACCCTAACCCTAACCCTAACCCTAACCCTAACCCTAACCCTAACCCTAACCCTAACCCTAACCCTAACCCTAACCCTAACCCTAACCCTAACCCTAACCCTAACCCTAACCCTAACCCTAACCCTAACCCTAACCCTAACCCTAACCCTAACCCTAACCCTAACCCTAACCCTAACCCTAACCCTAACCCTAACCCTAACCCTAACCCTAACCCTAACCCTAACCCTAACCCTAACCCTAACCCTAACCCTAACCCTAACCCTAACCCTAACCCTAACCCTAACCCTAACCCTAACCCTAACCCTAACCCTAACCCTAACCCTAACCCTAACCCTAACCCTAACCCTAACCCTAACCCTAACCCTAACCCTAACCCTAACCCTAACCCTAACCCTAACCCTAACCCTAACCCTAACCCTAACCCTAACCCTAACCCTAACCCTAACCCTAACCCTAACCCTAACCCTAACCCTAACCCTAACCCTAACCCTAACCCTAACCCTAACCCTAACCCTAACCCTAACCCTAACCCTAACCCTAACCCTAACCCTAACCCTAACCCTAACCCTAACCCTAACCCTAACCCTAACCCTAACCCTAACCCTAACCCTAACCCTAACCCTAACCCTAACCCTAACCCTAACCCTAACCCTAACCCTAACCCTAACCCTAACCCTAACCCTAACCCTAACCCTAACCCTAACCCTAACCCTAACCCTAACCCTAACCCTAACCCTAACCCTAACCCTAACCCTAACCCTAACCCTAACCCTAACCCTAACCCTAACCCTAACCCTAACCCTAACCCTAACCCTAACCCTAACCCTAACCCTAACCCTAACCCTAACCCTAACCCTAACCCTAACCCTAACCCTAACCCTAACCCTAACCCTAACCCTAACCCTAACCCTAACCCTAACCCTAACCCTAACCCTAACCCTAACCCTAACCCTAACCCTAACCCTAACCCTAACCCTAACCCTAACCCTAACCCTAACCCTAACCCTAACCCTAACCCTAACCCTAACCCTAACCCTAACCCTAACCCTAACCCTAACCCTAACCCTAACCCTAACCCTAACCCTAACCCTAACCCTAACCCTAACCCTAACCCTAACCCTAACCCTAACCCTAACCCTAACCCTAACCCTAACCCTAACCCTAACCCTAACCCTAACCCTAACCCTAACCCTAACCCTAACCCTAACCCTAACCCTAACCCTAACCCTAACCCTAACCCTAACCCTAACCCTAACCCTAACCCTAACCCTAACCCTAACCCTAACCCTAACCCTAACCCTAACCCTAACCCTAACCCTAACCCTAACCCTAACCCTAACCCTAACCCTAACCCTAACCCTAACCCTAACCCTAACCCTAACCCTAACCCTAACCCTAACCCTAACCCTAACCCTAACCCTAACCCTAACCCTAACCCTAACCCTAACCCTAACCCTAACCCTAACCCTAACCCTAACCCTAACCCTAACCCTAACCCTAACCCTAACCCTAACCCTAACCCTAACCCTAACCCTAACCCTAACCCTAACCCTAACCCTAACCCTAACCCTAACCCTAACCCTAACCCTAACCCTAACCCTAACCCTAACCCTAACCCTAACCCTAACCCTAACCCTAACCCTAACCCTAACCCTAACCCTAACCCTAACCCTAACCCTAACCCTAACCCTAACCCTAACCCTAACCCTAACCCTAACCCTAACCCTAACCCTAACCCTAACCCTAACCCTAACCCTAACCCTAACCCTAACCCTAACCCTAACCCTAACCCTAACCCTAACCCTAACCCTAACCCTAACCCTAACCCTAACCCTAACCCTAACCCTAACCCTAACCCTAACCCTAACCCTAACCCTAACCCTAACCCTAACCCTAACCCTAACCCTAACCCTAACCCTAACCCTAACCCTAACCCTAACCCTAACCCTAACCCTAACCCTAACCCTAACCCTAACCCTAACCCTAACCCTAACCCTAACCCTAACCCTAACCCTAACCCTAACCCTAACCCTAACCCTAACCCTAACCCTAACCCTAACCCTAACCCTAACCCTAACCCTAACCCTAACCCTAACCCTAACCCTAACCCTAACCCTAACCCTAACCCTAACCCTAACCCTAACCCTAACCCTAACCCTAACCCTAACCCTAACCCTAACCCTAACCCTAACCCTAACCCTAACCCTAACCCTAACCCTAACCCTAACCCTAACCCTAACCCTAACCCTAACCCTAACCCTAACCCTAACCCTAACCCTAACCCTAACCCTAACCCTAACCCTAACCCTAACCCTAACCCTAACCCTAACCCTAACCCTAACCCTAACCCTAACCCTAACCCTAACCCTAACCCTAACCCTAACCCTAACCCTAACCCTAACCCTAACCCTAACCCTAACCCTAACCCTAACCCTAACCCTAACCCTAACCCTAACCCTAACCCTAACCCTAACCCTAACCCTAACCCTAACCCTAACCCTAACCCTAACCCTAACCCTAACCCTAACCCTAACCCTAACCCTAACCCTAACCCTAACCCTAACCCTAACCCTAACCCTAACCCTAACCCTAACCCTAACCCTAACCCTAACCCTAACCCTAACCCTAACCCTAACCCTAACCCTAACCCTAACCCTAACCCTAACCCTAACCCTAACCCTAACCCTAACCCTAACCCTAACCCTAACCCTAACCCTAACCCTAACCCTAACCCTAACCCTAACCCTAACCCTAACCCTAACCCTAACCCTAACCCTAACCCTAACCCTAACCCTAACCCTAACCCTAACCCTAACCCTAACCCTAACCCTAACCCTAACCCTAACCCTAACCCTAACCCTAACCCTAACCCTAACCCTAACCCTAACCCTAACCCTAACCCTAACCCTAACCCTAACCCTAACCCTAACCCTAACCCTAACCCTAACCCTAACCCTAACCCTAACCCTAACCCTAACCCTAACCCTAACCCTAACCCTAACCCTAACCCTAACCCTAACCCTAACCCTAACCCTAACCCTAACCCTAACCCTAACCCTAACCCTAACCCTAACCCTAACCCTAACCCTAACCCTAACCCTAACCCTAACCCTAACCCTAACCCTAACCCTAACCCTAACCCTAACCCTAACCCTAACCCTAACCCTAACCCTAACCCTAACCCTAACCCTAACCCTAACCCTAACCCTAACCCTAACCCTAACCCTAACCCTAACCCTAACCCTAACCCTAACCCTAACCCTAACCCTAACCCTAACCCTAACCCTAACCCTAACCCTAACCCTAACCCTAACCCTAACCCTAACCCTAACCCTAACCCTAACCCTAACCCTAACCCTAACCCTAACCCTAACCCTAACCCTAACCCTAACCCTAACCCTAACCCTAACCCTAACCCTAACCCTAACCCTAACCCTAACCCTAACCCTAACCCTAACCCTAACCCTAACCCTAACCCTAACCCTAACCCTAACCCTAACCCTAACCCTAACCCTAACCCTAACCCTAACCCTAACCCTAACCCTAACCCTAACCCTAACCCTAACCCTAACCCTAACCCTAACCCTAACCCTAACCCTAACCCTAACCCTAACCCTAACCCTAACCCTAACCCTAACCCTAACCCTAACCCTAACCCTAACCCTAACCCTAACCCTAACCCTAACCCTAACCCTAACCCTAACCCTAACCCTAACCCTAACCCTAACCCTAACCCTAACCCTAACCCTAACCCTAACCCTAACCCTAACCCTAACCCTAACCCTAACCCTAACCCTAACCCTAACCCTAACCCTAACCCTAACCCTAACCCTAACCCTAACCCTAACCCTAACCCTAACCCTAACCCTAACCCTAACCCTAACCCTAACCCTAACCCTAACCCTAACCCTAACCCTAACCCTAACCCTAACCCTAACCCTAACCCTAACCCTAACCCTAACCCTAACCCTAACCCTAACCCTAACCCTAACCCTAACCCTAACCCTAACCCTAACCCTAACCCTAACCCTAACCCTAACCCTAACCCTAACCCTAACCCTAACCCTAACCCTAACCCTAACCCTAACCCTAACCCTAACCCTAACCCTAACCCTAACCCTAACCCTAACCCTAACCCTAACCCTAACCCTAACCCTAACCCTAACCCTAACCCTAACCCTAACCCTAACCCTAACCCTAACCCTAACCCTAACCCTAACCCTAACCCTAACCCTAACCCTAACCCTAACCCTAACCCTAACCCTAACCCTAACCCTAACCCTAACCCTAACCCTAACCCTAACCCTAACCCTAACCCTAACCCTAACCCTAACCCTAACCCTAACCCTAACCCTAACCCTAACCCTAACCCTAACCCTAACCCTAACCCTAACCCTAACCCTAACCCTAACCCTAACCCTAACCCTAACCCTAACCCTAACCCTAACCCTAACCCTAACCCTAACCCTAACCCTAACCCTAACCCTAACCCTAACCCTAACCCTAACCCTAACCCTAACCCTAACCCTAACCCTAACCCTAACCCTAACCCTAACCCTAACCCTAACCCTAACCCTAACCCTAACCCTAACCCTAACCCTAACCCTAACCCTAACCCTAACCCTAACCCTAACCCTAACCCTAACCCTAACCCTAACCCGAACCCTAACCCTAACCCTAACCCTAACCCTAACCCTAACCCTAACCCTAACCCTAACCCTAACCCTAACCCTAACCCTAACCCTAACCCTAACCCTAACCCTAACCCTAACCCTAACCCTAACCCTAACCCTAACCCTAACCCTAACCCTAACCCTAACCCTAACCCTAACCCTAACCCTAACCCTAACCCTAACCCTAACCCTAACCCTAACCCTAACCCTAACCCTAACCCTAACCCTAACCCTAACCCTAACCCTAACCCTAACCCTAACCCTAACCCTAACCCTAACCCTAACCCTAACCCTAACCCTAACCCTAACCCTAACCCTAACCCTAACCCTAACCCTAACCCTAACCCTAACCCTAACCCTAACCCTAACCCTAACCCTAACCCTAACCCTAACCCTAACCCTAACCCTAACCCTAACCCTAACCCTAACCCTAACCCTAACCCTAACCCTAACCCTAACCCTAACCCTAACCCTAACCCTAACCCTAACCCTAACCCTAACCCTAACCCTAACCCTAACCCTAACCCTAACCCTAACCCTAACCCTAACCCTAACCCTAACCCTAACCCTAACCCTAACCCTAACCCTAACCCTAACCCTAACCCTAACCCTAACCCTAACCCTAACCCTAACCCTAACCCTAACCCTAACCCTAACCCTAACCCTAACCCTAACCCTAACCCTAACCCTAACCCTAACCCTAACCCTAACCCTAACCCTAACCCTAACCCTAACCCTAACCCTAACCCTAACCCTAACCCTAACCCTAACCCTAACCCTAACCCTAACCCTAACCCTAACCCTAACCCTAACCCTAACCCTAACCCTAACCCTAACCCTAACCCTAACCCTAACCCTAACCCTAACCCTAACCCTAACCCTAACCCTAACCCTAACCCTAACCCTAACCCTAACCCTAACCCTAACCCTAACCCTAACCCTAACCCTAACCCTAACCCTAACCCTAACCCTAACCCTAACCCTAACCCTAACCCTAACCCTAACCCTAACCCTAACCCTAACCCTAACCCTAACCCTAACCCTAACCCTAACCCTAACCCTAACCCTAACCCTAACCCTAACCCTAACCCTAACCCTAACCCTAACCCTAACCCTAACCCTAACCCTAACCCTAACCCTAACCCTAACCCTAACCCTAACCCTAACCCTAACCCTAACCCTAACCCTAACCCTAACCCTAACCCTAACCCTAACCCTAACCCTAACCCTAACCCTAACCCTAACCCTAACCCTAACCCTAACCCTAACCCTAACCCTAACCCTAACCCTAACCCTAACCCTAACCCTAACCCTAACCCTAACCCTAACCCTAACCCTAACCCTAACCCTAACCCTAACCCTAACCCTAACCCTAACCCTAACCCTAACCCTAACCCTAACCCTAACCCTAACCCTAACCCTAACCCTAACCCTAACCCTAACCCTAACCCTAACCCTAACCCTAACCCTAACCCTAACCCTAACCCTAACCCTAACCCTAACCCTAACCCTAACCCTAACCCTAACCCTAACCCTAACCCTAACCCTAACCCTAACCCTAACCCTAACCCTAACCCTAACCCTAACCCTAACCCTAACCCTAACCCTAACCCTAACCCTAACCCTAACCCTAACCCTAACCCTAACCCTAACCCTAACCCTAACCCTAACCCTAACCCTAACCCTAACCCTAACCCTAACCCTAACCCTAACCCTAACCCTAACCCTAACCCTAACCCTAACCCTAACCCTAACCCTAACCCTAACCCTAACCCTAACCCTAACCCTAACCCTAACCCTAACCCTAACCCTAACCCTAACCCTAACCCTAACCCTAACCCTAACCCTAACCCTAACCCTAACCCTAACCCTAACCCTAACCCTAACCCTAACCCTAACCCTAACCCTAACCCTAACCCTAACCCTAACCCTAACCCTAACCCTAACCCTAACCCTAACCCTAACCCTAACCCTAACCCTAACCCTAACCCTAACCCTAACCCTAACCCTAACCCTAACCCTAACCCTAACCCTAACCCTAACCCTAACCCTAACCCTAACCCTAACCCTAACCCTAACCCTAACCCTAACCCTAACCCTAACCCTAACCCTAACCCTAACCCTAACCCTAACCCTAACCCTAACCCTAACCCTAACCCTAACCCTAACCCTAACCCTAACCCTAACCCTAACCCTAACCCTAACCCTAACCCTAACCCTAACCCTAACCCTAACCCTAACCCTAACCCTAACCCTAACCCTAACCCTAACCCTAACCCTAACCCTAACCCTAACCCTAACCCTAACCCTAACCCTAACCCTAACCCTAACCCTAACCCTAACCCTAACCCTAACCCTAACCCTAACCCTAACCCTAACCCTAACCCTAACCCTAACCCTAACCCTAACCCTAACCCTAACCCTAACCCTAACCCTAACCCTAACCCTAACCCTAACCCTAACCCTAACCCTAACCCTAACCCTAACCCTAACCCTAACCCTAACCCTAACCCTAACCCTAACCCTAACCCTAACCCTAACCCTAACCCTAACCCTAACCCTAACCCTAACCCTAACCCTAACCCTAACCCTAACCCTAACCCTAACCCTAACCCTAACCCTAACCCTAACCCTAACCCTAACCCTAACCCTAACCCTAACCCTAACCCTAACCCTAACCCTAACCCTAACCCTAACCCTAACCCTAACCCTAACCCTAACCCTAACCCTAACCCTAACCCTAACCCTAACCCTAACCCTAACCCTAACCCTAACCCTAACCCTAACCCTAACCCTAACCCTAACCCTAACCCTAACCCTAACCCTAACCCTAACCCTAACCCTAACCCTAACCCTAACCCTAACCCTAACCCTAACCCTAACCCTAACCCTAACCCTAACCCTAACCCTAACCCTAACCCTAACCCTAACCCTAACCCTAACCCTAACCCTAACCCTAACCCTAACCCTAACCCTAACCCTAACCCTAACCCTAACCCTAACCCTAACCCTAACCCTAACCCTAACCCTAACCCTAACCCTAACCCTAACCCTAACCCTAACCCTAACCCTAACCCTAACCCTAACCCTAACCCTAACCCTAACCCTAACCCTAACCCTAACCCTAACCCTAACCCTAACCCTAACCCTAACCCTAACCCTAACCCTAACCCTAACCCTAACCCTAACCCTAACCCTAACCCTAACCCTAACCCTAACCCTAACCCTAACCCTAACCCTAACCCTAACCCTAACCCTAACCCTAACCCTAACCCTAACCCTAACCCTAACCCTAACCCTAACCCTAACCCTAACCCTAACCCTAACCCTAACCCTAACCCTAACCCTAACCCTAACCCTAACCCTAACCCTAACCCTAACCCTAACCCTAACCCTAACCCTAACCCTAACCCTAACCCTAACCCTAACCCTAACCCTAACCCTAACCCTAACCCTAACCCTAACCCTAACCCTAACCCTAACCCTAACCCTAACCCTAACCCTAACCCTAACCCTAACCCTAACCCTAACCCTAACCCTAACCCTAACCCTAACCCTAACCCTAACCCTAACCCTAACCCTAACCCTAACCCTAACCCTAACCCTAACCCTAACCCTAACCCTAACCCTAACCCTAACCCTAACCCTAACCCTAACCCTAACCCTAACCCTAACCCTAACCCTAACCCTAACCCTAACCCTAACCCTAACCCTAACCCTAACCCTAACCCTAACCCTAACCCTAACCCTAACCCTAACCCTAACCCTAACCCTAACCCTAACCCTAACCCTAACCCTAACCCTAACCCTAACCCTAACCCTAACCCTAACCCTAACCCTAACCCTAACCCTAACCCTAACCCTAACCCTAACCCTAACCCTAACCCTAACCCTAACCCTAACCCTAACCCTAACCCTAACCCTAACCCTAACCCTAACCCTAACCCTAACCCTAACCCTAACCCTAACCCTAACCCTAACCCTAACCCTAACCCTAACCCTAACCCTAACCCTAACCCTAACCCTAACCCTAACCCTAACCCTAACCCTAACCCTAACCCTAACCCTAACCCTAACCCTAACCCTAACCCTAACCCTAACCCTAACCCTAACCCTAACCCTAACCCTAACCCTAACCCTAACCCTAACCCTAACCCTAACCCTAACCCTAACCCTAACCCTAACCCTAACCCTAACCCTAACCCTAACCCTAACCCTAACCCTAACCCTAACCCTAACCCTAACCCTAACCCTAACCCTAACCCTAACCCTAACCCTAACCCTAACCCTAACCCTAACCCTAACCCTAACCCTAACCCTAACCCTAACCCTAACCCTAACCCTAACCCTAACCCTAACCCTAACCCTAACCCTAACCCTAACCCTAACCCTAACCCTAACCCTAACCCTAACCCTAACCCTAACCCTAACCCTAACCCTAACCCTAACCCTAACCCTAACCCTAACCCTAACCCTAACCCTAACCCTAACCCTAACCCTAACCCTAACCCTAACCCTAACCCTAACCCTAACCCTAACCCTAACCCTAACCCTAACCCTAACCCTAACCCTAACCCTAACCCTAACCCTAACCCTAACCCTAACCCTAACCCTAACCCTAACCCTAACCCTAACCCTAACCCTAACCCTAACCCTAACCCTAACCCTAACCCTAACCCTAACCCTAACCCTAACCCTAACCCTAACCCTAACCCTAACCCTAACCCTAACCCTAACCCTAACCCTAACCCTAACCCTAACCCTAACCCTAACCCTAACCCTAACCCTAACCCTAACCCTAACCCTAACCCTAACCCTAACCCTAACCCTAACCCTAACCCTAACCCTAACCCTAACCCTAACCCTAACCCTAACCCTAACCCTAACCCTAACCCTAACCCTAACCCTAACCCTAACCCTAACCCTAACCCTAACCCTAACCCTAACCCTAACCCTAACCCTAACCCTAACCCTAACCCTAACCCTAACCCTAACCCTAACCCTAACCCTAACCCTAACCCTAACCCTAACCCTAACCCTAACCCTAACCCTAACCCTAACCCTAACCCTAACCCTAACCCTAACCCTAACCCTAACCCTAACCCTAACCCTAACCCTAACCCTAACCCTAACCCTAACCCTAACCCTAACCCTAACCCTAACCCTAACCCTAACCCTAACCCTAACCCTAACCCTAACCCTAACCCTAACCCTAACCCTAACCCTAACCCTAACCCTAACCCTAACCCTAACCCTAACCCTAACCCTAACCCTAACCCTAACCCTAACCCTAACCCTAACCCTAACCCTAACCCTAACCCTAACCCTAACCCTAACCCTAACCCTAACCCTAACCCTAACCCTAACCCTAACCCTAACCCTAACCCTAACCCTAACCCTAACCCTAACCCTAACCCTAACCCTAACCCTAACCCTAACCCTAACCCTAACCCTAACCCTAACCCTAACCCTAACCCTAACCCTAACCCTAACCCTAACCCTAACCCTAACCCTAACCCTAACCCTAACCCTAACCCTAACCCTAACCCTAACCCTAACCCTAACCCTAACCCTAACCCTAACCCTAACCCTAACCCTAACCCTAACCCTAACCCTAACCCTAACCCTAACCCTAACCCTAACCCTAACCCTAACCCTAACCCTAACCCTAACCCTAACCCTAACCCTAACCCTAACCCTAACCCTAACCCTAACCCTAACCCTAACCCTAACCCTAACCCTAACCCTAACCCTAACCCTAACCCTAACCCTAACCCTAACCCTAACCCTAACCCTAACCCTAACCCTAACCCTAACCCTAACCCTAACCCTAACCCTAACCCTAACCCTAACCCTAACCCTAACCCTAACCCTAACCCTAACCCTAACCCTAACCCTAACCCTAACCCTAACCCTAACCCTAACCCTAACCCTAACCCTAACCCTAACCCTAACCCTAACCCTAACCCTAACCCTAACCCTAACCCTAACCCTAACCCTAACCCTAACCCTAACCCTAACCCTAACCCTAACCCTAACCCTAACCCTAACCCTAACCCTAACCCTAACCCTAACCCTAACCCTAACCCTAACCCTAACCCTAACCCTAACCCTAACCCTAACCCTAACCCTAACCCTAACCCTAACCCTAACCCTAACCCTAACCCTAACCCTAACCCTAACCCTAACCCTAACCCTAACCCTAACCCTAACCCTAACCCTAACCCTAACCCTAACCCTAACCCTAACCCTAACCCTAACCCTAACCCTAACCCTAACCCTAACCCTAACCCTAACCCTAACCCTAACCCTAACCCTAACCCTAACCCTAACCCTAACCCTAACCCTAACCCTAACCCTAACCCTAACCCTAACCCTAACCCTAACCCTAACCCTAACCCTAACCCTAACCCTAACCCTAACCCTAACCCTAACCCTAACCCTAACCCTAACCCTAACCCTAACCCTAACCCTAACCCTAACCCTAACCCTAACCCTAACCCTAACCCTAACCCTAACCCTAACCCTAACCCTAACCCTAACCCTAACCCTAACCCTAACCCTAACCCTAACCCTAACCCTAACCCTAACCCTAACCCTAACCCTAACCCTAACCCTAACCCTAACCCTAACCCTAACCCTAACCCTAACCCTAACCCTAACCCTAACCCTAACCCTAACCCTAACCCTAACCCTAACCCTAACCCTAACCCTAACCCTAACCCTAACCCTAACCCTAACCCTAACCCTAACCCTAACCCTAACCCTAACCCTAACCCTAACCCTAACCCTAACCCTAACCCTAACCCTAACCCTAACCCTAACCCTAACCCTAACCCTAACCCTAACCCTAACCCTAACCCTAACCCTAACCCTAACCCTAACCCTAACCCTAACCCTAACCCTAACCCTAACCCTAACCCTAACCCTAACCCTAACCCTAACCCTAACCCTAACCCTAACCCTAACCCTAACCCTAACCCTAACCCTAACCCTAACCCTAACCCTAACCCTAACCCTAACCCTAACCCTAACCCTAACCCTAACCCTAACCCTAACCCTAACCCTAACCCTAACCCTAACCCTAACCCTAACCCTAACCCTAACCCTAACCCTAACCCTAACCCTAACCCTAACCCTAACCCTAACCCTAACCCTAACCCTAACCCTAACCCTAACCCTAACCCTAACCCTAACCCTAACCCTAACCCTAACCCTAACCCTAACCCTAACCCTAACCCTAACCCTAACCCTAACCCTAACCCTAACCCTAACCCTAACCCTAACCCTAACCCTAACCCTAACCCTAACCCTAACCCTAACCCTAACCCTAACCCTAACCCTAACCCTAACCCTAACCCTAACCCTAACCCTAACCCTAACCCTAACCCTAACCCTAACCCTAACCCTAACCCTAACCCTAACCCTAACCCTAACCCTAACCCTAACCCTAACCCTAACCCTAACCCTAACCCTAACCCTAACCCTAACCCTAACCCTAACCCTAACCCTAACCCTAACCCTAACCCTAACCCTAACCCTAACCCTAACCCTAACCCTAACCCTAACCCTAACCCTAACCCTAACCCTAACCCTAACCCTAACCCTAACCCTAACCCTAACCCTAACCCTAACCCTAACCCTAACCCTAACCCTAACCCTAACCCTAACCCTAACCCTAACCCTAACCCTAACCCTAACCCTAACCCTAACCCTAACCCTAACCCTAACCCTAACCCTAACCCTAACCCTAACCCTAACCCTAACCCTAACCCTAACCCTAACCCTAACCCTAACCCTAACCCTAACCCTAACCCTAACCCTAACCCTAACCCTAACCCTAACCCTAACCCTAACCCTAACCCTAACCCTAACCCTAACCCTAACCCTAACCCTAACCCTAACCCTAACCCTAACCCTAACCCTAACCCTAACCCTAACCCTAACCCTAACCCTAACCCTAACCCTAACCCTAACCCTAACCCTAACCCTAACCCTAACCCTAACCCTAACCCTAACCCTAACCCTAACCCTAACCCTAACCCTAACCCTAACCCTAACCCTAACCCTAACCCTAACCCTAACCCTAACCCTAACCCTAACCCTAACCCTAACCCTAACCCTAACCCTAACCCTAACCCTAACCCTAACCCTAACCCTAACCCTAACCCTAACCCTAACCCTAACCCTAACCCTAACCCTAACCCTAACCCTAACCCTAACCCTAACCCTAACCCTAACCCTAACCCTAACCCTAACCCTAACCCTAACCCTAACCCTAACCCTAACCCTAACCCTAACCCTAACCCTAACCCTAACCCTAACCCTAACCCTAACCCTAACCCTAACCCTAACCCTAACCCTAACCCTAACCCTAACCCTAACCCTAACCCTAACCCTAACCCTAACCCTAACCCTAACCCTAACCCTAACCCTAACCCTAACCCTAACCCTAACCCTAACCCTAACCCTAACCCTAACCCTAACCCTAACCCTAACCCTAACCCTAACCCTAACCCTAACCCTAACCCTAACCCTAACCCTAACCCTAACCCTAACCCTAACCCTAACCCTAACCCTAACCCTAACCCTAACCCTAACCCTAACCCTAACCCTAACCCTAACCCTAACCCTAACCCTAACCCTAACCCTAACCCTAACCCTAACCCTAACCCTAACCCTAACCCTAACCCTAACCCTAACCCTAACCCTAACCCTAACCCTAACCCTAACCCTAACCCTAACCCTAACCCTAACCCTAACCCTAACCCTAACCCTAACCCTAACCCTAACCCTAACCCTAACCCTAACCCTAACCCTAACCCTAACCCTAACCCTAACCCTAACCCTAACCCTAACCCTAACCCTAACCCTAACCCTAACCCTAACCCTAACCCTAACCCTAACCCTAACCCTAACCCTAACCCTAACCCTAACCCTAACCCTAACCCTAACCCTAACCCTAACCCTAACCCTAACCCTAACCCTAACCCTAACCCTAACCCTAACCCTAACCCTAACCCTAACCCTAACCCTAACCCTAACCCTAACCCTAACCCTAACCCTAACCCTAACCCTAACCCTAACCCTAACCCTAACCCTAACCCTAACCCTAACCCTAACCCTAACCCTAACCCTAACCCTAACCCTAACCCTAACCCTAACCCTAACCCTAACCCTAACCCTAACCCTAACCCTAACCCTAACCCTAACCCTAACCCTAACCCTAACCCTAACCCTAACCCTAACCCTAACCCTAACCCTAACCCTAACCCTAACCCTAACCCTAACCCTAACCCTAACCCTAACCCTAACCCTAACCCTAACCCTAACCCTAACCCTAACCCTAACCCTAACCCTAACCCTAACCCTAACCCTAACCCTAACCCTAACCCTAACCCTAACCCTAACCCTAACCCTAACCCTAACCCTAACCCTAACCCTAACCCTAACCCTAACCCTAACCCTAACCCTAACCCTAACCCTAACCCTAACCCTAACCCTAACCCTAACCCTAACCCTAACCCTAACCCTAACCCTAACCCTAACCCTAACCCTAACCCTAACCCTAACCCTAACCCTAACCCTAACCCTAACCCTAACCCTAACCCTAACCCTAACCCTAACCCTAACCCTAACCCTAACCCTAACCCTAACCCTAACCCTAACCCTAACCCTAACCCTAACCCTAACCCTAACCCTAACCCTAACCCTAACCCTAACCCTAACCCTAACCCTAACCCTAACCCTAACCCTAACCCTAACCCTAACCCTAACCCTAACCCTAACCCTAACCCTAACCCTAACCCTAACCCTAACCCTAACCCTAACCCTAACCCTAACCCTAACCCTAACCCTAACCCTAACCCTAACCCTAACCCTAACCCTAACCCTAACCCTAACCCTAACCCTAACCCTAACCCTAACCCTAACCCTAACCCTAACCCTAACCCTAACCCTAACCCTAACCCTAACCCTAACCCTAACCCTAACCCTAACCCTAACCCTAACCCTAACCCTAACCCTAACCCTAACCCTAACCCTAACCCTAACCCTAACCCTAACCCTAACCCTAACCCTAACCCTAACCCTAACCCTAACCCTAACCCTAACCCTAACCCTAACCCTAACCCTAACCCTAACCCTAACCCTAACCCTAACCCTAACCCTAACCCTAACCCTAACCCTAACCCTAACCCTAACCCTAACCCTAACCCTAACCCTAACCCTAACCCTAACCCTAACCCTAACCCTAACCCTAACCCTAACCCTAACCCTAACCCTAACCCTAACCCTAACCCTAACCCTAACCCTAACCCTAACCCTAACCCTAACCCTAACCCTAACCCTAACCCTAACCCTAACCCTAACCCTAACCCTAACCCTAACCCTAACCCTAACCCTAACCCTAACCCTAACCCTAACCCTAACCCTAACCCTAACCCTAACCCTAACCCTAACCCTAACCCTAACCCTAACCCTAACCCTAACCCTAACCCTAACCCTAACCCTAACCCTAACCCTAACCCTAACCCTAACCCTAACCCTAACCCTAACCCTAACCCTAACCCTAACCCTAACCCTAACCCTAACCCTAACCCTAACCCTAACCCTAACCCTAACCCTAACCCTAACCCTAACCCTAACCCTAACCCTAACCCTAACCCTAACCCTAACCCTAACCCTAACCCTAACCCTAACCCTAACCCTAACCCTAACCCTAACCCTAACCCTAACCCTAACCCTAACCCTAACCCTAACCCTAACCCTAACCCTAACCCTAACCCTAACCCTAACCCTAACCCTAACCCTAACCCTAACCCTAACCCTAACCCTAACCCTAACCCTAACCCTAACCCTAACCCTAACCCTAACCCTAACCCTAACCCTAACCCTAACCCTAACCCTAACCCTAACCCTAACCCTAACCCTAACCCTAACCCTAACCCTAACCCTAACCCTAACCCTAACCCTAACCCTAACCCTAACCCTAACCCTAACCCTAACCCTAACCCTAACCCTAACCCTAACCCTAACCCTAACCCTAACCCTAACCCTAACCCTAACCCTAACCCTAACCCTAACCCTAACCCTAACCCTAACCCTAACCCTAACCCTAACCCTAACCCTAACCCTAACCCTAACCCTAACCCTAACCCTAACCCTAACCCTAACCCTAACCCTAACCCTAACCCTAACCCTAACCCTAACCCTAACCCTAACCCTAACCCTAACCCTAACCCTAACCCTAACCCTAACCCTAACCCTAACCCTAACCCTAACCCTAACCCTAACCCTAACCCTAACCCTAACCCTAACCCTAACCCTAACCCTAACCCTAACCCTAACCCTAACCCTAACCCTAACCCTAACCCTAACCCTAACCCTAACCCTAACCCTAACCCTAACCCTAACCCTAACCCTAACCCTAACCCTAACCCTAACCCTAACCCTAACCCTAACCCTAACCCTAACCCTAACCCTAACCCTAACCCTAACCCTAACCCTAACCCTAACCCTAACCCTAACCCTAACCCTAACCCTAACCCTAACCCTAACCCTAACCCTAACCCTAACCCTAACCCTAACCCTAACCCTAACCCTAACCCTAACCCTAACCCTAACCCTAACCCTAACCCTAACCCTAACCCTAACCCTAACCCTAACCCTAACCCTAACCCTAACCCTAACCCTAACCCTAACCCTAACCCTAACCCTAACCCTAACCCTAACCCTAACCCTAACCCTAACCCTAACCCTAACCCTAACCCTAACCCTAACCCTAACCCTAACCCTAACCCTAACCCTAACCCTAACCCTAACCCTAACCCTAACCCTAACCCTAACCCTAACCCTAACCCTAACCCTAACCCTAACCCTAACCCTAACCCTAACCCTAACCCTAACCCTAACCCTAACCCTAACCCTAACCCTAACCCTAACCCTAACCCTAACCCTAACCCTAACCCTAACCCTAACCCTAACCCTAACCCTAACCCTAACCCTAACCCTAACCCTAACCCTAACCCTAACCCTAACCCTAACCCTAACCCTAACCCTAACCCTAACCCTAACCCTAACCCTAACCCTAACCCTAACCCTAACCCTAACCCTAACCCTAACCCTAACCCTAACCCTAACCCTAACCCTAACCCTAACCCTAACCCTAACCCTAACCCTAACCCTAACCCTAACCCTAACCCTAACCCTAACCCTAACCCTAACCCTAACCCTAACCCTAACCCTAACCCTAACCCTAACCCTAACCCTAACCCTAACCCTAACCCTAACCCTAACCCTAACCCTAACCCTAACCCTAACCCTAACCCTAACCCTAACCCTAACCCTAACCCTAACCCTAACCCTAACCCTAACCCTATCCCTAACCCTAACCCTAACCCTAACCCTAACCCTAACCCTAACCCTAACCCTAACCCTAACCCTAACCCTAACCCTAACCCTAACCCTAACCCTAACCCTAACCCTAACCCTAACCCTAACCCTAACCCTAACCCTAACCCTAACCCTAACCCTAACCCTAACCCTAACCCTAACCCTAACCCTAACCCTAACCCTAACCCTAACCCTAACCCTAACCCTAACCCTAACCCTAACCCTAACCCTAACCCTAACCCTAACCCTAACCCTAACCCTAACCCTAACCCTAACCCTAACCCTAACCCTAACCCTAACCCTAACCCTAACCCTAACCCTAACCCTAACCCTAACCCTAACCCTAACCCTAACCCTAACCCTAACCCTAACCCTAACCCTAACCCTAACCCTAACCCTAACCCTAACCCTAACCCTAACCCTAACCCTAACCCTAACCCTAACCCTAACCCTAACCCTAACCCTAACCCTAACCCTAACCCTAACCCTAACCCTAACCCTAACCCTAACCCTAACCCTAACCCTAACCCTAACCCTAACCCTAACCCTAACCCTAACCCTAACCCTAACCCTAACCCTAACCCTAACCCTAACCCTAACCCTAACCCTAACCCTAACCCTAACCCTAACCCTAACCCTAACCCTAACCCTAACCCTAACCCTAACCCTAACCCTAACCCTAACCCTAACCCTAACCCTAACCCTAACCCTAACCCTAACCCTAACCCTAACCCTAACCCTAACCCTAACCCTAACCCTAACCCTAACCCTAACCCTAACCCTAACCCTAACCCTAACCCTAACCCTAACCCTAACCCTAACCCTAACCCTAACCCTAACCCTAACCCTAACCCTAACCCTAACCCTAACCCTAACCCTAACCCTAACCCTAACCCTAACCCTAACCCTAACCCTAACCCTAACCCTAACCCTAACCCTAACCCTAACCCTAACCCTAACCCTAACCCTAACCCTAACCCTAACCCTAACCCTAACCCTAACCCTAACCCTAACCCTAACCCTAACCCTAACCCTAACCCTAACCCTAACCCTAACCCTAACCCTAACCCTAACCCTAACCCTAACCCTAACCCTAACCCTAACCCTAACCCTAACCCTAACCCTAACCCTAACCCTAACCCTAACCCTAACCCTAACCCTAACCCTAACCCTAACCCTAACCCTAACCCTAACCCTAACCCTAACCCTAACCCTAACCCTAACCCTAACCCTAACCCTAACCCTAACCCTAACCCTAACCCTAACCCTAACCCTAACCCTAACCCTAACCCTAACCCTAACCCTAACCCTAACCCTAACCCTAACCCTAACCCTAACCCTAACCCTAACCCTAACCCTAACCCTAACCCTAACCCTAACCCTAACCCTAACCCTAACCCTAACCCTAACCCTAACCCTAACCCTAACCCTAACCCTAACCCTAACCCTAACCCTAACCCTAACCCTAACCCTAACCCTAACCCTAACCCTAACCCTAACCCTAACCCTAACCCTAACCCTAACCCTAACCCTAACCCTAACCCTAACCCTAACCCTAACCCTAACCCTAACCCTAACCCTAACCCTAACCCTAACCCTAACCCTAACCCTAACCCTAACCCTAACCCTAACCCTAACCCTAACCCTAACCCTAACCCTAACCCTAACCCTAACCCTAACCCTAACCCTAACCCTAACCCTAACCCTAACCCTAACCCTAACCCTAACCCTAACCCTAACCCTAACCCTAACCCTAACCCTAACCCTAACCCTAACCCTAACCCTAACCCTAACCCTAACCCTAACCCTAACCCTAACCCTAACCCTAACCCTAACCCTAACCCTAACCCTAACCCTAACCCTAACCCTAACCCTAACCCTAACCCTAACCCTAACCCTAACCCTAACCCTAACCCTAACCCTAACCCTAACCCTAACCCTAACCCTAACCCTAACCCTAACCCTAACCCTAACCCTAACCCTAACCCTAACCCTAACCCTAACCCTAACCCTAACCCTAACCCTAACCCTAACCCTAACCCTAACCCTAACCCTAACCCTAACCCTAACCCTAACCCTAACCCTAACCCTAACCCTAACCCTAACCCTAACCCTAACCCTAACCCTAACCCTAACCCTAACCCTAACCCTAACCCTAACCCTAACCCTAACCCTAACCCTAACCCTAACCCTAACCCTAACCCTAACCCTAACCCTAACCCTAACCCTAACCCTAACCCTAACCCTAACCCTAACCCTAACCCTAACCCTAACCCTAACCCTAACCCTAACCCTAACCCTAACCCTAACCCTAACCCTAACCCTAACCCTAACCCTAACCCTAACCCTAACCCTAACCCTAACCCTAACCCTAACCCTAACCCTAACCCTAACCCTAACCCTAACCCTAACCCTAACCCTAACCCTAACCCTAACCCTAACCCTAACCCTAACCCTAACCCTAACCCTAACCCTAACCCTAACCCTAACCCTAACCCTAACCCTAACCCTAACCCTAACCCTAACCCTAACCCTAACCCTAACCCTAACCCTAACCCTAACCCTAACCCTAACCCTAACCCTAACCCTAACCCTAACCCTAACCCTAACCCTAACCCTAACCCTAACCCTAACCCTAACCCTAACCCTAACCCTAACCCTAACCCTAACCCTAACCCTAACCCTAACCCTAACCCTAACCCTAACCCTAACCCTAACCCTAACCCTAACCCTAACCCTAACCCTAACCCTAACCCTAACCCTAACCCTAACCCTAACCCTAACCCTAACCCTAACCCTAACCCTAACCCCTAACCCTAACCCCAACCCCAACCCCAACCCTAACCCTAACCCTAACCCCTACCCTAACCCCTACCCTAACCCCTACCCTAACCCTAACCCTAACCCTAACCCTAACCCTAACCCTTAAACCCTAAACCCTAACCCTAACCCTAACCCTAACCCCTAACCCCAACCCCAACCCTAACCCTAACCCCTAACCCTAACCTCTTAACCCTAAACCCTACCCCTACCCCTAACCCCCAATAACAAGAAGTAACTTACTTTTGACGACTTCAAAGATAGCATCCACACGTTGCATTCTGGGATTCGTGAGGCATTCTTGGCTATGTGATGCATTCTGAGGTACGTGATGCATTCTGGGATACGTGATGCATTCTGGGATTGCACGCATGTCATCAATTGGACAAGTTGGACCCGTAGTTGACGTGATTAAGGGGCCAGAACCTGTAAACAAACCTCATGTTTACCATACTGTTTAAAGCTGAGGTACTTTTTACTTTGAATAATTACAAGGCACACTATCATCTCAGGATTACTTTTGGGCATCAAAAACACATTCAAAAAATTACCCCGGGAAGCACGATCAGTTAACAAATCTTAAATCTTACCTTACCCTCTGACGATTTTGAGTTCAATGGCCAATTTTACCTTCAAATTTCTAGATGTGCAATGGGACAGAAATAACACCCTAACCCCGTAGGACCCTAAACCCTTATCCTTACCCTAACATTAATCAATAACAAGAAGTAACTTAGTTTTGCCGACTTAAGAGATGGCATCCACACTTTGCATTCTGTGATACCTGATGCATTCTTCTATTGCACGCATGTCGTCAATTGGACAAGTTAGACCCGTAGGTGACGTGATTAAGGGTCGGTAGAATATCCTGTAACCTACTATTTAGGGCTGCAGTACTTTTTACTTTTAAAAAATTACAAGACACACCAACATTCGAAAATCTTATAAATTAAAATTAACAATTTGTCATTCTCACTTAACATTTATCAACAAGAATCAAATAAACCCTGCAAAAAATATTTCTAATGTTCACACTGACAAGGGGACCACACCAGCTGAGCAAAAATGGCCAGAAGCTGAGCCAAAAAGGCCACAAGGGGGACAGCAAGGGGGCCACACAAACTGAGCCAGAATGGCCACAAGGGGGCAGCATACCACACAAGCTGGGCCAAAATGGCCACAAGGGGGTGGCGAGGTGACCACATGAGCTAAGCCAAAATGACCACAACGGGGCAGCCAGGGGACGACACGAGCTGAGCCAAAATGGCCACAAAGGGACCACACGAGCTGAGAAAAAATGGCCACAAATGGACCATATGAGCTGAGCCAAAATGGCCACAAGAGGGAAGCAAGGTGACCACACGAAATGAGCCAAAGTGGCCAGAAGAGAGCAGCAAGGGGACCACACGAGCTGAGCCAAAATGACAACATGCGGGCAGCAAGGGGACCACACGAGCTTTGCCAAAATGGCCGCAAGGGAACCATACAAGCTGAGCAAAAATGGCCAGAAGCTGAGCCATAATGGCAACAAGGGGGCAGCAAAGGGACCACACGAGCTGAGCCAAAATGGCCGCAAAGAACCATATGAGTTGAGCCAAAATGGCCACAAGGGGGAAGGGGACCACACGAGCAGAGCCAAAATGGCCACACGGGGGCAGCAAAGGGACCATACGAGCTGAGCCAAAATGGCCACAAGGGGGCAGCAGGGACAAAACATTAATCAATTAGAAGAACTTTACTTTTGACAACTTGAAAGATGGCGTCCACACGTTGGATTCTGGGATACGCAATGCATTCTGGGATATGTGATGCATTCTGGGATGCCAAATTGGCCGCAAGGGACCCATACAAGCTGGGCCAAATGGCCACAAGGGGACCACACGAGCTGTGCCAAAATGGCCGCAAGGGAACCATACGACTTGAGCCAAAATGGCCGCAAAGAAACCATGCGAATTGAGCCAAAATGGCTGCAAGGAAACCATACAAGCTGAGCCAAAATGGCCACAAGACCACACAAGCCTAGCCAAAATGGCCGCAAGAAATCCATACGAGTTGAGCCAAAATGGCCGCAAGGAAACCATACGTACGAGCTGAGCCAAAATGGCCACAAGACTACACAAGGGGGCAGCCAGGGGACCACACGAGCCGAGCCAAAATGGCCACAAGACTACACAAGGGGGCAGCCAGGGGACCACACGAGCCGAGCCAAAATGGCCACAAAGGGACCAAGCGCTGAGCCAAAATTGCCACAAGAGGGAAATAAGGTAACCACACGAACTTAGCCAAATATGCCGCAAGGGAACCATACAAGCCGAGCCAAATGGCCACAAGGGGACCACACAAGCTGTGCCAAAATGGCCGCAAGGGAACCATACGACTTGAGCCAAAATGGCCGCAAGGGAACCATACGACTTGAGCCAAAATGGCCGCAAGGAAACCATACGACTTGAGCCAAAATGCCCGCAAGGAAACCATACGAGCTGAGCCAAAATGGCCACAAGACCACACAAGCCTAGCCAAAATGGCCACAAGACCACACAAGCCTAGCCATAATGGCCGCAAGAAAACCATATGAGTTGAGTCAAAATGGCCGCAAGGAAACCATACGTACGAGCTGAGCCAAAATGGCCACAAGACCACATGAGCCTAGCCAAAATGGCCACAAGGGGGCAGCCAGGGGACCACACAAGCCGAGCCAAAATGGCCACAAAGGGACCAAGCGCTGAGCAAAAATGGCTACAAGGGACCAAGCACTGAGCTAAAATGGCCACAAATGGACCACATGAGTTGAGACAAAATGGCCACAAAGGGACCACAAGAGCAGGGCCAAAATGGCCACAAGAGGGAAGCAAGGTGACCACACGAACTGAGCCAAAGTGGCCAGAAAGGGACAGCAAGGGGACCACACAAGCTGAGCTAAAATGGCCACAAAGGAACTCTATAATTGAGCCAAAATGGCCACAAGAGGGAAATAAGGTAACCACACGAACTGAGGCAAAATGGCCACAGCGGGACCACACGCACTGAGCCAAAATGGCCACAAGGGGGCCATACGACTTGACCCAAAATGGCCGCAAGGGAACCATACGACTTGAGCCAAAATGGCCGCAAGGAAACCATACGACTTGAGCCAAAATGCCCGCAAGGAAACCATTCGAGCTGAGCCAAAATGGCCGCAAGACCACACGAGCCTAGCCAAAATGGCCACAAGGGGGTAGAAAGGGGACCACAAGAACGGAGCCAAAATTGCCACAAGGGAACTATACGAGCGGAGCCAAAATGGCCACAAGGGGACCACACGAGCTGAGCCAAAATGGCTACAAGGGGACCACACGAGTTGAGCCAAAATGGCCACAAGAGGGAAATAAGGTGACCACACAAACTGAGCCAAAATGGCCACAAGGGGACCACACGAGCTAAGCCAAAATGGCCACAAGGGGGAAAAATGTGAGCACATGTACTGAGCCAAAATGGCCGCAAAGGGAAGCAAGGTGACCACACAAACTGAGCCAAAATTGCCACAAGGGGGAAATAAGGTGACCACGATTTGAGCCAAAGTGGCCGCAAGGGGATCACACAAACAGAGCCAAAATGGTCACAAGGGGGAAGAAAGGTGACCACACGAACTGAGCCAAAATGGCGGCAAAGGGACCACACGAGCTGAACCAAAATTACCAGGAGTTGAGCCAGAATGGCAACAAGAGGGCCACAAGTGGAACACACGAGCTTAGCCAAAATGGCCGCAAGGGAACCACACGAGGGTTAACCCTTACCCTAACACTAATAAATTACTATGAAGACCCGAATAATAGTAGGCACTGGAATAATAGTAGGGAGTGGAAAATTCCAAATGAATTAATAATAGTAGACACCGGAATAATAGTAGGCAGTGGAAAATTTCAAAAATAATGAATATTAGTAGGCACGAGATAATTAGTGTCTAAACAGATTCGATGCATAGAATTAAAGCTATGATGGAATATTTATTATAAAATCATAACAAGGACAATCATTATTATTTTAATCAACAGTTTACTAGTAGCATGAAACAAAATAATGTTTAAATTCCACAATTAGCTACAAATTAAAGTCATGATGATCGATTACATACTATGCGCACACGCATTCCCCTTTCACACGAAACAGGAAATGATTAAATCATTTCCTGTTTCGTTATTTAAGCAGCTATGAGTCATAGCGCTTGGGTCCGAATAGATTCACGGTCGCGTCACGACAACGCGGCGCGACCATAACACTTTTACGTGCACCCTATGTGAGTAAATATGTGCCGCGTTGCATTTGTACGGTTTTCTATTGCTTAATACGGGGAATTCCAATCATTAATACGGGGAGGAATTGGCCCAGGTTGACAGGTATGACATTGTAATTATGTATATTGCAACTCTACCAGTGGCAATTGCACGTTCTTACTAGTACTAGTACGTTAGTAAAAACAGCACGTGTGCTTTACACGTAGAAAGTTAATGACATTGAACAATGTTGCTGCTGCACGGACTTAACTGAGGCAAAAATTAATAATCGTAGGCACCCGAATAAGAATCGTAGGCATGCGAAAATTTGAGTTGAAAAAATAATCGTAGGCATACGATTATTCGGGTCTTCATAGTACAAGAAGTAACTTACTTTTGACGACTTCAACGATGGCATCCACGCGTTGCATTCTGGGATACATTATGCATTCTTTGATATGTGATGCATTCTGGGAGTGCATGTCGTCACACGTCGTCAGTTGGACCCATAGGTGACGTGATCAAGGGTCGGTAGAAGAACCTGTAAACAAACCGTGTTTACCATCCTATTTAGAGCTGCGGTACTTTTTACTTTGAAAAAATTACAAGGCACACCAACATTTGAAAATCTTACAAATTAAAGTTAACAATGTCATTCTCTTTAAACCTTTATCAACAAAAATTAAATAAACCCTCCAAAAAATATTTCAAATTCAAATGTTCACAGTGAGCATTGTCACAAAAAGTTGCACCCAATACCACGACAAGGGACCTGTGCCTAAATAGCCACAAGGTGGCAGCAAGAGACCATATGACCTTAGCCTAAATGGCCAATGGCAATAAATATACTGCAATAATTTTCTACCAATTATATATTGCGGACCGCTGTGAAGAAGGACTTATCGCCTATCCTAACCCTACCAACCCCATGATCAGATAGTAACAGGCACTAAACTTCAGTAAGAGATTTCAAATATGGCTCAAACTTTTAAGTTACTTTTTATAATAAATAATTCATAACAGCACCTAATACCACGACAAGGAAAAACAGCAACCAAACGAAATTTCTTTAAAAGGACACCTACGTCTAATATGAGTGAATAAAACATCTAATATTCGCCACTTTGAACACATGAATTTGCATTAGACGACAGCTTGAGACGAATTCAAAGATGGGGTCCACACGTGAGGTTGATTAGGGGACTGCCGAAGCACCTGTAGACTTAACAGCTTTTTTCCATAACTATTTGAGCTGCGGTAGTTTTTACTTTGAAAAAAATTACAAGTGACACTGACCATAGTCGCAAAAAGTTGTACCCAATACCACAAGGAAAAAGACCAACCAAACAAAACGGAATTTCTTTAAAACGTCTAATATAAGTAAATAAACGAGCCAATAGTCGCCACTTCGAACAAAACTTGAGTCTTACGGGGTTTGGAACGTTAACATTTATTTCAACAATTTCGACGAAGGGTCACAATGAATAGTTATAATAAACTAGTTTCAGCAAAATACTATCGCCAAATAAGCGTGCAAGAATACGCCAAAACGGAGAAAAACAATCAATTACAAGACACTTACATTCTGCGAGTGCTTGAGACGGCGTTCGACTTGTAAAATGGCGTCCCCCACGTGGCGGCTTGCCTTTGTTCGACAAGGAAACGCACAACGCGCATGCGCGGGCAAAAAGAGGGCTTTCTGGGTAATGAAGTATACTTGTGCACACAACACCGCCCAATTTTACTTCTATTAAACACATGTTATCACTATTAAAACACTAGTTATGTGTTACTTTGTTAATAGGTGGCGAATTAGAAGAAATAAAACTTTTTTTTCCAATCCGATATCCTGTTTTTGGTGTTTTTTCAGAGAGTGGGAAAGAATTAACTCCCCCCTCTCTCTGTCCGTCTCTCTATCTCTTCCCCCTTCGAAATCCGTATAATTTTAGTACTATTAAAGACATTTTAGTAATATTAAACCACTAGTTATGTGTTTCTTTGTTGATAGATGGCGAATTAAAAACATTTTTTTCCAATACAATATCCTGTTTTTGGTGTTTTTTCAGAGGGTTGGAACGAATTAACTTTTTTTTGAATTGTCGCCACTTTGAACAATACTTAAGTCTCACGCGGACGTCCGGAATGCTAACATTTAATTCGACGTCAATCACGCCTATAAAAAAGTTTCAGGTTAAAATGTTGCTAAAGCCGAATGAACGTCCCACAAAACGCAAAAAAGAGAGAGAAAAATCAAATGCAAGGAGAAAATGACCATACTTCAAAGCCAAACGCTGACCAGACATGGAGGCCATATCGTCAATACACTAACTACTACAGCCATGACTAGGGCAACATTGCAACTGCGGCGCATGTACAACAAAAAGATAAAAATAGCCAACTTTAGAGTTATTATGAATGGAATGTACTCACGTTCTTTCACTGACGCACATCCAAATTCTTGCGACATACATGCGTCACGTGAGTGAGTGAGTGGACTCGACGCAGCTTTTCGTCGTCACTCTCGCTCCCATCGTGGCTTTCGCGAGTGACGTAGGGGAAAAGGAAGTTACGGAAGCTTATTGCGTTCACCTTAAAAATCCTCCGTTTTTCAAAATAAAAATACTTTTATGCGGTTGTTTAATTTCTCGCCAGATTTGAGACAGGTTCACAGTTGTACGCCGTAGGGGCTTTATCTTAAATTTAACGTGCAAATAGTATCACAACATTGCCCCTCTTAAACAGGTATAATTACGATGTTTAGCGATACCATTTAATGAGATATCTTCCCCACATCCATCAGAAATCTAAACTCGCGCTAACATAACACACATTCCCCTCTGCGGTGTATGAACAGATGTTTGGTTGGTGATCTGCCTCCTACTAGCTGACTGAGGAAAGGTAAGTGGAAGACAGTGAGAGGTAAGCGACCTGTATCCTCAATAATAATAATAATAATAATAATCGGACATAGGCCCTGTCGTCATTATCACAACCCAGCAGCAGATTGAAGAGGATAGTCCAAGGTGGGCTACAACAGCCCACAACAACAGCGGAATGACAAATTACAAGTCCGTAACTTACACTTATTAGGTCTTTTGCCGATTAAACGTAGCTTATGGAGAAGCACCATCAATTTCGTCACACGCAGTTTCTGCGTGTGATGACAAGTAGGCTTTTGTGTTGTGATAATGACGACAGGGCCTATGTCCGATTATCTATATATTCTCAATTTTGATGACGTGCACCAAAAAGATATCAGACTTTAAATACGATCCGTATCTTTTGGTTGCTTGTTTATAAATTGAAGAGTTCAAAAATTGTGTTGACAGTAACACACTTCAACATCGCGGTAAAAATAAAAAATAAAATTAAAAAGACGTTTTGTTAACTCTCTCTTTCTCTCTCTCTCAGACCAAAGTGGGCATTAATTTGAATATTGGGGGGGGGGTGATCAGATACAAAGGAATTTTCATATAAGGATTTTTTTAAAGCTTGCTCGTCTTTTAATTAACTTGATTTAGTACTTAGGTTTTGAGCTCTTTCAGGTTTCTTGGACAGCTAGGAAGAAGGAATTATGGGTCTCAAGATAAGTGTGGAATGTATATAACGTATACAAGACTTGGGTGATATAATATACAAAGTACATGTTCAGTGTAAGTGATGTGAAAGGTTTGCAGACTGGTGATTATATATATATATATATATATATATATATATATATATATATATATATATATATATATATATATGTGTGTGTGTGAGACATACTAGTGTTTGATTTATTAATGATTGAATGTTGAGAATGCGCAACGAGTTTGGATTGAATGTGTGTATCGGTGTTCGATTGTTGATCCTTGGATCCACATGGCAAGTGTGGGGCATGTTAAAGAAGATCGGTATTCGATTATTGATGTCTTAGCAAATAGCTTGAGGCACGGGAGGTGCGTTGAATCATTACAGTAAAAGTTGGATGGAAGTAACAGCAACATCTCACTGTTCTGATTATTTCCCCGTGTGTGTCAAGGTATGCTGTTTGTTGTAAAGGCTGTTTGAGTTTGGGGTTTGTAATATACACTGTTTAGCGTGTGAGAAAAGAGATAATGGTTATTAATGTTTATTTACTTTTGAATTACGGGCGTGAATGTGAGAGTCTCGGGTCACGCACATGGAATAGCATTTAGCACGCTACCTTCGGCCACCATTATCGTTGACAGTGTCTATAACGGTCATAGAAAGGATTTTATATTATGGATATTGCATTGTTTGCCCTGTTGAATAATAGTAGGACTACTAGAAGTTGTAAAAGGAAAAGATATAACAAGTTATGACCGTGTGTTGAACGAGTGTGTGTGTGTGCATTGGGTTTTAATAATAATAATAATCGGACATAGGCCCCTGTCGTCGTTATCACAACACAAAAAGCCTACTTGTCATCACACGCAGAAACTGCGTGTGACGAAATTGATGGTGCTTCTCCATAAGCTACGTTTACTCGGCAAAAGACCTAAATCAGTGTAAGTTACGGACTTGTAGTTTGGCATTCTGCTGTTGTGGATACAGGTCGCTTACCTCTCGCTTACCTCTCACGGTCTTTCACTTACCTTTCCTCAGTCAGCTAGTAGGAGGCAGATCACCACCCAAACCTCTTTTTATATTACCGCAGAAGGGAATGTGTGTTATGTTACCGCGAGTTTAGAGTTCTGATGGATGTGGGGAAAAAACTGTCCTTAAGCCTATTTGTCCGTGCTTTGGTTCTAAAGTGTTGATAATATATATATTTATATATATAGGTGTAATTGTACATTATGTTTTGGGTTCTAATGTGTTGATAATGTATATATATGGGTGTAATTGTATGTTATGGGTTTTTGTGTTAATTGATTACAGTAAAAGTTGGATTGAAGTAACAACAACATCTCACTGTTCTGATTATTTCTCCCTGTGTGTCAAGATCGAATGCAGGGCGTAACATTTTGGAGGCACCGCTGGGATTGCTGTTCAGATGTCCAGTGTCCAAGACCTGCTCACTGAATTCTGAGCCAGCTAAATCCCCCCACAAAACCAGGCCGATGGCAGTGAGAGGAGGTGTTGCTGTTTAAGAAGAACTGGAAGTTGGCGGTTGAGTACTTGTCATCTGAGGCCTACGAGATCATCAGATGGACAGTAAAGACGTGCCAGTTCAGAGTTCACTCCTGTACAGTCAACAGAGCTCCTAGATCGTCAACAAAATGGAACAGTTACTCGAAGAGGTGGTAGGAACATTGAACAACCTGACGGAAAATAACCTACTGGAAATATGTGGTTTTTCTTAACATATTAAGAAGTGTTAAACGGAAATCACGTCTATCATTAGTGGCTCACATTGTGAAGTACCTAGAAAGAGAAGAACTAGAGGAAGTGCAGGATGAAGGCATGTCTGAATTGTTGAAACTGAAAGATAAAATATCAGATATGAAGCATGAAGTCAAAATAGATGAAAACGAAAAGCAAGGATCAAGATTGGAAGAGACTCCAATAACTTTGCCCCAGCTACCAGATGCTGCGGACCATCAAGGGGGTGTGTCTCCCCAGCCAAGCTCATACTGGCGCAAGGACTTCAAAATTGCCGCCCAAATAGGTGAACCAGGCCAGAGGGACAAGCTGACATTCTCCAGCCTTGTTCATCAAATTGAAAATGGACTGAATAGGGGTTACCGAGATGTGGAAATTATTGATGCGGTTATCAGAGCTATCTCCCCCAGTTTGCAGCTACGTAATTATTTGGAAGAGAAACCTAACCTCACTCTTCCCACACTCAAACGCATCCTACGCGCTCATTTTCAGGAAAGGAGTGCTACCGACCTCTATGTGCAGTTAGCTTCAGAAGTGCAGCATATCAAAGAGACTCCTCAAAGTTTCTTAATGCGAGTCTTAGTTCTTAGACAGAAGGTACTGTTTGCATCTCGAGAATCAGAATCAGGACTCCAGTATGACCCAAGTTTAGTCCAGCGTATGTGCTTGCACACGATACTCACTGGTCTCCAGAGTGACAGTGTTAGAGTAGATATGCAGCCTCTCTTGCTGAACTGTAAGACTTCAGATGAGCTTTTGCTAGAGCGGTTAAATGTAGCCTGTGCTAATGAAACAGAAAGGAGAAATAAAAAGAAGTTTAGTACCCCACAGGCAGCGACACATATTAGCAAGGTGCACTCAGAAGAACTACGACCTACCAATTGCCCTGGAGAAGAAAAACCAAAAGTGTCCCGTGAGGTACGAGCAGAGTTGACTGAACTTAAGGCAAGTGTTGCTTCTCTTAAAGATCTCAGTGCAGAGATAGCTCAGATCAGAGAGACACTACAGCAGGCTATGTTTCAGCCTCAGTCCTACCTCCCACCTTCAGTTAGAAGACCAGTTAGGGAGCCCCAGCCACCTTTTGCAAAACAAAATTACTACAGCAAGCCCCCAGCACCCCCCTGGAACACTAGCCGCCCTGCTTATGTCCCAAGAAGGTGTTTTGCTTGTCAGCAGGGAGGGCGAGATGTGAAGTGCACACATTGTTATCGGTGTGGGAGTGGAGAACATTTCCAAGCTGGATGTAAAATCCGAGGAGGCAGACCACTAAAAGAAGAGACTATAGCAGAGCTAACTCAGGAAAGGGAAGGTGTGGTTCGTGTGCTTTGTGGCACACCCAGTCCACTGGCCATCGTCAATCCTCCCAGCATGCAACAGCAGCAGGTGGGAACTCAGCAACACCTGATGGTGGAACCTGCCGATTCAAAGGCAAAGATCAGACGACTTAGACAAGAGCTAGAAGAGAGGAATGAACAACTGCTGGACAACAGACACCAGCAGGAAAACATGGAGGAAGAAATAAAGAGGCTCCAGCAGGAGAATTTGAAGCTGCTCGTAAGCGCCCGTGCAGCCCGCGCCTATCGCGATGAACTGGATTCGCTGAGAGAACGCGCAATCAAAGCTGACAAGCTGGAGTTATACAAGGCCAAAGTGGAGAAAGGGAGACAAGGGATGGATGGAGGAGGCGTACACCATTGCCACCGTGAGTGTACGAAAAGCTGCAGAACGAGGTAAAAAGCACTATGACACCAAAGTGAGGAGCTCCGTGCTACAACCAGGAGAGCGCATCCTGATAAAAAAACCTGACACCAGAAGGAGGAAAAATTGACAAGAGTATGGAGAGAAATAAACAGCAGCCGGTATCTCATCTTCAAGAGACAGACCAAGACAGTGGTTACGAAGATGACTTTCACTACGAGCCCGTCCAGGTGCTAAATGAGAGAGATGCCCAAGGGATGGAGTCTAAGCACAGGCCACTGCCAGCGAATCAGAGACTCGAAGTGAAGGGCCCTGCTTCCGGACCAGTACAAGCAGAAGATGACTATCAGCTGGAGGACCTGCCTGGTGAGGGAACAAATCTGGCTGTTGAAGATCCTCGTGATGATCATTTATCAGAGACCTCTCCGCCAACCGCTGTGAATGAACCTGAGGCGTTGACTTATGAACGGCCAAGAAGGGAGAGACATCCACCACGACGAACGACCTATGATCAGCTTGGTGTCCCCTCCTGTTATAGTACTCAGTCACCACATCAGCTGCTACCTGCTTACCCTGCACCAGGAGTGGTTCCTTGGTTAGTACACCTGCAGCCATATTACATTCAACCACCCTTTATCTATGGACTCCAACAGGCTTGAGCCTACAAGGGTGACATGTATTATGCGAACATGGACTGTTACGGACTGTGATTACAGTTTCCATCCAGTGAACGTGGACCGTACGGGTTGTGGATTATATTTGAACTGTGGCCCTTGCCGCCTGGAGTTTTCATGAGTATCAGTTTACAGAAGAGGATGTGAAATGACAAGTTCGCTAGACTGTTCAGCATTACAACCAACAAGGGGAAGATATTTGGAATATACTGATATCGGGACGACATTTGTTTTTGTGGGGGAGAATGTGACATACTAGAGTGTTCGATTTATTAACGATTGCATGTAAAGAAGGTATAACGAGTTTGGATTGAATGGGTGTATCGGTGGTCAATTGTTGATCCTTGGATCCACATGGCAAGTGAGGGGCATGTTAAAGAAGATCGGTATTCGATTATTGATGTCTTAACAAATAGCTTGAGGCACGGGAGATGTGTTGAATCATTACAGTAAAAGTTGGATTGAAGTAACAACAACATCTCACTGTTCTGATTATTTCCCCCTGTGTGTCAAGGTATGCTGTTTGTTTAAAAGGCTGGTTGAGTTTGGGGTTTGTAATATACAGTGTTTAGCGTGTGAGAAAAGAGATAATGGTCATTAATGTTTATTTACTTTTGAATTACGGGCGTGAATGTGAGCGTCTCGGGTCACGCACATGGAATAGCATTTAGCACGCTACCTTCGGCCACCATTATCGTTGACAGTGTCTATAACGGTCATAGAAAGGATTTTATATTATTGATATTGCATTGTTTGCCCTGTTGAATAATAGTAGGACTACTAGAAGTTGTAAAAGGAAAAGATATAACAAGTTATGACCGTGTGTTGAACGAGTGTGTGTGTGCATTGTGTTTTGGGTTCTAAAGTGTTGCTAATATATATATATATATATATATATATATATATATATATATATATATATATATATATATATATATATATATATATATATATATATATATATATATATATATATATATATATAGGTGTAATTGTACATTATGTTTTGGGTTCTAACGTGTTGATAATGTATATATATGGGTTTAATTGTATGTTATGGGTTTTTGTGTTAATTGATTACAGTAAAAGTTGGATTGAAGTAACAACATCTCACTGATCTGATTATTTCCCCCTGTGTGTCAAGATCAAATGCAGGGTGTAACACGTACTTAAAAAAAATCCCGTACAAAAGTTGTTATACGGCGTACACAATTTGAAATGATCAAAAAACGTATAAAATACGGGAAAAAACGTATAAGTTGACAGGTATGTATTAAACACATTTTATTACTATTAAACCACTAATTATGTGTTAATAGATGGCGAATTAGAAGAAATAAACATGTTTTCCAATCCAATATCCTGTTGTTGTTTTTTCAGCGGGTTGGAAGGAATTAACGCCCCCACCCCTCTCTGTCCGTCTCTCTATCCCTTCCCCCTTCGAAATGCGTCTAATTTTACTTCTATTCAACGCATTTTATTACTATTAAAACACTAGTTATGTTACTTTGTTAATAGATGGCGAAATAGAAGAAATAAAACATTTTTTCCAATCCAATATCCTATTTTTTGTGTTTTTCAGAGGGTTGGAAAGAATTAAGGCCCCCACCCCTCTCTGTCCGTCTCTCTATCCCTTCCCCCTTCGAAATGCGTCTAACTTTACTTCTATTAAACACATTTTATTACTATTAAAACACTAGTTATGTTACTTTGTTAATAGATGGCGAAATAAAAGAAATAAAACATTTTTTTCCAATCCAATATCCTATTTTTTGTGTTTGTCAGAGGGTTGGAAGGAATTAACGCCCCCACCCCTCTCTGTCCGTCTCTCTATCCCTTCCCCCTTCGAAATGCGTCTAATTTTACTTCTATTAAACGCATTTTATTACTATTAAAACACTAGTTATGTTACTTTAATAGATGGCGAAATAGAAGAAATAAAACATTTTTTTCCAATCCAATATCCTATTTTTTGTGTTTTTCAGAGGGTTGGAAGGAATTAACGCCCCCACCCCTCTCTGTCCGTCTCTCTATCCCTTCCCCCTTCGAAATGCGTCTAACTTTACTTCTATTAAACACATTTTATTACTATTAAAACACTAGTTATGTTACTTTGTTAATAGATGGCGAAATAGAAGAAATAAAACATTTTTTTCCAATCCAATATCGTTTTTGGTGTTTTTTTCTAGAGGGTTGGAATTAATTAACGCCCCCACCCCTCTCTGTCCGTCTCTCTCTCTCTTCCCCCTTCGAAATGCGTCTAATTTTACTTCTATTAAACGCATTTTATTACTATTAAAACACTAGTTATGTGTTAATAGATGGCGAATTAGAAGAAATAAAATATTTTTTCCAATCCAATATCCTGTTTTTGTGTTTTTTTTCAGAGGTTGGAACAAATTAATTTGTTTTTAGTTCATTTCAATGGGAAATGTCCGCTCGAGTTACGAAAAGCTTGACGTACGATCTCAGTCCCGGAACGGATTAAGACCGTATGTCGAGGTGCCACTGTAATTGAAATGGATTTGGGGCCTATTATTGTCAATGAAGGTTGGAGAGTTCACGTGATTTGCAAATGAACGTCTTTCTGTCCGCTTTTATTTAGGTTTGACACAAATCCCCACTTCATCGGAATGGCGAGGGTCACTCACAGTGGATCCAGCTAACCCTGGAGCTCCTGGTGGGCCAGGTGGCCCAGGGGGCCCTGGCTGGGAAATCATTTGAACCTGATGGGACAGGAAACAAAGACGCCCAATATGGTCAAGATGTCATGATGTGGACTCCAAGTGCGCTCCACTGACCAAGTTGTCATCCAGTCAGCAGTCGCCTTTTTCTCCTTTGTGTCCGTCCATACCCTGGTTGACACAGCACCAGCTCAACGTCAACATTGCCGTACTTCAATTAGTGATTATGTAGGCTAAGAAAGTGTATTAGCTCAACATACCGGTGGCCCAGAAAGGCCCATCTCTCCCTTTTCCCCTCTTTCTCCCCGTGTTCCTATTTCACCCACATCGCCTTTAGATCCCTTCAAAAAAATCCCCGGTATACAAATTCATAATAGTAAAACAGCAACATATCAATACATATTTAATAATAATAATAATCGGACATAGGCCATGTCGTCATTACCACAACACAAAAAAGCCTACTTGTCATCACACGCAGAAACTGCGTGTGACGAAATTGATGGTGCTTCTCCATAAGCTACGTTTAATCGGCAAAAGACCTAAATAACTGTAAGTTACGGACTTGTAATTTGTCATTCCGCTGTTGTGGATACTGGTCGCTTACCTCTCGATTACATACAGGTCGCTTACCTCTCGATTACCGCACACTGTCTGCCACTTACCTTCCTTCAAGTCAGCTAGTAGGAGGCAGATCACCAACCAAACATCTATGCATATGCCGCAGAAGGGAATGTGTGTATGTTAGCGCGAGTTTAGATGTCTGATGGATGTGGGGAAAAAACTGTCCTTAAGCCTATTTGTCCGAGCTTTGTGGGACCTATAGCGTCTGCCAGAGGGCAGCAGCTGGAACAGATTGTGACCAGGGTGGTAAGGGTCCCCTATGATGTTCTTGGCTCTGCTGAGGTAACGCGGGCTGAGCCAAGAACATCATATTTCTAACATTCTTCCTACCCTCTCCCCGTCTACTCCAGCTGGACCAGGTAAACCAAGCTCCCCCTAGAAAAAAAAACAAAAACCACACACACACTAGAGACAGTCTTCGTTAAAGGAGCATTATGGAAGACTAATGGTCAAAAAATGGTACTGCAATTCGGTTCATTACGATGTGCACAGCATCCATTCTGCTTCCGGTTGCCAGATAAGATTACGCTGCGTTGTGGCACCATTGCTAACAAATGGCAAAGTGACATTAGCAACTATCACGTTAATTTTACAACCTAATTCTCTTATATTTAAATAATCAAAGATGTAAAGGATGCTACAGTCTTCATACATAAAGCTTTTAAAAAAATCAGTGAGGGAGGTACCGTAATTACTCGAATATAACACGCACTCGAAAATAACACGCAGGTAATTTTGGGCCAAAAAAATCTGGAAAAACGCAGTACTCGAATATAGTGCGCACCTAAAATTTCCCGCTGACGAAAATCAGAAATCTTACCTTTTTTTCTTCGTTTCACGATTGTTTTGTTCAAAACTGGATAGAGAAATCTTCAGGTACGAGCGTGTCGAGTGTCGTCCAGTTGGTGGAGTTATGCGTTTGAATTTTAGGGCAATAGATGATACAGACTACATTTCAATTGACAATACCATGTTTTAATTCAAATATCTATTGTCATTCTCAAACAAGAAAAGGAACATACAAATTGAATAAATAAATGATTTGAAGATATGCACAATGGAAAAGACTATCACATGTAACAAGGGAATGTACTGCCCCCCGCTGGACATATTTCTAAATACAAGTACGTACTACACTACAATGTAGTATTCTACTTTCCAGCTTATTAATCCAGGATTGTGATGTTTGTGAGGCTTGACGATCTTTAATATGCGTGTATTTTGAATTCAAAGTTGGAAATTGCACAATGTCCATGCGTCAAAGTGAGTTTGACAATGCTTTTTTCGATCGAAAATTTGTAATTTATTTTAGTTATTGATTATAACACTGAACTGAGAGAGGGTGAACTGAGACGAGTACGAGGCTAGAGGGGGGCAGAGGTGGTCTCGGCTTTCCGATTTTCGATCGGCTTTAGGAGATGACGTAAAATCCGTGCGTCGGCTTTAGGAGATGACGTAAAATCTGTGCGTCAAAGTGAGTTTGACAATGCTTTTTTCGATCGAAAATTTGTAATTTATTTTAGTTATTGATTATAACACTGAACTGAGAGAGGGTGAACTGAGACGAGTACGAGGCTAGAGGGGGGCAGAGGTGGTCTCGGCTTTCCGATTTTCGATCGGCTTTAGGAGATGACGTAAAATCCGTGCGTCGGCTTTAGGAGATGACGTAAAATCCGTGCGTCAAAGTGAGTTTGACAATGCTTTTTTCGATCGAAAATTTGTAATTTATTTTAGTTATTGATTATAACACTGAACTGAGAGAGGGTGAACTGAGACGAGTACGAGGCTAGAGGGGGGCAGAGGTGGTCTCGGCTTTCCGATTTTCGATCGGCTTTAGGAGATGACGTAAAATCCGTGCGTCGGCTTTAGGAGATGACGTAAAATCCGTGCGTCGGCTTTAGGAGATGACGTAAAATCAGTGCGTCGGCTTTACGAGATGACGTAAAATCCGTGCGTCAAAGTGAGTTTGACAATGCTTTTTTCGATCGATACATTTGTAATTTATTTTAATTATTGATTATAACACTGAACTGAGAGAGGGTGAACTGAGACGAGTACGAGGCTAGAGGGGGGCAGTGGTGGTCTCGGCTTTCCGATTTTCGATCGGCTTTAGGAGATGACGTAAAATCCGTGCGTCGGCTTTAGGAGATGACGTAAAATCCGTGCGTCGGCTTTAGGAGATGACGTAAAATCCGTGCGTCGGCTTTAGGAGATGACGTAAAATCCGTGCGTCAAAGTGAGTTTGACAATGCTTTTTTCGATCGAAAATTTGTAATTTATTTTAGTTATTGATATAACACGCACCCCCAACTATTGGAATTAATTATATAGCAAAAATCTGCGTGTTATATTCGAGTAATTACGGTAAGTACTTTTCAATAAAGTACAGTTCTACAAATCAATTTATACCACTTTTGACCTTCAACGACACTTTTGCAAAAAGTACCTCTCTCCAAATCCCAGTCCCAAAACATCTGGGGCTTGGCTTGGCTAGGGTAAGGAAAACACTAGGTCCCAGCTAGATTTTGATAACATTTCTCACAATAAAGTACACTACACTGCACATCTGATTATACCACTTTTGTGCTTCTACAACACTTTCCTTAAAAAGTACTTGGGTTGGGGTTATGGTGAATTACTCTGTTTTTATATTGTGGTTGTGGATCTAAATACAACAACACAACAAACTTTGTAAAAGGAAGTTTGCATTCTATTATTTAGCGACATCATGTAGCTCAATACGCGGTCACCGTAACGTGGCGTCAAATGACGCCAGCCCACCCAACGGGTTTGACAGGTTTTGCGTGAAAGACGGTGACTGGCGCTTCTTTCCGGGCACAGATCATATCCCTTGAATAGGAGAGAGGCTAGCACGCAATCAAAAGTCAAAGTTGAAGGGAGCCCGATTTACCTAAGCCTTTTTTCTTGAGCAAGGAAGGCATGCCAGCCACTGGAACGGCATTTTGCGGCATCCTGCTGCTTCAAGCTGGAGTCCTGGGATTCGGAATTCTGCCAGAAAGTTCGCAGGATCACCTGGAGATCACAGAGAGAGCCATTTTGAACGTCACGGTGCAGGCGTGCCGAGCGCTGGCCGAAAGCGAGGGGAACCAATTTACTCTTCCGGTAACTTTTTGTTCCTTTCTATTTTATGAGCTGCTAAAGTGAGTCCAGGGTTGTCCAAACTATTCCACAAAGGGCCGCAGTGGGTGCGGGTTTTCATTCCAACCCATCAAGAGGACACCTTTTCACCAATCTGGTGTCCTACAAGTGCAATCAGTGGATTGCAGTCAGGTGCTTCTTGTTTTCTGCAGAAATCTCATTGGTCAAAGTGCCTGGGCTGGATTGGTTGGAACAAAAACCTGCACCCACAGCGGCCCTCGAGGACCGGTTTGGCCACCCCTGTGCTAAACAATCCATGCCAATTTGTGCAACAATGACAGAAAAACACGCCATGTCCAAATAATGCATATGACCAATGTACTTATAGTTAGGGGTGATCGAGTAGTACACCCTTACCTGTATCTGAATTATATGTATCAAGAAATACCCTGGCATTTTTAAACCATGTGTGAACTGAAATGACATCGTCAAGTAAAAAGGCACGGAGACATTTAAAAAAAAAAAAAAAGAAAGGAAAAAAACAAACAAAAAAAGACGTGACGCGACAACAGCCCTGTTCTCTCCAGGCTTGTGAAATGCACAACCTGTTTGCCACCTGCGTAACAAAACAAGTCCACCGGGTAAATAAGGAATGCCTAGGAAGAAGAGCACAATGAAAATGCACAACCTGTTTGCCACCTGCGCAACAAAACAAGTCCACCGGGTAAATAAGGAATGCCTAGGAAGAAGAGCACAATGAGCAAGGGTTAGGGTTACCGTAATGATTATGACAAGATGACCATAATGAAGGGATGCCCAACTTGGGTCCCGGAGGGCCCCTAGCTAGTGTGTTTTCCACGTCTCCCTTCACCAACACATCTGAATCCAATCACCAGGATGTTTCTCAAGCTTGTGTCCATCCTGCTGATGAGTGGACCATTGGCTTCAGGTGTGCTAGAGGAGGCAGAGATGCAAAACAGACGGGATGATGACGGGGGCCATCCAGTACCGGAGTTGCTCATCCAGCCCACCCGTAAAGTATACTCGGAGCTCGGACCTACATGGTACATGGGCATTTGTGCAATAGCCCAAAGGAGAAGGCCCCCGACGCCAAGAGAAAATCTGGCGACGCTCCCGAGCTCCGCCGCCGAGGCTTAAGGAGCGCCGTGACAATGGTGGCCGAGCCGGGCCGTCCGTTCGGGCGTCGCTCCGCCTGTGGTGCGTGTCGTCCGAGCCACCCGGTTAGGGGTGGGGCTACGGGCTGACCTTAACCTACCTGGAAGGGTAGCCGCAAATATATATAGCGCCTGCTAAAAAGGAAGTGTCGGAGAAAATGAAAGCCAGCGGCTTGTGTGCACGCAGTCGCAGCCCTTCACCGTCATGGGCGTGGCCGTCGCCTGTCGGGCCCAAAGCTCCGTTCGGAGCTTCCAGCGGGCCGTCCTATCCATCATCCTCCGAAACGTGCGCGTGGACATCCAGAGAGCGCTAAACTCCAGCTTTCACTTCGACGACGAGTCGTTCGCCGGCGGTCGGAGCATCATCGTCCAGGGCCTACGGACGGTGATAGCCAGCAACGGGGAAGGCAACTTTGAAGGCGCCCGGGAAAGCCTGGGAACCATCACGCACCCCTTGCAGGTTCTCGCCGCTACTTTGGGCACGCATTCTTCATTCGCCAAGCCTAACCCACAGCCTCTTGTCCCTGTTTTTCCGTGTCTGGAACTCTGAAGGATTTCTACAGCCACAGCAATTGGGTGGAGCTCGGGAAAACATTTCCAAACCCCAACCTCATCAAATCCGACACTGGCATTGGCAACATTGCAGGTACGCGAGACGAGGAGATAAGAGAGCGAGCGAGAGAGAGAGAGAGAGAGAGAGAGAGAGAGAGAGAGAGAGAGAGAGAGAGAGAGAGAGAGAGAGAGAGAGAGAGAGAGAGAGAGAGAGAGAGAGAGAAAGAGAAAGGGGTTGGTGGGGCAAGGCCCCATCATGCTATTTGAAAACTTTTTCCTTTCCGATAGCCCCGAGCAGGGCCACCTGCCGCAGTTGCGAGGGAGACGACTGCCGCAACAACATCCTGGAAGACATCATTCGGGAGCAGATTCTGACCTCGGGATATTTCTCCCTCAATCCCATTTCTCCCACCAAGCCCGACGGTAAATGGTGCCACAGTGCCTAACATCTATACATGCGGTGATTGACTTTGAATGAAGGGGCGGGGTGGCCGGGGCCCATGCAATGCGGGTGAGCCTTGTAAGATTTGCCACCTTCAGGAAAGTGCAGCCACGGCGGAGCCATCGACCAGACCAGCACTCTGGAACCCACCGGCGGGATCAACAAAGACACCTTCGCTTCCGACCACGGCTTCCTTCACACGGAGGCGGCCAACCTGGCGACGGAGGCGACCAGTCAGATGCTCGAGAACATTCGGGAGGCCGCGGGGGACGTACCCTTCCTTCAGTATGCCGCTCTCTCTGCGCCCGGCGCCCGGCCCACGTTTAGATCTGCGTTTAGACCTCCGTTTAGGCCCGCGCGTAAAGCTTCTCTTCCCTTTGTCAGGATGTTGGGAATTTCCAGAGGATCAGGGAAGGCTCTGTGCTTGGTGATCGACACCACGCAGAGTATGGCGGACGTTATCGCAGCCGTACGGGAAGCCGCTTCTTTCTTGGTCGACAGCCAAGCGGGAACTGACAACGAACCTTCGTCCTACCTCCTCGTCCCCTTCAACGATCCGGGTGGGCACTCGGGAAGTACAGTGGAAAGCGCTCTTAGCTGGTAAGAGGGTTCTAGCGGCAAAAGAAAATCACAAATGCTTTTCACGCCTTTCAGACGTCGGGCCGCTGAACAGGACGAGCGACGCGGGCGTCTTCGAGAATCTGCTTGAAGATCTGTCTGCAAGCGGTGGAGGAGACGACCTGGAATTGAGCCTTGGGGGCCTCCGGGTACATTTGTTTCCGTAAATATCCTTGCGTCACTTCGGAAAGGGAAACAAAAAGGCTTCTCGATAAATAAGAAACGGGAAGCAGCCAGTCAAAATGGGTTCAATTTGACAAGCTTTCAAGTGATTTCTGATCCTTTGCCACGGGTTAGGACTTGGGTACGTACGGCTTTAGGGAAGCGGGAGCGCCTGTGGAAATGTTTTAGTAGCTTCCCTCGAGCTCGTGGGGCTCGGCGGACGAGGAAGCCAACGCAGCCCCTTTGTAATACGAGGGCAAAGTTTCCGTCAAATACAAGGCTTGTATATTTCTCTTCCCCGTGAAGTTGGCGTTGAGCAACGTCCCTCAGAGCTCGGACATCTTCCTCTTCACTGACGCGGGGGCCAAGGACCCGCAGTTGAAATCCAGCGTCATCGTTCTCATTGAGCGGACTCAATCGGTGGTGCGTGGCGGACGCTGTGGCTTTGCTCCAAGGACAAATGAAAACGGGGGACCACGTCTTTCTCCACCCAGGTTTACTTCCTGCTCGTAGGAAATACAACGGAGAACAGACAGCCAGGGCGCCCACGCCCGATTCCTGCCCGGCGGCGGCGGCGGCGGCAGCAGGGGAACGGGATCGCGCCGTCGGGCGCTCAGCTGTATCGAGACTTGGCCCAGGCTGCGGGAGGTTTGGTCATCCAAGTGGAACGGGAAGAACTCTTGGAAGCCACCGGGATCATCGGGCAGTTATCCAACTCCTCATTGGTAGAAAAAGCCCCCTTTCTTCATCCGCTTCTGCCACAAGGCTGGGGCGCGAGCGGCGCCCCCACCGACTCCGGGTGTTTGCCGGCTTCTCCAAGGTGACCCTGGTGCAGGCGTCTCGGAATCCGGGACGGGACGAAAACTTTGCCTTCCGGGTCGACGAGACAACAAACAACGTGCGAATCTTCCTCACGGGAAATCCCGAGCGCGTCGTACTCACCGATCCCGCAGGTCTCGGAACGGTGTGCCGTCCACGGCGCTTGGGGCGGGAGGAAGCGCCCGCCTCTTTTGACCACCACGCAGCCAGTTGTCAACGCCGCCTCTCCCGTCTTCGCAGGCTCGACGGTGACGGTAGGCGAGGCGGGTGCGGAGTCGTCGATCGCGTCCTCGCTGTCGGTCGGAAACTTACGATCTTTAGAGCTGAAGAAAAAGGTGGGCGAGTGGCGAGCGGAAGTGCCGTCCACACCCACTTCCGCCGGTCCATATTCCCTGAGGGTCACAGGTGAGTGCTCCGATTAGAGCTGCCTAGAGAGAAAAAAAATGTGTTACGTTGCATTTTAACCTTGAAAGGTCAAAGTCCTATCGACTTCCTGTTTGATTTTGTGGAGTACGTACCCTCGCAGAACACATTTGATGTTTTGGAAACACGTCCGTTGGCCGGTAAGAGCGCTCTCTCCTTTGTCTCTCTCTCTCTTCTCCGATGCCGGGGCAACTGTCGGCAACTGTCGGCAACTTTGCCCGTGTTTCTTTGAAGGTACCAACGCCACCCTGCTCGTGACCCTGACGGGGAGCGACACGGCCACTGTGACAAATGTCAGTCTGGTGGAGTCCGCCGGTTTACGAGAGGTGGAAGGCCTGGTGGAGCCGCAGGGGAGCGGCGGAGGTTTTCTGGTGCGGGTTAGCAGGATTCCGTCCGTGCCCTTTGTGGTGCGCGTGAAAGGAGAGGAAGTGAATGGAGGCGGAGGAGATCCCTTTCTTTTTCAAAGGCAGTCGCCCACCAGCTTCCGGGCGTCCAATCTAAGCATCAAGGTGCGCGTCCGACCGACCGACCGATCCACCGCACCATACGGCGCGAGCGCCGGTTGACGTGTTCGGCGTTTAGGCCGAAGCGGAGGGCATCCTGGTTCCCGGGTCGCCATTTTCCGTGCCTTTCTCCGTGAGCGCCGAAGGCGGCGGAGGGAACGTCTCCATCCGAATCACCACCAACGACCCTCTCTACGTGGCCAGCGGCCCCGAGTCTCTTTCGCTGGAGCCGGGAGTGAGCGCCGGCGGCGTGGCCGGGCTCTCGGTGCCGCTCAACACGCCGTCGGGCGCCACCGTCACCCTCGTGATCGAGGCGGAAGGCCCGGGGGAACTGGGCATCAACTACATCGTCCTCAGGATCTCCGTCTTCAATCCGGTGGGCTGCCCGACCTTTTGCGTTCTGGGCGGGGAAGGGAAAACAAAAACAAAAAACTAACGCTCGATAGCCTCTGCTGCCCGTGTCCCGACAGGTGGCGGACTTCACGGCTCCCGTGTGCGAGGTGCTCTCCATTGTCAACTGCTTGCAAAACAGCAACGCCGCCTCGTGGGATCTGACGGTGCGCGTGAGCGACGGAGCCCAAGGGACGGGCGTGGAGCAGGTCAACTTCACGCGAGGCGACGGCACGCTGCTCCTGGCGCCGGCCCCCGACAACCCCGACGTCATCCTGGCCACTTACAACGCCTCCTGCGACTCGCCCGAGTTGGAGCTGGCGGTGGCCGACCGCGTGGGGAACGTGGACACGTGCTCCTTCGACGCCTTCACCACCAACTCGGGGGCCGCCCGCGCCATGCTAGAGCGGTCGGGCCTCAACTACGCCGCGCTCGTCCTGGCGCTCGAAGTCACGCGGCGCCTAAACCTGTGGTGAAGTTAAGCGAAAATTGTAATTAAATGGTCAATTTGGGACTGGCGCCACGTGTACGCCTCTTGCCGGTGGCCAAACAACACCGCCGCTGCAACTTCAAGGCTCTGAAACAGTTTGACCGACTAGCTGAAGTAGACTACTTTGCGATCCGCTCTCGAATGCTCGTTCCACACACGTACGCACGCACGCACGCACGCACGCACGCCAAAATGAAGGGTGAACATTGGGTTAAATCCGGTTAGGTGCACTGGGTTGAATTCCCAGTGAGGTTCGGCCACACGCGGCCCAAACATTTTCGTGCCACCGCATAGTTAAATGGCAGACCAATAGGAACCACGTACGGGTGCGTTCACCTCCACACATAAGTGCGTATATTGGAAGGACTGCCTTGAAAGAAAGATTGCTTTCATTGCTGTTGTTTCGATGGGATGCCCAAAGAAGCACGCCCCGCATAAAATGGTGGGCAAATTGTTCGCTCCATGGAAGAATGCCTATCTACAAAAAGCCTACACACTTTATTATGGCATCGCTGCTCAAATCCTCCACGGGAAATCTCATTTTGCAGGACACACGTGGAAGGCATTTTGTCTCCCGCGTGTTTCCGGGTGCTTTTAAAAGGGCCGCGAGACTAGCAGCTGACCCGCTAAACGTGAAGCGTGTTACATTTTCAAACTAATGTACCGCTCTAATTTCCAAGCAGGCGGCCGTTTGTCCCTCGCCGTCAGCTCTGCCGGCTGGGCGTGTCCCTCAAACCTTCGGCCCTCGTCCCCGTTTGGAAGAAAGGGGCTAAAAGCGTTGGTCTCCGTGGTTAAAGGTCCGGCACGTTGGCAATCACACCGTCGCGAGCGGGCCGCTCTTTCGGAGCCTCGCGCCGGCTTTGCTGCGCGGCACTCGCCCGCCAAAAGTCTGCGGGGGCCCTTTCCCCAAGGTCCGGTTGCTGCCGGGCTGGGGCCTCTTCAGGCCGTCCCGTTGGTGTACTGGGACAGTCTGTTCTCCAAGTCGCAGATTCTCTTCTCCTGCGACAACACCGTGGCCTTCAAGTGCCGTACCTCATCCAGCAGGCTCTCCAGCAGCTGGGGCTGCGCCGGCGGATGCCGTGACGGGGGGGGGGGGGACGCCAATAGACGTGATGGGGCAAAGAGAGAAGGGAGAGGGAAAAGGGGCAACGGGAAAACGGAGGAAAGAGGGGAGAGGAGAGGAGGACAGGGAAAGGCAGCAAGTTAGAAAAGAAGTCAGAGTCCAAGCCCGAGAAGGCGCCCGTTTGTTGCAAAAGGCAGGCTAAAGTGAAAAGCAAAAAGGAGTTGTCGCGTGACGTGGCCGGGCTCAGACGAGCTCGGTCGGGATTGAGACTTTGCTGGAGGTTTAGAGAACGGGACACACGCGGGAAGGAAGGAAGGGAGGAAAGAAGGAAGTGAGGAAGGAAGGAAGGGAGGAAGGAAGGAAGGAAGGAAGGGAGGAAGAAAGGAAGGAAGGGGGGAAAGAAGGAAGGGAGGAAGGAAGGAAGGGGTGAAGGAAGGCAGGAGGGAAGGAAGGAGGACTGACCGGCAGGCTGGCGGCGTCGCAGGCAGAAACGCTGCGGCGCGGGCCGGCGGGCCTGGAATCCAGCGTCTTTTTCCCAGAAACCTTGAGTTCGCGGCTTTTTGGCGGCACGTATCCCCCCTTCATGGAGACCAGCACGGGGTCTTGATCCAGGCCCTCCAGCCACTCCTCGGGCCCCATGGCCGGGTCCGGGCCCGCCGTGTCCGGGTACAGGTCGTCTTGGAAAAGATCCGACTGCGAGACGAGTTTTGGTCAAGCGGGGCGTCTCCCACCGAGCCGGGCCCCATCGGCCGGGGCCCATCGGCCGGGACTTACTTTTCTGGGCACGGTCATCGTGATGGGCTCACACTTCTTGTCGTGAAGCTTGTACAACCTACACGTAGAGACCGGGCACGGGAATGGAGTTGAAAACATGGAGGCGTTTCTGTCCTTCCAGACAGACAGCCGCGGTCTCGAACTATCGCTTGTCGTTAAGGGGCGACTGCGACGGGGAGATTCCTTTGCTGCAAAGCTAACGTTCAAAAAGGCAAAGTTGCAGTTGGATTGGAGCAAAAGCAACTTGTAACCACGGAGTTGAATTTGGCACAAAAGGTAACTTGGGGAAATGACCAGACGAGATTCTTGGTGGCAATTACTCTAACCCAGTGGTGGGTGGGCAAAGTGGTCTTCCAGGGACGCTGCGCTACAGGTGCAGGCAGCTTTTTGTTCCAAGCCATCCAGCACAGACAGACACAGACAAATTTGACTCAACGGGGCTTGAGCCGTTATGGGTGGGGGCAGCTTTTGATTCCAAGCCATCCAGCACAGACAAAGTGGACACAGTTGAAGGCACATGCTTTGTGCTGAAACAAGAAGCACCCGACTGCAATCCACTGCTTCCACTTCTAAGAAACCAAATGGGTGGAAAAGGGAAGGGAAGGGAAGGGAAGGGTTTTCTCTTATGGGATGGAACCAAAAAGCTGCCCCCACTGCGGGCGGGTGGCCCACGGTGCAATAGTAGGCCCACCCTAACGTCAATTTTCTGCAGCTACAAGCTTACTGGTGTGCAATTACAGGTCAGGTACTCTTGCTGGCGCCCCACCTTCATTTACGAGTGCGAGTTGCTTGGATACGTCAAGGTTACTCACTCAGCTCTGCGACCACAAGGTTTGGGCCGGCTGCCAGGGCCTCACCTGGCAATCTCGCACTTGCTGACGTCCACTCCCCTCTTGGGCATGAAACCCATGCCCCGCTGCGGCTCTTTGCTACTGAAGGTGTTAAGGTAATGCACGTAGGGGGGCTCCTCCGTGATCTCAAAGTAACGGATGCTACTGTCGCCCTGCGGACAGAGGCACGCGACAGGGTGGGTACGCCCGCCGTAACAGGGTGGGTGCGCCCGCCGCGACAGGGTGGGTGCACCCGCCGCAACGTGCACAAACGCCCGCCCGTCGGACCGCCCGTTGCATGTCGACGGTACCTTGCCGCACAAGTAGACCATGTTGGCGTCGGGGTCGTAGTACGGTAACAGAACGCCGTTGCTGGTGTCCAACTCCAACAGTGCGACGGGCTCCTCAAAATTGGTCTGAGGGAGGGGAAAAGATGATTCTACCTGCGTAGCATACATTTCATTTGGTGCTACTGCCACTCATTTTGCTCCACGGCTGTTCATTGGGTAAAAATGCTCAGGTCCATTGGCCACGTACCGGGTCCCAGAGTCCCAGCTCCCTCTGGCTCATCCTGGTGAATCCGGTGGTGAAAATGTTGCCGTCTCGCGTGAAGATGGCTCGCATGGGTCGGATGCCGTCGTGAGGGGCCAAACGTTCCTGCCAGGCGGGAACGGTCCACGTCAAGGTCGGGCGGAGGCCGAAACCGCCGCAAAACCCCGAACCCCCCCCCCCCCCCCCCCGCAGACGAGCGCCGCGTTGCTCACCGCCACCACCTGGGCCTTGCGGGGGTCACAGACGCGCAGGCGCCGGTCCTTGCAGGTGGTGCAGAACAAGCTTCCGTTTCTGTTCCAGCTGACGCTGTAGATGAGGTCGGGGTGGTCGTCCATGGAAACCAGGGGCTCCCCCATTGCCACGTTCCAGACGATGATCAGGTTGTCGCTGGCTGAGAAAAGAACAACAAAGCCACGTTTGGACACCACTCGGCGCGGACTCTCCGCTGCGCCAGCGTGGCTGTCGTACCCGCGGTGAGAAGTATGTTGTGCGCGGTCGGGTGCCAGGCGACGATTCCGACGCGCTTGGAGTGACCCTCCAGTACCACGATGGGGTCGGTGAGGGGGCGGACCATCGAGTGATCGGGAATCTGCCACACCTAAGGAGAGCGTGGGGGCCAGGGGGGGGGTTGAAAAATCAAAGCAAGCCGAGCCAAAGTGCCCTCGGAGTTGGATTCGCGTTTCTCGGCCGAGCAACTCCCTCGGCGCCAGGATTACGGCAGATTTCAGAGAACCGCATCGGACCGGGCTCGTCTCTTTGTGGAGAGCGGACAGCTGCGAGGGGTGGGGTGGGTTGGGGGGTGGGTTGGGCGATCAGCTGTTGCCGTCAGCTCCGCCAATTCGGCCACGGTCGCCGTCAAACTCTTTCCGTGTTTTTAAGGAAGCAAATTCCACGTTCCATCGTCACCCCAGCGCTATCAATAAAGTACGCTAGATGTGGGGGTATGCTCGTGGTCTCCGGGGCCACGGGGCCCCGCCGCCAAGCACTTTGCGCAAATCGCTCGCAAAGTGCTCGGCCGGCCGGCCGACCGACCGACGATGCCGGGCCGAGGTGAGCTTTGAGCGAAACTGAAGCGACGCGGCCCGATAAAGCGCCGCTGCACCGTTGCACCGTTGCTACGTGCCGGCAGCCCGAGCAAAAGGCGCGGGGTGGCTTACCATGGCGGTGCAGTCCTCCGATCCGCTGGCCAACACGTTGTCGTCATGGGGACACCAATCGATATCGAGGACGGGTCCGGAATGTCCGATGACCAGAGGGTAGTTCTTGTCCACCCGACCCACCTGCGTTACGTGGCGGATGGTATAGATCAGAGGTCTCCAAGGCGATCCCGGAGGGCGGCCGCCGTGGGTGCGGCTTTTTGTCCCAACCCATCCATCCAAGACAAAGTGTTTCATCAATGGGTTTTTGTTCCAACCGATCCAGCACAGACAGTTGAACGAGTTAGATTTCTGCTGAAACAAGAAGCACCTGACTGCAATCCACGGATTGCGCTTCTAAGATACCAGATTGGTGGAAAGGTTTCCTCTTACAGGTTGGAAGCAAAAACCACCGCACCCACTGCGGCACTTTCCGGGATATTAGTTTGGGGACCACGGGTATGGATTCTCAAAGGGCACCGATCCGGAGGCCAATGCTGGGGAAAGGCTCGGTCGGGGTAACCCACCTTGGCCAGGGGAATGACCAGGAAGGCACCGCCGCCGCTGGACTCCACAATGACGGCCAGGAACTTGGGGTTGACGGCGCAGAAGGAACTGTCCCACGTCACCTTGGAGACCCGGATGTCGTCGTAGCTCTGCTCGGCTTTGACGCTCTGGCCGAAGACGTGGCGAAACTTGCTCTGCCGCACGATGCTGCGACTCATGGCTGCCGGGCCGGGCGGAGACTGAGGAGGAAGGAAGGTGACGGCGGCAATTCCCAAATCTCCACGCGTTACCTTCCTTTGCCCGGCGGACCACGCGTACACGTCCACTCCGTGGAAACGAGCGCGTCGGCTAGAGCGCCGCGGACGGGAACAATTTACCGCTTCCAAATAGGCTAGCTTTGGTCACCTGCTGTTTCGCTACCGCTAACAGTATCTCTATCCTTTGTCTAAAACGTGCACATGTCACACATCCATCCGAGCGACCTAGCCACCCACTTGGTTTGTTCAATATGCTTAGCGTATATCCCGCGGAGTCAATCTTTCCCAGATGGGATGGAAAAGGCGCCCTCGGTATAGCTGTCACGCATTTGTCTCGCCAAAGGCATTTTGACCCATCTGCCTGCCCCACATCACGCCGCCCTCACGTCTTTCCAGAGACTCTAGTCTTTATCCGAGCGTTACGAGCGGAGATATTAATAGACGATGGTCGGCGGCTCGCGTTGACCTTGGCGCAACAAGTCCGCGGACGTAATGTCAGTCAGTCTTAGACTTTGAATGTTTTTTTGTTTTTTTTTCTTCCGCTCCCTGTTTCTGTTCACGTGGGAGTGCCACAATGTCTTAAATCCGCGCCTTATATCTATCGTCGCTTCCGGCGCTACGCGACCAGGTTCGGGTGCTTTGCTCGTGGAACCTTTTTATCTCTGGAGTTCATTTCTCACGTCGGCTGTGAAACAATCACTCGCTGGCGGGCTGTGACATTTTGGTGTTTATTTGAGATATAAATGTACAATTGTGTCAAGTTTGTACCTAACCAATGTGGTTGTTTGTGGTTTAAAAATAAAAAATAAATACAAATAAAAATCAGGTCAGCCCGGTAACGGGGTCGCTCCGCTCCTCCCCCGTTGTGAGCCGGGGCCACCTTCCTAATTTAGACATGCTAGTGCGTGGCCACGCCCCCAGCCCACCAGTCCTAAATAGTCCATGGAATCAGCCGCACGCACGCAACATGAAGGGGCACATTCTGTCAAAGCGGTGGGGGGTTGGGGGCGGGGGTCGTTTTTTTTGGGGGGGGGGCGATACCTTCCCCCTTGACTTTTAACGCAAACATGTATTTTTTGCTGGGAAACACACACCCAAATACACAAACGGGCAAAGGTGGGCCAGAAAAGAGAAGCTCACCTGGGGTTTTCGGTGGGGCCCTCGCTGGAGCGGATGCTGCTCGTGCTTCTTCTTGCACTCGCTCCGTGCCGTGTGCGTGTCCTCCCCGCCCATAGAAACGAGAGGGCTGGACGAGAACGGCGGTGGGCCGGACGAGACCAGACGAGACCAGGGTGGGCTGGGCAGGGCAGGGCAGGGCAGGGCAGGGCAGGGCCGGACGGGCGTAGCGGCTATTTTAGAAGTGGCTTCGGGGAACAGCGACGCGCCGCATGCTGGCGTTAGGAGAAAAAAGAAGAAGGGCTCAGTGTTGTCAGGGTGTCTAACAAACACAATGCCAGCTTCCGTGATCAATATTTACCATCCATTTGGCTCCACGGGCCAACTGGAGACGAGTGCTACCGGAACCCAAGCTGTGCGTACAGGTGACGGGTGAGCCCGGTGACGTCGAGCTGGCATTTCTCGACCTCACGCACCGGCTCGGGCTCTTCCTCAACCACAGAGGTGACCTTCCAAGTCCCAAGAGCCAGTTTCTGCAGCCGGGGATCGGACCGCCAAGGATCCCTCCTTTGGCTGCCGCTCAGCTTTCCACGCGTCCCACCTCTTTGGCCCCTCTCATTGGTGGTGATTCCATGTCAAAGTTACCCATCAGGGTTACGTATTATCTTTTACTAGGGTGTCGTCGCTTTAAATATAGATGGTTTCGTCATCTAAAATGAGTGCAGCGACCAAGTTAAGCGCCCATTCACTTTCGAGAGTGCAGTCATTTAACTGCGTTCAAAAGATTAAGACTTCAAAAAGAAAATCAATCATCAGGCTGGATCAGACCTGGGCAATTCATTCCACCGTGGGCCGCAGTGGGTTCAGGTTTTCGCTCCAACCTGTAAGAGGAAAGAAACCTTTCAACCAATCTGGCATCCTAGAAGAGCAATAAGTGGATTGCATTCAGGTGCCTCGAGTTTCAGCAGAAATCGAATTGATTCAACTGTCTGTCTGCACTGGATCGGTTGGAACAAAAACCTGCACCCACAGCGGCCCTCGAGGACCGGATTGCCCAGGTCTGGATCATAGCCACATTATTCCGGATTTCTCTTTAAACCTTAGCGATTTGAAATGCGACAAGAACTCAGGGAGTTGGCAGGCCACACCGGGAGAAAATCAGCCGCATTCCTCTGCCGCAAGGTGGCCGTACAAGAACAGAGGTATAGAAGAAGGGGAAAAAAAGAAGAGGCAAAGAAGAAACCCGGAAGAAAGTTCCTCGCTCAAATCGTGGGCGTTGTATCTAGTAGAGAGCGCTAGATGCTCCGTCGGCGTCAGTATCTGGCGGCCATCTTGCGTCGCGAGACTTTCAGTGTGTTCTGCGGAAACTTACATGGTCAGCGATTTTTTTACCCCCACTTAAAATCCGAGCTGATTTTTTGGACGCATGTACAAATTTTGGATTTAAAAAAGACGCATTAATTAGGGGCAATGATTCACAATCGATGTAAAGAAGAAAGAAAAAAACGCTTTCGACCCTATTAATTTGGAAGCGGCTCTGTCCTCCAAACAGCCGCCGACTCACATAGGGCATTAGTTATCTAGCTCGTAATACACGATATCTATGGCTACGTTCATCGAAGACTAGCGTTGTTTTGAGGTAAAGTCACAACATAACAGCTTAGTTGTAGTATTTTCTCCCATTCACTTTGTAGACTTTTGGAGCTATCGCAGCTTTTGTTTCAGTCAGGGACGACAGCCGCCGGCTCGCTTTTTTTAAATACCGTTTCTTTAACCTTTAGCCACTGACTCTGTGAGTAAATAACGTCGTTGCGCATCCCATTTTTGAGCTCTTGTCGGTTAGTGAACGAGAAGGTCCGAGTTCTGAGACGAGGGCAGGGTTTGAACGGACCGACGTGACGTCCAATCTTTGTTCTGTGGATTTTTTTTTTTTAGCATGAACGGGCCGACAGACGAGGTGAAACACAACGAGGAGGACTCCTTGGAGAGAGAAGACTTTTTTGACTGCCAGGAGACTCTGGAGACCCCCGATCGCGGAGACGAGGACAGACAGCGGCTGAAGACCGACGCGAGACAACGGCCCGCGGATACCATTGAAGAAGAAGATGATGATGATGATTCTGACGTCAGGGAGTGCGAAGAGGCGGCGGCTGAGGAGGAGGAAGAGGACGAGGAATTGACGGAGGAGGAGGAGCAGGTAAATGTCAAAATACGGCCGCGCTCCGGTAGCCCCACGGCCTTTTGTTTTCCTGACTTCAGAGCCCCACGGCGTTTTGTTTACCTGACTTCAGAGCCGCCGGATGCATAGTCTCGCCCTCAAGGAGGAAGGCAACTCGTACTTTAAGCAAGGAGGTGAGCACCGCCGCAGTTGACAGCCCTTGAGCAGAGCCTCGCAAGCGCAACTGATGATGATGATGATATAAGGTCAGCTCATTTGGATGAGCCCCCAAAAATAAAAGGAAGGATTCCTTGACCGCAACATATTTTGCTTTGTCTATCTTGGTCCATGACAAATGGTAAGCATTCAGCGCAGCACACAAAACCAAGAGGTGCGACTGCTTTTTTTGGGCCAATTGTCGAGCTGGTTAGAATGGCCAACGAGACCGGGTCAAAGTAGACGACACCCGCCCGGTCTTTGTGCAGATTGGTCGGCGGCAGAGCAAAGCTACACGCGGGCTCTGCGTCTGTGTCCGTGCCGGTTCGCCCCGGAGCGAGCGGTCCTCTTCTCCAACAGAGCCGCCGCCAGACTCCACCTGGTAAGCCGCCGCCGCCAGACTCCGCCCGGGAAGTCGCCGCTAACGGCGGGCGTCGCCCTGTCGCCCCTTTGCCGGCCGCCGTCAGGAAAGGAAGGAGGACGGGATAGCCGACTGCTCCAGGGGTGAGTGACGCCACGCCACGCCACACGCCGCTCGCTGCCTTTGTTGACGGCTCCGTTGCGGGACGCCAGCGCTGGAGCTGAATCCGGACTATGTCAAGGCGCTGCTGAGAAGGGCCGAGCTCTACGAACAGACGGAGCAGCTTGAAAAGGCCCTGGAGGACTACCGGGAGGCTCTGCGGCGAGAACCCGAGCTGGCGGCGGCCAGGCGGGCCTGCGCGGTGAGTCCGGGGACACGACGCCATTTAAAGCCCATTAGCGCGGACGCTATTGGTAGCGCGTTGCAGACGGCCTTCGGCCGTATGGGTTAAATGTGCTGATGCCGGAGGAAATTGGAGATGCTTGGAAATGATTTTGTGCAAGGGGCCTGCCTGCCTGCCCGCCCGTGAGATAGTCTAAATTAAAGGCTGTTGGAATCGGTAGTTTGGAATGAACACGGGCACGTGGTTTTCCCGCAGCGTTTACCTCAGGAGATCCACGACAAGAATGAGAAGCTGAAGGAGGAAATGTTAGGTAGGATTTGAAGCCCTGCCGCACCACCCCATTTTTTGAAACGATTTCATTTGATTGATTGGATTTTTTTCTTCTTCACCAACCACCTGACTTCTCTCCACAGGCAAACTGAAGGAGCTGGGCAACATGGTCCTGCGACCGTTCGGCCTGTCCACCAACAACTTCCGAGTGGACCGCAACTCCGACACGGGCTCCTACTCCGTCAACTTTGTCAACAAGTCCGACGACACGTGATCTTGCCAATAAAACTCTTTGGTGTCCCGATCAATGAGCAAATTCCGTGGCTTTAATGAACAACAATTCACTGAGCTCTCCTGGACAGCAACATCTCCCGAATGTTGTCCTCCGCCTCCTTGACGCTGCGTTCCAGATATACCTTTTTCTGCTGGAAGTCACAAATAAATGCAACATAAGAATACAATAAATAAAGCAGTGGTTCTTAACGCGGGTTGGATCGAACGAATCCCAGGGGTTCGGCGAGTCGGTCTCGGGAGTTGGGTGGAGCCTCTGCCACGGACACCCGTCGTGTCTATACAGTGGTACCTCGTCATACGACCGCTCATCATACAAAATGCTCGTCTTACGGGGGAAATTTCGATCGAATAATTCGCCCGTGATGCGGTCAAAATTTCGTGATGCGACCAAGCCAGGTGGGCATGGCATTTTTTTTTTTGCATATCTTTCGTGTATAACAATATTTACGAGCACCGGATGAGCTATTCAGACCAGGAAACGCACAACGCGCATGCGCGGGGAAAAAAGGGCTTTCTGGGTAATGAAGTATACTCGTGCTCGCAACAGCATCCCCGGTAGCAACTCTATCATAGGCGCCGTTCGAGGGGATGCGAACACAGATGCTACAAGCTAAAAGGAGCCGCTAGCCAGCGCCCCCGAAGCTCCCATGAGCAGCGGGGCGATCGCTGATAAAAGACTCTGCTCGTTGGCTGCTTTTAAGAACATCGGGGGCACTGGCTCGCAACAGCATCCCCGGTAGCAAATCTATCATGGGCGCCGTTCGAGGGGATGCAAACACAGATGCTACAAGCTAAAAGGAGCCGCTAGCCAGCGCCCCCGAAGCTCCCATGAGCAGCGGTCCGATCGCTGATAAGACTGCTGCTCGTTGGCAAGTGGTCGTGCGTTCTCCGATTGTGAGGACATTTGTGTGCATCATTTTCGGAATATTTTGAAGGGAATAGTACGACAGCAAACAGCCCATCCATAGCGAACGTGAGGGTGGAGTGCTTGTTCTGTTTACGAGTGCGTTGTGTGGAAAAAAAACGAAGCCCCCCCGCCCCTTTTGTGCCCCTCTCCCCTCGGCGAAATCCGCCCAATTTTAGTTAGATTAAACACTTTATTTCTATTAAACCACTAGTTATGTGTTACTTTGTTAATAGATGGGGAATGAGAAGAAATAAAACATTTTTCCAATCCAAGATCCTGTTTTTGGTGTTTTTTCAGAGGGCTGGAACCAATTAATTTTTTTTTCCATTCATTTCAATGGAAACGTCCGCTCGAGTTACGAGAACCTCGTCATACGATCTCAGTCTCGGAACGGATTACGCTCGTATGTCGAGGTACCACTGTACACGATAACGTGCTCCACTTGACCGTCACTGGCTACGGATGATCACGTGACATTGCTTGGCCAATCAGTGCTGCGAGGAATTTATGCATCTTGAATTTGAAAAAAGAAATCATATTTTATTTTACACTAGGGTAGTAGGGTTTGGTGAATGTGCATATGAAACTGGTGGGCTTCGGTAGCTCCGACAAGGTTAAGAACCACTGAAATAAAGAGTGCATTGACAAAGGTTTCAGCCCCAAGTAACACTAAAGTTGACCCCCCCCCCAGCAATGCATGCCATAACAGCAGTAGACATTCAATTTAAGTAGCGAGCCAAGAATCCTCATTTTAGTGCCATTGACAGATATAGACGTCCAATCCGTGCCAGTTAAAATGGATTGACGTGCCGCGCCGTCAATCACAGCAAATGTATGAATTGAGTTCCTCGTTTGGACATCAATGGATTTCTTTTTTGTTGTTGTTGACCAAAATATAGCATCGACTAAAACGCTTAGTATCTTCTCATTTGACCTCCCCCCAAAATAACCATTGAAGATGTGCAAACAAGCCCACTTCATTGCCGAGATCTTTTGATTGAGAGTCCCCAATCGTAATCTGGACAAAAAGTTGAGGGAAGAAACACGGGAGTACACGGGGGCACAATTCCTACCTCCAGTTCTTTGATTTTCTCCTCGGCGGTCTTCTGCTTTGTCTTGAGCTGTTGCGTGATGCCCTCCTTGGACTGCAGGATGAACCTGAAAGGATGTGAGGTGAAATGAGGCGGAGGCGGAGGCGAGGTGAAGCGAGTCGATAGGCGGCCAAGCGATCCGCGTTTTCTGGGCAAGGGAGGCAGGCGAGGCGACTCACATGCGCCCGACGCCCTCGTACATGCGGGTGTCGTCGCCGAGCGTGTCGATCTCGGCGCGCGTCAGGTTGGCGTGCTTCTGCACGTGCGTCAGCTGTTCGATCTGCAGGTTGGCCAGTTTCACCTTCTGCTGAGTGTCGATCATCTTCACCTGCAGTTCCGAGAAAGCCTGTCGTAGCAAACAAGGCTTAGTTAGGCTTCTCGCCGTGCACAGAGATGGAGCCCGCTCCGCCATCCCAAAATGCCCAAGCCGAACCGCTCCAATCTCCAGCTGGGCTGGGCTGAGGTGGACAGCACTGAACTCGAATCAACTGAACTAGACCGAATCGATTCGCCGCCCGACCTCACTGCTGTGCTTTGTAAAAGTCGACGGACGGACGGACGGACGGACGGACGGGAGATGTATTCGGTGCTTTGTAAAGGTCGACGGACGGGAGATGTATTCGGTGCTTTGTAAAGGTCGACGGACGGGCAACGTATTCGACTGGCGCTTGGCTTCAATTACCTTCTTGAGCTCCAGATCGACGGGCGCCGCCATTCTCCCCAGCGAGCGAGGGCGCGCAGGCGCAATGTCTCGATACTAACTTCCGGCGCGCCGGCGCAATGTCTCGATACTAACTTCCGGCGCGCCGGCGCAATGTCTCGATACTAACTTCTGACCCGCCGGCGCAATGGCTGGCTCGACACCTACTTCCGGCGCCACACATATACGTACTTACGGCTGCTGTCGCGCGTCGCTCTTTCGGCACACGTGACCTTTGCAGCGAATACGCTTCCCAAACGTCCTCGTCACCCACGAAGGTCGACTGAGCTAAATGACGTCAAATTGGCAAATTGCTTCAAGTCGACACGAGACCCTTCCGGGCGCTCAAGCTCACGTTCAAATCGGCGACAAGCGAGAAATAAAAACGCCCGTTGCCCTTTTCAAAGAGGCGGCGACAACATCCATCCATTTGTACTTTTATTTCGGAAGTCTGAAAACCTTGGGAAAAAAAACATCAACAACATCTCACATCAAAGCATACACCTGTGTCAAACTCGCCGCCCCCCAAAAAATTGGTGACCCGCCAAATTGGTGTTGCATTGATACCTTTTTTTTGTGGCTATAAACCATTTTCCAATAAAACGACTGAATTTCTTGGCAAAAGAAAACCAAGCAAAACGCGATCGGGGCCCAGACCGATCCTCCTTTCGGGAGCCGTGGCGACGCTATCGCCGTCATGTGGCCCCGACCTGGGCTTTTTTCGGAACGCGGTCCAATCGCTCGAGTGAATAAGTGACGCGAAAGGTTTGTAGAAAAGCCGGAGTTGGCGATGATTGCCGTGGCCTTTGCGCAAATTTGCCGCCCCGAATGTTTGACCCCCCCCTCCCCCGACGTGTGACACACACACGTGCGAATGGCGGGGAAAGCCGAACGGCGCGTTCAGCTGGTGACCTGCCGACCGCTCGCTCGCCCGCCCGCCAATTTGTTTGTTGCTGCGATCCGCTGGGGTGAATTCCGATCGGAGGCGGCCCTCGCGCACGGACGGGGTCCCGGGGTGATCCGGACTTAAGTCATCGGGTATTTCAAAGGACGAGCGGAAAGTTCCCGTGACCCTCTCGGATAGCGACGGGATGCCCCGTTGACCGTGGGTGGGTGGGTCCGTTGAAACGGGTCGCCGGAAAGTCTAAACGACCAATGAGGAACGGTCGTCGTTCCGTTCTAATGAAGGGTGCGGGGGTGTTGGGCCCTCGGGGGACACGGGCATTACGGATAGAGTCGAGTCCCCCGACGGCCGAGACGCTTAATGACTGGCAAGTGGAATATCTACAGCCTGAAGTTAACATGAAGAGTGGAAAGGAAGCGTAGCGGCAAGTTGTAATGAACAACAAAAAACAATGTGCCGACTAGTTACTGGTCCATCGCCACTTCACAGTTAACGGCAAGGGACTCCCGAGAACATTAACAGACGGTGCTGGGGAAGGGGGCAGGTGTCAAAGTCTGCAGACCCCCTGCCCCCACCCCGCCCCTCCAGTCAGGGGAGACTTCTTGCCGATTGACTCGCTGGCGCCAATCCTTGCGCTCCGCTCCGTTACGGGGTAAGCGGGCGTCCGCCGGCCCAAATCCGCTCGTGTCGGGAAACGTGCCCACCTTTAAGCTTTTAAGGCGACTCAGCAGACCGCCTCAGGAGTTTTTTGGGGGGGGGAAAAAAAAAAAAAAGCGGACGCCGTTGTCATGCTGTCAACTTTCAGCAGCTGGGAGTCCAAGTGGCCTTTGATTTTTTTCTTCTTGCAATTCTCAGACGTCCCAAGAGACGACAGACTTCGACGACGGCAACATGGGCTTCAGTGAGCTGCTCGACCAGGTGACCGACCCATCCTTTCTTTGAATAGCGAGCGTCCGTCTTTGACCAGGGACCCGGCCATTCTTTTCGCCCATCGGGTTGACCGGAGGTCTCGGCGACCGCTCCGTCTCTCCCATTGCGATCGTGGAACGGTCCATCCCGAGCGAGCGGTCCCCTTTTTGTGTGATTGTTTGTTTTTTAACCACCAAAGCGGGAGGGGCTCGTCCGTCATTTATCCGCGGGCAAAGCGCGCGGCCAATCGGCGGGAAACGTTCATCTCGTGGTGTGTGAATCTGCCTCCCGGTGCCGGTCAGATGGGGGGTTTCGGCCGGTACCAGTGGCTCCACGTGACCCTGATCAGTTTCCCGGGCCTCCTGATGGCCAGTCAGAACCTTCTCAACAATTTTGTCTCCGGGACCCCCGGCCACCGCTGCAGCCTGTCGGCCAATCACAGCTTTTGGAATCTGACGCGGGAGGTAGGCGACGCTTTTGCATCCGGCGCCGCTGACGCGTGCTGACGTGGGCGGGCTTTCAGGCGGACGGCGAAGACGCGTTGAGGGCCTTCATTCCGCCGGACCCGTCGGGTACCAGACTGGACCGCTGCCGCAGGTGTTTTGTCGCGCCCGGTCCCTCTTCGTCGGCGCAGCGGCTGACGCGGGTTTGAGTTGACACCCGACCTTAACACTTTCAGGTACGTGACACCTCAGTGGCAGATGCTGAAAGCCAACGGATCCAACAATGCCAGTGATGCGCACACCGAAAGCTGCGTGGACGGATGGACTTTTGACCGCTCCGAGTTCAGCGCCACCACCGTTTCCGAGGTGAGCCGCCGCCGCCGCCGCTCAAACGATCCGGGGGGAGGTTCCGACGGTCCGACGGTGAGCGAGAGCGCAGAGAGCTTCCGCTGGAGCGGTAGGGCGGGGAAGCCCACGTGATCCGGCGTGAATCCGTGCGTCCTCAGTGGGAGCTGGTGTGCTCCCTGCGTCCCCTCAAGCAGATGATCCAGACCGTGTACATGGGCGGCGTCTTAGCCGGCGCCGTCATCTACGGCGGCCTGTCCGACAGGTGCGAGGCCGGGGCTTAGAGTTAGGCGTCCTTTGGTGCGTTTGCCGTGACCACCCGGGCCCTCTGTCCCCACCCCCGTGGCCTCAGGTTCGGCCGGCGCTCCATCCTCATCTGGTCCTACCTGCAGCTGGGCGTCCTGGGCACTTGCTGTGCCTTTTCGCAGTCTTACTGGGTCTACTGCACCTTTCGCTTCCTGAGCGGCATGGCCGTGTCGGGCATCATCCTCAACTCCGTCTCCCTGAGTAAGAGCTTTTTGGCGCCGAGCTCCCGTCGGGCCGACGTGACGCTTTTCCGTTTGGCGCCGAGCTCCTATCGGGCCGACGTGACTCTCTTTCGTTTGGCGCCAGAGGTGGAGTGGATCCCCACCAAAACCAGGACTCTGGTGGGAACGCTGACCTCCTTCTACTTCACCTTCGGTCAGATGGTCTTGGCGGGCTTGGCTTATTGGCTGCGGGACTGGAGGAAGCTGCACGTGGCCGTGTGCGCTCCCCACATCCTCTTCTTTGCTTACAGTTGGTACGTAGGTCCATCGCCGACTTCCTTCGGGGAAGGGGCGCTTGACGTGCCCGACGCCGCTCAGGTGGTTTGCCGAGTCCGCCCGCTGGCTGCTGCTCAGGCAGCGACCCGGGGAGGCGCTGAAGACCCTCCGCAGAGTGGCCCGCATCAACGGAAAAGCCCACGTGTCCGACGGGCTGACACCGGAGGTGGCGCGTCCGCCGCCGGCGCCAGTCGGCTCCGGTCGAGCCTGACGCCCGTTCCGCCCGCAGGTGCTTCGCTCGCACATGAGCAAGGAGCTGGAGACGGACCAGCAGAGCTTGACCGCCTACGACCTCCTGAGGACGCCCGCCATGAGACGAATCTCCATCGGCCTCATCGCCGTCTGGTGAGGGTGACCCGAGCGCGCCCGGTTGGCCCGGGGGCGGTCGGGCGGGGTGGCGTTCCCGTCCCGGCGCTCCCGGAGAACGCCTTCTCGGTGCGCTTGAAGAATTTGAGAAGAACCACCCGAGTGTCCGTCTTCTGCGCGGCAAGACTAAAAGAAGATGAGTGACAGACAGACTTGTTGTGTTCCTGCGGTAGGTTCTCCACCAGCTTTGCCTACTACGGCTTAGCGATGGACCTGCAGAAGTTTGGGGTGAGCGCACGTAACGCTTCTGCGCGGGGTTAGCCCCTTGGCCCCGAACCCGCCGCGAGTATTCCGACCTCTTCCGTCTCCAGGTGAGCATTTACGTGATTCAGCTCATTTTCGGAGCCGTGGATATTCCCGCCAAAGTCGCGGCCCTGGGCATGCTGAGTTTTCTCGGGAGAAGGGTGTCTCAGGCCGCCTGCCTCTTGGCGTCCGCCCTCATCATCTTCTCCAACATCTTTGTCCCCGCGGGTAATGGAGACTTTTCTTTTTGGGTGACCGGTCGCCGGCCGGACGGCCGGGAACCGGCGCCAAGGCGGCCGGCCGGCCGGACGGACGGACGGACGGCTTGGAACCGGCGCTAACGTGGCGGCCGCTCCCTCTTTTAGAGCAGCAAGTAGTCAGGACCACTCTGGCGTGTCTGGGTAAGGCTTTCACCTCAGCCTCCTTCACCACCGTCTACCTGTACACCGGAGAACTCTACCCCACCGTCATCAGGTAGCCGCTCGTCTCTCCGCCCGCCGTATGCTTACCGTGTCTCTCTTTCGCCTCGCGCCATCTGCAAAGATGGAAGGGGAAAAAAAAAAACACAAAGAAAACAAGAGTTTAGCACGCTCTCACCGTCCGTGTTGAATCCGTCTTCCCAAGGCAAACGGGAATGGGTCTGGTGTCCACCATGGCCAGGGTGGGCAGCATGGCGGCGCCCGCCGTCCTCATCTTGGACGAGGTAGTGACCGACCGGCGCGGCTTTTGGTTTGCCCCGATCCCCTGAAAAGACGCCGCGGTTGGGCGTTCCCTCCAGGTCTTCCCCGCTTTGCCCAGCGTGGTGTACGGGGGGGCGGCCGTCCTGGCTTCGGGCTTCGCCTGCATCCTGCCCGAGACGCTCAACGTTCCCTTGCCGGACACCGTGCAGGACGTGGAGGACAGATGGTGAGCGCCGGCGGCGGGCCGCCAGCGGGCCGCCAGCGGGCCGCGGCTTGTGAGGCAAAGCACTTGGCAAATGCTCCGCCTTTGCTTTGCCGGAAAAATTCCGGGTCGTCACGAATCGGGCCACGCACGACTCGTCGGAAAGTCCATTTTAGTCCCGTCTGGCGGTGAGGCCAATTGATTTGACGCCAGCTCGTTCAAAGTGCACGGCGTCACGTGAAAATCCAAAGTGGTCGCACCGAAGCATCGGGACACTTTAAAAGGAATACAGTTGAAAGAAGAACTCGGACGAAAACTAAATCGCAGAATGATTGAGATGCGAAAGTCACATACTTTGAATCACATGGCCAGCTATGTGCATGCTGCGGTTAAAAGAACAAAACAAAACAAAAATTTAAAAGCCCTTTTAGCTCCTATTTACAGAAAGACGCTGAGGGTTTGACTACTTCTTCAGCTAACTTAGAAGCTAAATAGCTAGCGGATGCTCTCTCACCAAGCTAACCCTAACCCGAACACACATCAGACCACTTTGACGGGAGCGCTAACCCGACGCCGCTTCGGTTCTGCGCTCCGGCCCCACGCCGATAGGGTACGGCTAGCACGCTTTATAGGAGACAATCCGTAGCGGCGGAAGGCTATCTGACAGCAAAGTATTTGTACGCGTGCCGGGAATGTCGCATATTGTTCCAACGAGAGTTTGGGTGACTCGCTCGCTCCACGCGTCTGCGGGAAGGTCCGGCACAAAGGCGGCGGCAGAGCGGAAGGACGCCGCGTCGGGGGACGAGCAAGCGGCGCTCCCTTTGAAACAAGTCAAGGACGCGGACGGCGGCAGCGGTCTCAACGCCCTGTGAGCGGTCGCCCGCCGGGGGCCATCGTCAGAAGCCCGTGGCGTCGCCCCGAGCCCAATCGGAATTGGAATCCACGGTCAATCTTCACTTGAAATGAAATAAATGGTCTCGTCGACCCGAATTTATGTTTTGATTGGGGTTTAGTTGGTTGGGTGTGTTTTTCCTTCGTATAGTATGTTTGTCCCTTTTTTTGCAGGTGCACAAATGTTTGTGACCGAAGAAGCTTCAAAACAAAAAAAACTGGGTAAAGTAAAAAAAAAACCCAAAATAAACCATACTGACCATGGAGGAAGACGCACGCACGCACGCACGCACGCACGCACGCACGCACGCACGCACGCACGCACGCACGCACGCACGCACGCACGCACGCACGCACGCACGCACGCACGCACGCACGCACGCACGCACGCACGCACGCACGCACGCACGCACGCACGCACGCACGCACGCACGCACGCACGCACGCACGCACGCACACCGCCACAACCTCCAAGACGAGACAATACTCCCACGCGGAGTCGGGATGGCACGGGATTTTAAATACGTAGACAAGGGTTGACAAGAAAATTGGACACACCTGGCTCACACGAACGAGGGAGGGCGGGAGGCAGGGAGGCCGGCCGTTCGGGGCGAGAGGGAGGGAGTGACGTGGCGTGACGTGGCGAAGGTTTCACCGGAAAGACACGGCCGGTTGAGACGCATTCGTCAAAACGTAGCTAGCCGTGATGCGGCACTTGTTAGGGTGCAACAAAGTGTTGAGCTCTGAAAATGAAATGATACACTTGAAGACACAAATCTCGTTTTTTTTCTCTCTTCACAAATGTAAATATCACTATAATGGTTGGAGAGAGAGAGCAATTTGTGCTTCTGCACACAAAACAATGATGTTCAAATGAAGAAAAAAAAACCTCATTGAATGAAGAAGAGCGTGCGAAAAAATTGAATTGAATTGAGTTCATTGATTCCCTCCCGCACACTCTTTTTCTTCACTCAATGTTGTTTTTTTCCGTCCGACAGTCAGGTTGAACAAGTTAAACTGATGGACGGGTGGTGGTCTTGCCGAGGAAGCCCCGCCTCTCCCGGCCCTCGCTCGGCCCCGCCGCCGTCGGAGGGCGTCTCTCGGGAGAAGCCCCAGCCCTTGAAGGTGGGACTGACGGGCAGTCTCCCGAGGCAGCGGACCCGTCGGACCAGCCCCATCCCCGCTGGGAAGTCGTAGGTCGGCGAAGAGGACGAGGAGGAAGTCATGGCGCTCCATCGCGTGAGCCCACGCTCCTCCCTCGAGCCTGCGCGCCGCGAAGAGAGAGCGCGTCAACGGCGGGGGAGGTGGCCACGCCGCGACGTGGAAATCACCCGGGACGGTGTGGTGGCGGCGGAAATCACCTGGAATGGTGTTGTCCAGGCAGAAGGCCAGGAAGCCTCCCACGAACATCTGGGTGGACAAAAGCACCGTCAGGATCTGATCCAGCTCCTCCGCCCCCGTCCGGATGCACTTGGGGTGCGCCTCCAGGTAGGCGGGCAGCGTCAGCCCGAAGAACAGGGAGAAGCCCAGCACGAAGAGATTCCGCGAGGAGTTGAGGTCCACCAGCTGCAGGTTGGACAGACCCACCGCCGTGATCATCCCTGAGAAGTTAGGGTCAGGCCGCCGCCGCCTCCTCCGTTTGGCCCTCGCCGGGGCAGAAATGAGAAGGCGGCGGCGGCGGAGAAGGCGGACCGAAGAGCGTGCAGAACATCCCTCCCAGGATTGGATCCGGCAAGGACGCGAAGAGAGCCGTGAACTTCCCCACGCATCCCAGCAGCAACATGATGCCGGCGCCGTACTGAACCACGCGACGGCTGCCCACCTGGACGCCAACGGCCGGGGTTAGGCCAGCGCAGGCTGGCGGCGAGCCACGGTAGACTTAGCTTCGGGCTGGAGGGGACCTCACCTTGGTGATGGCCAGCACGCCGATGTTGGGGCTGGAGGATGTGGAGCCGTTCCCCGTGCCCAGCAGCCCGGCCACGATGCAGCAGACGCCCTCGATGAAGATCCCTCTGCCAAAACGGGGAGGGGCAACGGGTCGTCGTGGCGCCTCCCCTCGGCCCCGTCCGTCTCACCTGTTGATGGCGTGGACCGGAGGCGGCGGCGCCCCGGCCAGCCGGGCGCAGGCGTAGTAGTCGCCGATGGATTCCACGATGCCCGCCAAGGTGGCGCTGAACATGCCAAGCACGCCCGCCAACGTCACCGTCGGCGGCCCCCACTGGCCTGTCGCGCGGCGAAAAAGACGCTCTCCATCTGGTCGCCGCCACCGTTGCCAACGCCGCGGATCTGGGCCGCGCCCGCCCGGCACTCACAAGGGTACGGCACCCTGAACCAGGGGGCGGAGGTCATGATGTCCCCGCGGGCGTCGGTGCGGGCCCGGTGGCCGTAGCCTCGCGGATCGCTGGGCAAGAGGTCGCCTAGCGTGAAGACGTAGCACAGGAGCCACACCAGCACGATGGCCAGGATGATCTGAAAACAGAGGCGGCTTATTGGCCGAGAGACGGGGCCACCGACCGACCGACCGACCGCTCTTTTACGGGAAACATCTTGAAGACGTGAAGCCTGCTGAACCTCAGGCCTCGCTTCCTGCTGTAAACGGGGAAAGGCAGCGAGGTGGTCCGCAGGTACTGAGCGAACAGCACGATGAGGAGGATGCACCTACGCACGCGCGCCGACAGCGTCAGCGCGGGCCTCCGCTAAGGGAGGCGGTACCGGGGCGGGGCCTCACAGCGCCGAGAAGCCCCAGTGAGAACCGGCCCGGTCGCCGGCCGTGGCGAAGACGGAGAGGCCGATGAGCGAGACGGTGGGCGTGACGGTCAGCGGTCCGATGTATTCCAGGAGGATGCCCGGGAGCCCCAGGAGACCGATGGCCACCTCCACCGTGCTGGACACCAGGATGGCGCCCTGGATCTAAGTGCGGCCGCCGGTTAGGATGGAGGAGGGACGTTCGGACAGACGGAGGGACGGACGGGACACCGGTGGGAAGGACGGACGGACGGACGGGCGGGAGCGAGGGATACCTCTCGGATGCGAGGCTGCCAAACGTGGGCCGTGTCCAGCGGGAGGCTCCCGTTGCCGTAAATCTGGTCTGGCGACACGGGCAGACAGAAGCGGGTGAGAGCCACCCCGGCGTGGCGGTGGGACGGACTTCTATAGCCCACGCTCCTCTCACCCTGGCTGGGGCAGGTCCAGCGCTCCAAGCCGAGAATGGCTTGCGCGGGAATCAGGAAGGCCAGAGCCGAGGCTTGAAACAGAGGAAGTCTACGCCGGCAGGCAAATCAGCGCTCGCTCATCCTCCGCGTTACTTCTGGTCGTGGGTGGCTCACCTCACTCCCACGGTGGTCTGTACCAAGGTGGTGATTCCCACCGTGGTGAAAATGGTTCCGATGAGCTGGCTGACCACGTTCTGGTCCCGCCCCACGCACATGGCCTCGGCCAACAGGAAGGGCACGGCCACCGTCCCGCTGAAGCAGGTCAGGTAGTGCTGGATGCGGCGGCGGGGACAAACGGGGGCGGGGTCAAGGCTCGGACGCGGCTCGTCGGCGCTCCTCCGGGCGGCGTACCTGCAGGCCCAGCAGAATGCACAGGTACCAAGGCGGGACGTCCTCCACGGTGTAAATCATGTCCACCGCCAAACCGCGCTCCCCGTCGGCCTCTTTGGCGGCGGCGGCAGCGGGAGCTCGCCGGCTCTGCCTGCCCGAGGCCTCGTCTGGACTCTGCACGTGGCAAAGGCGTGCGTGGGCTGTGTCCGGGGTGACCCGCCCGACTCCGTAGTGTGGGCGTGAGATACGCGCCTCGGGTCGGATGGCCGCGGGGCCCCCGACCTTGGGCTAGACGTTAAGGTCAACTCGGCCACGCGACGAGTCAACGTCGTTGCGGTGTATCACGTCTAGGCCAGGCGAGCCGACGGATCCCGGCAACGACACGCGGACTCGTGCGCGCCGGGAAGCCGGGACTCCACGCTTCCGCTTACCTTGCCGTCGTCTTGACCCCCGTCAGCCATGTTCATTTAGGAAAGAGTCCCAGGCCAGCGCCGGCTTTCCCGTCGTCTCGGAGGCGGGGGACGCATTTAACAATCTGTAAATAAAAATCTTTGTGGACTTTGACCCTCGTCGGGCAAATCAATGACTCTAGGAGTCTCCGTTCATCAATGATTACTCCATTAGCAATTAGCACGTGTTTGTTCACAGGTTTCTCGTGGATTTTGTCATCCGTCCGCGATGGCCAATCGTTTTTTTTTTTTGTGGGGGTCTGATTGGGTTTCACTAAGTGTCTTTACTCGTTCTTCACATAATTGGCAGGGGGGGGATGCGTTGCGCTGGTGAGCAGCTGAGCAAGTTAGCCGGCCCATTCATTTTGGGAGGGAGGGCTCTTAAAGCTCAAGTCAATAACTATAAAAGCAGACAGCGGTGCCATGTATATATTATATACATATATATATATACATATATATATATATATATATATATATATATAAATTTTTTTGCCAAACTGATTAAAAAAATGAATGATTGATCCACTGTTCTGCGTGGCAATGCTGGATTTTGTGGAAAGATGACATCTGGGTGGACGTGCAACCCTTTATTGCTTCGCTCGTCCCCGTTTCCACCACAGCTAACAAGAAGAAGAAGAGGTGCGCTAAGCGAAGAAGAGGCGCGCTAGCGTGCCAGGTGAGGAGCGAGCCTTATAAATACACTGGTTAAATATCCACAGGGGTCACGGGGCGGGGCGGGGCGGAACGGCGGGTGCAGTTGGCGCCGGCCGTCCGCCGCGACGTCAGCAGCTCTTCAAGGAGGCGGAGCTGGAACGACACACACGTCACACGCACGTCACGGTGGCGCCGTCGAAGGTAAGGTGGTGTTCGGCCTTGGCCTTGGCCTAACCTAACTAATACTAGGAATGGGACATGCTTAACACGTACGTACATCCAGTGCACCAAACGATTTTAGACGCGAGGAAAGCGTGTGGCTTGACGCTGGATGGACGAGCCCCGCCCGCATCCAGAAGCCCATTGGGCCACGGGGCGAGGGCGGTTTACAAAGGACATGAGCTAAGGTAACGCCATTTAGCATTTTCCCACTCTGCTTGCTCGGAAACATTCTGTTTGCAGGTAAGAAAACTGGAGGGGGAAAAAACAAAAAGGAGCAGCGAATGGGGCGGGCAGGCGGGTGGGCGGGCACAGCGGCGGCGACAGCGGCAGCAGCAGCAGTAGCAGAAAAAAAAAGCTCCAATGACAACAATTCAAAGAGAAGTTTTATTTAAGATTTGAAACATCAGAGTGAAAGAGAAACAAAAAAGAAGAAACAAAACGAAAAACAAAAACATTTACACAAAGTGGCTTTTCTCCAGAATCTCTGATCTGCAAACAGACAAAAAGGAGTCCCAAAGTGGCGCAGGAGACAAACAAACAGAGAGGGAAAATACGTCACTGTCCCCCATGGGGGTGGCTGCGGCCTATAGATGCGGCGGGTGGGTGGGTGCGTTGGACGGATGGTCGTGGGAGGCGGGGGGGCCAATTTTCACAGCTTTGGTGACTTATTTGTCACGTGGGAGGGTTGCTCGGGCTTACAAAGAGGCCAAAAGTCGGCACAGCGCCACGCCGTCCGGTCCGGTACTCCCTTCCCTTCCCTTCGCTCGCCGCAGTGATTCCCAAGCACGGGTGGCTTTCGGCACGTTGCCGTTTGACCCGCCAAGAGTGTAACTATTGCACTTGCAAATGGAGCCCAAGCAAAGGATAAGGGCCGCAACTAAAGACCATGTCAATGCTTCCATCGGAATTTGTCCCATTGGTGGCAACAATGCCAGACACCATTTCAAATGGGACGCGTCCAAACACCGACGGATTGGGCCCTTTTCCGTACGGCGGAGCGTCGGAGCCAAACAAAATAAAAAAAAAGGGCCAAAGCTTGCTTTTGGGTGCCTTTCCGCTCTGTCAGTTGCGGCAACCAGGCGCCGTTTGAGAAGGACAATCCTCATCGGCGGCAAAGGCTCCCTCCCCTTCCCTCCCCTCCAGCCGGCCAGGCCACTCGCGTGAGCTCGATACGCGCCGAAACGGGCCACGCCGTATCGTAGGGGACATTTTCCGGCGTCGGGCAAGCCACGATCAAAGGGCGGCGGCGGCGGCGGCGGGCTGGCTCGTGGAGAGCGAGCGCCGCCTCCGTCTGGGTGAGCGGGCCGGTCCCGGGAAGGGGCGGGCGGGCTCGGCGCTACGTTTCGAACTGCGTGAGGAGGGCGCGCACTTCGGGTGTCAGCTGCTTGGCGGCGCTGGCGGCCTCGGAGATGGCGCGGCGGTACGGGCCCTTCCTCTTCCTGTCGAAGCGCGACTGGAAGCTCTCCAGAAAGGGCGAGAGCTGCGCCAGCGGCAGGAAGGAGGTGGTGGGCGAGCCGAACCAGGACACGCGCGCCTCCCGACGCCCCGCACCGTCGCCCTGGGCGTGGCCGTCGCCGTCTCCGTCGGCCCGCCGCGCCACCGTCATGGCCAGAACCCGCGCCGGCCACCAGGGGAAGCCGTAGATCTTGGCCCACACGATGTCGCCCACGCACACCGCGCGCCCGTCCGGCAGTTGACACCTGGACACCGACTTGGAGAAGGCGGAGGAGGACGAGGTGGACGACGAGGAAGAGGACGACGAGGTGGACGACTTGCGCCGCCGCTTGGGTCGCTCCCCTTCCCCGTGGCCCGCCGAGGGCGGGGGCGGCCGCGAGAGGCCCTCCGAGAGGTCGGCCCGCTCGGCCGCTCCCTCCCGCTCCTCCGGGGCGCCGCGGAACGGAGAGGGTGGCGCGACGGAACGCGAGGCGGGCGGGCGGGGACCGGCGCGAGCGTCGTCGAGGTCGGCGGAAGAGGAAGGAGGGCGAGCGGAAGGAGAGGGGGACGAGGGAGGGGCCTGCGACTCGTCGGTACGATACCTTTGGGGCTTGAGGCGCATTCGAGGCGGCAAGGCGGGGCCGTTCAGGGCGGCGCTCAGCTGCTGGAGCCGCCGCGTGAAGTGGACTTTCCGCTTCTGCAGGGCGGCGGCGCGCGTCAGGGCCTTGCCCTCTCCGTGGCCGTTCTCGCCGAGGGGGGGCGCCGTCGGCGGCTCCGAGTTCCCGGTCGGCGGCTCCGAGTTCCTGGCCGCCTGCGCGTTCCGCGCCGGCTTCTTGCCGCCGTCGTTCCCCTTTGCCGCCGGCGTCTTCTTCGAGTTCAGCTTGGCGCCACGGTCGCTCCTCAGTCGCTTGACCTCGGCGGACACGGGCCCCTGGGCCGCCTTGCGCCGGCGCGAGGCCTCCTCGGCCCTGGGGTCCGGGGGGCCCACGCGCCGCCCGCCCGTGGCTCCTTTGCATTTGTCGCACAGCACCTGCCGTGGGCGCAGCTTGATGGCGTTCATGATAGAAGTGGGCTCCTCGCAGCGGTAGCGGCGCTTGGGTCGCTTGATCTTGCGCGGCGGCGGCTGAGGTAAGGCCTGGTTGTAAGTGTCCCTGATGAAGAGCGGCGGAGGGTACGGCGCCCCCTCCTGAAACAGCGGCGGCTCCTTCGGCGGGCGGGGAGGCGCGTCCTCTTGGCCGGCCGCTTCCGGCTCGGGGGACGCCGCCCTCCGAGCGCCGTCGCGGCGAGGCGGAAACGGCGTGACGGGAATCCCGTAGGGTCCGAACCTGAGGGTGACACCGAGGTCTTAGAAACCGAGGGAAAGGACGGAGAACGGAGAAAGAATGCGGCGACAGCGGAGGCAAAAGTCCACTCGGGGATGGACGAGGGCGGACGTCCGATCCGTTTTGAGCCCTCCAAACGGATTGGACCTCCGTCACCGTCAATGGCATCCCTTTGTGAAAGGAGGCCTTCCAAGGCTCTATTCTTAGTCGGAAAGGTGAAGGTGGGTTAGGGTTTCGACCCAGACTAGCGACCGAGACGAAGGCTTACGGCAGACGTGACCGCGTGCCGTTTTACGGAGCAAGGCTGAGGTTTAACTTTAGGTTTAGGTTTAGGTTTGGAGTCGGTCGGAGTTGGAGTCGGAAGCCTAAGCCCTAACCCCTCCCTCAACGGCAGCTAACCAGTTGGAAACAAAGTCACTTTTACGTAGCTCGGAGCCGAACGTGTCGTCGGTACCTTTTGGAAACGTCCATGAGAACCCCGGAGAAGAGTTTTTCGCCCAGCCGGAAGGAGACAACCAGCGCGTCGTCGATGACGTGGTCCAAAGAGACCCGGACTTCGGAGCCCAGGCTCAGATTCAGGTCCTGCGCCTGCACTTGCGCGCCGCCGCCGCCGAGCAGCGGAAGGCAGGAAGTGTCCGCCGAGGGCGAGGCCGAGGCCAAGGCTTGGGCCGGCTTGATGTCGGGCTCCGGGCAGCCTCGACGCAGGCCCCCGCCGTCCTCCGGAACGTCCGAAAGGGCGTCCTGGCCGACGGCCGCGTAGGCTCGGCCCCGCCCGGCGCCGTCGGTGCTCGGTTCTGCCGCCTCCGCCGCGGACAGGTCGGCCTCGGCGCCGGCCGGAGGAGGCGGGGCCGGGAAGGAGTGGAGGAAGACGGCGGACGAGGAGGGCTTGGGCTGCGCGGCGGCGGCGGCGGCTGCGGCTGCGGCGACCACGACGACGATGCTGCTGCTGCTGCTGCTGTTGTTGTTGCTGCTGCTGGTAATGGTGGTGGTGGTGCTCCGCTGGGCCGTCTGCGCCGAGCCGCCTTCCCCGGGAGACAGTCGCTCGGGACAGCTACGGTTCGGCGTGACTTGATCGCCAGGCGCCCCGTCTTGGACTTTCCCCGGCTGCGGCTTCGGCCCCGGCCCCGGCCCCGGCCCGACATGGCGGCGCTCCTCCCCGTCTCCGTCCGCGTACTCGCCGTCTTCCGCGGCGAGGCCGCACAGCTCAGCGGCCGGCTCGGGCTCCGGCGTTTCTTTGGGTATCGGCCCCGAGCCCGGCTCCGGCGAGCCGTCGTCGCTCGTCGCCGGAGCCGTCGAGCGAATGGCCGCAGCTCCTGGCTCGGTGGCCACGGCCGCCATTTTCTTCCGCTATGCGAGCGAGCGCGCGCCGCCCCGCCTCCCCGCCCGCACAAAGGTTCGCCGATTGGCGCTCCGCGTTTGGCCGCGCGGGCTGTCCGTCAAACGCAAGGCCGCCGCGATTGGCCCGAGATTGCGGAAGCGCCCCTCCCTCCGTCGCCGGGATCTTCGCCTTGAGGCCAAACAAAACATCGGGGCGGGCGGCTGCCCATTGATCGGCTGGAAAAAGTCACTTACTCGGGCGGGCGGACGCCGGGAGACGCACAACGTCGAACCTAGCCAAATTTCCATTGCGAGTTGACAAAAAAGAAAGTAAATGAAAAACAAATAAATAAACCGTGGTCGTCTATTGTCGGGCAAATACATGTGTTTCATTTCATTGGCTCCCTTGCAAGCAACCCTTTCACTCCCGTTGGGACAATGCTTTTCAAGCCAATAGAGATGTACACCAAGCCAGTGGTTGTCTTGTGCACAACAATGGAATTCAAATCAATCGCCAGAACGGGTCTCGGCGACAATGTCAATTTGCCGCCCGTGGATTTTGGCACCGTCGCCTTCCAGGAGGTCAGAGGCCGAGCCCAAGCGATACTCCATCGCCAACTGCGCAGGCAGACGCGCACACGGGAAAGCCAGAAGCCCGACGAAAGCCCGTCGGGCCGCCCCACGGGACCGGAGCGCCGCCACGATAAAGGCCAAGACCCACCCCGGCCGTGTGCTCGCGCAGATAACATCCTTTGTAATGGATGGCGTTTGGGTGACGGATCCTCAGGAGCAAGGTGACTTCCTTGATGATGTCCAGCCATTTATGAGGGACACCACGCAAGATGCAGCAGGCACGGGACTGGGACGGGGACACAAACCAAAACATAAAAGCAGTACATAAATGTAAAGCTTGTGGGCATCAACGTGAAAATTGTGCAAAAATGTGGAAATGGGCGAAAACGATGGTTACCAAGTGAGCTGAATGCTATTTGCTTAAAAGGTCATATACATTGCTGGTTTAGTTACTAGTCAGGGTGTGGGGATAAGCAGTGCTAATAGTCATTATTTGAATAACCCACGCAGGCCCGGGGAGAACGTGCAAACTCCACACAGAAAGGTCCGAACCTGGATTTGAACCCAGGTCCCCCCACGGTGATGTCGACGCTCTAATCATCCAAAAGTATCGCGTTCAATTCAACACTTAGCACAATGCATTTGTGAGATTGCTGGCAAAAAGATATGCACTTTGTTTTGTAGAAATTCTCAGTGAGCCTTGAGGAGTAAATAAAACAACGCTAAATGCCAATCATCTTCTTCAACATTTTAATGACAGATGGCAGCAGAAAAAGGAGCCCGGTGAACTTACGCGGCCACTGAACGGGAACACCAAGCAAACACAAAGTGGAGTCAAAGAAATCCAAGAAAAAGGCGCTCCGTCAAAAGCAAACATTTGCCATTTTGTCGACGAGCGGGCAAGTGGAAAAGGTGGAAAGCCATTAGGGATTTTCGGCTCCGGACCGTCCGTCCGTCCGGCGCTTAACTTGGTGTCAGAGCTCAGCTCTTTGCCCAAACGCTTTTCTCTCAGAGGCGTCCAAGTGGGTCGGCGCTTCCCGGCCGCGGCGCCCCTCGGAGGCCACGGCGCGCACGCGGGAGTTGCTCCAAAGGGCCGCGCTTACCTGGCGCCCGGCGTGCCCTCGCTGGCCGGCACGCCAACACCCGTCATTCGGAAGAAGAGGAGGCCTCTTTCTTTCTCAGCCCACTTTGGCCCAGCTGACGAAGGCGGGGATGTCTCGCACGGGGACGTTGCGCGTCAGCGCTTTGACGCGCAGGTTGCGGTCGTCCGTCAGCAGGACCACCTCCCGCTGAAGGCGCACCGTCCCGTCTGAAAGGGAGGGAGGGAGGGAGGGAGGGAGGGGTGGTTTGGCTATTTTAGGACCTGTCCAAAATGGAATTATTCTCATTCTCATCCAAAGTATACCGGCCGGCGTTTGTCTTTTTTCCTTGCAAAAATCAAGGCGGGCCTTTGAGAATTCCGTGTCGGTCGATCGGGATCATTTGACCACGATTGTTAGCTTTTCGATTGTGCGTTTGTTATTTGGCACCACAAAGGCTTACTTTTCTGATCGGGCATAAAGTCTTTGGCCTTATCCTGGCAGTAGTGGAGGCAGCAGGACAGGATGACGTCATCGTTGTTTCCCTGAGTACAGAAAGCGCCGTGCGGGGGCGGCTTTGTCTGGACGTGGACTTGTGTCTGGAGGAGGAAACGGCTTGTTCTTTCTCACCTGCTGCCCCGAGGTGTCCTCGCTGCGGAAGGCGATGGACTCCAGCCGGTTCCCCCGGCTGGTCAGCGCCCGCAGGCGGGGCTGGCGCGCCTCGAAAGCCTCCTCCAGGAAGAGCACGGCCCGGCGGGCTTTCTCCTGGACGCCGCGCACGTGGGCTCCGCCTCCTCCGCCTCCTCCCCCGGAAGCATCCTGGCCTTTAGCCAGGCCGTCCAGCTCCGTGATCACTGTCGAGCAAAAGAATAACCCGTTCCATCCTATTTTCCGGGTGGAGACCTAAAATAACGTGTGCCGTTTTTGTTTTTAAATGGGGCAAAAAAAAAACGGATTGTCTCCCCCCCTTTTTTGTTATGTCAAGTAAATCATTCATTCATTCATCTTCCATAGCGCACATCCTCAAAAGGGTTGCTGGAGCCTAACCCAGCTGTCTTGGGGCGAAAGGCAGACTACACCCTAGACTGGTCGCCAGTCAGCCGTAGGTCACACAGAGAGACAAAACGACCATCCGCACCCCCAATCGTACCGCCACCAGCGAGAATTGAGCCCGCGCCTGCCCGCACCCAAGTCAGGCGAGTGAACCTCTACAGCACGTGGCGGCTACAACTAAATCACTTTATACATTTAGTTTGTCCGATGACAAAAGCAAACGAAGAGAAACAGCTGAAAACAAAGTGTTTTTTTAAAGACAATATTTGTACTATTTTTCTATAAAAAGATCAATCAAACGAGAACATAAGTTAGGTGGTATTTGTTTGTTGTTGTTCCCAACTCACCGATGAGCGGCACCACCACGATATAGCTCCCGCAGCGGAGGAGCGCCTGCAGCGCCGCCAAGTGGTCGATGAAGCCGTTGGTGTCGGGGACCAGGAAGAGAGGCCGCACCTCCAGCTGCAACTGACGGCTGGTACGCAGCACCGCCTGAAAAGGGGGGGGGGGGGGGGGGGTCCGCACGGCCGGGGGGTCAGGGGCCGATGGAACGGTCGCGGGCCGGCTCGGCTCTTTTACTTCTATTTTCTGCTGGCGCTTCTGCTGCTGCGCCAGCTCGTTGGCGAGAGCGTGGCGGCGCGCCTTAAGAAGTTTGATGTCGCTGGAGCCGTCTTCCGCCGTGGCGTCGTCGTTCTCCTCCTCCTCTTCCTCTTCCTCCGACGACCCGGCCGCCGCCTCGTCTCCCTGCCCGAAGCCGTCGTGAATGTCGCCGGCAAACGGAGAGCGCATTCTGCGCTCGCTCACCTCTTTGTCCGACGGCGAGTGGCGCCCGGCGTCTGGGGAGGCGGCGCCCGGCGGGGCCGGGGCCACGGAGATGTATTTGCCGCCCTTGAAGGCCAGCAGGGGCTCTTCCTGGCCGCAGAGCGCCTCCAGGAAGTACTTGAGCACCGTCACCCGTTTGCAGTCGGCGGCGATGGCCTGCGGGCGGAGAGCCGGCGGAAGCCGGGCGGCTCGGCACGGCGCGCCACGCTTTTGTCGGCGGCTCGCGGGCCTTTTTGCGGTCGGACCCTACCGTGTCGGCGCGCCGGTCCACGTAGCTGGGCTCCTGCGGCGCCGCCAGCAGGGGAACGAAGCCGGCCAGCAGCCGGTCCTCCTTCAGCTGCAGCGGCGTCAGCTCCTCGTCGCTCTCCGCCTCCTCCGTGTCCACCTTGTAGAGGGGCACCTCCCCGTGGTCCACCAGCGCCAGCGCGTTGCACAGGCGGGCCAGGCACTGCCACGTGTCCGGCCTGGAGCTGCGGAGGAAACGGGGAGCCAGTGGAGCCAAAAGGACGTTGGGGGTGTTGGCGGGGGGGGGGGGGGGGGGGGGGGGGGGGCTTATAGGGTTAGGGCTCACTCCAGGCCGCGGGGCGGCGGGTTCCACTGCTCGGGGTGTCCCAGCATCCAGTCCGACCACACCTTGACGGCCGGGAGGAGTTCGCGCAGTTCGGCGGGAAAAGCCGACGCCTTCAGCGGCTCCCGCTCGCCGCCGCCCGGTGCTAAAAGGGCAAAAGTCTTTGCCGTGTTTCCGTTCGGATGGTTTCGCGGGAAGCCGCAGCTACCTGCGCCGGCGAGCATCTCCGTGCAGCGTCGCACCAGGAGCGCGAACACGGCCAGTCCCAATGACGTGCTCTGCTCCAGCAGGACGGAGCGATCCTCCCCGCCTCCTTCCTCGCCTGATCCGCAGACGGACGAGAGCGTCGTTAGGGCCCGGCGTTAGAGTGGGCGCACGAGCGCGGGTGTCCGACCTCGAGCCAACGCGTTGTGGACGGCGAACATGTTGACGGTGACGATCTGCAGCAGCTGTGTGGAGCCCAGGAGCGCCGGGCCGTGTCGGAGCAGCGCGCCCAACTCAGACAGGACCCGCCGGGCCGCTCTGGGGAAGGACTCCATGCTGCGGAAGGTAAGGAAGGAAGGAAGGAAGGAAGGAAGGAAGGTTTTTAGCCAGCCCAGAGTTGCCCGCGAGCCAGACGCGAACCAGCCGCGAACCAGCCGGGAGCCGCCCCAAGCACCTCCGAAACGGACTCACCCCACTTTGGTGAAGAGCTTTCCGTGCACGTGCAGGAAACTCAGGATGAATCGCTTGTTGAGCTGAAAAGAAGAGGGGCGGGGAAGCACATGCGTCGTTCATCGGCCCCTCCCAGTCAAAAGGCAGCGAGGGCCCCATTGGGGCTAAATGCCCGAGTTTAGATTGCGCCAGCTGGGCTTTTTGGCGCTTACGGGCCGGGCCTCACCTCCCCGGCGCCGAGCACGCCGAGCTCGGCGTCCTGCTCCGAGTCGCGTGGGCCGGGGCGCAGCCAGAGCTCGGAGCGCGCCCCGTCTTCGGCCCCGGCGCGGCCCCTGACGGCGGGGCCCCCGGAGCCGCCGTCCCGCCGCTCCTGCCTGCGGCGGCGCTCCAGCTGCTCCGCCTTGCGCTTGGCCTCCTCGAACAGACTCATCAGGCTCTCCTTGGCCGTCAAGATGGGATTGGACGCCGCCAGGCTGCGCATGTAGTAATACACGGCGTCCAGCTTGCGCTTCTGGAGGGGGACGCCAACGGCCGCTGAGCCGACGGGGAGCAAACGGCAGGCGGGCCGACGGAACGCCGCGCCGGGCCGGTCACTCACGGTGTAGACCGCCAGCAACGCCAGCTGGTTGTACGGGCGGCCGTTTTTGGGGGCGATCTGCTGGGCTTTCAGGTACCAGCTGAGAAATCCAGACGGAGCGTTTCACGCCGGCTGTCCAAGTGGCGGGGAAACACCCGCGTGCGTACCTTCGGGCTTTGCCGTAGTTGGCCGTTTCCCCGGCTTGTTCCCGGTAGCGGGCGATGTCTCCTTGACAGATCATGCAGCGCTGAGCGCTGATCAGCGCGTACTTGACCTGACGGGACCACAGCTTTTTTAGTTTCAAACTATATCCATGTTTTGTTTTGAATGAAAGAAAGAAAAAAAAACAGGGGCCGGAAGACGTTAATTAAGGTAATGACAAAAAAGAAAAAGAACTTCCCGCACGTCAAAGCCGTATTTTGGAGAGCAAAACACGCCTACCGTTTTGCGCAGCGGGCGCGCCCTGACGGCCACGCCGTCCATGTAGTCCTCCAGTTGAAATTGGTAGACCGTCTGCAGCTTGTGGAGGAGAGCTTCAAAGAAGCGCGCCCCCTGGAGACGAGCGGTGCGTGAGCGGGCGCCCGCCACCCCGGCCGGCGGGCCGAGGGCCGAGGGCCGCGGCTTCACCTCGTCCAGCAGCGTCAGCAGCAGCTCGCGGATGCGCGGGTGCGCGCCGTCGTCGGCGGGATCCTTCAGCACCTGGCGAAAGCGCTCGATCACCTGGTAGAAGACGTTCTTCCAGAGGGCCTGCTCCACGCCCTGGCCGTCGGCCAGCTCGGCGTCGCTCAGGAGCACGCGCTCGTACACGGCCAGCAGCTCCGCCCTGCGGGGGGAGGACGGCAGATGCCGGGGAGGGCTGTTTGAGAGGAGCCCGTCGGCGGACCAACCTGAGCCGGGCCATGCGCTCAAGCCCCTCGGCGCTGAGTCTGTCTCGCGACAGCAGGTTGCCCAGCTGGACTTCCTGGGCGTCGGCCGCCCGCAGCGCGCGACCCAGCTCGCCCCGGGCCCGCCGCTCCGCCTCCTCCGCTGTTGACGCGTGGCCTCCGTACGAGTGCGCTCCGTCGCCCGCCGCCATCGGAAAGGCCTGGCGCTGGCCGGCGGCGTAGGGGTCGTCCGAGCGCTGGAACTTGTAGAAGGCCGGGGCGGCGGGCGCTGGAAGTCCCGCCGCCTCCTCTTCCGGGTCCAGAAAGTGCAATTGTCCACCGCCCTGCGGGTAGATGGCCCGCGGGGGGGCGGGTCGCCGACCGGGGGCCAGCGCCGGCTTCCGCTCGGGGTCGTTGGGGTCCCACAGCCGCCTGACGCCCCCGCCGCGGCCCCCTCGGGCTCTGGAGGCGCCGCCCGAAAGCAGCCGTCGGCCCCAATCCGGCGGATCGGACGCCTGGACGCGGGGCGGCAGCACCAGGATACCTGCTGGACGGGCTCGGGGTTACGCACGCATGCACCAAAAGCTATTTCCAAGCCCACTACTGGAATTCCAAATTGGAACGGTACAAAAATGGGGGCGGATAAACTACGATGGACGGCCCGTACATGGCCTTTGCGCCTCGAAGAAAGGTCTAATGACAACGTCGCCAATTATTGCGGAAGGACGACAGAAAACACAAGTTGGGCCCAAGATCAAGTCGCTCCGGTGCTACGTACCTCCGCCTCGGCCCCGAGGAGGAGGGCCACGTTGGCGGCGTTCGCCGGGCGTGTCGCTTTTCTCCGGTGTCCCGCGGCCTTTGCTCCCTCTCGGCCCGCGGCGTTCCTCCCCGCCGCCGCGCCTCCGTCCGCGCTCCGCGGGGCCGCCTTCCCCGGAGTCGTCCGACGAGCGGTCGCCACTGCACGGGCGAGGCCGCGGGCGAGGGGCGTCCGATTCGGAAAAGCGCTCGGAGTCCGACTCGGCGCGCTGGCGCCGTTGACCTTGGCGTCGCTCGTTCCTCCGGGCCGTCGCGCCCCGGTCCTCACCGTCGCGGCTCCTTCTCCGGCTCTCTCTGGGCCGCTTCTGTCGGGCCTCCCGGCCGGGCCCCGCGTCCCGTGCGGCGGCAGTGCCGCCGCCTCTTCCCCGGGGATTTTCCGGCGTCTTCCCGGCCCGCCTTCTGAGGCCGCGTCCCGTGGCCGCGTCATCGCCGCCTTTGGAATTGACGCTGAGGCGGCCCACTTTGCCAGCGAGCGTCTCCACCGCGCGGCTTCCCTCCGATGTGGCGTTTCCCCGACTCTCTTCGTGGTCGTCGTGGCGCTCGGCCTCTCCGTGGTCGACGGCGGAAGTCTTGTCCCTCGCCGGTGCCCCGCCGCCGTCCTTGCCGCGGCGGCTCCCGGGACGGTAAAACTCCCGGTCGGGTTTGCGGGCCTTCTTGGGCTCACCGGCGGGCTCTCGGCTCGCCCGGCGGTCTTCGGGAAGCGTTGGGTCCCGGGCCGCCTCTCCGACGCCGACTTTGCCGTTTTGGGGTCGGGGGCGCCGCGCCTGGGACGCCGGAGCGTCTGCGCCCCCTTCACCGTGGCGGCGGCCCGACCCAGGCGCCCGCTGGTAGCGTTGCAAGTCGGCGGGCCGCCAGTGCTTCTTGGCCATGCGCTGTTCTTCTGCGCTCAGAGAGAGAGAGAGAGAGAGAGAGAGAGAGAGAGAGAGAGAGAGAGAGAGAGAGAGAGAGAGAGAGAGAGAGGACAACGAGTTCTTTGATATTTGTTCTCTATCCTTTGGCTTGATGGGCGCCGTTTGATGATCGGCTTGAATTACGACGCTATCTTTTTCACTCTCAACGCTATTTTTTTGTCATTGCAAATCGGGCGACGAGATAGGAGAGCGTTCTCCTGTCCGCTGCATATTCCCAAATTAAAATGACTATCGTGACTTGTGCTTAATAGTAAAAGTCATCAAGTAATTCGAGTCAAAAACGCTTCAGTTCAAATGTGCTCCTACGATGATTGTTTTCATTCAAACTTTGTTGTGATGATTCGTTTGGAAAGGGTTGCATTTATAGTTGTATTGATTTGGGAGCATCCCCTGCCCTCTCGTGGCAATTGTGAATACCACGTCCACATCGAGCCCCCTCCCACGAGTAATATAGTGAACTATGTGCTGACTTTTGACACGGTACATCGTTTTCTAATTTCCTCCAACTAAAAATGAAAAAAAAACTCGTGACGCCGTCACATCTCACAAGGCGAACTCTTCGTTCCCTTTAACCGTGTTAGCGTGTCAAATGTCGGAGGAAAACGTTTGGACAGCGTGAAAATGAGCAAATCTGGAAAGGAAGAGAGAAAGCTAGCTTTCGTTTTTCGCTTCAGTTGGAAGTGGCCAACAAATGTTTTTAACCATCCCATTTTTGTCGTACTAGTGACACTGGGTTATTTTAAAGGGTTAGCCAACTTTCAAATAAACCAGCGCTTTAGTATCTCCTCGACGTCGGCGTCGTTTAAAAGGATGGCGCGCGCGGCCGGCCGGCCGGGATCACGGCGCTAGCATTCGCATTAGCACGTTAGCAGAGAGACCAGCCAAGCGCGCCAACGTTCGTCCCGGAGAAAGACGCGGTGGTAACGGGTGGGTCCTATCGCCCTCGTCTCACCTTGGTCGAGTGAGCAATCGGACGTCACGACGCCTTGAACTCGAAGTTCGGCAGCGGAAATCCTCACTCGGTCCAGTTGCTCCGCCATCTTGCTCGGCTTCCCTCCACAACAACAAGAGGACGACGGAGGCCGCGCGGGGACAAAAAAACGAACCATACAGACGGCGCCGGCGTTGGTTGCCAGATGGCGTCAACGCGCCAGGGTTGCCAGATCGCGTCAACGCGCCAGGGTTGCCACATCACGTAAACAATCTCACTCCCGTCAGGAACGACACTGTTTCCCTGAGACAACTGCGTCTTTATTTCGATATTAGAAGCAGGCAATACAGAAATAAAAGAAGCAGCGAGAGACGCATTGGTGTTGCGCCCATCTGTCCTGCTTCTTGAATTGAATGTTTTTATTGTCGTTATATTATATAGTCATGTGATTTAAAGCTTCAACGTGAAGTGCACAAACAAATAATCAATCAAAAAGTAGTCAGCATAGATAAGTAGTCAACAAGAATAAAGTAGTCAAATAAATAAGTAGCCACGTACAAAAGGTGACTAAAGTTTCCAAGTGCACATCAGGTAGAACATATGGACATTGGATTCGAAAATGGATCAAGTGGGATTCATTGGAGACAAAGCAAATGAAAAATGCCAAAAAAAATGACGTAAAGTATCAAGTAAAAACAAATATGATCTGTATGCATTTTTTGATCGTCACAGTGTATCCCACCGGATTTGATCGAGTTTTTTAAAATCCCATTTTAACCTGCCCAATCTGGCAACACCAGTTGGACAGATAGTCGTCCGTAAAACGCAGTTGCACATAAGATCCGTCAGATGTCGCCATTTCTCGTGCTGCTGCCGCTGCTGAAATCAGCACGCAGCACGCTCCTTGCCTGGCAACAGCAAATTAAAGGGCCAAGCCGGGCGTGACTCCGTCCTCTTCATTTTCATCTTTATATACGTCACCGAATTGTTAGAATTCGATGTCTTTAATGATGATTACAGTGTGTTTTGTTTTTCACATGGACTAAAGATTCGACTAATCCAAAACGCTCGTCACGAAAGGGAAAAGGGGCATACTTCCCTATATAGAAGCCTCAATAAAAAAAGGGGTCATTTCCTTTGAGGTCAAGATTTGTGCTCATTTCTTATCTGCGCCACTTTAAAAAAATTGCTCTCCCATCTGCATGCAGTGGGAAAGAGCACGCCAAGGGGGAAAGCTCCACACCGGAAGTCCCGCGCGTGAGCATGTGAAAGGGGGCGGGGGAAACACACGCCGGAAGTGTTGTGTGTGTGTGTGTGTGTGTGTCTCCCCGCGTGCGTGAGTGTGCGCTGCAGCAAAATGCAGGTGAAGCAAAGCGAGATGATGACAAGTGCATACAAATGAGAGGAAAGCGGGGGCTGGCGTCAATCTCAAGTGGGCTTTCACCATTCACGCCTCCGCGCCTGACAGAGGGAGGGAGGGAGGAAGCAAGGAAGGAAGGATGGAAGGAATGCCGGGGAGGAGGAAGGAAAGAAGGAACGCCAGGGAGGAAGGAAGGAACGAGCCAGGAGACAAAGGCCACGAGACGAGTCGTGACCAAGCCAGAGTACAAGCCTCAATTCTTTGCAGGTAGCAAAGTATACCGGCAGTGGTAGGGCAGGTACGCAAAGGATGGGCTGATTTCAAGGTTTGAAGGGGGGAAACAATGTCCATTTGGGAAATGATGCGGACGGCAAGCTCGTATGACGTTTCCCTAGTTGGAGTCTTGCAAAAAATACTGCAGTGTGCTCATTGCGAAAAGGGCTTGATTAGGTTGCTTTGGCTAGAGTCCCCCAGCAAACTGTTACATGGGAGTCACGGCTGAATGGCTGGCTGGCTGGCTGGCTGGCTGGCTGTGGCTGGTTGGCTGGATGGATGGCTGGCTGGACGGAGACTTGGCAGAAAAATCCAGTGCGTGGGCTATTTCAAGGGGGAAGGTGGCAAATGGCCGCGTGGCCAATTCTGGGGCGGATATACGCGGAGGCCTCCGTAGCGCCCAGATAAATATCGGACGGCTGGCACACGCGTGCGGGGAGTCGCCGGCAAATAAGAGAGCGGGCCACTCGGCCCGGTTCTCGCCCGGCGAGGTTTCGATTGTTACGCTCCACGAGGGAGCCGCTGAAACGGCTTCAAATGTGACCTTGTGCACGGAGGGGCGTGGCAGCGCCGAGGCAAAAGCTGCGTTCCGAGGTTGTGGGGGGAAAAAAAGCCAAACTTTTCGGAAGGTGGCCACAAAGACGTGCACGCCCTCTTTCTCACGCCCGTCCCCGAAAGAGCGCCCCAGGCGCCCCGCATACGTGTGTAGGTAGGTGAATGTTTGAATGAACGAGCCAGCCGTACGCTCCCTCTCCTGCCCTGCCCTCGCGTTACCACCGAAGAGGGCATCTCTATAAAAAGGAGGACGGGAGAGCCGCTCTGCGAGGGAAGCCAGCGGCGCCACCAGAAAACCTGCGACAAAAACAAGAAGATGAAGAGATGCGCAAGAGTCGGGGCGTCCCTCGCGCCGCTTCTCTTACAGGCGAGTGGAGCAGACACGCGGCGGGTGACGTATTGGGACCACGAGCGTGAGCGTGAAGACGAGGCGATAGCACGAGCGAGCGAGCGCGCACGTCTCTGCCCGAGCGTCTTTCTCCGGGAGCCCCGCTCTCCTTATTTGGACTTCCTCCCTCCCCGTGACGTGGTCGTCCGGTGACGCCGGCCCCGCGTCATTCTTGCGCACGTCGCCGACGACGGGCGAAGCCAACTACAAAGCCGCGGCAGCGCGCCGCAACGTGACGGTCTTCTCGCGCTGCGCCGGAACGGAACGAGCGCTCCGGACGAGGTCGCCGTGGAAACCGGGCGAGCGCTCGGCCCGAGCTCGGCCCCATTGGCCGGGCGCCGGAGCCGGAGTGACATCGCTGGCATCTTCAGAGCGGGGATTATTTCCAGCGGGGGTCCAGAGGAAACACGTACTGTAGCCTTTGCTCTTTTGCAAAAGTTCTTCTTGGCTTGACTTTAGCGTGTGGACTTTGCGCTCTCTCTCTCTCTCTCTCCCACGCACGCTTTGCAGGAGTTCCCTTTCGGAGGCCGGCGCTTCACCACCTTGGCTTCAGACTGCTTACTGCTCGTCAGCGGCGCACCGGTCCAGTAACAGTCTCCAGTCATGGCCGCTGACGCCCGGCAGAGGCGACGGAGGGCGGGAGCCGAGGGGTCACGGGGCCGGCGCCCCGGTGGTCTCGGGATTTGGGCCCGCCGCCGCTGCTGTCGCCGTGGCGACCGTGGCTTTCGATTGTTACTCTAGCGGGCGCTCTCCACGGTAACAGTCTACAGCCATGGTCGCTAGGGGCAGGCGTCGTCGTCGTCGTCCCCGGCCGGCCGGCCGAACCCGACGGACGTCCCGGTGGGGAGCTTGGCTTTGGGTCGCGAGTGCGGCGTCCCTTTGTAAAAAGTCTCAATAAAGTAAGTGTCTTCTGTGTGACTTTGTCCTTCTCGCTCGTGTCGTAAAAAGAGGTTGCCTTTTCTTTTTGGGACTCAAGACTTTTTGCTTGGCTCGTCCCCCTCGCAGCTCCGAAACGGAGTCTTCGGTCTGCCGTGGGTTACGACCCCGCGGCGTGGACGTTGCATTTTCTCCGGCTATTCCCGCTTTTGCACACCAAGCAGATGGAGCGTTCCAAATTGTCCTTAGCCGTGAGCGTGCGCGCACGGTGTTTGGTCCGGTCGTGCCCTGCCGTTGGCCTCCGCCGGCTGCCCAAAGTCTGCCGGGACGAGCTGCGGCACCCTTGCGGCGGGGGTCAGAACGAATGGCTTTCTTGATGTTGGCTCCGTTAGCTTCCGGTTAAGAAAGCCACCTAAAACGAGTGTGAAACTACCAAACGCGACCAGAAAGAAAAAGCCCGGTGGATCTTTTGGATTTGGACGAGACCCGGTCTCCACATAAGCAGAAAATAAGGACAAATCCACCCACGTTGGAGAAGGGGGAGAGGCGAGTGTAGGCTCCGCCTCCCCACACAATAAAAGCTCAAGTGCTGACAAACAACAGCACATCAAACTCTTACTGTTCAGGGAGGACCGGCACAAAAACACGCCCACAATAATCGACAAATGTGGCACATGTTTCAGTGTCATATCGTCTTTTTTTTTTTTTTACTTGCCCCAAAAGTAAAATCCGGTGTGTACCTCCATACCGTGTGCGTTGGTGAGATCTTGGCAGGATCACCGCCCCCGTCGCCCCCGGAGGCATTCTCGCCACATCGATGCATTTGAACGCCAACTGTACCACATTCTACGGATCTCTTGATTTCGACTCGATAAATGGTGCTTGGACCTAAAAGGAGCGCACGGCTAGTCTTGTGTTCCTTTCTCTCTTAGTGGGCCAGCGGTCCTCCGGAAAGCATCCAGAGAACGCCCATCCTCCCTCCCACATCGCACCTTGCGTGCAGGCAGAGCGGCGTGCGACCGTCGGGATATTTCCAAATCCCAGAAAATCCAGGCTTCTTATTTGCCACCATGGGGCTCGGCTCAGCTAACGTTTTGACTCATTTGGACAAAGCCTTTTGTCTTGGTTTGAAGTTGGTGGGATGGGGCGAGTCTAACGAGTTGGATCACAAAAAGGAAACTGTGCGGTTTACTCAGGATATTTATTCAGTGGCGCTTAGACTGGAAATGTGGCTTCGTATACTGGCGTCAAAATCCTTCGAAAAACAGGCGAGGGGCCTCTCTCCCCCCCCCCCCCCCCCCGTCACTGAAAGCGCTCCAGAAAGTCCCGGTAGGATTGTCTGTGAGCAGCGGCGGCCGGTACAAAATGTCCGCCCGGATGAGTCAGGACCCGCGGGTCTCGAAAGACGGGCAGTAGATCGCGACTCACGTCGGCGGGGATCACGCCGTCCCCCAGGCCGATGACGTGCAGGGACGGCGTCTCCAGAAGCGCCGAGTAGAAGTCCAGGTGCCGAGCGCAGCGGCTGCGGAAGCCGGCCACCAGGATGGCAAAGCGGAAGGTCAAGTCGAGCTCGGCGCCCGATTCCCGCAGCGCGCATAGCACCGCCGCCATGGCGGCGCCCTGGCTGAAGCCCAGGATGCCGTCCAGCGGCGCGTGACGGCGCGCCGCTTCCCGCACCGCCGCCACGCTCTCGTCCAGGCCCGAGCTCTCCTCGCAGTGCCGCCCGGCGTCGAAAGTCCGCGCGGCGGGGTCCGAGAACCACCAGCCGCGACGGTTCCCGGCGCCGTCTCCATCACTGTCCTGGCCTGCGCCGCCCCAGAAACAAATGCAACATTTAGGCCTGAGGAGCAATGCGTTTCCCGGGAAGAAGAAGAAAAGAAAGAAAAAAAAAAGGATTCTCCTTTCATCCACTCTTTTGGGAAACACTCAGAACGGGCAAACCCATCTCACACGTATAAAGGAGAAAATGGACTTGTGCCGCTATACGGGATGAAATCAAGTTCTAACCTAATCTAGTATATCTGATGAAAATGGCCTTCCCCAAATATCATTAGAATGAGCGCAATTGAAACAACACAAGCAATTGCCGGTCAATACCCACTCGTTCGTCAACATTTCGCAGCTTTCAGCGACACTAGCGAGAGAGTTCAGGCAAAGTTCCCCGCTTTAGCCTAACTTGAACTTTAGCTTAGCCACTTTAGCCTAACTTGAATTTTAGCTTAGCCACTTTAGCCTAGCGTGAACTCACCTTGTTCGATGGCGTGCGGGGCGTCCATGTACACAAAGTCGACTTCTTTCTTGAGGAGCTTTCTTAGGGCGCCCGTCTTCTCCCGGAACGAGGCGCCGTCCTGCCGGTAGCCGTGAAGGCACAAGACTCGCAGAGGCGCCATAGACTCTGCTCGCTAGCCGCTAGCCACTAGCTGCTAGCGCTAGGGCAGCCTCGGGTCTACTTCCTTATTGGGTGCAAGCACTTGCTTTCACTCGTGACTTTTAGGAAAATGTATAGTGCCTTGACGTGCGAGTCCATAAACGTGCGTATTTGTGGTCGGGGCGCCCACGTCCAAGTTTTCCTCTTTCCAGGATGCGGCTTGCAGGTCTGCGCGTGTGCACAAGAGGGAGGCGTGTGTGCGTGCGCGCGCGCGCGCGCGTGCGTGCGTGCGTGTCTCCCTTGGCGGGAGCAAAGGCCGCCTCTTCTTTGCCGCGGTTTCAGATCGGACGCGTCTTTCCAGGACCACCATGGAGGCGGCGCCCGAGGGGAGCTCCGCGCGCAGATTGGAATGGGCGGCGGTCGACTCCGCCCCCTCCCGGAGAGCTGCCGGTGGCGGCGACACCCACCCGAGGAGGTTTAGGTCCGAGCGCCCACCGTCGAGCTCTCCCGGCCGATGCTCGTGGGGCAGATCCGCGGGCGGAGCCGACGCCTCTCAAGTGGAAAGCTTTCCATCTTTCCTCCTTTGCGTCCGCTCGTCAGCCAGCCGGTTCTTCTTTTGGTCTCTCGGGGGCAGGCGGAGTCAGACGCTCCGCCGAAGCTTTTCGTGAGCGGGGTGTCGGAGCCCACGGCCGATGTCGCTCCGCGCTCGGGTGCTGACCAATCGCGGGCCTCCACTGGCTCGCGACACTTGGCCATCCAACTGGTTTTCCGTTTCGTCCATCGGGGGACGCGGTTCCGACTGGCTTCGTGCCCCTTCGAGGTCCTTGCCTGCCGGTGGGTGACGTTGTTGGGGTCCAATTCGTTCCCCTTTCTTCTCCTCGCCCGAAGAGCAGGAACGGCCGGCACTCGGCACCCCCACCGACCGCAGAGTCGCTTTCAAAATGAACTCTGACAATCAGCGCACGGCAACACTGCCAAACGAGCAGAGCGGACGCCGAAAGTAGGCCACCGGGTCAGCGGGCAAAAGGGCTTTAATTTACACAGGTCTCTGTGGAGGGCAAATAACCGTACGATCCGTCGTCAGCGCTTAAAGCGGATCGGGCGTCCGTCCGTCCCGGTTAGATCCTTTCCGTACATTTGCGAGAACATTCAAACGAGGCCGCAATAAGTGACTCTGACAATGACAACTTGGCGTGCGTAACCAAAGACTATCAACGGGGGAAAAAATTCAAAGAGCAAAAACAACAAATGTGACAAACCAAGTGGGGTTTTTTTTCCCGGAAGCTTTTCAAAATAAAATGTGTCAATGGTTTGATGCGAGCCCGGACTCCACTCTGCCCAAGCCGGCTCGCGCCGCTCAGCGAGAAAGCAGCGGGAGGTCTCCGGGGCTCATGATGAGGCTGGGGTCCAGATTGAGGTTCTCTGGGGACAAATGGAAAGGGCTCCAACAAGTGTGCGGCACGGCAGGTAGGTCGCCGGAGCTCACCTTGGTCAAAGTTGGGCTTCTTCCCCGGCCCGTCCATGTCCACCAAGTCGCTGTTGACGTCCGAGTCGTTGAGCGCGCTGAGCGTCACGTCTAAGGACGGAAGCGGTTAAGTCAGCGACCTTGGAAAGGGCCCTTTCCATCCTACGCAAGAGGCACAACTCCAAAGTCCATTTTCTCCCCACCTGCAGTCTTCTGCTTTTTGATGGGCGGCGGCGCCGGGGAGGAGGAGGAGGAGGGGGCGGTGGTGGCCTGTGAGGGGGGCGGCGCCACGGCCGCCGCCGTCGCCACCGGCACAACGGCTTTCTTGGTGCACTTCCTGGGCGAGTCTGTGTTGAGGGGCACCCGGCTGTCCTCGTACAACTTTCTCTTCACGGTGCCTTTGATCTGAGCGCTGCCGTGGGGCAAAAAGGAAGAGGAAACAAAATAACAAAAATGCACACCTTGAGCTTTATCCGGGACGCCGACTCGCTAATGGAGTGGAGAAGAGGGGCGCCCAATACGCACACGGTGCGATCTTTAATGACGCCGCTGATGTTGTTGAGGTCGTTGCCGAATCGCCGCACGGCCGAGCGCAGCATCTCGATCTCCGTCTCGGTCCATTTGGCTCTAAAGGGGAGGAGCGGTTAGCGGGCGGCTCGGGCGGCTGCCACCTCGGGCTCTTTTAAGCCACTTTGGAAGTTAACTCTGTCAATTGTGCTGGGAATTTCCGCACGGCGGACGTCCGCTCCATCTGAACGTTGCGGGTTAGGGTTACCCCAACACAACCCTGACCTCAAATGGAATGGACGCCTCTCGCCGGCAAGGGCAGACACTTTGTTGTTGGAAGAAATAAACTCGCTCTGACTTCATTTGAATGTCAGTGCAGTGAGTGCGTTGACTCTGCCGGGATGGTAAAAAGCCCAGCGGAGCGATGTAGATCGTCCAAATAAAAGGCTGAATGTTAAAAGGACTTGGGTGACAAATGTCCATTTATCTTAACTCACCTGCCGGGGCGATGTAGATCATCCAAATAAAAGGCTGAATGTCAAAAGGACTTAGGTGGCAAATCTCCATTTAGCTTAACTCACCCGGCGGGGCTGCTGTCCGACACCGGGTGCAGTTGCATGGTCAGTTCGCCCAGTTTGCTGAAAGCCGCGCCAGCCGCCGAGAAGATCTCGCCCACCTATGTTCCGGGCAAACATTTATGCAGCCCCCCACCTTTACGTTTTCGACAACATTTGGGTCATTTACCTTGGCGGAAGCAGACGTCATGTCGGAGGGGCGGTAGGGGGGGAAATCCCTAGCTCTCGTTTATTCAAGCCTTTCTTTCTCGCTCGTTGCAAACAAAAAGGCAAACAAAATGCCCGGCTAACCGCTAACCGCGTTAGCCGGGCAGCTAGCTGGCGTTAGCGGGGTGCTGTTAGCCGGCTAGCCCGTTTATACGGTTTCCATCGAGAGAAGCGTTTGACAAAAACAGAAACGCTTCTAAGAAAGGTAAAAGTGGTCTTAGTACATTGAGTTGCAGGAAAAGACCCCCCAAAGACCCCCAACTAATCTGTAAAATTTAAAGTATAAACACAAAGCAGCCGAGCGCTCGTCGACTGTCTGGCTGTGAACAGCGTTGCCAGGTTGGGCGGATTCCCGCCCAATGGGGCTATTTGCAAAACACTTTCGGCGAGAGAAAACTACACTGGGCAGGTTGTTCGAATGCGTGCTACATTTGACCACATCAGTGGTACGGGAAGGAACTCTTCGGATTAATTTGAACAGATAAACTTGGATGTCGAATACTTTTGCGAGTTTTACGCCCGATTTGGCTGGAGGCCGGGGTTGTCTTTCACCATCTGGCAACTCTAGTTCAACCCTATGAACGCCATTGGTTGGCTCTTATCGGAAGAGGCGGTGTTGACCTCGTCTCTGGAATCTGCCCGTTGGTGTAGTGAGAACAACCGCCGACAGAAGGCGATAGACAGACAAATAAACTCGCTCTGACTGACGGACGGAGAGACAGACGGACAGACAGACAGACAGACAGACAGACAGACAGACAGACAGACAGACAGACAGACAGACAGACAGACAAACAGCACTCTTCAGTTCATTCGCGCGTGCTTTTCCATGTTACTTTACGCGTACACTTTATGCTTCCTCCTTTTGGTCACAAGGTGGGGTTTTTGTTTTCTCTTAGCCAGGACGATAAACATGTATATATTGTGACCGGGCTCTAAGTGAAGATAATACTGAAACCTTTTGAACACATGTCAACTGCAGTGACCTTTGACCACTGAAAGGGCTCAAACATACACCCACCCACACGCAATAAATAAATAAAACACGTATATAAAAGTGAAATGAAAAAAATGACTGAAATTGCATATTTAATGAATGAACGCATTGGACAGTACTTGTAGCTTCTGTCAACAAAGGATCACTTTCCTGGAGATGTATGACCTTTGAAGCCAAAAGCAGGAAGTCCCTTCTTTCCCACAGACGATGTTTTTTTCATCTTCATCGTCGGCAGCAATAAACTGTACGCGGCGTGCAATGATTAACTTTTACAAGCGCGCGAGGGCGTGGTCGCAGAGGACGCTTTGTTTGCGTTCACTTTCTTTTTGCCTATTGTCAAATTCGGCCTTCGGTCTCTCTCTCTCTTCAACACAGACGTGCAAATTCAGTGGCGATAATGTGAGTCTGATGAATAAAAGTGGCCTTTCGTATCGTCAATCTTTTGTGCCAAGAATCCCATGTGTCGAAAGTTTTCGGTAAACCTGTCCTTTGTGGTCAATGGCTCAAAAAAAACATGGCGGCGGCGCTACAAAATAGAATGGAAATGAGACAAGAAGAAGAAGAAGAAGAGGGATAAAGGCCACGCGCAACTGCCGAATGTCAGGGAAGTGAGTAAACAAACAGTGGTGCATCTCTAGAGTGAAGAAAAAAAGAAAAGCTTTTATTGTCCCCATCCTTTATGGCAGGTATGGGAAGCTCCACCCACCTTGTTAGAATCCCGCACCGCATCCTAGCTGCCGTCCGACCTCCTGTCCCATTTAAAACAAAAGCCAAAATGGCCGCCAGCGTTGGATACAATCAAACGCTCCGGCACGTGCGAGGCGTACTGAAAAAAAGTCAAGCGAGCTGCTCTTTTCTGTCATTGTACACACGGCTGCAATAGGCAACTTTAAGACAGGCCAAATTGAGCAAAGGACAAAGGTCTCAAAGACACACAAACACAGAGACGTCCAGCCATTTGGTGCTCGTTGAGGTGTGGCGTCCAAAGAGCAAACGCCACTGAGGATCCTCCTTCACACCGCCGCGCCGCGCCGCGCCACGCCACGCCACGTCGCGCCTTTCATGTCGTGTGACATTGAAAAATAAAGGAGAACCACCCGTGGCTGGACCAAATGTTTCTCTTCGCTTTTGATACAAACCGAGTGACGAAATGATCAAAATGATTTACAGGATTAGCGTAAAAGCAAAAGATAAACCAAAGTGAAGTGGTGTGACTTTTAAATACTAAGTGCTTCCAAAACTTGTGGCTAGCTCAGCTGTTGAGTAGCGTCCGTATACGCTACTGTAGCCAAATGATAGCTGCCATAGTTGATCCATTAGCATTCTAAAGGTTTCTTCTGGTCCCCAGTTAAACAGGATATACCTTCCAATGTTGCTCAACGTCAGCGTCGAGATGTCGTCAGCTCGCTAAGGCGGCAAACTGCTCGTCGTCCTGGCTTTTGGTAGCATCCGCCCGCTCATTGCTTTCATAACGCCAGGAAGTCCATAAAAAAAAACTAGTTTCGCTAAAAGCTAGCTCGCTTGCGTGGCCTATAGTTAAATAGCATGGCTACACCAATGTGTGTTTGTCTTGCGTTTGACGTGGAGATGTCAATAGTGTGCTAATTCAGCGGGAATTAGCATGGGCATGTTGTAAAGTCGAGTTGGACCATGATTTTGTCCCATTTTTTCAGGCCCTCGTTAGCATCGGGCATCAGGGGCCCCGAGCCTGCCAATGGAGCTAAATGCTACACTCGTTGCCAACTGTCTTTGTTGTGCTTTGTTTGCTTGTCCGCCAAAAGGCGGCGGCGGGGGTCAAGGGTCGCTTTCAAAACTCTTCCTTGATGCTGACGGGCAGCGAGGAAGGCGAAACCAGGCCGCTGCTGCCGCCGCCGCCGCCGCCACCGCCGCTGCTGCTGCTGGACACCATGGCGACGCTGCCGGACGAGGACGAGGCGGGCGCATGTTGCTTCTTCTTGCTGATTTTGCGTTCTTTGGCGCGGCGGTTCTGGAACCAGATCTTCACCTGAGGACAAAGGCGGGCAACATTGGATGTGCCCTCGGCCCGATGGCCCGTTACGGACGCCCTCACCTGGCGTTCCGATAGGCTTAGGGCGCTGGCCAGCTCTGCCTTCCTGCGGATGGTGATGTACTTGCTGTAGTGGAACTCCTTCTCCAGTTCCAGACGCTGGTGGTCGGTGTAGACCACCCGGTACTTGTCCTTTGTGCGCGTCTTCCCATCTGCAAAGGTAGCGTGAATTCTTCTTTAGGCTGTGCCTAAGCAAACCTTTCCACTGGGAACATTTGGCCACTCGGCGTCCCAATGTGGGGAGCTGCTTTCGCATGAATGAGTCGCCGGCGTGCTCCGTCTGCTAAGCCCGCTTCGACGTGTCATTAGCACGCAGTGATTGACAATTAACGCTAAGCACACATGACAACGCTCACCTGCTGCAAATCAACACGGCTTGTTAAAAAGTGACGAGAAGATAAATACCCTCTCTGAGATCTTACTTACACGCACACACACACACGTGTGTGTGTGTGTTTGTATATATATACACATACGTATATACATATATACATACGTATATACATATATACATACGTATATACATATATATATACACACATATATATATATATATATATATATATATATATATATATATATATATATATATACACACAATATATATATATATTACCCCCAGACATTGTGAGATTAAAATAATTGAATGCCTAAATATATGGCACGTGATTTTTTTCTAAATGTATAAGAGATTGATTAAAAAATGCCATTTCCGAAGAAGTAGCATGGATCGCTTTGGTATATGCTGCATGGTCGGTAAAGGTGTAATAAAAGTCAAATTCCATAGTATTTGCAGTTACACTACTTTTACTACAAAGACACTTACGTGATTGCTGTGTGTATGTATATAAAGACATTTGCTTCCTTTCTTATTATCAAAATCTCAGAATGTTTTGGATCATACACAAGAATGCTCCATTATAATCAGTAAAAAAACAGGTTTTTTAAACTTTACCAAAAGATGGATTGAAGAAATGCATTGAAAGCACTTTTGCGCATTTATTCCAGATAAACCACAAGAATATTCCAGAGTAAGCTCATGGATTCTAAATGATTAGTGTTATAAATATCGACTGATTCGATAATGTCAGGTGTAACGATCACAATGCTTTGCTTAGGGATGCAAATTAAGAGGAGCATCATTGCATCGTGATAGAGATGAAACGTCACTCTTATTCAAACTACATTTTCAAATTGCTCATTGTGTCGCTGTCATAAGATTAAGAAAGTTCCTACTTGGATTGGCGAGTGGGGTAGACGCGCGTCGAATCCAGTCGTAGGCGTTCCTCCTTTGCGGGGAGCCGCCCGAGCTTTGCCCCCCGGCCGCGTTCAGCGGGGCGGCCAGAAGCGGCGGCGGCGGCGGATGCTGCTGGCCGCCGAACTCCGGAGGAAGAGGAGGAGGCCCGAAGCCCAGGTTGGCAGCCCCCGAGCCGCCTCCGCCAGCGGCGGCGGCGGCGGCAGCAGCGTGGGCGGCCGCCGCCGCCGCGTAGTGGTGCGCGGCCCACTCGTCCCGGCCGGGCTGAGCCGGGTGCGGGTGAGGAGGCGGCGGCGGGTACACCGGGCTCCAACCGCTGGCACCGGCACCACCGCCGCCGGCGCCGCCGGCCACCCCGCCGATACAGCCGACGCCCGTGCCCTGATGGGCGTCCGCGCCGAGGCCGTGCGAATGGTAGCTGGCGTAGTCCGTATACTGGGCCGGGGGGGCCACCTGGAAGTTTTGCGGCCCGACGCCGAGGCCTACGCCGAGGCCCGGGTGTCTGCCGCTGACGGCGTTTTGCTGGTACATGGGGGGGTCCTTGTCCAGCTGCAGGTAGCTCACGTACATGTTGGATAGGTGTGGGGGCAGGATTACCTGCCTGCCTGCCTGCCTGCCTGCCGTGCCTCTGACTGGTCTCACCTGCTGACCCCCCCACCCATCTGCGCGCACTGCCGCTTATAAAGTGGCCCGCTCACGTGGTGGCTTTTATGGCCACCTTCGACGTTATCATTGACACAATAACAGCTTATTTGGACATTGCAAATAGTCGAGGAGCCGTTCGGACCGTCTCCCATGGAGGGAAAAAAAAAAAAGACCGAGAAAGGGAGAATACATTCAAGTGCTTTGGCATCTCACATTGAACGAACTGTAACGGATAATCAAACATTTCATTCGAGTTAGGAGTTTCTTGAAGGTTTTAACAGCTGAAACAACTCCCCACCAAAATACAGTTTTTGGTGGGGTGACTACAAGTCGTTTGCTCTCAAAATCATTTCAAATGAGTTTGAAGAAAAAAAATACAAATGTGTCGTGCAAATCGAAAGCGCCTCGACTTCCTTCTGTAGGAAAATAATCCAAATCCTGTATATACACCTACACTCACACTTGAGTCAATGAAATCATTTCTTTTAATGAAGAAACAGAAGAAGTCCAAATGTTGTAAGTGGCGCTTAATTGACGAATTTTGGGCAAAACAAGAGAGAGAAACAAATACATTCCGTTCTTTCAGCGTGTGAAATCTTGCACGCAGGCGACCCTGTCAATGTATGTCTTTACAAGCTTGCTTTTATTGTTTTACGCTCATGACTTTTCTTTGTGTGGTCATAAAAGACAGATCATTAGGTACACTCGCGTTGGTGAGTGCGTGCGTAAAAACATTCAGTGTTTGTGATATCTTCATTTACACCGGCGAATCATCAATAAAATGCAATAATATCATGGTATTGATGGACCACGTCAACAAATTTGAACTGGAGTTGAACATAGGATTTATACATACTTTTTCAAGCAAAACTTTGGGGCCATGCAAAGAGCTTTTATGGTGATGACCATTCACAGATCGTTAAGCGGTATTATTGTCACCGTTCACTTATTTATGAAATTCTGAATATTGCTCTAAGATGTGGGGGTGAAAATTCTAAAAAAAAAAGAATGCTCAGAAAACCATTGAAAACAATCTCTGAGTTAAAGCCATCCTTTTAAATTGAGTATTTTACATGGACCAGACTTTAGCATACTAGCATTTGGGTAATTAACACTCCCTTTTCAGAAAACACATCAACAGCCTTCCTGGTATTGTACCAGGTTGACTTTTATTTCATTCAATCATGGATTGCCATTGACGGCGATAGACGTCCAATCCATGATCATTCCATCATAATTGGGACCCTAAACCCCCCCTAAAAAGTGGACTGTTTGGTTGTGTTTGTTCCACACGGGTCAAATGGTGCATGAAACAATGTGTGTTGATCGGGGAGCCATCTTGCGTCATCTGTCTTTGGCAGACAGTCCAGGCCAAAACAACATGGCTCCTCTGACGCCCTCTAGTGCTCCGACCAAAAAGTAATGTATGTGTGTATTTTTTTTAATAAAAAAAATCGATTTGACATTTTCTTCTTTGGAGTTTTTGTGGCGTCTTATTTTGTCCCGTGGATATCCTCAAACCATCAAATGACTAGAAGATGCAAACTGCGTGGAATTTTAAAATATATATAAATCATGGGGAGGGAGAATCATTCTCGTATTTCTTTTCCGGTTTGGCCACCCTCCGTCCGCTCCCCCTTCTTTCCCAGAGTCCCCCTAGTGGAGTTTTGCTAGCAACACAAGGCTAACAGCGTCGTCGTTCCAAGTTTAAAAACAAAAAATCGAACAAAAAGCCACTTTTCATTGCGAGGAAGGTGACATCGCGAAGCCGCCACGATGCCCGACAGTAAGTGGCCCGTCTTAGGCTGCTAACGATAGCGAATCTAACGTTAGCATGAGCTCACCGTGCGAGTTAGCTAGCTAGCTAGCGGAGCCCATTCGTCTCAGACGTGTACTCCGTTCACGCTCCTAACGACTGCAAACCTGACGTCCCTCGTCGCGCAACTTAACTATCTTGCTAGTTTGGGTTAGCAAGCTAGCTAGCAAACCCCAGTGTGTCATGAACGTAATCCATTTCCTCCCGCTTATGCTGCGCAAACTATTCCAGAAAGGGCCGCAGTGGGTGCAGGTTTTCATTCCAACTCGCAAAGAGAAAAACTTTTCACCAATCAGTGGATTGCATTCAGGTGCTTCTTGTTTTCCGCAGAAATCTCATTGGCTAAAGTGTCTTTGCTGGATCGCTTGCAACAAAAAGCTGCACCCACAGCGGCCCTCGAGGAGCACTTTAGATGAGATAACTTCATTCATCCCGTATTCGGGAAATGTCATTTTCACAGTAGCAAGAGGGTGAGAATACGGACACAGGAAAATACATTTGAGACTCACCCCAGTCAGCCAAGAGATGCTTGTCTTTGTTCATGCGTACCTATCCAAAAGTCATCTTTTTCACAAGTTGTGGCGTGGAGGCTCCATGGCTCACGGGACGCTCCATGGTCCCTGTTGTTTGTCATCAAAATTCCAAATGGAAATGACCAAATGTTACTACCTCTCATTTGGCCCATTGACTCCATGACAAAGCCCCTTCAATCTTATGATCCAAATTAGAATCCAATGCAGTGGGGAATGCTAAATGGTGTTTTGGTAGAATGGAAATTTGTGTTGTCCGCCACATCCAATAGTTTGTTTTTGTTGCCAGCGGAGAGTTATTCCAACCCTCTGGCTCCCGAGGGACACGACGTGGACGAGGGCAGATCTGCCGCTCAGTAAGTACGGTGGGATGGACCGCTTTCCCACTTGCGTTTGTCCCGTCCCGGTTGCTAAAGAACGTTTGCCTGCGTGTCCGCAGGTCAAAGTTGACCAATGACGACTTCAGGAAATTGCTGATGACGCCGCGGGCGACGCCTTCTTCGGCCCCACCCTCCAAGTCCAGACACCATGAGTGCGTGTTAGCCGCAAGCGGCGCCACGGGTTACAATAGCCATGCTGCGACTACGTAGTGACATGACATCGCGCTGGCACGGGCTGGCTTCGCCATGCCGGCGCCGTAACTGCCGCGTGTCACTTCCCGTCCATTCGTCCCGTTGATTTGAGGGCACCGACACGAATGGGCGGGCGACGTCGACGCGGCGAGACTAGCGGCGAGACTAGCGCCTCGACGGCGGACCGGGTCACGGGCTTACGTCGTCGTGTTTCTTTGCCAGAATGCCAAGGGATTACAACGAGGACGAAGATCCCGCGGCGAGGAGGCGGAAGAAGAAGAGGTGAGCCGGATCCGCCGGCCGGTCGGGCGGGCGTGGACGGGTGACTGACGTCCGGCTCGCGCCACCAGCTACTACGCCAAGCTGCGGCAGCAGGAGATGGAGCGGGAGCGCGAGCTGGCCGAGAAGTATCGCGACCGCGCCAGAGAGCGGCGGGATGGCGTCAACAAAGACTACGAAGAGACGGAGCTCATCAGCACCACCGCCAACTACCGGGCGGTCGGGCCCTCGGCCGAGGCGTGAGTGCCGCTCGTCGGCCCCGGCCGGGACGGCGCCGCTCGTCGGCACCGCTAAAGGCGCCCACGCCACGCAGGGACAAGTCGGCGGCGGAGAAACGACGGCAGCTGATCCAAGAGTCCAAGTTCTTGGGTGGTGACATGGAGCATACTCACTTGGTCAAAGGGCTGGACTTTGCTCTGCTGCAGAAGGTAACGCTCGCAGAGGGGAACGGGCGGCGTTGGCTAAAGGGTAGGCGTCGGTGGGTGCCCGCACCGTCCGACTTCAAACAAATGCCTTCTTTCAATGATAGCCAGCATTTGTTTGAGTCCGAATGGCGTGGCTTTAGGATGAAGTTTGATCTGAAACCATTCCTCCGCACTTTTCGACGCGCCTGGCAACATTTGGAGCGCCGGTTCTCCAATTTGACCCGGGCCGGGTCGGCCGCGACTCCCCACCGTCTGGTTTTTGCCTTAGGTGAGAGCGGAGATCAACAGCAAGGAGAAGGAGGAAGAGGACATGATGGAGAAAGTCCAGAAGGAAGCCAAGTAAGACCTACGTCGCCTCCTTGCTTTTGTGGCGTCCACGTGACCCTCCGGCCGACAGGAAAGACGTGGAACCGGAGGAGAAGATCGAGTTTAAGACCCGCCTGGGCCGCAACGTCTACCGCATGGTATTCCGCTCTGGCGCGCCGGAGCGCAACGAGCTCTTCCTGCCGGGTCGCATGGCCTACGTGGTGGACTTGGACGACGAGTTCACCGACACCGACATTCCCACCACGCTCATTCGCAGCAAGGCCGACTGTCCCAGCATGGAGGTAGATGGGGTGGGGAGGGGAGGGGAGAAAATGGGAGGGGCGGGCAGGAGAGGAGAGAAGAGGTGAGGGGAAGGGCGGGGCGGGCACATATCTCCGGAGCCCCCCCAAGCTTAAATCGAAGCCTACCTAACCACAAGCCTTTGCGGTGCCTCCGACAGGCCCAGACCACGCTGAGCACCAACGACATCGTCATCTCCAAGCTGACCCAGATTCTCTCCTACCTCCGGCAAGGGACTCGACACAAGAAGATGAAGAAAAAGGACAAAGGTCAGAATCCACCTTAGACATCGGCAATCGAGACGACCGTGTCGTTTGATTACAATGGCCGTGTCCACCCACCCACCTCTTGATTTTAGCGGCGTCTGTATTTTCAGGCAAGGCGGACGAAAAACGAGCTCCGGAAGCCGACCTGGGGTCAGTTGGCGTTTGTCGTCCGCTTTTTGTGCTTCCGCCGCTCACGCTTGGCCTCCCTCCCGCCGCGCAGCATCTTCGACGACGTCGGCGACTACATGCCGTCGGCCGCGACCTCGTCCAAGGCCGCCAAAGAGAGGCGACGCGACAGAGACGAGGAGAAGAAGCGAAGACACACCTACTTTGAAAAGGAACAACAACGGGTCACGACGGGCGCCGCGTGGGGCAAAATTAGCGTGCGTACGTACCGGGAAATTAAAGGCCTTCCGTCCGCAGGTGGCGGAGGAGGCGGATCCAGGTACGTGGAGGTGGGCTTTGCTTTTAGGCTGGGACCACCAGGATTTACGTGCTGCTCGACAGGTCCGGGCTCGGTGCGAGATCAGCTCAAGCTGATCAACGAGAAGTTTGCGGGGGCCGCCGGCAACCAGTGGAAGGGCCAGGATGCATATCCTTGTATAGCCACTCCCGGCCCCGCCTTTTACTCCAATGTAGCCGTGGCGGTCCTTAACGTTGGCGCCACGCCGCCGTCTCAGAGGCGAGACGCCAAGGAACACCTGGGGGATTTCTTCGGAGGATCCAACTCCTACGCCGAGTGTTACCCCGCCACGTAAGAGAGAGCCGCGCCGTGTCTCGTCGCTCCGCCCGACCCGCTCCAAAGACCGCCGCGCTACCTTTGTGCGCGCAGGATGGACGACCTGGCCGTGGACAGCGACGAAGAAGTGGATTACAGTAAGATGGACCAGGTAAGTGGTGGCCGTGGAGTCCAGAGTCTGGCCGGCCGCGGCGTGGCATGGCGTAACCTGGCGTGGTGTTGCAGGGCAACAAGAAGGGGCCACTGGGTCGGTGGGACTTTGACACGCAGGAGGAATATTCCGACTACATGAACAACAAGGAGGCGCTGCCCAAGTACGTACCGCAAAAAGCGCCCTCGCAGGAGGAGGAGCGAGTGGAGTGATGGCGCGCGTGGCTTCCCGCAGGGCGGCCTTCCAGTACGGCATCAAGATGTCGGAGGGACGCAAGACGCGGCGCTTCAAGGAGACCAACGAGAAGGCCGAGCTGGACCGCCAGTGGAAGAAGATCAGCGCGGTGAGCGACGAGGCCGAGTCTCGCTCGGGTGGGCTTCGGGGTTAGGGAGTGTCACGTACAAGCGTCTCTTCTCTTTCAGATCATCGAGAAGAGGAAGAAGATGGAAGCCGACGGGTGAGTCCACAAAGATTCCGGCGGCCATTTTGCTCGGAGCGCTGGACTTCTTCTCTCTCCTCACAGGGTGGATGTGAAGCGGCCCAAATACTGAAGTTCAGCCCTCGTTTGCTTCCTTTGACGACCAACTAGGAAATGAGCATATAATATGTAGCTGTTAAAAAGAGCCTTTGTGCTTTGGATTTGCATGTGTAACTTGTGATTATTGTGGTCAAAGTCCTCCTCTTGGCGGATAGGAATAAAATGATTACAAATTGAAAACTTTGGGGTGATATTTTCGTGCGCACGCGCGATCTCTCGCTTTTTCCATTTGTCGATGTCGGGGACGAGCCCAGCGCGTCCCCGCGCCTGTAGCACGATGGCCGCCGAGGATCTCCCGTCCGAGTTTGACGTCGTCATCGTGGGCACTGGTAAAACCTCCGCCCGCCACCGCCACCACCACCACACGCCTTTGTCCCGAACAGAAAAGTCGTCGTGCGGTGCGGACGCTGCGTTTGACTTTGGATAGGCGCCTGCGTTAGCTTACGGCTAACAGCCCCGTCATTTCCGGTTAGCTTGCAGCTATACGGCCAGTTCATGTTTTAACGGGCGCGGCCAGAAAAAGATGAATTCGTTAGCTCGCCAATAAACATAACGCGCCACTACTAAAGCTTCGCTCAAAAGAGCCTTCTTGTCAGATTGTCAAGGAAGCTAGCGAGCTGCTAGCAAGTGGACAACAGCGCACGAGTTAGGGCGTCGTGACGTCACGGGGCTCGCCTTTGTTGACAGCGGCAAACTAGGTAGTATTTCTTTTTCGGGGGGGGTTAATGATTTCAATGACATTACGCTCGATATCAAAAAGGATATGTGGAAAAAAGTGCAGTGATTAAAAGACAGTCAATAAAAATACTAACCTTACACTGGAAGAGAGAAATTGCATGGGGATTCTTGCTTTCCTGGTTGATTTCCTGTAGTCCGAGCGGGATGTGTGGTGTCAAACTGGTCCTCAAAGGGCCGCAGTGGGTGCAGGTTTTCATTCCAACTGAACAAGAGGATACCTCTTGTGTGTGTAATCAGTTGATTCAAGTCAGGTGCTACTCATTTTAGAAGACACCTCATTGGTTAAACTGTCGGCGCTGGATGGGTTGGAACAAAGACCAGGATCCTGTGCGTGCGGCCCTCTGCGGAATGGCTTTGACACGGCGGCCGGCCGGCCGGGCGGGCGTGCGTAGTGAGAGGAGCCACTTTCTTGTTTACCCGTTGGCTGCCCGTGATGCCTTTTGACTGGCGGGGCCCATTTGTTAAGATGAAGATCTCTGACAATCCTTCAAATAGAAAAGTAGTCATCACGATAACATTGCAGTCATTTGCGGAAGGTCTCACGGAGTCGGTGGTGGCGGCCGCTTGTTCTCGCGTGGGAAGGCGAGTTCTTCACCTGGACACGTGAGTTCTCCCGCCGACGTGTGCCCAGACGCCTCCTCGGCCGCCTCATCTTCGCTCCACTTTCAGGAGGAGTTACTACGCGTCCAAATGGGCCAGTTTCACCTTTAACGCTTTGGTGTCCTGGATCGAGGAACGTCAGGCGAGTCTCGGCGCCGTGGCCGCGCCAAAGTTGGCTTCTCACCCGGTGACCTCTGCCCCGTCAGGCCCGGGAGCGGGCCCGCGGCCGGCCGGCGCCGGATCGGGCGGATCTGTTGCGGGAAGGCGAGGAGCCCATCTGGCTGTCTGACGCCGACGCCGCCTCCGTCAGGAACTTGCGAGTTTTCTGTTTTGCCAGGTCCGCTTGGCTTTTGTCTCAGCGGCTCTCAGCTCGCCCCTTGCGCCAACTTGGAGTCTTTTCTTTGTCCTCAGGGAAGAGGAAGAGGAGCAAGAGGGAGAGTTAGAGGTTCAAGAAGAAGAAAAGGCACGTGCAGGTGAGCGTGAGCTGGGAGGCAAAGACCTGCTCATTCCAAACACGCCCATGCCAAAACGTGGCCATTTTGAAAGGATTGCCGTTAGAAAAATAGGCGCCGCCATCTGCCGCGTTCATTTGATCCATCCACGCAAGGACGAGAGCTGCTCTCGGTACTCTGCACCGGACGACAACGGGCCATTTGGGGGAGCTTGCTCCAAGTCCCGTTTACTCACCGCTTTTGGCTCCAATTTTCTTCCCTTCTGGGAGCCTTGATCCTTCCATTTCTGCCCCTCGCCCTTTTCGCAGAGTCGACGGGCCATCAAACGTCCCTCGGGCAGCCGGGCCTCGGAGAGTCGGCCGCAGGTTGGGATTTTGCCGTGCTCGCCGAGCCGGCCGGGCCCGTGCAGATCGCCCTTTTTTCCCCGGCCGGGCAGAGCCGACGGCGGATGCGCCGCCGGAGGACCCGGGAGACGCCGAGGACGAGCGCTCTCCGGAAGTCGGCGAGGAGCGAGCGCAAGTCGGCGGGGAGAGTGCGCAAGTCGGTGGGGAGAGTGCGCAAGACGGCGGGGAGAGTGCGCGAGACGGCGGGGAGAGTGCGCGAGACGGCGGGGAGAGTGCGCGAGACGGCGGGGAGAGTGCGGAAGTCGGCGGCGAGGAGCTGACCTACGCTTACTTGCTTAAAGAAGGACGCAGGTTCAACATAGACCTAGCGTCCAAGGTAAGAGGCTACGCCAACGTAGCGGCGGGCGGGTCGCCGCCAGCGTCTAACGTGGCCGATCCCTCGTCCTTCAGTTGATGTACGCTCGCGGCTCGCTGGTGGACCTGCTCATCAAATCCAACGTCAGCCGCTACGCCGAATTCAAGAACGTCACCAGGATCCTGACCTATCGGAGCGGCGCGGTGGAGCAGGTGCGTCTGCGGCGTCTCTGGCGTCAGCTCGCCGGCTCAAGGACGTTGTCGGCCGGACCCCGCGTTCAGGTGCCGTGCAGCCGGGCCGACGTCTTCGCCAGCCGCCAGCTGTCTATGGTGGAGAAGAGGAAGTTGATGCGTTTCCTGACTTCCTGTCTGGAAGAAAAGGAGGAGCCGGAAGGTGGGAAGCCGCCGCCGCCGCCGCCACCGCCGCGGTCGTGATCCTCGGCCGCCATCGCCGCGGTCGTGATCCTCGCCCGGCTCCGCCTCTTTTCAGCCCACGCCGGCCGCTCGTATTCGGAGTTCCTGCGCGAGCGGCAACTGGGCGACAACCTGCGGCACTTTCTGCTGCACTCCATCGCCATGGCGACGGAGGACACGCCCGCCCCGGCCGGCCTGGCCTCCACGCGCCACTTCCTGCGCTGCCTGGGTCGCTACGGCAACACCCCTTTCCTCTTTCCCGTCTACGGCCTGGGAGAGATCCCGCAGTGCTTCTGCCGGTGAGGCCTAGTACGCCCCGAGGGACGTCCGGAGGCCCGTCCCTCCTCACCGCGTCCTTTTTCCCCCGGTCAGGATGTGCGCCGTTTTTGGGGGCGTCTACTGCCTGAGGCATCCCGTCGACTGCCTGCTGCTGCACAAGAGCGCCGACAGGTAGCCGGCCGCCCAAAAAGCCAAAGCCTTTCCAAACTCAAAGCGGGCCGGGACCGACCGCGGCTTCTTCGCAGATGCACGGCGCTGATTGACGGAGGCGGACGGCGTATCGCCGCCAGCCATTTTGTGCTGGAGGATGGCTTTCTCTCGAAACGGGCCACGTCCGGCGAGTAAGAGGCCGCCGTCGAGAAATCGCGCCTCACCCCGTCTGACGGCGGCTCCTCCCGCAGGTCCATCTCCAGAGGCGTGCTCATCACCGACCGCTCTATCCTACCCGGCGACCGGCACCAGGTACGCCCCTCTTCCATCCGTCCGAGCGCGGCGCCTCCTCGCCGACTTAAAGTTGTCGTGCGGCAAGGTTTCCTTGGTGACCGTCCCTCCGGCGGAGGCGGGACTTCCCGCCGTTCGGATGGTGGAACTGTCGCCCGCCACCATGACCTGCGCGCCAGGAACATGTGAGCCACCGTTTCTAAGGGCAGGAAAAAAAAATGAAACAACAAAACCAACGGCGTCATCGCGTGCATCCGTCCATCCCTTCCGGTCCAGATTTGGTCCACCTCACCTGTCGGTCACGACTGGGCTCGGCCTACGAGGACCTGGCGCCCGCAGTGGACGCCATGTTTCGCCGTGCGCGCTCCCCCGAGCGAGGTGAGGCGGCTTCGGCTTAGCGAAAACAAAGACAATTCCAGCCGGCGTAGCGTACTCACCGGGAAAGGGATTTTGGGCGCGCCCAAGATTCCCGTCCGGCCGTCTTGTGGGCTTTCTACTTCAACACGGACGACGGCGGGGAGACGGATGCCGGGCGCCAGCCATCCAACGTCTACGTGTGCTCGGGACCCGACGGCGAGCTGGGCCACGAGCGCGCCATCCGACAGGTAGGAAGGGACATCCGTCAGGCGAACATCAACGTCCTTTGCCAGGTGGCTTACAATTAGTGCAGAGCCAACGTTCTCCAGTTGAACCACGTTGGTGTTAGTCAAACTACATTCGGTGATACCCTTTTTATAAATGTACCTACCCGCTTCCATTATTTTGCACACATTGGCGGCTGCTGATGAGAATATTTTGACAGGCGGAGGCCATCTTCCACAAGATCGTCCCCGACCAGGACTTTTGTCCCGCCGCGCCCAACCCCGAAGACATCGTCTACGACGGCGGCGAGGACGCCGGCGCCGAGCAACAGCTTCAGATCGAGGAGTGACCGCCCAAACAGCCTCTATGATATTGAGCGCCATGTGACCCCAGGGAGGGGGAAAAAAAAAACCCTGCCACTGTACTTTTTTTGTATTTATGCTAAATAAAACGCTGCCCCAAAAAGAGATCTCATCGAGGGGAAAAAGCACAATCACAGCCAGCGGCATTGCGTTGGGAACAAGTTTATTTGGTTGTGGACTTTTACAGCCTGCGTCCGCGTCGGCCTCCCTTCCTGCGCGTGGAGTCTGACGGGATGGGCGTCACGTCCTCTGAAATCAAAGTAGTGCGACGTTTTAAGCGGCCGCGGGCAAAACCGAGACGTCTGGGCGTGCGCCTTACCGATGCGTCCGATCTTCATGCCGGATCTGGCCAGGGCTCGCAGGGCCGACTGGGCTCCGGGTCCCGGCGTCTTGGTACTGGGGGGGAGACACGGCACATAAGAGGCGGCATTTTCCAAACAATCTCTCATTTAGACTCCCCATAAAGAGGGCCAGGATGGAATAGCATTTTTGGCTTGAAATAAAGTCAATAACGTACCGGTTGCCCCCGGTGGCCCTGAGCTTGATGTGCAGCGCGGTGATGCCCAGCTCCTTGCAGCGCTGCGCCACGTCCTGCGCCGCCAACATGGCGGCGTAAGGGGAAGACTCATCCCTATCCGCCTTCACCTTCATGCCGCCCGTCACGCGGCAGATGGTCTCCCTGAAGCCAAAGGATCGGGCCGGTCGGTCGGGTTAGAGGCGCAAAACGGCGGCTAAGAAAAAAAAAAAGAGCCGAAAGGCGGCCGGCCACTCACTTCCCGGAGAGGTCGGTGACGTGCACAAAAGTGTCGTTGAAGGAGGCAAAGATGTGGCAAACTCCAAAGACGTTCTCACCTTCGGCCACTTGGGGCCCCAAACTGATCACCTGCTCTTCCTTCTTCTCTTTACCTTTGCGTGGAGCCATGGCGTCTGCCTCCGACACACAAACACAAAGACGACGACCCGATTAGAGAACAGTTGCGTCTGCAGACGGCCGAGAGAAGGGTGCAAAAGTTCTCCGTTTGTATCTTTCGTTCATTCTGAAGTCTGCCGTTTTGTGACAAACAAACGAAGCGCTCAGCGGGGCGGGCGCCGCCATGTTGCGTGACGTCGCCTCGCCGCGAGTGAGTCGTATTCGAAAGCCCGCGGGGCGGCTTTGGGGGCCGAACGTTCGCTTTTTATCGCCTTTCCACGCGACGACATGAAAACCGCGAACTAGCTAGTCAGCTAGCTAGCTAGCGAGGGAGCGAGCGAACGGACGGACGGCTCGGGCCGTCGGCCAACGCGCGTCAAAGCCACCAAACGAACACGCAAACAAGCAACATTTAAGGCAAACGACGAAGACAATACTGTAGAAAAGCGATACCGGGCGTCACAAATTGCCGATGGCCTGGAAGGACGGAGATTGCAGAGGATTTAAAGGCGAAGAAGGCTCACCTCGGCGTTTGGCTTCTCGGGATGGAACTAGAAAGAAAGAAGGACGGGTGCGCTTCCGGGGTTAAAGTTGCTTCGAAAGACATGGAGTCCGCTGCCGCTGGTGCTGCTCCCTGCCGACTGGGAGGTTGAAGTGCGCTTCAACGCGCACCCACAGTGAGGAAGGATTTCACCATGGTTTGGTTTGATGATGAGATGAGATGAAACGAGCCACGATTTGAAATGATCTGGAATAATAAGTGTCCTGTGTCTGCAGAACGTGACCGGGAAAGTTGAGTTTGATTTATTTAATAAAGGGACTAGTATCCTATATATACGTCATGATCATTTTAATGAACATATAGATAGATGTAAATATGTAAGATTATAGCCGAAGGCTAATTTCCATCTTTAGTCCCTAGTGCCCCCAATATCACCCATGGACCCCAAATCAATAGATGACCCCTAGGAAATCAAGAACGACAATGCTGTCTATGTGTCTGACACACAGTCGTAGTATGTCATAGCACTACTACCCACGTGTGACGTCACTCTGTCAGATTTGGTGGAAAGGGGGAATTCTAGAAAAATGGGACACTTTCCTTTTTTTCTGTTACAGTTTTTTAATGAATGCTTTAAATGGACAACGCCGGAGAAACACGTGCACGTTCTCTCCCGCGCGCGCACCATGTTCACGTCCTGTTAAGCAGCAAGCATGCAGCCGCTGACACGTCACGACATTGAACTGTTTTGATTTTTGGGGGGGGGGGGTTAGGGTCTCGTCACTTCACCTGAGAGACGGCGGGCGGGTTACGCGTCACCGCTCCAGTTGGCTTCTTGGCTCAGAGCCCAAGCGACAGCTGCAAACAAAGCTAAAGCTAAAGCTTAATGCAAAAATAAATCAATAAAAACAAATAAAAGAATACGCCGCTTCCTGTTCGCTGGCAAGATTTCACTTTAAAAGCATCTCAAATTGCCAAATAAAAACAAACGTAGTCGGCGAAATGGGAGATTAAAAACTGCTCTGCTCGGATTTGAACGAGCCAAGAGTCACGTGACCCCAAACCGGAAGTTGCCGAGTTAAATGCATGCACGCAATTGAAAGCAGAACACACGAAAATACTATCTGCATATAGACACGAAAACACACGAGCACGAAAGAAGACAAAAGAAAACCCAAATGGACGGCCAAAGCTCTTGAATTGGACAAACGAGCTAAAAATGTCAAATGTTTTTTTTTCTTTTTTTTCCTGCGTGTAAATTATTAGTATACTCGGTCGAGTTTATTGGACTCCGCCCACATGGTGGATGGACGGGGCGGGTTAGGGTTAGCCCTAACCCAGACGAGCCCAGAGGGGGCGGAGTCTAACCGTAAGGAAGCTCGCGAGGTCGGAGACGAGGAAGCGTCTGGATGGAAAAAAGTGGAAAAAAAGTTGGCTCTCCCGTAAGCGCCCCCTACCGGTCGCTTAGCAAGACGCCCGTACCGTCCACTTCCCGTCAGTGTACATTCACTAAGGATACATTTGATTTTGCTATGCAAAGCTAAACTAAACCCCCGGCCACACGGGGGCGCCGTGTGACGTATGGGCAAGGCGGCTGTCGTCAATCAGTCACGTGTACAACACATCAAAGGGTGGAGGCTAAAGCGAAAAAAAGGAAAGAAAAACGGGGGGCCTCGGCGACAGGTCGGCACCAACGACGAAACGGCCGTCGCCGTTCGGCCCCGCCCTCGGCTCCTCCTCTTCCCGTTCGCCCGGGCGCGCGACCGGCCCGCCGTCGATCGATCGATCGGTCGGCGGGTCGGTCGCCCGCTCGCTCGTCGAGGCCGGCGCGTCAGAGGAGCTCCCCGCGTGGGGAGTTAGCTAGAAAGCAGAAAAGGGGAGGGGAGGAAAGGGGTTTGGCCAGAACGTCGGCGGGGACCCTAAAATGGCCCGGGTGCCCTAAAATTGCTGACCTACTTGCTGAGCGTGGACGGGGAGCCCGAGCGGTGGAAGTGGACGATCTGCCACTTGCCGTCGCGGCGGTGCCACACCCTGGTCTCCTCCGACTGGACGGTGCGCGGCGTCCCGTTGCCGTCGATGTACTGGGTGACCCGGATGTAGGCGATGCACGCCGCCTCCTCGCCCACCAGGTGGATGTGAGGGTTCAAGATGGTGGTGTGGACCGGCTTGCTGTTCTTGGACCACACTGCGCGGAGAGGGGGGGGGGGGGGGGGCAGCCGGGCTGAGAAACCGCTTGGTCTTTTTCCCGTGCCCACGGGGCGGCTGATGCACTCACGGTTTTCAAAGTAAAAGCGATGGAAATCCAGGCCTTCCACCAGGTTGCCCAACGCCTCGGGTTCGAACGCCGTCACGGCCGGGTCGCACATTTTGCTGCAAAGGGGAACGTGTCAGCGGGCCGGCCGCTCGAGCGACAAAAGCGCACACTCACGTGTAGCTCTCAAAATCGCCGTTGCTGATGGCCTCGATCAGCATCTCCGTCACTTTGATGATGTCCTGCTTCCTCACTGAGAGGAACAAGAGCACACGCGGCGGCTACTGAACAGCGGTCGGAGGGAAGGCGCCGTCCGTCCGGCCGAATGCCGGCCGGGGCTTCCAAGGGCCTAGCCCGGCGGGGGCCGGGCGGAGCGCTCCTGGAGGGCCGTGACACTGCGGGTGCAACGCCAATCCACTGATTGCGCTAGCGGGACGGGAGCCCAGTTTTGTGGAAAGGTTTCCTCTTACCAAGCACCCCCGCACCCGCTACAGTATAATAGTTTGCCAAGCCCCGGGCCTCCCGATCCGTTAGCCCGGTGGTCGGCGTGCTTTTACGGACATTTGTCGGCGGTCTACAAACGTTTGTTTGGTGGCAACGGACGAGACTTGAGGCGTACCTCGGGTGTCCTCGTCCTCAATGGTGGTATTCGTGCTCTCCGACGACTCCTGCCACCACGGGAAGCCAACGTCACCGGAAAGGAAGCGGCTCGGGACGGCGGCGGCGGCGGCGGCCCCGATCGGAGCCAACCGGCCCCTCCCCGATCCCGCTCACCTTGACGCCGTCCGTCTTCTTGTTTCCGCTCTTTCCTCCTGCGGGGGGCACGACCACAAACACGCACAAGAGCGACAGCAATGTCACGAGGGCGGCAAAGAGCGCCGCCGTCTGTAACCACGGCCACATGACCGAGCCGGCCGGCCGTCCGTCCGTCCGCGCCACTCCTTTTGCGAACGACTCGACCGCGAACTCTCGTGGGCGAAGCGGCCAGGGGAGAGAACGGGGCCGAGTCCGGCGTCGCGCCTCGGTCTAGCCCAGCCAAACCAGACGGGAGCGATTGCGGGAGTCCGCTTTTAGCAAACACTTGACACCAAACATTCCTCGAGCGTCACGGGAGACCGCCGGCGCGACCCGGCTCGTGCTCGCTCGCATTCGTGCGGAACCGGGTGACGGCTCCCGCGGGGATTCCGGAACGGCGGAACGGCCGGCCGCCCGGACGGAGGTCGGAGGAGACCCGCGCGGCGAGGGGAACCCACCCGAGAAGTTGCGCGTGGCCAACATGGTGGTCAAGATGGCTCCCTGCGAGGAAACGAGGCCGGGCGTCAGTCCCAAGTTCCAAGTTCCCCGGCCCGCCGACCTACCTTGAGCTTGCGGCGGGCGTTGAACTTCTTCAGACATTCCACCGTCTCCTGACGATGCATGCAGGACGCCACGGTGGAACGGTGCTGCACGCAAAGACGTCACGTTAACGCCGCCGCCCTCGCCCGGGCGGGCGGTCGAGACGGGCAAAAGCTCGCTCACGGAGATCCAGGGGTGTTTCAGGGCCTCGGCGGCCGAGATGCGTTTGGACGGATTGATGGTCAACATCTTGTTGATCAGATCCTTGGCCTCGGGGGTCACCGTGTCCCACTCGGGGGAGGGGAACTGTCGGAGACGGGCGGGACGGACGTTATGGGGAGGAGCCGTCCGGGGTTCGGCGGTGGCGCCGGCGGTGGCGGCGGCGGCCCGGGCCACCGTAGACGGCCGGCTCTTACTTACGTCGTAGGCGCCCGCTTTGATCTGCTGATAGAGGCGGTGCTGGTCTTCGTCCCAGAAGGGAGGGTAGCCCACCAGCAGGATGTACAGGATGACGCCTGAGGATGCAAATCCACGCCCGTGAGGAGGACGCAGAGGTCGGGACGCGACGGACAGACACCTCCGAGGAGCGCGAGGGAGGGGACGATCGAGGACGCGTCCCGGGCCGGGCAAAGTAAGGGCCCCGGCAAAGTAAGAGGCGGGCCGCGAGCGAGGAGAGGGGCAAATGACAGCCGGGCGCCCCCCGAGAAGACAATACACACCTGAGGACACAAAAGACACACCCCAGGAGACGGGACACACCTGAAGGAGACAAGTGGAAGAAAGAAAGAGATGAACAGAGAGAAGCACATCCACACAGGGAGACGGGGAGAGAGAAAGGAGGGGCCGGGGGGGTGGGGGGGAGGAGCCCGGGAGCCGTGGACGAGGTGGCGTGAAAAAGAGACCGGGCGGCGGAGACGAGCGGAATCTGACCGCAGGCCCAGAGGTCCACCGCCTTGCCGTAAGGATCCTTGCGCAGGACCTCGGGGGAGAGGTATCCGGGGGTGCCGGCGAAGCCTGAGAAGGGGCGGGCGGGTGCCTTAGCGTTTGGCGCGCGCCTTAGCGTTTGCCCCGCGGCGGTCGGCGGGCCGGCACCAGCGCCTTACCGAACCAGGCCTGCTGCTCGCCCTCCACTTCGATGGCCAGGCCAAAGTCGGCCAGCTTGACGGCCGCCCCCTTGGACTTGGAGGCCAGCAGCAGATTCTCCGGCTGCGCGACAACAGGCAACCGTGGCTAGCTAGCCGACGGCGCCTCGCAATCGGCGGCTCACCTTCAGGTCTCGGTGAACCACGCCCATCTGGTGACAGTGAAGCACGGCCTCCAGAATTTGCTGGATGCAGTGACTGCCCGCCAGAGAAAGTTAAAAGGCGTTTTTGCCGGCCGCCGGCGGTGGCGGCAGCGGCGGCGGCAAAAGCCCCCCAGGCCCCCCCCCGGCTCACCTGGCGTCGGCTTCGCTGTAATACTCCCTGGCCACGATGTCCTCAAACAACTCGCCGCCCGTCACCCTGAAAAAAGGAGCGACTGTGAGGAAGAAAAAAAAATAGAAAAGAAAGGAAGGAAGGAGCAGACGTGAAGAACGGCGTCACGTTGGCCCGCCCCCAAAGACTCACAGGTCAAAGATCAAGTAGTGGTGAGCCTCCTCGGAGATGCTGTCGTGAAGACGCACTGCGACCGGGGAACAGAGACAAGAGAGACAAACAGGCACGCCAGTCACAATTAAGAGGACGGCTTCAAAAGGCCTAATATGACAAGAGAAGATGAAAAAAAATGTCCTCGCGTGAGCCGTCGTCGTGACGCGACAGGGAAGCCCAACTTGGCTAAATTAGCTGCAACTGTTTGCCTCGTCGAGCGCGACAACTAGAATGGCGTGTTACGCTGCTTTCCGGAAATATCGCCACTTTAACCGGGTCATGGGATGACCCCCCACCCCCCTCTTTTGCAAGATGAAAAGGGTCTGCGCCCGTGGGAACGCTCGCCGTGGAACGCCGTCCGATGTGTGGGTGGCTGGCTGGTTGGCTGGCTGGCTGGCGAGCTGGCGGCCTGATGCTCCGCAGATACCGAGGAGGCTTACATAACATCGCACGGTGTGCGTTGGTTGCCAGGCAACAGTGTCTTTAGGTGAAAGCGTCAAAAGCCTAGTGACAACACACGCACGCACGCACGCACGCTCGCACGCACGCAAACCATTGGTGCAGTGTGTAGGAGGGTTTGCAGGCACAGGGAAAAAAATACCAATGAAAAAAAAAAAAAGGAATCCAATTCTTTCTCACAGAGAGTGCTTGGAACGCTGCGGCGACCAATCCGCCCCCTTGTCCGTCGCACGCCGCCATCCACAAAGCGCACGTTAGCTCACCAACATTTTTTTGGGCACCTCCCCGTTCTCCGACTTCATGTCGGTCACGCGACCGTGACGTGGCGTCAATTATGGATTGCGCCTCCATAATTTATCCTCCCGTCCATTATTGATGGTCGCCCCGAAGCCTTTTTGGCGGCCACTCACCGATGTTGGGGTGCTTGAGCAGGCGGCAGATTCGAGCTTCGCGGTCCAACTTTTGGTGATCTGAAGGAAAAGGTGCAGAAAAGAGCCGTTTTAAGAGTGGGCGGCGCGCGCGGTCCGACCGCTCGCCCGCCCGCCCGCGTCTCACCTCGGGCTGACAGTTTCTTGGTGTTGATGATCTTGGCGGCAAACTCCTGACCCGATAGCACCTTGACGCAGCGGCGCACCACCGAGAAGGCGCCCCTGGCGGCGCCACGCAAGGAAAGAAACGGGACACGGTGACGCGAGCTTAGAAAAAAGGGCCGGCAGCGTTGCAAAGGTCAAGTGAACGAGCGTCAGGGTCAAAAGGCGGCAGCGCGCCGACCGGCAAGCCCCATCTTTCGGTAGGCCCCCAGTTTGGATGTGAAACAGTAGAAGCCAAATCACAAACCATTTCAAAATGATAAACACTTTGAACATACATGAGATTTACGGTTGCTGAAACGGCACAATCCATTTTGACGCACGTCCCTAACGCTGTATTCACGTTTTTTTTCAAACAATTTGAGGAGGGGCAAGGGTCACAATAGGGAACTACCATTTAAAGCGTGGCCATTTATTTAGACCTTTTACCCTTTAGGAGCGAGTGGGGGGAAATATCAGGATTCAATTTTTTTCCTACAATGACTTATTATTAAATAGTGCTAATTAAAACTAAAGAATGGACTTAAAAATAGACCCTGGTGACCGTCCTGAGTAAAACTGTAAAGTTGATGCATTTTATACCGGAAGGGACGAAAGTTTTCCTCCCATTGAACCTCTTTTTTACTGTGCGGAGAAAATGAAAATGACACAGGTTGGAGGAAAGAAGAGGGGAAAGCAGGCAAGGAAAAGAGGAAGCAGCAGGCTAAGAAAAGAAAAGAAAAGAAAAGAAAAGAAAAGAAAAGAAAAGAAAAGAGGATGCTCCCACAATTCAAGTGAAAGATCCAAACTAACGCGGGAGGGAGCGTCCGTACTTGGGAGGTTGCCCATCTTCATCCGTGAAAAAGGGCTCGGTCGCTCGCTCGCTCAACCATGCACGGTAGACACCCACACACACAAGCACGCTCGCACCCACGCACAAACACACACACACACACACATGCAAGGATGCACACACGTCTTATGTAAGAGACCTGTGCGAAGGTGGCGAGTGGGATGAGGTCAGAGGCGCTCATCCATCCATTTCACACCATGCCCTTATATATTTAGCGTCACATCGCCATCCATCCGTCCATCCATCGAGCGAGCGAGCGGCCACTTACTTTCCCAGCTCCTCGTACAGTTGATACTCCTCGGTGAAACGGGTGCAAATGACCGTTGCCATGGCGACCCGGGCCTAGCCGACGAAGGGCGACCGAGATGTCGGACGGAGGGACGGACCTGCGGAAGAAAGGACGCGCGGTGGAGACCAGACTAGACGAGGCGACGATGAGATGACAAGAAGATGGAGCTCCAGCGAGCGAACGAGCGGCTCCTCTCCAGATTGAGCTCCCCGCCTACTCGCCCCCGCCCCTCTCCGTCGAGCTCGTCGGCCAATCGCGGGCCGCCTGGCCGGCGGCGTCGCCATGGCAACTGCGTCCGGAGAGCCACATTGCAGCAAAACGCTCCACTTTGACCTCTGCCGCCTCGACCGTTGCCGCCCCCTGCCGGCAGTGGAGGGGGTTGACGTGCTTTGACTGGCTCCTTCAAGTACACTGCCGCTCTGGTGCACTTGTCTCCAAAGGTGCCCGTACTTTTGCTCGCTTGGCGTGCCGCTAGATGCTGAGCCCACCCGCACCTAAACCGCGAGCACGTGCAGCGCCGTAGACATGCGGGTCCCGGCGCGGCAAAGCCGGCCGTTCTCCGCAAATGCCGCTAGTTCGTTTGGAAAGCAACTCGGCTTCGACGGCCGCCGTGGACGGAGTCAAAAGATGGAGTCGTCCGTCCCGGGAGAAAAAAAAAAACAACCTTTATTTTGGCGGCGGTCCAATGGGCGCAGGGTGGACGGGCTCAGCGTCCCCGACTCCCGAAGGTCGCCACGGACCGGCGTCGCTCGCCGCTCGGGGCCCCAGCTTTCGCGTCTGGGCGATGAGGCGCTTGACGCCGACCATCCATTGACTGACCTCCGTCACGTGATCCACCATGAGCGAGCGATGGATGTCGTCGGCCCGGTCCCAGCGTCCGGCTCGCAGCTCTGAAACGGAGGCGCCACACGTGGACAAACGGTCGGTCGGTCGGTCGGGTGGGTGGCCGGGCCGGGGAGGCCGGACCTTACCTCGGGACAAGGCGCTCATGCGTCTCCTGACCGGCAGACTCAGCCTGCCCGATTTCCAGCTGTCCTCCAAGAGGCGGAGTCTCTTGTCCACATCGTTACACACCTGCAGCTACGCAGACGACAAAAGCCGGCGTCGGCGAGCGGTGAGCCGGCGTTAAGGGGCCGGCGTCGGCGAGCGGGCGCGCCGCCCGTACCTCGGCGTGTCGTCCGCACGACTCCGGCGCTCGCGCCGCCCGCACCTCGGCGTCTCGTCTGCACGACTCCAGCGCTTGCGCCAGAACCTCCAGCACCGCCTCCGCGTCGGGCTCGTCCTCCGACGGGCCGCCGTCGTCCTCTAGCCTCGGGGCCGTCTTCCAGCTGGGCGCGCGCCCTGCGGACGGCGACCCGTGCGCAAAAGGCCTTCTTTCCGGACCGGGCGTCGCCCAAACGGCGGGGTCTGACCTGCGGGAGGCGGAGCCAGGCCGGCCGGCGGCGGCGGTGGTGGTGCCGAGGGGCCGGAAGGAGGAGCCGCGGCGGCGCCGGCGTCGGCCAGGTCTGACCGCCATTCACGGAAAAGACAATGGCGGCGGCGTTAGGAAGCGGCAACGAAACACAGCACGGCCACATGTAGGAGAAAGTTTGTGAGACCGGAAAAGGCGGGCCTTTTGTTCAAAAGCGTGGTCTGCGGGGTGCGGGCCGTCTGGAGGCCGTAGGAGAACTGAGGGGGGTCGTTCCACCCGCGTTCTTGGTTTCCTGAAGGAGCACACAGTCAGCTAGTGCGCGACTTTGTCAAAACGGGAATCACAAAAGACGAGAAACGGCTTGAAAAATCCGATTTGGCCAGCCTGACAACATTGCTTGTGACGTGTCTAGTAGTACTAGGCACTAACCACTAGCTGCTAGCTGGACTTGCACTACGCGGCGCCATTTTGTGCTTCGATTGTCCTACCTGGTTTGACGTATATGTCATCCATTCTGTCGAGAGGAAAAACTCAAGCGCGCCGACCGGCAAACTCCCGAGAGGCAAAAAAAGTACACACAAACAGGATGCGGGTTCATTTCCGGGTTAAGGAGGAGCCGTCTCGATGACGTCATGCGGGTTTTCCCGCCCTCACCCTGTTCGCTGGACTCTTCAAGAGTTTCAAATATACGTCCATTCATATGGATTGTTATCCACATTGCAGCAGAGTAGAGCAAGTGACGTCAAGGGGAAGCGTCTGTCGTAAAGTACTATTCTACATCGGTTGAAAGAACGACTCATTATAAATGAGACGCTATTTTTACTGTATGCTGGGGCAGGAAAATTGATGTATATATACAGTATAGATTTTTTTTCTTTTTTTGGGGGGGGGGGGCGTATACTTCTCTACTAAAACTCAGGATTGGACGTCATTGAAAGGCGGAGCGAGGGTCGTCATGTGGTGACGTCAGCGAGCGGGCGGGAACGCCCGCCTCCTCCATCAGCGAGACGAGAAGACATCATCACGCAAGGACACCAGGCTGATGCGGTTGCTGTGGAAACAAAGACATGCGGCGGTGAGCTCCGGAGTACTTTCAAAGTGTCTACCTGAGTGAATGATTGAGGGAGTGAGTGAGCGAGCGAGCGAGTGAGTGAGTGAGTGAGTGACTCAGCTGGCGAACAACTCTCAAGCTGATTGGAGCCATGATGGGAAAGGACTACATGTTGGCCATCATCATTGTCAACTGTGACGGTAAGAGCCTTTCGTCATCATCCGGCATGGACTTGATTTAGGGGACACGCCGGGCTTTTCAAAGTAAAAGGCCAGTTTAGGGAGGACGAGCTGTCCCCGCGCGATGGCCTCATTCATTATTCAAAGCCACTTCCTGTCGGGCAGCGTCATCCCGTGACGGGCGGGCCGACAGGCGCCAATGCTAAAGTGCGCTCCATCCCGGGTGAAAAGGTGACTGTCGCCGTGCGTTTCATTCAGACAACATCTGGGGCGACCGGAACTTCCTGCCGGACCCGGACCTTCCCTCCGGGTGGAGGACCATCCGAGACTCCGCCGGAACCTACTACTGGCACGTGCCCAGCGGCACCACCCAGTGGCGCCACCCCGGACTCGACGGGGCCACGCCGCAGTCCGCGCGGGTACCGGCGGTGGTTTCCTAGCCCGACGTCCCGTGCGACCACGAGGTCCCGACAAGTATTTGGGGCCAAGCGAAGACAAAATAGCCGTCTGACCCAATGACGTTTTTTTCTCCAAACGGGACGCCAATAAAGTTGGAGGGCGAGAAATAAGCGCCGGTCGTCGGCGTAAGAAACGTGGTGGTGTGCCGGCCTTAATCCCGCAAAGGTCGGCAGAAAAAAGCCAGGGCGCATTGGCCACGTTGCGTACGAGGCAAAGGTCCTATTGCGACACTTTGGGCACTTTGTCCTTGCGACGCTCGGACTTTTGGAGGCGTTTTTGGCCCTAAATACTCTACGGTGAACACGTACGTGGCATTTTCCCGCGAGTGCGAGCTCACGTCATTCTGCCCCTCTCCTCAAAGGCCGGGCGAGAAGCGGCGGGCTCGGAGGCGGTCCCGACCGACGGCGGGCCCCGGGCGCCGGACGACAACTCCGAGGTGGGCGGCCGTTGGTGCGCCCCATCCGGCGGGATCCCTTTTTTCTCAGCGCGTGCGTCCTTTTCAGTCCTTTTCGGTGCGCTCGCTGGGCTGGCTGCAGGTGGAGGAGGACGACCTGGCCCCGGGTCGCGGCGGCCTGGCGCTGGGCGACGCCATCCGCCGGCTTTCCGGTCCCGCCGGGCCCTCGGGCGAGGTGAGCGAGAGAGAGAGAGAGAGAGAGAGAGAGAGAGAGAGAGAGAGAGAGAGAGAGAGAGAGAGAGAGAGACGGAGGCGGCCTCCGTCGTGACGGCGCCTTTGTGGGCAGGGCCGCCAGTTGAGGCTGCTCCTGAAGCAGGGAACGCTCCACCTTCTGGACCCTTTGGACCACACCCCCTTGTACCGTCAGCCCATGGGCAACATCCGCGTGTGGGGGGTGGGCGGCGGCGACCACGGCGGCAGGTGAGCTCCCTCCCGCTAAAGACCAGGATTTCTGATCAGCGCGTGTCTCTCGGGATCCCGCCCGCCAGGGACAGGTAAAGCACCGGCGGGCTGGGGGCGGGGCCTGAAGGGCGAGCGGGCAGGCGAGCCTAACCCTAACCCTCGCTCTCAGGGACTTTGCCTTCGTGGCGGCCGACAAGGACAGCTGCGTGCTGAAATGTCACGTCTTCCGCTGCGACGCGCCCGCCGAGGCCATCGCCGGCGCGCTGCATCGCGCGTGCTCTCAGGTGGGTGGGTCGCTGCGGGACGCGCTGCCGTGAATGGCGACAGGGTGATGGTGTTGATGAGGATGGTGATGATGATGATGATGCCGTCCTCAGATGATGTCCCAGCAGACGTCCCGCTCCCTCTCTGCGGACGGCATCTCGGCCCAGGACCCGCCGCCACGAGGTGAGCGTCGGCCACGCCCGCTGCGCTCCGAGAGGCCGACTCCCCTTCCTCCGTGTCTCCCAGTGGAATTCCCGCGGACGGAGACAGAGACGGGCCCGGAGAGCGTGCGCATGTTTGACGTCCACTACGTGGGCAACCTGCCCGTGTCCCGCGCCATGGGTAGTGGCCGCCGCCGCCGTGGGATCCCGCCCTGCCACACCTCGCCTCTTCCTCAGGTGCCCTTTTTTTTGTGGACAGGCATGGAGGTGTTGAACCTGGCCATCGAGAGCATCGTCAACGCCACCCGTCGCCACGAGTGGGAGGCGGCCGTCATCCACGTGACCGACACCTTTCTGTCTGTCTTCAAGGTAGGTACCCGGGCGGGGCGACCCCGGGCGTAAAATTAGGCCAAAATGGACGGCAAATGGACGTCGGCCGAGACGGTCGACGTCACGCTTTTCCCGCGCCTGAAAAAAAGAAGGGGGTTAGTGTTTCCCGCGTGAGGCGGACTCACGCTGCTACCTTTTTGCCCCTTCCGCGGTCGGCAGCAGGAAGGGGAGGAGCCCGTGTGGGCGTGCCAGGTGCGATTCCTCAGCTTCCTGGGCGTCGGTCACGACGACCGCACCTTCGCCGTCATCGCCGACGGCGGCCGGCAGCGTTTCGAATGTCACGTCTTCTGGTGCCGGCCGGACGCCGGCCCCCTCTCGGAAGCCGTCCAAGCCGCGTGCATGGTTAGCCGGCCAGCTAGCTATACGGCTAGATTTTGGGGGGGTTTGGCCCGGGCTGCACTCTTTGCTTTCCTTTGGCTCAGCCTTTTGTCCATTTTCTCCTTCAAGGTTCAGTATCAGAAGTGTTTGGTGGCGCAGACGCCTCCGCCCAGGAGTCGAGCGTGGCGCCAGGCCCCGCCCAAAGTCAAACGCGCCAACTCCGTGGACGGCGCCGTCTTCCAAAGCGGCGAGGCGCCGGGAAAAGGGAGCGGCGTTCCGCGGCGGGGCATGATGGCCTTCTTGGACACCTTCCGGAACAGACGGGCCGGCGCCTGGTGACGCAAAGCGGAGGACGGTCGGAAGAGTGGCGGCGTGTCACGAATGCTCGGATGCTCGGATGCTCGCCTGGCTGAAAAAGAAAATAAAGCCGCTTCACCTTAACCTGATTTCCTTTGAAAGTCGAGTCCGGGCTAGCGCGCCAATCGCACGGGTTGCCTATCCCTCTTCAGTCGGACTGGAAAAATAATAATAATAATAATAAAACCAAAAATGTCACTGTCCGGCACATGGAACAAACAGACTTAAAATCACGTTTCTGCTATCTAGTCCTTTTGTCCAATCTATTTGACCGTTTAAAAAAAAATGTGTCAAGCCAAAAAAGGGGAGGAGTGAGAGAAGGGAAAAGCGCACAAGGGAGGGAGGGAGAGAAGAACGCCATGCCCCGCCATGCCCCGCCATGCCACGCGATGCCACACGATTTGGCCCGGGACAGCGTTGACGTCGGACGTAAAACGGAGCCAGCGCAAAGGTACGCTAACTTTTTCTTCTAGCGAGTCAAGCCGACTTCCACGCGTTGACTTTTGACATTTTCAAGTCAACTATTGGATCAAAGGTCAAAGTGGCGGTCGAGCGGCCCAAAGCCGACGACCCGACGCCACTTCTCCCGTCGTCGTAACAAAAGCACGGGCGCCGACGTTGCCATTTTTGAACAACGGACAGGCGGAGGCCTGAATCCGATTAGCGTCTGAATGCGCGCCATTGTTGGCTAACGGGCCGGCGCGTGACCTGCCGTCTGTCCTTCCAGATGAGCGGCCAGCAGCTTCCACCGTACGGCGGGCTTCCGCCGGCCCCAGGTGCGCCCCGCCCTCCACCGCGCCCATCGGCCCGAGGCCATCGGCCAATGCCGGGCCGGCTTCGATAACGCTCTGTGTCCATCCAGGTTTCGGAGGCTATCCGGGGACGGCGCCTTACCGGGTAGGGACGTCGAGCCGGCGTCCGCGTCTCTTTTGGTCACGTGTTTGTCTGCGGCAGGCCCCGCCTTCCTACTACCAGGCCCTGCAGCCGTGGGGGACCCCGCCCGACTCTTTCCGGGCCTACGGGGCTCCGCCCGAGCACACGGGTAACTTTGAGGGCGCCGGCAAAGGCGCAGACGGGCGTCAAACCGGCACGGAATGTACGGCTTACCTTTCAGTGTACGCGGTGGAGCCCAACCGGGGCGCTGGACGCGGAGCTCTGAGGTCCTTGTTGTCGGCATGCTCCGGCCTGCTGTGTTGCTGTTGCCTGTGCGACCTGCTGACCCGTTGCCTCTGATCTCCGGCCAATAAAAACAGCCTCGGGCTTCTAAGGGCTCCCGTAGTGGCTCCTCCCTCTTTTTGCCCTCGCGAGTGCCGCGCCTCCGGCGGCGGGTCCAAATTGTGGCCCGTTGCCCCGTTCCGATTGAATGCTCAGTGAGGAAAAACCCTTAAGCACGGGAAGCTTCAATCGGGCCGACCTTCTGCGGCAGCGGTCGGCTTTGCCATCCGGTCCGAGGCCAAGACGCACGGCGGGCGTCGGCAGCCATCCGGTCCGAGACGCACGCACGCACGCACTCACAAGTTGTTGGGCATCCGTCCAAAACACTGCATTGGAGGTCGATCGCCGTTGTTGGCGGCCAGCAATGGCCGGAAGATTCAACTCGCAAACTCGTAGATAGATTACGTGATCATTCTGTCGCACTCTTCCATGTCAACTTTTTGGCAGATGTCAGGAAAATGTTCTCACGTGCACTTTTTCATCCCTCCACACGGCATAGCTGTGTTGCATTGAGCCACCCACAGGCGCCAACAAGGATCTCTTTCAATTGCGCGCAGACACACACACACACACACACGGTGCATACAAGACAACAACAACACGCACATACACACACACACACGTAAGAAGTCGCAGAATGCCGGTTAGCTTGAGCAACTTTGACCACTTGAGATTTCCGTAGTAGCGGCCGGAAGTTACGCTGGCAGTGCGGAAAAACAAAGCATTTGGCGGGTAGATTGTTCAAGCTCTCGGTCAAAGAAACGGACTTTAGCTGCTCGAGTCGCCCGAAAATGAGTCTGTGGGTGGACAAATACCGACCGACGACGCTCGGAAAACTCGACTACCACAAAGAACAAGCATCTCAGCTGAAAAATCTGGTGGGAAAGAGTGACTCAACGTTGAGCTTTTGGCTTAACTGCTAGCTAGCCGAATGGAAATGGCGCCGGCAAATGTGTTCCTCTTGGCTTTGGCTTTTCTTTCCGACGTCAAATGTGTTGCTCTGGTGTTTGCTTCCTAAACGACGCGTGTTTGACTTTGGAGGTTCAACGCGGCGATTTCCCCCACTTACTGTTCTACGGTCCTTCCGGCGCGGGCAAGAAGACTCGCATCATGTGTCTGCTGAGGGAAATCTACGGCCCCGGCGTGGAAAAGCTCCGCATCGAGCATCAGACTATCGTGGTGAGAAAAGAGTTGACTTTGCTTATTCGCCTCGGGTGAATACTGGATAGCCTTCTTCCTCTCCGTCATCTTCCTCTTGTTCTTCTTCTTCTTCTGCTTCTTCCTCTTCCTCTTCCTCTTCCTCTTGTTCTTACTCGTAGGCTCCCTCCAAGAAGAAGATTGAGATCAACACCATAGCCAGCAACTACCACCTGGAAGTCAACCCCAGGTAATGGAATTCCCCCTCACGGAAATCAGTCCAGAGTGTTCACGTGCGGATCCATTCGTCAGCGATGTGGGTTACCAAGACCGCGTGGTGGTCCAGGAGTTGATCAAGACCATGGCTCAGTCGCAGCAGATCCAGTCCAGCACGCAGCGCGAGTTCAAAGGTGCCCGCGTCTCTTTGACTCGACTTGACCTGACCCGACTTGACACGACCGTCTCACTGAACCCCTGCATGCCCACCGGCCCTCCCTCCCTCAGTGGTGCTGCTCACCGAAGCCGACCGGCTGACCAAGGACGCCCAGCACGCTTTGCGGCGCACCATGGAGAAGTACGCGTCCACCTGCCGCCTGGTGCTCTGCTCCACCTCCACCTCCAAGATCATCGGGCCCATACGCAGCCGCTGCCTGGCCCTCCGCGTGGCCCTGCCCAGCACGGAGGAGGTGAGTCGGCCACGGGGTGCGCCCGGCCCCACCCCAGTGAGGTCTCCTCGGACCGGGGGTCCGTCTTCCTTTTCTCCACCCTCAGGTGTGCGGCATTCTGACCTGGGTGTGCAAGAAAGAGGGTCTGGTCCTCCCGCCCGAGCTGGCCAAGCGGATCGGCGACAAGTCGGGGCGCAACCTTCGCAAAGCCCTGCTGATGTGCGAGGCCTGCAGGGCGCAGCAGTGAGTGGCGTTAAACACGGCCCACCGAGCGTCGTTTTTTTTTTTCTTGAACCTTTTTGCCGGTCCGGCGCCCCGCTTCTCAGGTACCCGTTCTCGTCGGAGCAGGAAGTGACGGAAAGCGACTGGGAGGTGTTCCTGCGCGAAACGGCCAACGCCATCGTCAGCCAGCAGAGCCCTCAGAGGTAGGCCACGGGGCGCTCCGAGCGCAGCCGCCGCGCCCCCCCCCCCGCGCTCCACCGTTCAAAGTCATCTTCTTTGGGCCAGGCTCTTTGAGGTGAGAGGTCGTCTGTACGAGCTGCTGACTCACTGCATCCCCGCCGACGTGATCATGAAGGTAGTAGCCCCAGCCACGCCATCGGTCGCCGTCGTCGTGGTGGTGGTGCTCGGAAGCGTGCTGAAGAGCGTGTCCCGCCCGCTCAGGGCTTGGTGAAGGAGCTGCTGAACAACTGCGACGGGCACCTGAAGCCCGAGGTGGCGCACATGGCGGCGTACTACGAGCACCGGCTGCAGATGGGTAATAAGGCCATCTACCACCTGGAGGCCTTCACCGCCAAGTTCATGGCCGTCTACAAGAAGTTCATGGAAGATGGCATGGACGCCATGATGTTCTGAAAGGTGGCGGGACGCCGTGATGTTCTGACCTTGGACATATGCATATTAAAAGTACTTGTTGACATTGACTTTCTTTGGAGATTTATTTCATATGCGACAATCACAACGCTCCATTTAAAGCAAACGACACGGGCGACAATTTGAAAAGCCTCAGATAAAAGGAACTTAAGAAAAGAGAGCGCTAGATGTCTGATCTGTTGAAATTAGAAGGGGGAGGGCTAGCGAGCGAACAAACCTTCCATCAGTAGACTTTTACCCATTTATGCTACCGATTCTATTAGCTTCTTATATAAAATATCTTTTCCATTTTGTGCTAAATTGGTGTCTACTTGGATTTGAAACGATTACAATTGCGGCTTTCATCGAACACTTTTGAGCCCACCCGCTATACAGGAATGAACTCGGCTAAAAGTTGTCTTAAAATGCTCTCAAAGGCCAACGTGTCCTTTTTCATTTTCATTGTTGGCTTCAATTGCCGTCAGTGGCCTTCGAATCACTTACGTTAGCACAAATTGGCTAGCTTTAGCTTAACTTTTCCCATCACCCCTCCTAAGAAAGCGAAAACGATAGAGACGCCCGCGGCGGTGACTTGAAATCCTAGCTCGTGCTACCATTTAACGCGTACATTTGTGCACCATTTAAAGCAGAAGAAATACGACGGCTAAATGAACCATTGCGACGACGCTTCCGAGACTTCTGCCAGGCTACCAAACAAACTTACTTCAGCGCGTATGATTCGTCTTCTTTGTTACGGCTGTCTCCTTTCAAGCGGCCGTCCGAGGAAGGGCAGCGGGAACGGGAACCATTCATTTCCACCAAATAGCACGCATATTGCGGCACGGTACTCTGGAGGTAAGGCCAATGTCCGCTTGGGAATAAAAACGCCAACTACGTAACCGGTGAGCCGGTCAGTCGGGCGTCCGACTCCGGTCCTCCGGAGCCGCTGTCCAATCTGTTTTCCGCATGTGCCACGCAGTGGGTGCAGCTTTTCATTCCAACTGAACAAGAAAGGATAGATTCCTTTTGCCAGTGTAATCAGTCGATTAACGTCAGGTGCTACTCATTTTGGAAGACATCTCATTGGTCAAACTGTTGGCGCTGGATGGGTTGGAACAAAGACCAGGACCGACTGGGGAATGGCTTTGACACCCGGTAGCGGCTCCGGAGGACCGGAGTTGGCCACCCTCCGCTGGAGGCCTCTAAAAGGGAACGCGATGCTTGCAATTCGATTGGTAGCCATGGAAACAGATCATCAGTAAGCGGATTTGCGTGGCCTGCTGGCGTAGTAGACCACGAGGCCGGTGGCCACCAGCGCGGCCGAGCACACCAACGTCAGGAATCCCACCACGGGCCGCTTGGCCAGGGCCCCGCAGCCGGGGCAGAGCGGAGCGGCGGCGGCGGCGGGGCCGGCGGCGGCCGGGCAGCGGCGACGGCGGTCGGGCGCCCCCGGCGCCGGGAAGCCGTCGTGCCGGATGATATTGCGGTAGTTGGCCAACGAGGCCTTGGCCACCGCCTCGTGGTGCACGTGGCCGTACAGGCCGAAGCCCGGGTCGCGCTGGTCGTCCAGGGCGTACGCAAAGTAGCCCTTCAGGTTCACGCCGTCCAGGGTGAACGCTGTGGGGAAGAAGAAGCGCGCCACGTCAGCCGCTCTTCACTCGGCGTGGCCTGCCGGCCGCGCTCACCTTTGAGCGCCTCGTTGATGTAGTTGTACAGGTAGAAGACCCTCAGGCTGTCCTTGAAGCGGCCCGCGTCCTCCTGCACGCCGTTGGCCATCACGTAAATGGGCACGTGCGGGTAGCGCTCCTTCACCTGCCATTCGGAGGGAGGGATTCCCACGGTTAAAGGCCCACAACCGCGACCGGATGGCGTTCGTGTGCGTGGCCTATATTTGACCCTTTGCCCTTTGCCCCGCCTGCGCTTAAACGCCATCTATCCCACACACGTTGGGAAATGTTGCCAAAGGAGGAAATGATGCAGGAGACGTTTGGCTCACCCAATTGAGCGCCTTCCTCAGGCCCCACGGAACCACGGGCCGTGGCGACAGGATCCACGTGGTGTCGATCATGTGCTGCACCTCCAGCGAGGACGTGTACGTGTACCTGCCCGAGAAACGGCCGGTCATCATTGCCACGGGGGCGGCGGCGGCGGCGGCGGCAACGTCGGCGCTCGTCGCCGGCCCTTACGGGTCCTCCTTGGCGTGCGTCACCAGTTCGGTGCTAAAGTGGCTGATGGCGAAGAAGTCGTAGGTGCCTCGGACCAGCGAGCGGTCCTCCTCCTTGAACGCCGGAAGTCTAACAAAGGTCAACGGACGTCTTTGGGAGCGCAACGCCAGCTTTTTGATTGTTTTTGTCGGCGGGAGGGCCAAGACCTACTCCAGCGAGTTGAGCTGTCGCAGCCAGCTCCGCATTCCCAGAGGATAATCTCCGTCGCCGAAGACGGGCTGGGCGAACCACCCCACCCGGAAGTCCAGGACCCGCTTGGCCGGTTCCACGTCTTCGCGGCTGAAGGAGTAGGCCGGTTCCACCCAGTCCATGTGCAGGGCCAGCGAGACCTGGCGACGGGCGGAGGAGGCGGGTCCCGGAACCGGAGCCAACCGGACCGGACGGGACGGGACGGGGACGGCGGGGTACCCACCTGCCCGCCCTGAGCGGCCCTGAAATCCCGGTCGTAGGCGCGCCAGGCCAGCGCGTGGGCTCGCAGCATCTGGTGAGCTTCCTGGTAGCTCACCGTCTCGTCGTTGGGCTCGTTCAAGGTGATCCACATCTTGACGTGCCGGCCCAGCTCGCGGAAGCACAGGCGGGCGTAGTCGGCGAACAAGTCCGGAGTCTCCCTGAGGGCCGGGCTTACAATGCGCTATTCGGATGCGGGAAGCGGCGCAGCGGTGGCGGTGGCGACGGCGGCGGGCTGGCTCGTACCCGCCGAGCCATCGGTTGGCCCCGTCCACGGGCGCCGGCAGGCTGCTGCCGTGCCGCGTGTGGTGCCACAGGGTGACCACGGGCGTCACGTTGGCGCGCAGCAGCTGGCGGCTGAAGCAGCGGTAGTAGCCCAGCAGGGTGGCGTTGGGCCGCGCCGCCTCGCCCGTCGGCACCAGCGCCGACCAGTTGAGGGAGAAGTGGAAATGGTTCACGCCCGCCGCCTGGATTTCGTCCACCTCGCGCAGCAACACACAAGAAGCACAACTGAGCTCAACTTAGTTTAGCTGAGCTTAGCGGAGCTTAGCGGAGCTTAGCGGAGCGCCTGGCTCACCTGCTGCCCGATGCTGACGTAGTCGGCGCAGTGAGCTTCCCGCGCCGAGGGTGGCGCCGGCGGGCCCTCCAGTCGGGTCAGCTCCCCGTTGTCCACGTTCCACGTGTACACGTTGCGGTCGGCAAACTGACTGGGAGAGCTCTCCACCTGGGACGCAGACCAACGCGGCCATTTCGTAGCCGAGCCGAGGAGAAAGTTTGGGGAGAAAAGTATTCACTTGGAAACAAAAAGAGGGCGGCTAAAGCTGGAAATGGGATCCATCTAACAGGCTAACCGCGCCCGGCCATCGCCGGGGCCAAGCACAGGTGAACGACGGAGCATCTGGGCTGGCGGACTGACCTGGATGGAGTTGGCCGAGACCCCCCAAGCAAAGTCGCACGGGAAAACCCCCCGAGCCGGACGGTTCTCCGGGAGCTCCGGGAAGCCGTTCCTCCGGATCACGTTCCTGCGGCCCGGGAACAAGCGCCAGCAAGTCTCTCCGTTGTCGGAGCGAGCCCGCCGACGGCGACCCCCGCCCGGGGCACCTACTTGTAGAAGACGGCCGAGGTCTTGGGCTCCCGCTTCATGTCGGGTGTGTTGAAGTCCACGTAGTAGAGGCCCCGCCGGATGCCGTACTCGCGGTGCCACTCGAAGCCGTCCATCAGAGACCACGCCGTGTAGCCCAGCAACTTCACGCCGTCCACCGCCACGGCTGCCGCGGGCGGCGTAAGTCACGGGCGGGGCCCCTCACTTACCCGCCGGCGCCGATCCTGCCAGATCGCCCCTCCCCCCTCCCCGGGCCCTCGGCGCCCCGCTCACATTTCAGGGCCTCGGCGATGAACCTCTTCAAGTAGTACATGTGCTTGGGGTCCTGGGTCTTGGTGCTGCCCGACACGTACCTGTCAAAGAGGACACGCCGGGACACGTCCCCAATGACCGGGCGCCCTTCTTGGCCGTTCTCCCGCTTCGCCGCCGCTCACCATCCGCTCTGCACCACGAAGATGTCGGGCCGGTCGTACTCGGCGCTGACCCAGTAGAGCAGCATGCGCAGGTCCAGGTCCTCCTGCTGACCGAACTTGAGGCTGTCGTTGACCAGCTGGAAGCTGAGCGCGGCGCTGTGAGACAGGGCGAAGAAGTCGGCGGCCCCCCGCAGCCGCCGCCGCTCGCCGGCGCCTAGGGCCGGCAGGCGGGCGCCCAGGCGGGCCTTCATGCAGGCCGGGTAGTCGCCGTCTCCGAAGAGCGGCGAGGCGAACCAGCCCAGCACGTGCTCCAGGGAGCACTGGCACTCGCGCAGGCTCTCCAGGCGGGTGCGGCTGGGGCGCACCCAGTGCGAGGCCAGCGCCATCGACACGCGGCCGCCTTGGCGCCGCCGGTAGACGCGGTCGTAGGTGTGCCACGCCGCCGCGTGAGCCTGGTTGGTGCACAGGTATGGGGGGGAAAAAAAAGGGTGAGCCACGGTCCCTTTCGAGCCGACCGACCGACCGACCGACCGTTTAAAGGCGGAAAAACCGGCCCTTGCCCACGGACCGGACCAGACCGGTTGCCGGCAAAGCCCCGATCTCTGACCTGCAGCAGCACACGCCCCACCCGGTAGGGCAGGTCGGGGTCCCCCTTGATGCCCGGCGCCAGCACCCCGGTGCCGTAGCCGTGGCGGGCCACGGCGAAGGGGTTGTCGATGGTGATCCACCACTTGACGTGCTCGCCGAAGGCCCGGAAGCAGAAGTCGGCGTAGTCGCGGAAGAGCTGGGCCGTCCGCGGGTGGCTCCAGCCGCCCAGCCGCCGCTGCAGCGCCTCGGGCAGGTCCCAGTGGTAGAGCGTGACCACCGGCTCCACGCCGGCCTCCCTCAGCCGCGCCAGCAGCTCGTGGTAGTAGCGCACGCCCGCCGGGTTGAGGCTGGCGCGGGTGCCGTCGGGGAAGATCCGCGGCCACGACAGCGAGAAGCGGTAGTGGCCCACGCCCAGCTGGCGCAGGGCGCGCACGTCGGCCGCCGCGTTGTGGTAGCTGTCGCTGCCCACGTCGCCCCTGGCCACGCGCTTGCCGCCGCGCGTGAAGGTGTCCCAGATGGACGGCCCCTTTCCGTCCTTGTCGGACGCGCCCTCCACCTGGTAGGCGGCCGTGCCCACCGCCCACATGAAGCCCGGTGGGAAAGTGCCGCTCAGGAAGGCTTTGTCGGCCGGGTAGGGCAGCTTGTCGAAGTGGCCCCACGTCCGCAGGCCCCCTCCGCCCGGCCCGGCAAAGGCCAGGCCGGCGGTGGCGGCCAGCCAGAGGGACAGCCGGACGGGGACCGCCCGGACAGAGCCCAGGTGCGCCATTCCCAGTGGACGTCTTGACGTTTAAGCCGGGCTCCGGCGAACGGGGGCGGGGTGGGGGCCATTTGCGGGGCCGGCCCCGCTCGCTCGCTCCGTCAATCATTTGCAGAGCAGCTGACCCACGGGAAGCGCGGCCAGTCACCGGATGACCCCCGCCCCGTTAATGTTTTACCAGCGCGGCGGCGCTCGGCGGGACACAGGTGGCGCGGCGGCCTCTCCGAGTGCGTCCGCTGGTCGCCTCAAATGTTTTCACGCAAATCTAATAGCGCGGCCTGGTATTGACACAGTGGCCGCTAAACAGCTGAGGCTCCAGGGACGGGCGCGCCCTTTCCACGCCGTCCGCCCGGAGTTGCCCAGTAACGCCGGCCTCTTGTCGATCATAAAACCGAGCGGGCGACGAGCGTACGCGCCATTAACTCGGGGGTCGCGTGACCTCGGACGGCCATATTTGGACATGTTTGTCCTTTTTTGGGGGGAGGGGGGTGTTTGTCACGTGTCCCATCATGGGACGCCACAGACAAATCTTTCTGTTTGGTACATTTGTTTTAATCCAATGTAGAAAAGAAAAAAAAAAGAGGTCTCATCATGTACAGGCTGTAAACAATGTTTCAGGAGACGACGGCACAAGAACGGACTGAAAATCTCATGGAGGAGGATGACGACGGAACACTTGCCTTTTCCCTTGAATACAAATAATAATAATAATAACAACAACAACAAGAACAATTACAAGGTGAGCGCCCCCTGCGGTCAACATCCAACACGACAAAGGTGAAATGCACAAAAAGAGACTATTTATAAATTTCAAAGTGAACGTCTAACTAACACTGGCGGCCAGCGTGGACACGGCCACGGCGGCGGCAAGTAGCGGTCGCTGCGCACGTGTGGGAGGGACTACGTAGGAGGGCGCTGTAACAGTGTTGGCCAAACGCACGTGAAAAGTGGAGAAACCAAAATACTTTGTCAACTTTCCCCAGATTTCTAGCGGCGCTCCGGCCCCACGCGTCGGCTCATCTTCTCCGGCCCGCCGTTTTTTTGCGACCCTGAAAGACAAAGTACTTTGTTAGGGGATGCCTTAGTAAGCTCACCGCGCTGGCGCCGCCGGCGCCGCCACCGCCTTCGCCCACCTGGGGAGCGGGCTCCTCTTCCTCTTGCTCTTCTTCCTCGGAGTCATCTTTGGCCACCGCCGGCGCCTTTGAGCGTCCCGCACGCCTACGAACGAGCAACAAATGATTTGTCGTCAACACAAAAGCTGTTGTTCTTCAACCTCTGCCAGGAGGTGGTGCTATTGCACACTATGTCTGTGTCCCATTTTGTCATGGGAAGTGGAAGAGGTCATTCCATTCGAGTGTCAGAAAAGGAATTTTAGCAGTGCTTAACTCCAAATTGGCAGGGGAAATGAAAAAAAAAAAAAAAAAAAGACTGCCTAGCCGTTAACGGAACAATTCATGGTAGCGTTGTCTTACATCGGCTTCTTCGGGGACGGTTGAGCCGACTTGGGCGGTCGTCCTCTCCTCTTCTGCGCCGTCGTCGTCTCGGACGCTTCCGAACTGATGAGCAGACAACGGTGACAAGTGATTTGGGTGGACGTGGACATTTCCCTCCCACGGGCCTTTTCTTTTTGAAATGATTATTTTTTAAATTCAATTCTGGGTTCCTTCCGCCTCACCTTTGCGAGCGTCTGGGCGTCCGCGCCTGCCGTCCCGCTCTGGTCTTCACTTCTGCGGCGTCCTCGCCGTCTCGGTCGTCGTCGGCGCCGCCGCCGGCCCCGGCCCTTTCCTCCTCTTCCTCTTCGTCCTCGGGGGGAGGCGGGGCCTTCTTGCGCCCCCTTTTTCCTTTGGCGGGCGAGGGCTCCTGATTGGCCGGCGCCTTGGGGGGCCGCCCCCTGCGGCCTTTCTTGGGCGGGCTGTTCTGCTCGTCCTCGGGGCCGTTGTCCTCCTCGCCCCAGGGGTCCTCGCGTTCGGCGACGGCAGCTTTCTTGCGCCCGCGTTTAACTTTGGCGGTGCCGTCGCCTTCTTCAGACGGCAGGCCTCGCTTGCGGCCGCGGGCTTTCTCGCTCTCCTGGAGGGAGGGACGGACGGAAGGCCTTTCGTCTCTTTTCTGGCGCCGCCACACTTCCGGAAGGGGCGGCGCTACCTTGTCCGAGCTGTCCGCGTTCTCGCTGAAATCCATTTCGGCGCTGTCGTGCCTTCAAGAGAAAGAAATAAAGCAGGCGGCGGAAAAGGCGGACGGCCCGACGAGCCGACGTTATTTACGGCGCACCTGGTCTTGCCGTGCTGCGGCGAGCCGGGATCGGACGATTCGTCGTCGTTGCCGGCCGTCTCCACGCGGGACGACTTGCTCTGGATCTGCTTGCCGGCCGACGACAGCGGCTTGTTGACGGCGCCCAGCACGTTGGCGGACTTGGGCTGCGCGGACGCGGACGTGGAAGGTGGTGAGGACGCTCCCTGGAAGCGGCGTGTCGGGACCGGCGGCCCTCTCACCTTTCCCGGCAAGAAGAACGCTTTCATCTCGGCTGGGAGGTAATTTTTCGTATTGCAGAAATTCTGTGAGGAGATAGAAAATTCAGGCGCGCTCAAAGATGGAGCGGACCAAGTCCTCGTGGCCACCACGGCGACCGCGACCTTGTCGGGCTTGGTGAACAAGGTGGAAGGCAGCACGGGGTCCTTGGGCGAGTCCAGGCGGTAGGTGGTGCTCTTGGACATGATGATGTGAATGGCCACGTCGCACACCGTGTACATTTTCTGCCCGGGGGAGTTTTGGCCAATGAGGCGCGCGGGGGACGGCGGACGGCGGACGGGGGCGGCACGCCGCGTCTACCTCGTTGGTTTTGGAGTCGGCGGGTGACTGCGCGTCTTTGGTGTGCTTGATGTTCTCCACCATCTTCCGGATGAAGGCGTGGCTGTTGTTCTCGTTCTTGGCCATGATGATCTCCAGCACGAACCACAGGGCCCTGAGCGGGAAGGACAATCCGATTGGACCGCCCGTTGACATTTCCGCACTCCGACACGTGGCGGGAAGGACAATCCGATCGGACCGCCGATGGACACGTGGCGGGAGCGGTCGCTGCCATACGAGCCTTTTGCCCCCCTTTGTCCACTCACTCCTTGATGTCTTTCAGCTGCTCCGTGTCCTGCACTTTGACGTAGTCCGGGTCGTGCGCCAGCAAGTGGATGGCGTACGGCACCACGTACTCGGGCAGCAGCGACAAGAGTTGGTCTGCCGGGGCGCAAACGGACGCCGTCGGCGGGATTCCCGTCGGACCGACGGCGCGGCTCCCTTACCGCTGACGGAGGCGTGCTGGCGCAGGTACTCGCGCCGTATGCTGACGTTCTTGGCCAGGCAGCCGCGGGCGTGGGCCCGCCGCTCCTTGACGGGGTCCTTGGCGCACAGGGCGAAGATGGCCATGTACTCCATGGGCAGGCGCAGGCGGCACAGGCCCAGGTGCAGCTTCTGCGCAAAACCCTGCCGCACCTGGTAGCACTCGTCCTGGGAGGCAAAAGGGTGTGCGTTGAGGTGGGGCCTCCACCTCCGCCCCCCCCAACAAATCAAACCCATCGCCCGCCTACGTTGATGACCAGCGCGCACAGCTGGTACTGCTCCAGCGTGATGATCTCGTGGTAACAGGGCTCCTGGGCTAGCTTGAGCAGAGCGCAGGCGGCGGCCAAGCGCAGCCGCGACATGTCGGGTTTGCTGAACAAGTGCGGCAGAAGGGTCAGCCCGGCCGAACCGGCCCACGGTGGCGGCGGCGGCGGCGGCGGCACGACCGACGCCTACCCCATCTTGCCTTGCTCGGTGAGGTCGCCGTCGCTGTGCAGGATGGCCGTCAGCATGCGCAGCGTGGAGTTGCCAGACTTGCTCTGGTTGTTCTTCACGCCCAGCAGCCAGCGCACCATCAGCTTGATGCCTTGAATCTTTCAACAACAAAAAAAAAAAAAAAAAAAAAAAGGCAAAAGCCAATGAGCAAATGCACATTCGCCCCTCCCCGTGAAAAAGCCGGAAAATGAAGGGGACCTTAGCCATGGTCTCCGGAGAAACTTCATCGTCCGGAACCCACAGCTTGGTGGTCTTCTTGCCGGGAATCTGCAGCGTCAAAAATAGTCAAAGACAAAAACCATTTCAATACCGGGCCATAGTGGCTAAGGGTTTTCGTTGCGACCTTCCCACAAAACTGCTGTTTTACCAAGTGCAATCAGTGGATTGCAGTCAGGTGCTTCTTGTTACAGCCCAACCCCCGTCAGGCGGCCAAGTGCCTTTCTTGGACCGACCGGTTGGTACCAAAAAAGCTGCGACCGCGGCTCTCGAGGACTGCTTCAAGCCCGCCCCTGCTCATGCCCTACACTAAATACAATGATCGTTGAAATCAAAGGAATACGCTGGACTGGAATTTGTTTTCAAGCCTAACCCCAAAGTCCAATTGATTCTGGCGTTTGCCAGAAGTTTAACGAGGGTTCAAATGCCATCGGCGTACTCGCTGGAAATGATTTGGCGGTGCCGCCACGGAGTGTAGGCAGGTAGCTAAGTAGGTAAGTAGCTCGGTAGGTACCCTATCGTTCATCAGCAGATCCTTGACGATGAAGTTGGCCACCAGGGACTTGAGAGGAGCCGCAAACTGCTCCGGGGCCAGCTGGGCCAGGTGACCCAGCGTGGACAGCGGGGTGACCAGCTGCTCCAGGTTGGCCGGGTCCAGACCTTTGTGGAGCGGCTGCGGGGCGGGCCCACAGGGACGGGACGGCACGGGGTCAACGCGGTAGACCCGGGAAGAACGAGCGAGCGAGCGATTGACCGGAGCTCCGACTGACCTCAAAGATCTGCGCAAAGTGCGTGTCTCTGTTGGCGAACATGGCGTTGATGCAGCGGATGGCGAACTTGGCCTGACGAGGTGGGCCGCGCTTGGCTTTGGACTGCAGGACCGGCAGCAAGACGCTACGCCGGCGGAAAAGACAGACGATGCCACGGCGTCCGGAGAGCGCCCAAAAAGCCAAAGCTTCCCGCCATTCGGCGCCACATTTTGCCCCTCGGCGCCCTCCCTTACCATTTAATGTGCGGGAAGCTCTCCTCGATCTTGGAGCCCGTGTTTTTGAAGACCTGCAGCGCGTCCTCGGCCACCTTCTCGTCGTCCATCTTCAGGCAGCCCAGCAGAGACTCGAAGGTCTCGGCCGAGTGGAAGGACGCCGGGTGGATGAAGGACAGCACCTGGGAGAGGGGGGTGGAGGGACCCCATTGGCCGCCACGGCTCACGTTTTGCCAACCCATTTTTACGGAAGGGTCTGGAGCCGGGGGAAGAGGCCTACCCTTAGGAGCTCCAGGCCAGCTCGGATGGCCGTGTTGGTGGGAACGCCCTCCTCGTCGTCGTCGCCCGTCCCCTCGATGGACTTGTTGACTTGTTTGATGAGAGCGCTGAGCAGAGCGATGGGACGGGACGGGGCACGGCACGGCGTTGAGGCCGCCGCAAAAACCGAGGGAGGGGCCGACCGGGCGTAAGCTTGCTTACCTGATGGACTCGGTGTCGATGTGGACGGGAGCGATTCTCTCCAAGAGGAACTTGACCATCTCCAAGAAGGGATTGCTGGGCTGCTTTGGACCACCTAGCTTCTTGGTGATGTCTCTCTGTATCCCAAAAAGGCGGGTCAACGTGGTGGACGTGGTGCAGAAGACGCTGCCCGGCCCGGCCCAACCCGACTGGACCGGACCCAACCCGACCGACCACTCACCACGCACACTTCGGCCTGCTTGCAGGAGCAGCAGGGACTGACCAAGGTCTCCAGCTGGTCCCGGACGCGCTCGTCGTCCTCCAGGACCTGTCCCAACTTCTTGACAAAGTCCTGAGACTTCCCCGGATCCGGGAGGTTCCCTGGGAGCCCAAGACGCGCTCAAATTGGCGGAGAGCCCCCTTGGCGGGCGGAGCGGCGAAAAGACGCAGTAGTTCCTTACGGGTAATGAGCATGACTTTGGCGAAAACGGCCTTGCTGGACGATTCCGACTGCCGACAAAAAAGAGAGAGAGAGAGAAAAAAAAAAGGAAGAAGGCAGAAACGTGAAAGCGTCGCCGCTGGTCTAGGCTGGGGCGCCCGGCTACCGCTTGCCCACCTTGGGTTTCTTGAGCAGATCCAGCAGGTCTTTGACGTAGTGCCTCAGCAGGTACTGAGACTTCCACATTTCATTCACAGCCCTGTGAGGATTAAGGAGGGGCACTCACAAAAAGCGGGGGGCCACTGGGCAAACGGCTTTATTTGCCGCCGCCGCCGCCGCCACCGCCGTCACTCCACTCACTTGACGGCGTTGGGGTCCAAGGTGGCGTAGAGGTAGTAAAGACACTTCATCCTTTCGGCCGTGTCCAGATTGTGCGGAACCATGTACTGGGCAAACACACGCTCCACCAGCAACCTGTACCAACCACACGGCGGGAGAGCGGAGAGGCTGGCGTAGTACACGTGGCGGCCCACGGAAATATGAACGACCCCCCCCCACCCCCAAGAGCACCTGTCGTCGATGCTGTTCTGGTAATAGATGTGCAGCAGCTTGTCTTTGATCCAGGAGATCTGCTTGGACGCCTCGCGCCCACCCTCGCCCTGCAACGAGTACTTCCTGTAGACGGACGCCAGGCCCATCATGGCCTCCTTGCGCACGCGCCACTGAGAAAAAGGGGAACCACGGTCAACGGCAAACGCCGCCAAAGGCGGGGCGGCGGCCGGCTCACCCTCTTGTCCAGCATGCGCTCTTTGACAAAGTCCAGCAAGGCGTCGTTGACCAGAGACAAGTCCTTCTTGGCGGCGGTGACGATGGAGACGATGACGTCGTGGCGAATGGCTTCCTCCGGGTCGTGGGAACGCACGCGCAGAAATTCTGACGGCGACACGTGGACAAAACTGCTATTTGGGAGCCGGCCGGTGGCCACCTTGGAGCGCGGCGGCTGCACTTTTAGCCCGGTGCCCATTTGTCCAAGCGCACGCTTGAAAACTTGAGCACATTTGAATGAAAAAGAGCCAGAGCCCAAAATGAAATGCGCTACCCGTGAGGTCTTTGGCCAGATCCGGATGGTTCATGAGACAATGGCTGGCAAACTTGACGCATTCCAGTCTGATGGGCACGTGGATGTCGTTGAACCTCGAGGGGAGCGAGAGGACCGCGCCGTTAATGCCAGCCCACTAGAGTCTCCACGGGGGGTGGCTCACCTGCCCAGGTAGCACTGCCACAACGGTTTATTCTGCGCCGCCAACTCCGAGTCCTTGGCGCCAAACATCTTGGCCAGCAGCTTGACCACCTGCAGCCTCTCGTCATTGTCGTTACTCTGCGGAGAGACGTTGTCGTCGTCGTCGTCGGAAGGCCGCCAAACGGGACGGCTCACTGACGGCACCCGTACCTTGAGCTTAAACTCCAGCTGCGGCAGCACGGAGAGCAGCAAGTGGCTGTCGATGTTGTAGAGCTCCAGAATCAAGTCGAACACGTGTTCGGACAGGTCGCTGACGGACGTTCTGCCCAGCATCAGCACCAGGTTGAAGAACTGACGCGAGCACAGACAAACGTCGGCGAGCCGTCCATCGCCAGGAGCGGGAGAAAAAGAAGAAAAAGAAGAAGAAAAATCCTCCATCTCACGTTGGTGATGTAAGGCTCGATGGCCTGAGCCGTCCTCTTCAGCAGAGCTTTGGCCAGGTCGTAGGCTTGCTTGTTCAGATTCTACAAAAAAACAAAAACAATCTTTTTGCCCTTTGACTTTTGTCAAGGCTCATCTCAACCCCTTTCAAGAGCCATCTGACAAAGCTTTTCATTCTACTCAACAACAAATCAAATGGAGGGCACTAGAAGTGATTTTTTTAGTGATGCAGTACCGCTTCTAAACTGCAGGGGTCTCAGCGAATGAGCGTGGATGGGAAGAAAAAAAAAAATATTTTTTTGTATGCGTTGTAGCATTCTTGGACCGACAAAGATCCAGTGCCATTCTACCATCCTTCGGTTTCGACACAGACCTTGTGCGCAGGCACCAGGTTGACCAGGACCGTATCCAGCAGCTCCTGCGACACGGTGTCGCCCTCGCAGATGATGGAGCTCATCAGGTCCACCATGTGCATGTGCACCTTCTGGTTGTGGCCGTTGCTACGGGAGCAAAGGAGACAAGCGCCTACGGCGTCGAGACCCCGGCCGGACCGAATGGGAAGGGCCCGCCGGGCCGGGCCAGGCCGGGACTTACTTGATGACCTGGAAGAGCGTGCGGTACAGCTGAGTGAAGATCTCGTTGCTGTCCTCCAGCTCAAAGCAGATGTTGTACGATTTGACCCAGGCGATGTTCTGCGCAGAGAAAGGGGACAACGGCCAATATGTACGCCACCACGCCACCGACGAGCACTCGGCCGGCCGAGGAGTCGCGCTTCCGGAAGGTGGCGAAAAGCCGACGCCGCACCTCCAGCAGGTAGAAGTATCTGTTGAACTGAGCGCTCTTTGTGTCCTCCAGACCTTTCAGTTGTCTGGTGATGAACATGAAAATGTCCTGCGGGGAAACCAAAAGGAGCCCCGATCAAGAGGTCGGCCAGGTTGGCGGAGGTCGGCAGAGGTCGGGCTCCGCTACCTTCAGCTTGTCGGGCGAGGTGAAGGGCGCTTCCGGAGCGTAGATGCGGAATATGTCGGCCAGGCAACACGCCACCAGCAGGCGCACGTCCTTGTCGGGGTGCTTGAGGAAGAAGTCCGAAGCCAGGTGCAGGGCCAGGTTCAGGTAGAGCTCCTTCTCCTCCTCCGAGTCCTGGTCCATGTCCATGAAGGTCTTCACCACCATCTGTAGGGAGGCGACAGACAGAGGTGTCACCCAACGGAGCGAAGAGTGCTCGCCGGGAGAAGAAGAAAAAGAGGAGGAAACGCGGCGCCGGGGACTCGCCTTGAGCCGACGGACGATCTCCTCCTTGGAGATTTTGTCGGAGATCTCCTTCACCCCGGGGGGGTAGGTGACCTTTCCGTCCGCGGCTCGAGCTTTAGAGTGAGCCATCCTTGGGAGCTCTTAACTGCCTGGAAAGAAAAATACCTTGACGTTAAACCTTCGGACGCCACGCGTGAAAATTCACCGCCAAATCAATTGAATGAATCGGACGTCTGTCGTTGTCGACAACCGCTAATGAGTTGAAATACCGTCAAATTTGACCCCCTCCCCACAAATTTTTTGGGCACGTCATCGGGGGTCGTAACCACAGTGTATTCCTGCTTCCATTCATTCTTTTGTCGCTACCTGTTTATCCCTACAATAAAGAAAGCAACCATTTAGTTCTATGCATTCCTTTCAAAGTCCATGAATTCAAATACAACTGGAGATCTTATTCCAGTGGCAAAAATTAAAAAAAAAACATCCTGTGACTGAGTGATTTCTTTAAATATATCTCTGCATCAAGGTTAGTAGTCAGTTTGTGTCAGCTGCCAGTGTGTATGACACGGTGTCCGTTTTGCGAGCAACCGTTCACGCAGCACACACAAAAACAATAAGAGTCACGGAAACACAACCATTGCTAATATTTTCTTGCCCTAAAGCACAAACAAGCAAGAGAATTCCAACCCTGGAACAGTCACATCTGCAAATGTTAGTTAAAACGAAAGTTTTCACTTGGCTGATTTTGAACAAATCTCATATTTCTCAATTTCAAAAAACACGAAAAACGTAAACACGTATCAATTGGATAGGAATCAGAATCATTGTTATGCCCCCTCCAGACGAAAAAATATGAATTCTGGACAATATTAAAACCCTGGTAAAAAAGATGAAAGTAAGTGGTAAAATAATAATTGAGAAAGAGAAAAGAACAAAAACGTTTGCCGAATCCTCTTTTTCATTGAGATTGTGAAACCTTGGACAGCTATTCCAGATAGCCGCTTAGCTTGCCTCTTGCTAGCTAGCTAATCTCGCTAGCGGTGAGCTAACGAGGCTAGCGGCGACAAGCTACGTGATGACAGAGGGAGGGAGGAAGGGTGGAAGGGAGGCAGGCGGGCGGGCGGACGGATGGACGGCAGCCTGCCTGCTGGGCTGGCTGGCTGGCTGGCCGGCCACTAACAAAAATATCACCCCACAAAGCCACCACTTGTCCATTAAAACACCCCACGGACGCCCACATTTGCCCGGCCGGGCGGCTCTGCCGTACGAGCGCGGACATGCTAACATTTAGGAAAGCAGGGGGAGGAGGAGGAGCAGCACCGAGCGAAACCGAGCCATGAGCGCGCAGGGACGGACGCAGCAGCCGAGCCAGGCGGGCTGAGGCTCCAGCTCCCAGGCACGGAAAGCGGAGCGCCCGCACAGAGGTCTCGGCCGTCTCCCCCCCGCTTCCCCACCGCCCTGACGGTGTACGATAGGTTTGTCCGAGCCGCCTTGACTTGTCCGCAAACGCAAACGAAGGCGGCCGTGATGGCGTTTCGCTACCTGTTTGCGTCGAATCGCGCTCGGTCAGTCGCCGTCCTCCTCTGCAGCGCTCTTCCCCCTCCTGGCTCCAAAATGGCGCCAACATGCGAACGATCACTGCATTCGCCCGTCTCGTCGGCCGGGCGAGCAGCGCCACCCGCTGGGGCTCCGGAGAAGTTCGTCAGTAGAAAGAAAAAAAATCACACGATGCACCATGGACATGAACAGAACACTACTCAAGTGAAGGAAACTAGATTATGGCCAGCGAAAATGAGCACAGCGATTTCTCCGACCACCGAAGCGACTTTGGCCCCCTGCAAACATGTTTGGAAGCGTCCATTCGTCCGTCCCCCTGCAAGCAAATTGGCACCGTCCATCCGTCCGGTCGTCCCCCTGCAAGCAAATTGGCACCTCCGCTGGACCTGTTTCCAATCATCTAATTGGCACAAGTGACGTAAAGGCGAGCGGGCGCGGCCGCCCTGGATTCCACTGTGCGGGATGGAGGGCTTCCAGTCTGCCTTCCCCCCTCCGCTCGGGCTGTGCGGCGCCCCCGCTGCTCCCGCTGCCCCCGCGGCCCCCCTCCGCTGGGCCAAGCGGGAGGCGCGTTTCGTCACGCCGTACGGCCTCAGCTACTTGGAACTGTGCAGGGCCGCCTTTGCTCAGGCTCAGGCGGGGGCGGGTGCGGCCAGCGCCCCCCCGACCCGGGACTGCGGCGTGCAGGTCAACGCTAGAGTGGACAAGCCGGTGCAGTGCTCCCTGGGGCCCAAGACGCTGCTCGGCCAGGAGGACGGCGACCGCTCCCCGTGTGAAACGGCACAGCAGGAGGAGGAGGAGCAGCAGGAGCACAAGGTGAAGGTGCAGGAGGTGAAAAAGCAGCACAGCGGGAGCACGGCGCCTCCGGGCGGCAGGTTGCTCCTCCTCCTCTCCCGGCCGCCGTCCGTCTACTCGCGTCTTTTCCATCGCGGCGAGCCCAAGTCACGAGAGGAGGGTGCCGAACATCTGGACGGGGAAAAGCGCCAGTCCCCGTTACCTGCCACTCACAAGGCCTCCAATCTACAGGTGGAGTAACACTGGCCAATAAACAAACAATCATTCTCGCTCCATCCAAATCTGGCAACAATAATGACAACCAAAAATGTCCCAATTGGCATTTAGAAGAAATGGGGGGAGGGTTAGAATAAAAAAAAACAGGTAGGCCAGTGTCGTGTAGGGAAGCCATTGGGACCAATGTTTTGCTGTTGTTTTTCTGGATCACCATACAGTTTCTGGAGCAAAAGTACGGCTTCTTCCACTGCAAAAAGTGCAACATCCGGTGGGAGAGTGCTTTCGTGTGGTGCATCCCGGGAACCAACAAGGTGAATTGGCGTGGGAAGGCCACCGAGGCCAACCACGTCAGGGGAGTGGGCGCGCTTTCACACCTCCCACCTCCGTCGTGGCAGGTGTACTACAAGCAGCTCTGCCGGAAGTGTCAAGTGGGCTTCAACCCCTACCGAGTGGAATCCATCGTATGCAAGGTAGGAAAGAAGGCCAGCACATTGCACGTGGTCCGTCCGCCATTTGCTGTTGTGGCGTAGGCAAGCGATTGGGGCGGGGGAAAAGCCAGCGCTTTGCACGTGGTGGTTCGCCCGCCATTCCAAGTGATTGGGACCCGTGTCGTTGGTTCAGGGCTGCTCGGAGACGTGCTGCGTCTGCGAGAAGAAGCAGAGGCACATCAACATGACCAGGCCACACCGCCAGGATCTGTGCTGCCGATGTCGGGGCACCAAGATCTCCTGCGACGCCACCTACAGCTTCAAGTACGTCTTTTGACCTCGGCCCAGCTGCTCCCTTGTTGCTTTTCTAAAAAAAGAAATAATAAAGTGAAATTTGCATCTCAAACACGCGCTTCTTTGTCACAAGGGAAGAACGAGGCGCTCTACTTGTTTCGCTAGGCCGCCGTCGGTCAACCGTTCCCGAGAAGGATTGATTCCATGAGCTGATTATTAGTCAAGGGAGACCCAAACGACAGAATATTTGGACTTTTCTCTCCTTTACTTTGAACACCGAGGTGGACAAAATGGACGGAACAAAGGCTGTAAAAGTATTTACAAGGTGGACAAAAACGACTACAATTTCAACCTAAAAAGCGTTTTTTTTTTTTTCACCTTAACACCCTTTTTTTTCTTTAAAATGTGCAATTTCTCATTGACTGGCATTGCGCACGTATCCAGAACACACACACACACACACACACTCACCCCCGCGCACACACACACACACACGTGAGCTTAAAGCTCCTTCAGTAGCGCGTACAAAGGAATCGTCTTTCAGAATAAGCGGTAATAAATACACCCTAAGGGACGCATGCAGGTCACGATCGCGTTTTTTTTTACAGCCGCCGGCGGACCACTTGCTACAGTTCCAACTTCTCCACCAAGTACGATGGGCGCCAACGTGTCTCTTGGCCTTTCCGTCGTCCGTCTGGCTATTCCAGCGCTCAAGTATCACTTCCTCCCGTAGGTCCGTTTTAAGTGCAATCGGTCAAAGTCGAAACGGGTGGACGCCTCCCACGGCTGGCTTTCCGCTTCAACGAGATCCCACCACTCCAAATGGATGAGACGACCCAAGATGATGGCAGACCTCTTAATTGCCCCAAAAAGTCGAATGGTGGGGTGGCGACGTGGAGTTCCCTTCCTCCGCTACTTCCGCTTTGGATGTTGAAGCTCCGGCCAAACGGCGTCCGGCAAAAGCGGGGGCGTTCCGTGTCTCACGTCTGGACGTCGGGGGGCTCCTTGGCTCTCGGGAAGGGAAGGACCAAGTGTCCCACTTTGCCCAGGTAGCGAGACGGGGGCACGGCGGGGCAACAGCAACCCCACCAGGCCGCCCCCTCGGGGCCGGGCTCGCGAGTCGGGACGGGGGACGGAGCCGGGATCATTAGGTGGCACGGGGAGAGCGACCGAGGCAGGTACCGGCAGCGAGGGGCGTAGGGCGCCGCGTCCGAGTACGTCGACGCGTCGGGTGGACACGCCACGGTCGGCAGGACGTCCCGCTCGACGCCCCCCCGAGCGGGACGCCTTCTCCGGGCGTCCGAGCGCAAAAGACTCGGGATGAGGTCCGGGACGGGTCGGGCCGGGAGGTACCGGGAAGAGGCGGCCTCGGGGTCCTCCCGGCGAGGCGCCGCCGTCAGAGGCTGGTCCCGGAGGCGCTGGAGTCGGGGAGGTAGGCGGTGACCACGCGGTAGCCCCGGGCGCGGCGGATCATGTCGCGGATCTCGCCGTTGAGCTCCAGCAGCTTGGAGCAGATCAGGCCCAGGTCTTGGCGGGAGCCCACCAGGGCGATGGTGCCCGTCTGGCCCAGGGTCTGCTGCCGGAAGTACACGTTCAGCAGCGTCTGGACCTCCTTCTCCGAGCCGCCGCCGAACACGCCGCGAGGCCACCGCCGCCTGCCGCAAACAGCGCGCGGTGAGTCGCCCGGCGCTCGGATGGCGCCTTTTCCCAGACGGCGTCCCCCTTTTCTTTGGGCCCACCTGCACTCCCGAATGTAGCGGACGGCTTTGGCGAACTCGCGGTTCCGGAGACACTCCAGTACGGCCTTAACCGCCGCTTCGGACGAGGGGAAGCCCGGCGCGGCGGCGACGGGCGCCGAGCTCTCGCGTTCCAGGTCGCCGACCAGCGCCGCCTCGGCCGCCTCCAAGCTGGCGCGCAGATCGCTCAGCTCCCGCGACATGTTCAGCAGCTGAGGGGGGCAAAAAAAAAAGTAGAAGGGCCGAGGACGTTGGGGACGAGCCCGCCTGCCCACCCGCCCGGTCGACGGCACTCACCTCGGGCACGGAGCTGATGGCGTGGACCTGGCCGATGAGCGAGCAGTAGGACTGGAAGAGGAGCAGGAGCTGGAAGTGAAGCTTGTAAAGCCTCTGACACAGCTCCAGTTGCTGTGGGAGCCACAAGTCGCGAGGTCAGTCGTCAAACACCGTACGGCGTCCGGAGCGGCGACGGAGGAGGAGGAGGAGGAGGAGCGGGAGGAGGAGGAGGAGGAGGAGGAGCGGGAGGAGGCGGCGGTGGCGGCGGCACTGAGACGGAACGCTGGCGTGCACGCGTGCATGCGGGGAGGGCGAGCGATTTGACTCGGGAAGGAGGACTTACGGCTAGAGACTCCATTTGCTAGGCGGCGTGTTAAAAGGGAGAAAAGAGCGGCAGTCAGTGAGTGGGACGGACACACGCTGCTGGGGTTAGCTAACCCGGCCGGCCGGATGGCCGGCCGGGCCACTTTCATCAGACCGACCGACGTCTTTGTCAACTAAGCCGTAACTTTGCTCCACTATTGAGATGGAGACCCACCCCACCCAAAATTTCACGTGGACGCCAGGGCTAACGTTGGCCACGCGGCGGACGCGAGCTAGCTAGTGCGTGCGTCTCAGCTAACTGTTAACAAGTGGTTCCAGCTACCGGTTTAAAGATGCGAGCGGACTTCCAGGCGTTTGCTCGCTTTCTTTTGCTTATGCAAAAAAAAGGCTATTTGCGAACATTGTTTCTCCCGGTTAAGCCTGCTTCCTAATTCCCAATTCTGTTCTTTATCACGCCGGTCAAGCAAGTCGGTAGCAAACACGCCAACGCCACCTTCTTTTGCTCTGGAGCAAAAGCACTTTTTTTCCCCCTTTCAAGCACAAATGTGGTGTGAAACACCCACGCCAGCGATGCCTACTTTCTCCTCGGAGTCTCCGGGTTGACAGGTGACCACGCCGTCGCTGGGGCACCTGGGAAACGAGTCCTTGCAGCTGCGCAGCCACTGCGGGGGCACCAAAGAGCACATTTTCTCCACCCCGTCCGTCCATCCCGGGAATATCAGGAGGTGGGGGCGCCTTACCGTGACGGCCGCGTCCTCCCTGCTGTTGTACGTGTCCAGGTACTCCTGCAGCTCCAGCGCGCTGAACTTCATCTTCTCCAGGAGGCCGTAAGACATAATCTACCCCCCCCAAAAAAGCAGCAAACAAAAGGTGAGCCGGGGGCCCGGGGACCGACCCGCCGGCGGCACGCACCGTGTCGGCGTCGATGTAGATGGTGGGGCAGTCGGAGCAGGTGGTCAGCATCTGGGAGGACTGGAGGAACTTGGAGCCCATCCCCCTCAGGCCCTCGCCCAGGTAGGAGGCCACGTCCGTGGTTAGCGTGCAGAACTTGCCCTGCAGGTCCTGCGGGAGGACAATTTCAAGCGGGGGGAGGAAGCACCAGGCAGAGATCCCGGCCCCGCTTCCGGACCGGATGCCTCACCCTGAAGAGCGACGAGAAGACCTGGAAGGTGTAAACGGCGCAGGAGCCGTCCGAGTCGCTCACCAGCTGGCTGACGTGACAGCGCCACGCCTCCTCGGCGTCGTCGCAGACGGCCGGCTGGAAGGCGGCCAAGATGGCCGAAAAAAAGGGGGACGGCGGGGGCGGGAAGCCCAGGTCCTCCAGGTCGTCGCCGTCGTCGTCCTCGTCGCGCAACCTGCCACCGCCGAGCGGGCGCCGTTGAGTGGCTCGCCCGGAGGAAGTGCTTGGGCTCGAATGGCTTCGCACCTGGGCAGACGGCTGGGATCCAGAAAATCCAGCGGCGCTTGGCGGCGATCCGGGTGAGGCGCCGGCGGCTCCAAGGTGAAGCTGTCGCCGCCGTCCGAGCCGGCGGCGAGCTCGCCCGTGCTCAGCGACAGATCGTCGTCTTGAGCCCGCGTGTCGTCCTCCTCGTACGCCGCCTCCGCCTGTCAGTGACGCACGGTCAAACCAGGGCGGACGCCCTACGTGTGCGCGCGGCCTAGCCGGCGCTCACCCGGCCGTCCCCCAGGCCGTCATGCGGCAGTGGCGGCGGCTGCGGCGGCTGCGGCGGTGCCGCCTCCGCCTCCGGGCCCTTTGCGAAGAAGCGGGAATCGGGCGACGCGTCGTACGACGTGGACAGGGAGTCCGTACGGTTGGTCTCGTCCGACGGAGACGGATTGGTCTGAAAGAGGACGGCGGGATGAGGTGCGAGGAAAGACATTTTGGCCATCCGTCGGAACCGGGAGGAAACCGATGGTTTTCGGCATTTCGAGCGCTCAAATACGTCATGACACTTTAAAAAAAAGACAAATGTCTCATTTTTTGGGGGACGTAACGGAATATTTAGAGCTGAAGTTAAACAAATGTGACGCATACGCATTACATTGCAATTTCCGTCATTTGCTGGGACCAATTTATCGGACGGCAGATTGAACGCGCTTGGATCCCTCTAGCTAAACAGCTAGCGATATCGACAAGGGTCGGTCGGAGGCGTCCGCTTACCAACTGCGAGTGCGAGAGGCTTCGGCTGGCGGAGGACTCCTCCTCCTCCTCTTCCTCCTCTTCTTCCTCCTCCTCCTCTTCGGAGGACTCCTCGGAATCGCGCGCATCTTCCCGTCCCAGGCTGGGCGTGCTGCCCGAGTGCTGGCTCTCCTCCAGCAGATCGCCCAGCTCCGTGCTGTCCAGGGATCGGCGCCGCACGCCCCAGTTGAAGTTGTCCACCGTCTCGCCCTGAGGCCAGAGCGCTCGTCGGTGTTGGCCGCCGACTCGGTCAAGTCGGCCGAGGTGGCGGGCAAACTCACCTGGAGCTCCTGAGCGGAGCGAGCGGCAAGGGGAAGAAGAAGAAAGGAGAAGATGCTTGCTTAAGCACTGAAGGCTATCTCCCATTCATGCCACATGCTCGTCTTATGGCTTAAAGCCTTCAAACTATGCCACAAAGTGGGCCGCTTTGTGCTTTGCTTCCAACCTCTAAAGAGGAAAGCTTTCCACCACTCTGGTATGTAACAAGCGCAATCAGTGGATTGGCGTCAGGCTTGTTACAGCCCAACCCAGGTGGCTTCCACTTCACTTTGCGTGGGCTTTGTCCGTGCCGGCCGGATGGCACGGAAGGAAAAAGCCGCACTCGCGGCTTTGCCCGACCCCGCCCGGGCGGGGTGTTAAAGCCCCGGGCCCAAGTCAGGGGTGGCCAACTCCGGTCCGCGGTCCGTATCTCCCTCCTCTAGCGACCGGGCCGGATTAACCCCGGGAAACGGCGGCCGGCCTCCTCACCTCGCCGTCCTCCAGCTCCACGTCCAGGAAGTCAAAGTCTCTGAAAACCCGGAATTGCTGCTCGCTGGCCGTGTCGTCCAGCGTGTCCTCCCTGGTGCCGCCCTCTTCGGAGGAGACGGCGCTCTCGCGCACCTCCATCATCATGTCCAGGTCGCCGCAGGACGAGAAGATCACCTGGCGGGGGCGGGGAGAAAAGGCGGATGCGATCGGTCCAAAGGCGCTCTTCCCCTAACCTTTGGCGGAGCGAGCGAGCGAGCGAGCGAGGCGGCTTACCGACGGGTTCTTTGTAAGTCCAACTTCTTGTCCGCACAGGGAAAGAACATTGACCAGTTTTTCCCTGGTGCGCTTCTGCATAGAACACATGCAAATAATATCAAGTGGAGCAGCGGATGCACGGAGGCACCGACGCACCGACGCACCTGAATGGCGGTTGGTCAGCAAGTAAAAAAAAAAAGCCCAAGAGACGCACGCGCGCGCTACCTACCTGAGAATAGTGCGGTTGCCTCCAGCTGACGGGAACCAAGACGGCGTTGGAGTTGGAGCCGGACGAGGCGGAGGACGCGCTGCGAGCCACGGCCGCCGCCCGGGCCTTGCCGTCCCTGCCGCCGGAACCCTGGAGCGCGTCGAAGCGCCTCCCGATCACCGGCGTCTGCGGTCCGAGGGAGCCCGAGAACACGGCGCGTCGGCCTCAGACGGAGCCGGCTTCCCAAAAGGGCGCATTTCCGGGCCCGGTCGCTCCGGCCTCACCTCCGAGATGTCAAAGGTGAAGTCCAGGGTTTTCCCGGGGAGCGCCTTGGCCGAGCCGTCCCACACTCGGCTCACCTCCAGGTCGGAGAGGTCGCCGTGGGCGCGGCCGGGCGCCGGGCGCGCCGCCGGGTGCACCAGGCTGGCCGAGCGCGACACCACCAGCTTCAGGATGTTCAAGGCGTCTTTCCAGTGCACCGTCTGACGGACACAAAGTGGAAGCGACGGGGGTTGTGCCGTCACTAGCGGCACTTGACTGCGATCCACGGATTGCTTGGACTTGAGTGACATGGCAGACTGGACTGGTGGAAAGGGGACTTCTTTATGGCTTGGAACCAGAAGCAAAGCTTTCCTCTTTCCAGCTTGGAACCAAAACCTGCACCCCCGCCGCGCCCCCAGCCGTGGGCCAGCCGCAGTTGGCCCATCCCCGATGGCTCCGATTCAACACTCACTTGCACAAACTTCTCAATGGTTTTGGTGACGTCGGCGTTGAACGGCTTGACGTGCACGGCGCTCAGGTCCATGTGGCTCAGCAGGCAGTAGATGATTTGCAGGAGCGACTGCTGCATGTTGGGAAGGCCTTTGTCCAGCAGCTGCACCACAACGCGCCACCGTGACGTGGATGGTTAGATATGACGGGGAAGACCGGCAGCCCGCCGCCCAGCCGCGCCCGCCGCACCTCCGCCATGTAGGTGACCATGCTGAGCGTGATGTCCGAGAAGGCCTCGTGGAGGTAGCGGCACACCACGCTGACCCAGGAAAAAGGGTCCCGGGTGTACGATCGCGTTTTGTACAGCGTCATGACGTGGGCCAGGTGGGAAAGCTTGGTGTTCTTCTCCCCCAAGCACACCTGAGCGCAGACACGGCAAAGACGGACCGCGGACGGACGGTCAAGTGGGGGAGCCGTCGGACGAGGGTCGTGGGCTTCGCTTCACCTGCGCGATCCTCTCGGCGCTCTCCTTGCAGAACTGCGTGGGGTGTCCAAAGTGCTGCACCAGGTGGGGCAGCAGACACAGCACATTGAGCGGGAACCCTGAGGGCGGAGGGCAAGTGCGGGTCAGGTGGGCCGAGCGGCGTGGTGGGGAGGATGCGCCTACCCAGCGATTGCGAGCTGTCCACCACGGGCACGCGGGACACCGGCGTCAGCTGGCAGAAGAGCTGCAGGGTGAGGTCCGACGTGGCCTGGGACGTGAAGCCCTTGAGCAGAAGGTGCTGGATCCCCGAGAAGCCGCTCCAGCGCAGCTGAGCCTGGAGCTTCTCCAGACGTTCGCGGTTCTCCGACCGGTCCAAAGGCACCTGTCCACGAGTCAAGCGGGGGTTAGGGGGGCACTGTTAGAGCGCGGTGTTCCCCAAACTATTCCAGAAAGGGCCAACTGAGCGACGTGGGTGGGTGCGGGTTTTGGTTCCAAGCTGTCAGAGGAAACCTTTCCACCAATCTGTTATCCTACAAGTGCAGCGGGTGCTTCTTGTTCCAGCAGAAACCTCACTGGTTCAACTGTTTGTGTTGGATCAGTTGGAACAAAAACCTGCACCCACAGCGGCCCACCACTTTGGAGACCTCCAGAGTCTGGAGGGTTCCTCGGGGCATATTCAAACGGTAACCAAAAGATAAGCCTCTCCACCCCCCAAAAAAATCATTCCAATTAAGACCCGTGATGAGCATGAACATTTTGGCTCACCCCATGGATATCCCACCTTGGATAAGAGCTTATGCACCAGGCGAAGTGACATCTGGTACTCAAACTCAAAATCCGACTCCATGAGCGAGACGGCCACCCAGAAGACGGTGGCCAGTATGGAGGACGGGTGCGACGCGTGGCCGGGGTCCGACAGGACGCTGGGATCGATGCGGTTGGCGGAGGAGGCGCAGGAGCCGGGCCCCCTCCCCGAGCGCGCCAGGCCCTGGCTGTTGCAGGCCTGTGGGCACACGTGCACATTTTAGCTCAAGGTCAGCCCGGGCCGGCCATCGGACCGGCCATCGGACCGGCCATCGGACCGGCCATCGGGCCCAGGCGGGCGGCCTCTTGCCTGGATGCGGTCCAGGGTGGCGCTGCGAGGCGGGTCGCTGGACGGGTAGCCGCATTCGCCAAACTTTTTGGGCACCGAGTAGGAGCGCTGGTGGCGCTGCGACGACAGGCCCGCCGAGCCGGGACCGAAGTTGAGCTGCCCCGTGCTCTTGCGGTTCATCAGCTTGTCGCTCAGCGCAAAGTCGGGGGAGGACGTCCTGGAAAGAACGGCGCCGCTCGTCGACGGGCCTTCGGAGTGGCTATCCCGGCCGGTGCCGCCCACGACCGGCCCCCGACCCACCTGGTCAGCGCCGCCATCAGGTCGCTGTTCTTCAGACACTCGGCCAGGTTGACCACCACCGACTCCAGCGTGAGCAGCACCTCCATGACGTAGCCCTGAAAGCCAGCGACGTGAAGGAAGGAAGGAAGGAAGGGGGGTGCCAAAGCTCGGCCGGCCGACGCGCCCGCCGGCCCGTCCGCCCGCGACGCTCACCTGCACCTCGTCCCCGTGCTCTCCCACCACCTCGACGAGCCGCGACACCAGGTCGGAGACGGCGTGGTTGTTGATGGGCTGCTTGAGCGCCCGGAACATCTGGAAGGAGCGGCCGGCGTAGTGGCGAGACGAGCTGCACAGCGCCGTCTGCAGGGCCACGTCGCTCAGTTGCTGCTCCAGGTGGAAGTCTGCGTGGCCAAAAAGCCTTCTGGGACCGGCTTCCCCAAGCGCTACCTTCTCCCGCGTTGGCTTCCTGCGCCAACTTCCCATGCCAACTTCCCGCGCCACCGCCTCCACCCGCGGTACAACCCTCGACACGTCCGGCCGGAGCCTCACCCGACTTGGACTCCTTGAAGACGGAGATGACGTGGCGGAGGAAGTTGGAGAGCTGATCCGTGCTCTTGGAGTTGGGGTTCTTGGGCGCAATGTCTTCGTGCGCCCACAGCGGGCCCGCGCCTCTGAGCAACGACAACACGGTACTCCAGGCTCTGCGCCCGCCACCGATAGCACCGCACGCCACGTCACACCTCGGCTAGGCTCGGCGGCAAAGGTTTAGGATCGACGGGAACGCGTGTAGGGGAATTTGGAAAAAAAGCCCGCCCGCGTCCCACCCATATCTTTGTATCGTCCGCTCCCGACAATTGCGGCACGATCCGGCGGGCGCCCCGGCGGGCGCCCCGGCCTCGCTCGTACCTGCCGGAGAGGAACTCGATGAGTTTGTTGGTCTTCTCGTCCGTTTCGTCGGGCACGTCCTCCAGATCCTCCGGCTCGTCCGGCGCGACCGGGGCCAGGTGCCCGAGGCTGCCGCCCGAGGACGAGTTGGAGCCCAGCCCGGAGCCCAGCCCGGAGTCCGCCGTCGGCGAGGCCCGCCACGCCCGCAGGAAGTCGGGCACGTCTGCGGCGGGGGAAACCGGCGTGAGACGTGGTGACGGAGAGCCGGCGGCAAAGATGGAGAGCGGGCCGAACTCTCACTGGAGTGTCGGGGGTCGCGGTCGCCGCCGCAGCCCGACTTGACGGTGAGGGTTTTGTTGTCGCCGCTCTCTCTGGTCATCATCAACACGGAGGCGATGACCTGGAACGGAGGAGCGCCAGAATGAGCGGCCGTCGGCGGAGAAAAGGGCGGCGGCGGGCCGGCTCACCTGGAAGTTATTGTTACACGACAGCGCGATGAGGAGGTGCAGCAGGAGGCGCTTGCTGTGCTCGTACACTTCCGGCCTGTAATGGTCCAGCCCTGAGGAGAGACAACTCCTGGGAGGGTGACATTTTTCACCTCACCCGCCTGGCACCGGGCCCTCCACCCTGTGGCTGGAATGAAGGGCTCGGACACGATCGGGACTCTTTGAGGGAGCTTTCTTTCTACGGTGGCGTCACGGCGGATCACGGGGCTCCCATTCCATTTCCAATTGCTTGGGGCTAGAGGCTTTCCTCCGTGGGCTTCTACTGTAAACCCTCTGGACCAAAACGATAAGGTGACGAACGCTCTCTGGTCCCGACAAGAAAATGAGCGCTTTATTTTGCCGTGTGGATTTCGGCGCCGGAGGGTCCGAATGCCAAGTGACGCGCGGCCAAATACCGATCCGACGCGACGTTATTTGAGCTCCTCCTCCGTCGGCGTGTTACGTGAGGTGTTTGGGTGTGGGTACCTAAGAAAAGAGCGTGCAGCAGCAGCGGAAGGTGCAAGGCCCAATCTTCTCTCACGCTGTGATCCACCACCATTTCCGTCATGAAGATGACGGCCACGTTACACCTAGACAACGGCACACGCGATTGGCGACACCGTCCGTCCCTCCCTCCGTCCGTCCGTCCCTTTTGGCGGCGGGACTCGCCTGTGCAGGGGTCCCCTGGGCGTGATGGTCTCGGGCAGGTAGTCCACCAGGGGCGCCCAGCAGCCGCCGTTGATGGGCATGGGCAGCGGTTGGGGGCGGTTGGTCTCCTGGACGCTCAGCAGCCAGGCGGCGTGCGGCGGGAGAGGGTCGCCTGCGGAGGCGGGGTTCGGGGTTGAGAAAGGAGCCGAACTCTGCGAAAGGAAGGAAAGAAGGAAGGCGAGCGGGCCAAGCCACGTACTCTTCTCGTCCTCGTAGGAGCCTCCCGAGCTGTTGCTGTAGCGGGACTCCAGCCTATTGTGCGCCCTGGCCCTGCTGCAAGGCAGGCGCGCGTGCTGGTCAGCGCCGCGTAGATTGACAGAAAAATGGGAGGAGCGAGCGAGCGAGCGAGCGAGCCACTGACCGCTCTTCGCTCTCCCGGACTAGTTTGCTTTCATCCATGTCTGCCAGGGCGTCCTGCCCCACCACCACCGTGTTGCTGCTGGAGGCCGTGCCTGCACACCAAACGGTAGCGCGCCCGTCATTTTCCCACCGTCGGGCGGCGGCCAACGGCCGGGCGGCGGCCGATGGCCGGGAGGCGGCGGCGCCCGCGCTCACCCGTCTGCGAGGTGGGCGCCTTGTTGCTGGCGGCGAAGCGGTAGAAAGGCGGGTTGTCGCAATGCAGCACCACGGGGTTGACGGGGTCCGTCTGCTGAAGCTCAAACAGGAGCTCCTCCATGGTCTGGATGGTGTTGTTCCGACACAAGTAGATGACCACCTTCTTGATCTGCAATCGCCAGTGGAAAAAAAGACAAAAGACTTCCTTCCCCCTTTTCAAATAAAATATGCCTTGTTTTAAAAAGTGTTGACATTTTTTTTTTTTTAGATTTGTCAACATCGGACGCCATTTCTTTAGCGGCGGGCGCGAGCGGACTCACGTAAGGCAAGAGCGCGGTGTCGCTGCTCACTCCGCACAAGCTGACCAGGAACTGCAGGGTGATCCTCAGGTTGTTGCTCCAGCGTTCGTTGGACACCAAGGCGTTCCAGGCGCTCTCCATCTCCGGCCCCGGCACCTCGTCACCGTACTACGGGGTGGCAAAAAGGTCTTCGGGTCGCAGGCGGGCCGACCGGTTCCGTGGCCGCCGCCCCCCCCCCCCCCCCCCCCCCCCCGCCTCTCCCGCTCGCTACCTTGGCCGTCATGAACATCAGGTTGTTGAGCACCAGCGAGGTGGCTTGCAAGGAGCCCCAACCGTTGCCCCGGAGGAAGAGCGAGACGCCGGCCAGGCCGGGGGCCGCCACGCGCCCGACCTCCCCGTCCGGCGTGCAGGGGCCCGAGGACGGCGGCAGGAGGCCGGCGTCCACCAGCTCCATGTTGCCCAGCCAGGGCAGCAGGTAGGACAGCATGATCTGCTGGCCGTTGGAGTGAGTGCTGGGGAAGCGCTGGCTGACCTCTGGAAGGACGACCGGGGGGGGGGGGAAAGCGCACGCCGTGACCACCGGGGGGCGCTTCCCGGAGAAAAAGCAATACGGGAGGCCACATACCGGAAAAGAGGGGCAGCGTGAGCTCCGGGTACATGCTGGCCAGCTGGTTGGAGAGCTGCGACAGGTTGACGCTGTAGAGAGGCGGCAGGGGCCCGTGCGTCCCGTACAGGATGTTCCCGGGCCTCTGCTCCACCGTGCGCTTGGAATAGGCGTGCAGCTTGGACTCCAGCACCTGAAGCACGGCGGCGGCGACGGCAGGCAGGTGGTTCGCCTATCCTTTATTTGGGCGGGCGCCACCGATAGGCGCAGGCGGGCACCCACCTGCATCAGCTGCATGGAGATCTCGTAGATTTCCCGGCTGGTGTCCGAGGCCTTGAACAGCACCAGGTTGAGCAGCGTCACCAGGTCGCACGGGTAGTTCCTAGCCACCCCCCCCCCCCCCAAATTAAAAAAAGCACACAAAAGGCCGCCCTTCGCGACACCTTGACTTCTTCCCCGTACCTGTTGCCGCACACGGTGGCGATGGCTTTGAAGCAGCCGGACGCCAGCTGGCAGGAGCCCGTGAAGCAGCGGTCCACGGCCCAGCTGAACAAGTTGCTCTGGTCCGGGTTGAGCTCCAAAAGCAGAATCACCACCTCGCAGCCCAGACGGTGAACCTGCCGCGGCAGCGCAGTGGCTCGCCGGCTGGCCTTAAGCTCCTCCTCCTCCGATGGGAAGGGGCCCGCGCCGCCTACCCACCCGCTTGTCGTGGCAGGCCAGGATGTTGTCCAACCATTTGTAGAGGTAGCCGTCGGCGGACAGGCCCACGTTGTCAAACACCGGACCGCAGCACAGGACGGCGGACATGGCCTAAGCGCGCCATTTTTTTTTAGGTCATAGGTCAGCCGAGGTGAGGCGAGGGGGGTGGCGAGGAAGGCGGCGAGCCCACCTTGAGGGCGCAGTACTGGTAGCGAGTGATCCGATGGTTGCGGTCGCTGTAGCGATCCAGGGGCGTGAACATGACGCTGAAGGGCCCGGCCCATTGGCTGAAGAGGATGAAGAGGTGGTGGCGCAGAGACTGCTGGGGGAAGAGGAGGCGACGCTGGTGGACTAAATGGAGGGAGGGAGAGAGAGTGAGAGAGAGAGAGAGAGTGAGTGAGAGTCGACACATTGATTCCCAGACCGGCTGGCCGCTAGCCGCTGGCCGCTCGCCACTCGCCACTCACCAGGCACGCACTGGACGAGGTTGGCCACCGTACCGCTGAAGTGCGCTCGGATGTCTTTCAGCACCTCCAGCTCCTTCTCGTTCTCCGCCTCCAGGAGCATCCGCGTCAGGTCCACGTACTCCAGGAAGAGAGCCCCCAGCGCCAGCGAGTCGCGCTCCAGCGCCCCGTTGGTGCTGCCCACCAAAGCAAAGAAAGTGGTGTGGGCCGGTGGGTGGGCCGTAAAAGCCCGCAAAGACACGGCAAACGGATGGCGGCGGATGGAGCTGAAAGCGCCCACTTCCCAAAGTCCTTTTCTATCGCACCTGTCGCTGATGACGCCAGCGTTGGCCAACAGTTCAAAGATCCTCAGCAGCTGAAGTCGGAGAAGATCCCTCCTCTCTCGTCGCTTCTTGTTCTTGGGGGTGGAGTTAAAAAAAAAAAAAAAAAAAGAAGAGAGCGGGTAAGCATGGAGTCACCTTCTCCCGACAGCCACCGGATCATCTACCTCTGGTCGACGTTCCAGAGCCTCCTTCATGAGCGGGTGGAGCTCTTCCATCAGCTCCCTGGAAAGGAGGAGAAATGACAACCCGAAAGGAGCCTGCCCCCCCTCCGTAAAAAAAAAAGAAGGGGCGGCCGCACCTGAAGACCAGCGCGTTGGTGCAGCCCAAGCCCAACACCAGCGACTCGGTGATCTCCAGGCTCTCGGCTCTCATCAGCGGAACCAGCTGCTTCAGAAGCCAGGCCACCGACGGCGTGCCTATCACCTGTATTGGCCGCCACGGATAGGACAAAGGAGATAAGAATGTCAACTGGATAAAGGGGGCCCACGGGGCAAAGGACGCGCCTTGTTGTCGTAGGTGACGCTGCCGTCGGGCGTAGTGGCCACGATCTCGGGGGTGGACGCTCGGAGGTGCCCGGGCGACATGATGCTGGGCTTGGCGACCCCCAGGCACAGGATGAGGTAATTCCGCCACAGAGACATGGAGTTGTCACCGGAGCTGGCCGTGCTGGTCTTTTTGGCGTTCACCGGGCTGCTGCAAGGAACGGGGACAAGGTGAGCGTCCGCGTCCGCCGTGAGAAGAAGCGCCAGGCGATGGCACCCGCCGCCAGAAGAAGGACGGGGTCGGCGTCCCCCCCCCGCTCTTCCCGCCGCCCGTCCACGTACTTGGGGTCGACCAGCGGCAGCAGCAGCTGCACCCGTGTGAAGGCGTAAGGCCAGGCGTAGCCCAGGGCCACGGGGCAGTGCTTGGGCAGGTGCTCCTGGCGCAGGAAGATGTGGAGGCACAGCACCCAGGGGTCCTTCAGGCACTGGGCGAAGATCCACACGTGGCTGGGGCTCTTCACGTCGTAGGAGCTGCTCACCAGCCGCGCCGTCCACTCCACCAGCCACTGCAGGTCCACGTGGTGGCTCGCGGGCAAAGTGGACTGCGGGGACAAGATAAAAGCAAAGCGTGCCGCCACGCCCGGATGAGAGGTGGCGGCGGGGGCGGCGGGGACGCCGGCCGCGGCACATCGCGCGTCACCCGCGGGGACGCCGGCTCCGACGCTTCACCCACCGAATCGGAAACGGCCACGTGGACGAAGCTGTCCATCACCGCCGGACTCAGTTGGTCCATGACTTCGATCATGGGTTTGTCGTCATCCTAACGCACACAAAAAAAGACCGGCTCGGCTTTTAGATTGGGCTGCCTCGGACCGGACGGCGGGAGCCCGGGAGGAGCGGGGCCTACCTCGGCGTGTCCCAGAGCGGCGAAGAGGCATCGGATCTCTCGGAGGACGCCCACCGCCAGCTTCCTGGTGCTGATCTGACACGAGCAGAGGAGAAGCAGAGCCAGGCCTTCGACGGCGTGGAGCACGGAGCAGTGCGGGCTTCGCTCGGACGTTCTGGGGCTGGCCTGACGAGAAGAAAATCAAAAGCCGCATTTCCATCCATGGTTTACGGCCGTGAGAAGGGGCGGGAGCGGGGGGAGCGAGGGTAGCGGGGGGTTGAGTAGCGGGAGGTGGGCTACCGGCGTCACCGACCTCCGCGCCGCCACGTGTTTTCCCCTGGAGCTGCGAGGCCAGCCTCCACTGAGTGAGCAGCTGCAGCAGGAGCTTCACCGAGGCGTCCTGAAGACCCTGCTGGCCGTCCTGGACCTCGCGCAACAGGAAGTGCACGTAACCGAAGAGCACGTCTTCCCTCCAGTCAGGGAAATCCAGCAAGAGGCTCTGGAGGGAATTCTGGGAAATGAGACGCAGCTCGTCGTCCATGTGCACCGTGAGTCTGGAGATGGAGGAGGAGGAATGAGCCAGGGCCGGAGCGTCGCGGCCGGAGCGTCGCGGCCGGGCCTCCACGCGGACTCACCTCGAGAGGAGGTCGATGAGTTCGGGTTTGGACATTCCGTCGGGGAGGATGCGGGGGATGGCGGCCACGCACGTCCGGAACAGGTCGATCTTTGGCTTCCTTTCCCCCCTACGTGAGAGAAGCGTGGCCAAGCCAAGCTTAGCTTAGTTCCGACACCAGCGCTAAGCTTAGTTTGGCTTAGCTTAGCGCCAATGCGATGCCCCCGCCACCGCGCCCGCCGCCGCCCACCCCCGCCTACGTGATCATGTCCTCCGGCTCTTTGTTGAGCATGTGCGCGCTGGTCAGCATCATGCAGCGGCCCACTTCCTTGTCCAGGTGCCGGAGGACGCTGTCCAGGGCCTTGCGCACCTGCGTGTAGTACGATGACATGCCGATGAGCTTGGCCTCCTCCTCGGTCAGGGTCTTGCTCAGGTAGGTCTTCTTCTTCTTCAGGGAGTTGCCCGAGGGCAAGGTGGCGCCCGTGTTGGGCATGGGCGGCTCGCCGTCCTTCTGCTGCAGGGCGTCGGCGATGACCAGGAAGGCTCGCAGGCCGATGTTCATCCTCTGAAACGAGACGGGGGCATGGTGGTCCCTCGGTCTTTGCCCATCTCTGAGGCGCGAAGAACGGATCTTCTTCTTCTTCTTCCGAGAAGAAGGAGCATCCGCCCGTTAAAAAAAAAAGAAAGAAATAGCGCCTACCTCCGGGTTGAGACTGAAGGCTTTGGCGGGCTTCCCCACGCTCAGGAGGTCAAAAATGATCTCCTTCATGGCAAAGTCCAGCCGCTCCTGAGCACAAGCAGACGTTACGTTTCGGTCGGCTGCCCGCCGCCGGGCACGCCCACGCACGCCCACGCACACACCTGCGCGATGAACTGGATAATCTTGACAAAGATATTGAGCGGCATGTCTCGGGGGACCACGCTGCGACTCCCCTTGGGGAAGAGAGTGGAGGTGATGGACGTCAGGCGGCTGCGGGGAATGGACAGACCGTGAGAAGCCTTCAAAATACAGGGGTACCTGGAGATACCAGCTTCATTGGTTCCGGGACTGAGCTCCTATGTCGATCTTCTCGTAACTCGAGCGAACGTTTCCCATTGAAATCAACTAAAAACAAATGAATTGCTTCCAACCCTCTGAAAAAACATCAAAAACAGGATATTGGATTGGAAAAAAAGTGTTGTATTTCTTGGGGGGGGGGGCTTGCTTTATGCACGGCAACACGCTCATTTCATAACATAAACAAATTTAGGTGACAAAGTTGAATAGATGGGGGTTGGGCCACTGTGGCTAGCGGCAGCTTTTTGCTCTAGCCATCCAGCAGCGACCGACCGGCCGAGCTGACTGACAAACTTGAAGCAACGGGGGTTGGGACCAAACAAGAAGCACCTGACGCCAATCCACTGATTGCACTTGTGGGACACTAGTATTGAGGAAAGCTTGCTCTTTATGAAAAGCTACATTTTGTGGAATCCTTTAAAATGAAAGTCTAGTCTTGTGGGATGCGACGCCTTTATATCAAATCAAAAACCTTAATTGTCATCATAAACAGCTGTGTATAACGAAATGGGTGAAATATCATTCATCGGGGCGCTCTAAAATGGGTCAAAATGGTCAAAAGTTTGCACTTTGATGGCCCACGTTCGAAATTGGATTGGATAACTTTATTCATCCCGTATTCAGATAGGTCCAAAAAAGTCTTGAACTGGCTCTTGACAGTTCATACCAGGCAGGGGTGGCTTTGCAAAGGTGACAAAGGCACATACCTAGGTGAAAAAGTTGAATTAACGGGGGGTTGAGTCGCTGTGGGTGGGGAGGGAGCAGCTTTTCCTTTAAGTCATACAGCCCCAACCGAGCTGACTGACAAAGTTGAACCAGCGGGGGTTGGGACCAAACAAAAAGCACCTGACGCCAATCCACTGATTGCACTCGCAGGACACTAGTATTGTGGAAAGCTTTGCTCTTTATGAAAAGCTACATTTTGTGGAATCGTTTGAAATGAAAGCCTAGTCTTATGGGATGCTATGCCTTTATATCAAATCAAAAACCTTAATTGTCATCATAAACAGCCGTGTATAACGAAATGGGTGAAATATCATTCATCAGGGCGCTCTAAAATGGGTCAAAATGGTCAAAAGTTTGCACTTTGATGGACCACGTTCGAAATTGGATTGGATAACTTTATTCATCCCGTATTCAGATAGGTCCAAAAAAGTCTTGAACTGGCTCTTGACAGTTTATACCAGGCAGTGGTGGCTTTGCAAAGGTGACAAAGGCACATACCTAGGTAACAAAGTTGAATCAACGGGGGTTGAGTCGCTGTGGGTGGGGAGGGAGCAGCTTTTTTCGCTCTAGCCATCCAGCAGCGACCAACAGAGCTGACTGACAAACTTGAAGCAACGGGGGTTGGGACCAAACAAGAAGCACCTGACGCCAATCCACTGATTGCACTTGTGGGACACTAGTATTGTGGGAAGCTTTGCTCTTTATGAAAAGCTACATTTTGTGGAATCGTTTGGAATGAAAGCCTAGTCTTATGGGATGCTATGCCTTTATATCAAATCAAAAACCTTAATTGTCATCATAAACAGCTGTGTATAACGAAATGGGTGAAATATCATTCATCAGGGAGCTCTAAAATGGGTCAAAATTGTCAAAAGTTTGCACTTTGATGGCCCACGTTCAAAATAGGTCCAAAAAAGTCTTGAACTGGCTCTTGACAGTTTATACCAGGCAGGGGTGGCTTTGCAAAGCCATCCGGCACATACCTAGGTAACAAAGTTGAATTAACGGGGGTTGAGTCGCTTTGGGTGGGGAGGGGGGAGCTTTTGGCTCAAGACATCCAGCAGCGACCAACTGAAACTGAGCTGACTGACAAACTTGAACCAGCGGGGGTTGTGCTGCAAGAAGCAGCTGACGCCAATCCACTGATTGCACTTGTGGGACACTAGTATTGTGGAAAGCTTTGCTCTTTATGAAAAGCTACATTTTGTGGAATTGTTTGGAATGAAAGCCTAGTCTTATGGGATGCTATTCCTTTTTTCCCTAATTGTCATCATACACATCTGCGTAGAATAAAATGGGTGAAATATCATTCAACAAAGGCACTTTTAATGGGTCAAAATGGTCAAAAGTCTGCGCTTTGATGGCCAACGATTTCAATAGGTCCAGAAAAAGTCTTGGACCTGAACCTCGGTTGCTAAGTTTTTCCGTTCCACGTGCCGTAGCATTACCGCCAATCGGCCTCCAGGTGTCCCTATCCTAGTATACACAGAAGCTTGACGGAGGCCTCCAGATATAGGAGGAAGGCTCTGCTAGTGGTTCTGGCCGTGGGTGGGTCCCCCCGTGACCCCGCCCGTGGCCCCGCCCATTGCCATGACAGAAGAACCACGTAAAGCCACGGAGCGCAAACCGACAGTGGCGCGGTCGCTTACCTCTGGGTCGCGGTGTTGCTCTCGCACTTGATTCGGATCATGTAAACCCAGAGCAGGCGGTAAAGTGACTCCAAAGCCACGCGGGCCATCTTGGGGTCCTTATTCTGAATCAGAGCACAATTCCACAATAAGACCAAGAGGCAAATATGGACGGCTGTTGCTGTTCTTGTTGTTGTTTTTCTGACCTTGAGGTTGGACAGGCAGTTGTTGAGGAAAACGTGCCAGCGGCTGAGGAACAACTGCTTTTGGCTCACGCACAGAAGACACGTCACCAGAGGATAGAGAGCCTGGAAGCGAGATACAACCGGTTTACACGGCGTCTCTCGCCATCGGTGGCGGGCGACGTCATCGGTGGGCGTCGCAGGGTGGCCTGACGCTAGCTAGCTAGCTAAGGGTTATTTCGCCTTGTCGGAGTCACACTGGATAGTAGGCTTTTAAAAGCTAGGAAAGGACACGCTTCAAGCGGATGACGTCTGCGTCAAGCAGTAATTAGACGGCCCTCCTCCTACGACTCCTACTGACCCAACCCCCCCCCCCCCCCCCCCCCCCCTGCTTCCTGCCCACCAAGAGATAAGCCCCTTGGACAAATTGGCGCTAATGACCTCACCAGGGAGTGCTTCTTCCTGGAGGACAGGTCCAGCGTGGTGTCGTACAAGCTCTCCACAAAGTTGCGCAGGCACGGGACGTTCACCTCGTTCTTCACCGTCTGGAGGAAGAACAGCCTTTTGTTCCTCTGTTTTTCTCCCCCCCGACCAAGCGGCGGCGCTCATGGGCTCACTCACGGCAGCGACGGGCACCAGGATCTCCACAAAGAGCCCGGCCAGCGAGTGTTTCACGTCCTTGTCCTTCACCTCCAGGAAATATTGAGCGCACTCCTAAAGACACGGTGCCAGAGCAGAGGAGAGATTTATGTATATATATATATATATATATATGTATGTTCATTCACAGGAATATGCATATGTTGATGAAGATGTACTGTCCCTTTATGAAATGAATCCAAGTCAAACTCTAGCAAATTGAGGTCCCCGATGGTTACCTGCATGAACTGGAAAGAGGCTTCGAAATCCTCCACGGGGTACATTTTGATGCGGAAGAACTTGAGGCCCATGATGAGGCTGATGGTGGACTGCAGGACGGAGGGGCTCTGCTCCTTCTGACGCAGTTCCTTCAGCTCCGAGATGAACTTTTTCCTCACGGCCGGGAATCTGAACAAGGCAAAAGTCCCCGGCCGTTTTTCTTTGGGTACGAGCGCGTTGAGGCGAGGCGAGGCGCGCGACACGTCCTGGCGCGACGGATCGCACGCCAATCGCCATCTGTGGCGCCGGGCGGACACCGGTCGCTTTTGCCCTGGCCAAAATACAAAACGTGCAATACGTTCTGCGCCACATTGGGAATTCTTCGTCCCCGTTTGACTTTGCGACGGACAACACGGGGGGAGTAGATGTGTGTCGACACCGCGCTAAATTTAGAAAGGCACGCGGAGGATGGGCGGAGGTGGCCGGGAGGCCGTGGAAAGGGGATCGCGCGGGCGCCCCCGCCAATGGTGCGGCCGTCGCCAGAGTAAAAGACAAAAACAACAACAACAACAACAGAAAATGTGCCTGGGAAAATGAGCAGGCGGGTGAGGAGAGGAAGTAAGTACCTGGACTGAGCCACCACTCCCACCACTTCGGCGTAGAGGTCGGCCACGATGTGCATGTTGCCGGTGTTGGGGCCCAGATACCTGCGCCGGAGTCTGGATGAGCGAGCGTGGTGGATGATGGCCCCCTCCCCTATCCGTCCATGCGTGACCCAGGGCAAAATGGACAACCAACGGCACGGCTTTGCACGCTCCCTCACCCTTCCTTGTATTTGAAGTGCTTGAACGCCAAGTTGATCACCTCTTGGACCAGTCCGTCCAGCAGGGGATGCAGGGGGATCTAAAGCAGAGGGTGGGTGGGTCGGGGTTGGAAGGAATGGCCGGCCCAGAATGCCATTGGTCCGAGGGCGGACGGGGACGACACTCGCCTGTTTCAGGACTTCGATAAGGACCAGGGAGAAGATGAAGTCGATGGCCAGATCCCTCCGCTCCAGCAAGTAGTCCTTCTGTTGCTCATCGCTGACAGGCAGAGAAAACAAGAAGCATTCACACGGGGAGGACTGGCAGGACGACAAGTCACGTTGCAGCGGTGGGTCAAATGAATGCCACCCTAATCAATATTGTGCCCATACAATGGGCCTACAATGACTTCAGAAAAAGTGCTCAAATATTTGACATCATTGGAAATTGCGAGTTGCACTCAAAGGGTCCAATTCATCTTTTCAGTGAAATTCAATTATTTCTGTCTGGAAAGGTTCTCTGACATGAACACGGATCATTTGTACGCAGGAAACGGCGGTAAGGTTGGCCTGACTTTTTGCTCTTGGTGTTGGCCCGCGGCCGATACTCGTGCGACTCGTCCTCCAGGCCGTTCTGACGCTTGTACCAGTCGAACAGCGTCCTGAGAATGGACGGCAGGCAGTACTCGGCCAGAGAGCTCATGCTGCTGATCAGCTGCAAACGCAGACGGGAGAGGGAGTGGCGTGATTGGCCGCGCCCCCACGCCGTGGCCCACGCCGTCTCCCGCGCCGTCCCCCACGCTTTCCCAGACCTGATCGAACTGGGGATCCTCTCCTCTCTGCAGGGACTTGTTCAGCGGCTTCTCCTAGAAGATTAAAAAGACAACAACCATAAGACAACAACCATAAAATCATACGATTTTTGCAAGATGGCGGCGCGCACTGACGCTGCGGCTCTATGCTGTCCGATTATTAAGACAGACAAGGACAATCAAAGGCTTTTTCAAAGTGCAGTCCGTCTAGAGCAGGGGTAGGGAACCTGTGGCTCACGAGCCACGTGGCTATTTTTTGATGGGTGCATGTGAATCTCCGGCAAACTGCCATTTAAAATGTGGAAATGGCTGGTGAAAGAGCCGAGTCCCAAACGCGCCAATAGGAAGCGTCACGTGGCCACTGTGGCGTTGACACTACCTCTAGCGCCACTTGAATCCGATTTTTTTTCATGCATACTCACATGGATCCTCATTGATGAGCAACAGCGTAACAGTGTTGTCAAAAGAATGCAAAGACTTTTAAAGCGGTGAAATGACTCAAAAATGTACACATTTTCATCGATGTTTTCTTTTCAATTACGAGTATGGCTCTCAATGAGTAACAATTGAAAATAGGAATTGTTTAAGGCTCTCTACGTCAAAAAGGTTCCCCACCCCTGGTCTAGAGTCTAGACCGGACCGGCAGCGGACGAGTCCGACTCCAACTTTAAAGAAGATCCATCTGCACCCCGCCCGTAAAAAACTTCTGGGTCGATCGGGGGGGAAAAAAGGGACTCACCAGCGCCTCCGCCATGATGATGCGGATCTTGCGCTCGGACAGCAGCGTGAAGTTGGCAAAGAGGCTCTTGAGGACAAACTCTCCCGGCTTGCTTTCCGGGTCCACGTTGACGGGCGCCATGATGAGCGGACCTTTCCTTTCGGCCCAACTTCCCGGCGCGGGCGGGACGGGCGTCTTCAGTCCCGCCGGAGAGGCTGGCGAAAGGCAAAGAGAGGACGTTAGCGCAAAGTTAGCCGGCGTTCTGAGACGGACGATGGACCTCCGGGATTCGCTCCAAAAGGGAGGAGAATCGGGAAAGACCGATCGTGGGCTGGGTCGCGCATTCATCTCCGCGACGATCGGACGTCGGGGGCCGTTCAAGGAATGCCCTTCGCGGGGTGAAGGAGCATGTGTGGAGTTGATGGAAGACTATTTGCTAAACGGGTTGCCCCCCCCACCCCCGTTTTCAAGAAACACGATCACTCACGCCAGCGGGGCCACGCGCTCGCACGCGCTCACACGCGTTCACACGATACCCTCGGGTACCCCTCCCTCCCTCCCTCCCTCCCCGCTCCGAGGGCTTACCGAGGCCCTTGATGAAGCTAATGACGCTGGACCTGCTCCACCTGGCCGGAACTTCCATGGCGCAGGTGCTTATCGGAGACGATCCAAGAAAGAAAAGTGGCCAAAAGGGGGAGCCTGAGACGGGAGGCGGAGCCTACGGCCCGTAGCGCGCCGCCCTCATCCTGGACCGTGGCTCCCGCCGGGTGAATGGGAAAGGACTTTTGGTCCGGCGTGGCTAAGCAAAGCTCCGGGCGAGAAACTCCGTCATCTCGCGGGGAAGGAAAAGCAAACGGGGAGCGTCCGGCGACGGGCGCATTTAACCCCGCCGAGGCCAAAGTCCTCCCGTCGACCGGCGGGAACGCTCAAACGATCTCCCGGCTCGATACGCCAAGCCGGATCCCAGATGAGCCGATGGGCCGCGCGGCCCTAGGGGCCCGCCGCCGCCGGGCTTGGGCGTCGGCCCCGAGCGGCCGTATCCGCTTGGGAATTTGCGCTCCTGCCCCGCAAAGTCGTCCGCAGACACATTGTCGTCGGGAATTCCCAAAGCGTCCCCCGAGCGAGCGAGCGAGCGAGTGATGTCCCGAGTCCCCTTGTGGAGATTGACCAGAAGAATTTCAACAGCGCTCTAAGAGAAGCACTGGGGGAAGAGGGGGGGTAGCATCTATTATTAGTGCACCACTCCCACTGACCCCCCCCTTAACCCACACAAGTGCACACATGCAAATATAGACGTGCAAAATCAAGTTATGGGGGCAATCTTCAAACCAAGGTGGAGGAGATCAAAAGTCGCGGTAATGACGGCAGACGCTGAGTTAAGCGTGTTTCAACTTTTCCGGCTACCCAATATTCAATAGTGCAAACAAAAACACCCCGTGTATGTCTATCCAAAGAGCAAACTGTGATTTGCTTGTTAAATTTGCTCTTTGTGAGTGGCTTGGTTTCCAGTTTAGTTTCCAAACTGGTCCAAATAAGTGGAGAGGGGAAAAGAGTTTGAGGTGCTCCGGAATTGAGAGCCGAGCTGAGCCGAGCCAAGCCAAGCCAGGACTTGCACGGGTTTGGGTTGTATCCTCAGCTCAGCTCAGCTCAGCTCAGCTCAGCTCAGCTCAGTTTGGCCCTCCCTCATCACCCCGCCGTCGGTAAGCTCGTGGATAGGCGCCGTTTTACTCACAGCCGCCGAAGGATTTGAGCAAAGACCTGAGGCCGATGTCGAAGAAGCCGGAATCCTGCGGGCCGGTCGCCATGGCCGCGTCGCCGGGCAAAGGAGCGGGCCTTGGCGACGGGACGGAGGGGCGGGCCTTGCCCACGGAGGAGCGGGCCTTGGCGACGGATGGACAAGCGCACACTGGCCGTCGCTACCTTAGCGGATAAACAACAGCCATCCCCTTCCCCTTTCCGTTTCGCTCCCTCTCTCGGGACGGCCGTACGCAGATGTCATCGGGAGATGAGAGCGACCAATCCTCTTAGAGGCCCGCTGGAGGGAGGGAGGGAGGGAGGGAGTGAAAAGGGGAGATAGAGAGAGGCCTGGAGAATAGAGCTCCCAAGTTAATTCTTTCCACCGTCTTAGTCAGCTGTTTTTACCGAAGTACCAAGTATGACTTCTACCGCCCTTTCTCCTCAGCCAGAGTCGGCGGGCGCACAGACGGCAAGAAACAGTTCCAAATGCGGGAGATTTCCATGGGAAAGACGATTGGGCAAATCAAGCCACGGACGACGGACTCCTTCCAATACGGACGGAGCCAAAGACCGTTGGGTCCAAAGCCCGCAAAGGGTGGCTCTCCTCTGGTTCCGGACGAATCCGAGGAGCGACTCATTGGCCCGAGTTAGCTAGGATGATTTAAGCGAGCGTAAAAGCGAGCAAGCGGTTTAGTTTGAATGGAATTGACAAGCGGACGAGTCATCTAAACCACGAGGGCATTCCTCACGTGGCTCCGACTAAAGCCCGGCCGGCTCGTCACCTCGGGCCGAGATTAAAGCCGGAAAGGGCAGAGGCACGCACGCCGTCACCTACCTACGACGAGCCGCGTCCGTCTCTTGGACCTGGAGCGGAACTTGGAAAATCTGCCGTTAAAGTCGACGGGATCGTACATGTGCGGGGGCAGCGGCAACGAGGCCATGCGTTCCATGACGACCCCGTCCTGGCCGCCGCTCCCGTCGTCCGGCTGGCGCCGCCCGTCCGGGCTGGGCTTCCGGCTCGTGAGCGAGAGGCCGTCGCCGTAGCGGGCTATTTGGCTCCGGGCCTCCGGGCCGCCGCCGCCGCCGGATTCGGCCATTTGGCTCCGGGCCTCCGGGCCGCCGACGCTGCCCCAGTCCTCCGGGGACATGGTTGGCGAGCGAGAGTCTCTTTCTCGGGAACCGGCTGACCGAAGCCGGGGAGCCGCCTTCCGCGGGAACGCCGCTCAGAATGTCTCGAAGGCCAACTCCGAGTGCCATTTGGCAGTCTTGATAGATGAAATATCCATTTCTTTGTCTTGCCACTGGAGTCACTCCAGCGTTTCCAAAGCGCAGCGTATTGGCTTGGCTCACAGCTCGGGGCGGGCGGTCGCTTTGAACGGTCTGAGGAGCAGTGGCACTTCCTCCGCCCTCAGGTGGCGAAAGAGGGAGGGATCGCGTACGGGGAGCGTGGCGCCATTGGGTGGATCTCCTCTAAGCGTCTTTAAACCCTTCCTTCCTTCCTTTCTTCTTTCTCTATGGCTCTTTTTTTTACCCCTCTTTCGGGGGATTTTCCCACACTCCGCGATTCTCAGGCGCCACACCCGTTCGCTACGTCTCGGCTCATCTGGCGGCAGGAGCTGCTAGCCGTGGCCGGCGCGAGCGTCCGGCTGGATCCAGACGGGCGAGCGGGCGAGCGGGCGAGCCTTGGTCTTCCTGCGGCTCACCGGTCGAGGCTGTTCAGCCAGTTACCGTAACGTCAACGTGTCAACGGTGTTGGGTTACCGCCAGCCGACACGCCCTTGGACGAGAGGGCGGGACGGAGGAGCCAAACACAAACAGGAAAGGCCCTCGACGCCAGGTCCCGTGCGCCAGATCGGCGGCTGTTAAGGAATAAATGAGTCTCCCTCCGACACGGCGCTCGTCCCTTCGCCGCGTCCCCCATTTAGAGGCGACGAGTAAAGAGTTGGCTGGCGGAGGGCCTGTTTTCTATGAAGAGAAAAAGTATCTGCTTCCGTTTCTATACAGAAACAAGAAGAAAAAAACTTTGCCCCAGGGGGGGTCCCTCCCTTTCACTGCCGGTGCTACCCTTGTAGCGAGCGACATGGCCCTGGTGGATTGTCACACCCGAGAGGACCCGTGCTTCAAAACAAGTCTCTTCACGTTTCCGCCCTTTGAGAGGCCAAGCGTCGGAGAGAAAAGATTCTCGGGAAGGTTGCGTGTGAATTCATCCAGCGCCGCAGGCCCGCGGCGATGGTCGTCAAACTAGACGACCGATGCGCCTCGTTAGGCAAGAAGTGGCAGATAAACAAAGGCGTGGCCATCTGAGCGACAACAATTAAAGTCACGGAGGCCATGGTATTCCATCGACAGGCTGATTGGCTTTGATCGTCGATGGCGACGGCGCTCTCGTTGCTCAGCTTGATTCCATTTGGTCAGCGTGACTGCAAACTCAGGAAAGTCTGATGTTTTGTGAGAAGCTAACACGCAAATGCAACATCTTCTGAAGGTTTCGGTGGATTCCGCAAGAAGGCCACGGCGCCACCACCGTGGTGGTGGCGCCGTGGCCAGTTGTTTCTTTTGGTTTTATTTTATTTCTTTATTTTTTGGGGGGAGGGAGGCAACTGTTGTCACATTTGAATGACATAATGCTCCCGTGAAGCTCAAATGAGCTCCAATTTGAGCCATGGAGTCAGGCCAGACCACAGACGCTCTTGCTCAACCGTCACAGACGGTTTCTGGTGAGCGCTTGACAAAAAGTGCTTGCGACCCAACCTCCGTTGGTCATCAGAACCTCTTGGCCAGTCAGTCACCGCCAAGTTGCCAGCCACGCGGTGGGTGGATCCTTTTCACCACTACTACGCAAGTAAGCTCCAATGGTGCCCCCTTGAGTCCATTCTGGTCATCTGGTTTGCTATTGTCGACGACAGAGGCCGAGGGGGCAACCGGGAGTGGGAACAGATTGCCAAATGGCTAAAACGATGCTAACACGGGGACTTGGAAGGGGCACGATGTTGACACAAGTGCCAGATGCAATGGCGAAATTCAGCCGACAGAGGAAATCCAAAGAGCTAAAAGGGAAGGTTCAAGGCAAAATGGCTCCAGCTTTTGAACGGGGTCGCTACCGATTGACTAGACGACCCTAAAACGAACAGTGACGGACGGCCCATCACGTGGCTATTTCATGAGGCGATGGCTCGCAGACGTCCAATCCATTGGAAAAGGGAGGGTGGCACCTTTTCATTCAGAGCTCATTTGTTGGGGTTCAAATGGTAAGGGCGATCCAAACTGTCGGAAGGACGGAACAATGGACTTAAGTGGGTCATGGATGCGGACGGGCTGTGGCAAACAGCTGGTGGGTGGGATGTCGCGTGGGGGAGGTGGGGGACAAAAATAGATGACTACCACTCAATGCTCATGACTGCAGGGACCGAGAGCAGGCGGAATTGAAGGCGCTGGCTGCCATTGACGGCGATCAGCCGGGCTAACAAAGGCTCAGAAAGTAGGCCCCTTTTGTGGTAAAAGTACATTTGACGGTCCTTTAGAAACTTGATCGATGATAGTAATTGTGAGAGGAGTACAAATTCATTTGAAATGCAGCTCCCCAAGACAATTTCCCTTGAAATTGGATTGATGTAGCTAAGTCGAATTTAGGCATATGCAAGCCATTTTCAGCACGGCCATGAGTCATATTGACTATTTCCAATGGGTTCCTTCAAAGATATAAATTCTTATCATATCCCATGATAAACATTGGTTTTAGCGATGCCATTGTCTCCAAAATGGGGTCTGATTGCTATCGATTAGAAGTTCTGGACACAAAAACAACCTCTCAATACTATTGTGTTTTCATCTACTGTTAGAGTTATTGACGATGTTATCAACGACAACCCCCTCCCGACAAATAAACAAATAAATAAATACATCACTGCGCTTCCCACACAACACTGTAAAGTCCAGTCTCACGTCATTATTTATTTACCACCGATCCACCCCACGCCCTAGACCTTTCTGGCCCTAAGCCTTCTATTATTTTCAAGTCATTTGTGGTCCTATTAGCAATTAGCAATGCTAATTGCCATATTGCCACGGTCACCAGCATCACTTAAGCGATTAGCATATTCCTTCCTCTCATAGCAGGCCGGCCTTACTCGCCGTGTAGCTGTCTTTTTTTGGTCAGAAAGTGACCTTTTAGTTGTTTTCCCCCTTTTCCAATATAACCCACTGTGGCCATAACCCAGCACACACGCGCGCACACGCACACAGGCACAGGCACACACACACCCCTGCCTCCTTACTAGCTACATTGTTAGCCACCGAGCTAGCCGCGGCGGTCGTCACATCTCCCATCAAAACAGCGGCCGCCTCTGCCTTTGTGGACGGCGGCGGGCAAACGGGAGCCACCAAGCAGCGGCCATGGTATATAAAAGGCAAAACGTACGTACCCTTTTCGTCGACGTGAGGGCTCACTGGGTCAAATGGCGAAACATTCAGCCTGTTTTTTTGCGGTCTCCTCGGCTTGTTTTCATCCGTCCGTCCGTGTGTGTGTGTGTGTGCGTGTGCGTGTATGTGTGTGTGTGTGTGTGTGTATGTATGTCTCGTCTCCTCTTCTCCCGCTGACAGCACGGCGGCAGCGGCACCCGGCCCGCCGCGAGATGGTACAGGCCGCGCCCCTAGCAACCAATCAGCAGCTCCAGTGGAGGAAACGGGCGCGGAGGACGTCTCCCCTTGGCTGCCGTCTTGTGCTCGTCTACGTGTCGCTAGGGGCGCACCTCGGCCCGAGGGCAGGACACCTGCTATGGAGGAGGAGGAGGAGGAGGAGGAGGAGGAGGATGCTGCTGGAGCGAGTCGGCGAAAGCGGAGAAAATAAAGGCACCGGCCACCCACTGAAAAAAAAGGTCGACAGAGTGGACAATTGTCATATATATACACAGTATATTCTTACCAACCTATAGCCCAATTGACAACATACCCGCTGTGCAAACCAATCAAACGGTGGGGTCGCCTTCAAGGAATCCGTCTGTCTTTGAAGAACCCGGAAAGGACAAACTTGACCCTGAAATGACAGCTTCACACCAGAATGGCAGATCTCCTGTCATTTAACATCATTCTGGACTCGTCCTGGATGTTATCAAAAGCAGCAACAACAACAACTGGTTCGTTTAACATTGGCAGGATTGGCCAATTGGCGCTCATCTCCCAGTGACATTTGGACTGGGAGGGGCGAATGAAGGTTATGCGTCCTTCGCCACTTCTAGTCAAAATGGACTGGACGTCTAGCGCCGTCCATGGCGGCCAATGAGTTCAACATGGCTGCCTCGCTGTGCCTACACGAAATTGGCACAATTATCAACTTGTTTCGATGGATTGAAAGAAAAAAAGGGGGAGATGGCGATTATTGGAACTTTTGCCACTCGCACACACGCCAGCTCAGCTTGATTGTCACAACAGTAACAGCAGGAGGCAGTGTTGAGCCCCATCATGGCTTCCACTGGCAAGCGTGCGTGCTTTGGCTTGCCAATGAAGAAAGAAACGTACAAGAAAGAGCAATGTTTGGGAAAAGGAAGGATTGATGACAGGTGGGCATTTGGTGTCCACAAAACCTCGTATACTTGAGCTCCATGTTGCCGAGCAGCTTCTTTTTCTTGCGTGACTGGTGGCCCAACTGGAAGGTCCCAAGCCCAAAAAACGTCACGTTCGCATAGCTTCTCCATGATGTTGACACTATTTCTCTTGTTCTATTGTATTGTTGATGAATGCAATGATAATGGAGTAAAGTGTCAACCCCAAAAAAGGATGATTTATTAAGCCATTGGAATGAAAATGGACCAAAAGCCTTCCTCCAATGTGACGGAACGTGTTTCGTCAAAAGTTCTCCGTGATCCTAAAAGTCGCTTTGGATGGAAGCGGCTCGATTAGAATTGTGGAAACATGTCAATATATTAATCAACGTGGCTTTTAAAAAGGCCAAAATGTTCATCCAAGGGAAGGAAGAAATGGCTCCAGTCATTTTGAATGCTTCACGTAATATTTGACAGTCTGACGGCGGCGTGGCTCCATTCGGGTTGCTGCTTTCTATCCGCTTTTATTTTGTCCGCCAGTCTTGCCTCCTAATTCACGTCAGCGTCTCCACCTGCGTGTAATTGGCTGGCTCCCACACCACACCCCCGCTCTTGAAAGTGTGCTTTGCCAGCACGTCACCTTGTTTTGGGCAAGCCATAGACATCGACGCTTTGTGTGGTTTCTTGGGTCATCCGACCTGTGTCGTGGTGCCCCGTCGCTGCGCCGTTCTCCTCTCGTGCATTTTCAAATGCATTGAACGTCGTTATGGACATACTACAAGCATAATGAGATTGAAAGCTTGACCACAAAGTCCCACACATGGCTGCGTGTCCAGCCCTGGTGACATCATCAGGGGGCGAAAGAGCATGCTCACACACTAAATACACATTTTTTTATTGATCACCTCACGGATAATTCTTGAATTGCATTTAATTCCAAAAATGACGTACCTAATTCCATTTCTATGATGTATTTTTTCCCTTTCAAATGATCCTGCAGGCCTGATCGAACCTCCCGTATGTTTGACGCCCCTGACTGAAACTGTTTCGATGGACTCCCAGCGAGGTTAGCGACTGTAAACATTCTTTTCACCAAACATGATTTCCAATTGACTGATTTATACTAACTATACTGCGATTGGCTGGCCACCAATTCAGGCTGTCCCCCGCCTCTGGGCCAAAGTCAGCTGGGATAGGCTCCAGCACCCCCCAGGACCCTAGTGAGGATAAAGTGGTTCAGAAAATGAGATGAGATTTAAACTATAGTTTGTAGCAAAAAGATGCGTTAGGTATAAAGACAAAACTATAATGTCCGACACCCAAGCAATCTTATCCCATCTTATCTAGGATATCTTCTTTTTCCCCTCGTCTCTCGGCACTTCCTCTCCGGCGGCCCGCGCCCCCGCCGGGGTCCCGTGGTCGCCCTTGTCGGCCGCCGCCGCCGCCATCGCCTCCGCCGGTGGACCCTTGGAGCTCTTTATGACACCTTTGGCCATCTCCATGCCAGTGGCCTTCAGGATGGCCTTGATGCCCAGCTTGTCCACATTGTACGCCGTCACTCCCACGTTGGTCACGGAACCGAGAGCGGTGTCGGTGGCCCGGCCCGCGTCGTCGCCGTACCTCCCGAGCGGGAAGGAAACCCAAATTTAATAACGGGAATTGTTAAGAGGCTTTCCCCCAGTCGTCCAACGGGAAGGCCAAGTTTGCAGGGGCGGACGGACTCACTTGTAGGCGACGGTGTCGACCGTTTGGGTCGTCACGCTCCTGCCGATGAGTTTGGCTCCCGCTTCCAGGCTGCTCCACACGGCGGTGAAACCTGACGTGCGCGGCCACGACGCCATTGCCATTGTTATTGCCATTGCCGTCGCGTCGGGACGCGCCGGCGCCAATTCGATCGTCACCTAGCAGGCTGTTGGAGGCCACAAATTTCACTCCCTGCAGATTGGACACTTCCCCGTCTTTGCTCTTCATGGACTCCGGGACCATCTTGGCGCCGTGTTTTTTCACCCGATGGGCCACCTTCTCCGTCAGCTGCTCGGCCATGGCGCTCACCGCGTCCACTGTGGAGCGAGACCACGGATGAGGCGGAAGGAGATGGCGTGGCGTCCCGTCCCCCGCCCCAAGGCGCTCGCCCACCCACCCAGGTACTGGCTGACGCGCAAGGCGCTCCCCGTGGCGTCCTTGGCCACCTCCAGGCCTTTGGTGACCCGCGGGCTGACCTCGGAGGGAGTCTCCTCGGGCGTGAGGCGCTCCCGGATCTTGCCGGCCCCCTTCTGAATGGCCCGACTGGTGGCCTCCGCCCCCCTGGCCACCCCGTGGCCCATCCGCGCCGCCCCTGGAAGAAAAAAAAAAACAGTGGATGCTCGGGCGATGACCCCTTTCGGGCGGAGCGGTCCCCGCGCCAGTCCACCGCTGCGTCGAGATGGACGAGCGAACGCAAATCTCACCTGTCACGATTCCCTGGCCCATCTTCTCGCTCCAAGTGGGAAGAAGCGCTCCGTCCCCCGCCCCAGGACCGAGGTGGACCGTCTCGGTCAAGTCGACCACTTCGGGGGTGTCGGAACTCTGTCGGATGCCATAGATTGGGGATTCACCCCAGCGACCGAACGACCGACGGCTAAAAACCCGCCGTAGGTACTCGCCTGCACTCGGAAGTCGGCCAGTTGCTTCAGCAGGTCCCGGAAGGCGTCGCGGTCGGCGGCGGGCAACCGCGAGGACAGCACCACGCCGATAAAGGCGTCGGGCGTGGGCGCCAGCGTGTCCGGCAGCATGTAGACCCCGGAGTTGGCCAGCAGCACTGCCGTGTTCTCGGTGAGTGGGTGGAGCCAGCCGCACACCTGGATCAAAGAGAGTCTTTGGTTGTTTTTGCGGGTTTTTTGGGGGGGAGGGGGAAGGAAATGGAGATGAAGGATTTAGCCGGAGGCGACTCACGTCCAGGAAGACGGGCCCCTTTCCATCAGGCGTCTGGCTAGGAAATTTGACCACGCGGAGGTAGCCGGGCTCCGACAGGGCGCTGACTTGGCCGCCGGGGGCCACGAAGAACATCTGCACGCCCCAGGGGATGGAGATCAGCTCACTCCCCCTTTCTGCCGCGCCCCACTCTTGCGGCCCGCCGGTCAGGCTGAGGTGGCCCTCGGCGGGCCGGGGCGAGTAGACGGGGGGCTGGGACGCGGCGGCGGCGGGGGGCGGCGCCTTCCTCGCCGGGAGCGGCGGCAGTTGCCCCACGTGGGGAGTCGGTTCCACCGACGGGGCGGCGAGGCGCAGGGTGGAGATCGGTTCCTCCGGGGGCATTCGCGGGGCGTCGACGGCGGCCGGGGCCGTCCTCGCCGGGAGCGGCGGCAACGGCGCCGGCGCTTGTCCCGCGGCGGGGACCAGGTCCGCCAGCAGCAGCCTCCCGCCATCGGCTCGCGGGGCGGCCAGGTGGGCGTCGACGGCGGCCAGGGCGCGCCGCATCCTCCGCTGCAGCTCTCGGGCTCGCTCCCACTGCGGCCCCCGGTGACGGGGGCCGTCGGCGGGCACGCCCGAGCCCTGCGCCAGGAGTTGACGGGCCAGCCCGTAGCAATCGACGGCCCGGGCCACGTCGCCGCTCTCCTCCAGCGACAGACCGCGGCTCAGGCAGCCGTAGGCCATCCCGTAACGGTCCTCGATGAGCAGCACCTCCGCCGGCTGCCGCGCGCTGGACAAAGGGCAGAAGCGGACGCCATCTTGGGCACGTTTTGGTCTGGAGCGCAATGTTTGCCGGCCGGCGGATAGGAGCCCCGGCCCGCGCGTGACTCGGCTTTTGCTATTCTCTCCCGGTTTAACCCGCGTGACGAGTGTCGGCGGATGATTTGGAATCTCACACATTGGCTCTTGAAATGAGAGAAGACGGGAGGGACGCCACACGCCACACGCCATTCCACCCGGACGACACGAGCGCAAGTATAACCAAGGCCAAATGAATGGACTCACCTCGGTGGCGTGGGTAGCTCCATGGTAGCCGTGGGCCAAGAGGGTGGGCGACACCCGCAGCTTCACCGTCACAAACACCGACGCTCTTCCCTGACCTGACCTGTCGCCACGGGTGCGTGCGATTTCGGGCCTTTTGGAGTCCAAAGGTGGCACACGGGCGTTCCCTGAAACCAAGACGGGACGTGAAGATGGAGGGATCAGAATACGAGCACCTTTATTTCACTTTTGAGCGACTGACTCACGCGGTTAGAATGAAGACCTGAAGAACAGGCTCGACGGACGCACGTGTTTACCTGGGTGTGGAGCGAGGGGAGGAGGGGCAGTCCGGCAGCCCGGCAGCCATGGACGGAGACACGGCACGGTGACGTGACCGCCGTCGAGATGTTTCATCACGCGTCTTTCTTCAACTTTCTCCTACCAATTGAAGTGGTCTTATTAAAGTCAAGTCAAAGCGCGCTGCTTTTTGCCAACGGCGTTCCTTGGCCACTGCGGTACATTGATCCATTGGCCGAAGTTTGCCCGCCACTCATGTATATCCAGCCAAACGAAGCCACCGTCCGGGAGAAGCTTGGCGTCTCCCTCGCCCGGCCCGGTTTAGGAAGGAAGGTCTGTGAAAGCTGAGCGAGAAACAGACAGACAGAGACAGATAGAGAGAGAGACAGAGGGAGTGAGAGAGAGAGAGACAGAGGGCGTGAGTGAGAGAGTGAGTGAGTGAGTGAGAGAGAGAGAGCGAGAGAGAGAGAAAAGGCGCGAGCCCAGAGGACTCATCCACCCGCCACTCGCAACACAAGCGGATTGAAGTGGGACGCTGGGTCGGTGTTGCGCCACAACTTCCCGCTGCGGCTGGCTCGACTTCTCTTCTTGGTGTCCAAAGAGGAAGACTGGTGAAACGGTGAGATATTTGAGGCGACACAATGCATGCGTGCTTGCTTTGCCTGGGGGTGGGGTGGGGGGTGGGGGGGGGGGGGGGGGGGGTTGTCCAAATGTCATGACATTGGGTCACGCATCCACCGTCTCCATTTGCCATTATTCACGGCTAAAGATCCACGGAATGTTTGGCACATTCTTGCTCCAAACTAGAGCCGGTGGATATTGCGGCGAGGATATGGCCATATGAGGGGACGGGACCTTCGTACCTTTCCCAAATATTCCCAGAGAGATCTGTGATTTTTCACATCACGGTCGAGGACAATTCACGCTTTTTGTATCCACGTCACGACAGCCGTCGCAACAGATGTATGTTTTTTTTCTTCCCTCAAATGATTTTCAAGCGATGGCTAAAGACATTCTCGTAGGTACGCCTGGACACAGTCGCTGGATTTAGCAGGCCGTGGATCATTCGTGAAAATTCCGTGTAATAAGGTTCTTCACAAGGCTATTTCTCCATTTGCCGCGTTGCCTTATTTGGGAATACTAAAAGCCCGTGCGCGGGGTTGCCTTTTGGGCGTCCCTCGGCGACCCGCCAGACGGGTTGCCGGGCGACAAAAAGCCCGATCGCCAGTCGCCGGCAGACGCAGTGGCGCACCACGCGTGGGCGACGCCACCGGGGCACGTCTGACGTTGCCATGAATTGGAAGTGCACCGGCGACACAGTCAGAAAAAGCAGTAGGACGATTGGCCAGCCGACTGAGAGTCCACCTAATGCAAAATGACTGGCTCCTAGAGGCGGGATCGCTTAGGTGGGGTACTGACCTGCGGGCAGGGATGTGCGGACTTTTCCTCAACGTTTCCCTCTCTCTCTCTCTGTCTGTTCACGCACTCGCGTGGCATCGCAGCCGAGGATGTCCGGGCCCGTCCCACGGAACGTAATCTCGGGGGCGGCGACGTGGGGCGTGTACGCCTGGCTCTTGCTGGGCCTGCTGCTGCTCCTGCTGGGCCTGATCTTCCTGGCCCTCCGCAGGTTGAAGAACACCATCTCGTCCTGGTCGCCCTGCCGCTCCGAGGCCGAGGTCCGCGCCGCGTCGTCCCGGCGCGGAGCTCCGCCTTCTCTTGGCGGGGCGCCCGACGCCGGTTCGCGCGCAGCTGCGGAAAAAGAGGCGCCACGAGACGGGGCGGGGCGGGGCTTCTGAGAAATGGCGGAAAGCTTCGTTAGGCCTCATTCAAGTCATGGGGACTTTCCCCCCCCTCCCAAAATGAACTTTTTAAAGCCCAAAGTTTCAAAAAAAAAGCACAACGTCGCGGCTTAAAAATGTGTGACAATATCCGCTGGACTAAATCATCCAATTAAAAGGCAGCAATCAACAAGGCCAGTCGTCAAATTCTTTGCATAATTTATTTTTCTTCTCATGATTCACCCCCCCCCCCCGACTCACACATCATATTTTACATCTTTGCAATAAAACATGAATACAATAGTTTTTAAGGTTTCATAGATCCAAAAATATTTCACCTTTTTTTTCTACTTTTGTCGTTTTATTGGATGTGTATGTTGTGTGTGCGCGCGCGCGCGTGTGTGTGTGTGTGTGTGTGCGTGGCTGGAGTTTCGTGCGCGTGCGCCCGCCAGTCGCTCGTCGTCATATTGCTGTAAAATTTTAACACGTGAGCGTTTAAATACAAACATCGATGCACAAAGAACCCCTCCCAAAAGGAACCAAAAGAGCCTGGCCAGATGGCTTATTATAATAATAATAATAATTCAAACAATGAAAAGCCCCGCCCCCCCGTTTCGCATTAACAAACGATGTCGTGTGATCGGTGCAAAGTGCCAATAAAAAAAAAAAGTCTATCGAAATGACATGAGCGAGCGAGCGAGCGGCCGGCCTGCCTTTTGTGGGGCCGGAAAAAGCCTTTTATGTACATATTTGACACGACGATCACTAAATATAGAAAAGAAATGCAAAAGGAAAATGGCCAACGTGCGCTCGCCAGCTGCCTTCTTGAAGGAGCAGGAAGGAGTCTTCCCCCCCCCCCCCCGGGCTCGTCGTCACGTTATTCTTATTCCACGCTATGTTACATAGAGCAATAAATGAAAAGGCGGTCAACACAAAACCAAGAGGCCGAGTCCTATTTACACCCGAGTAAAAGAATAGAAATCCCCACGTTAAAGGAATCCAAAGGAGCCCGCAGAATAATCGACTCAAAGCTCTGCCCTCGGAGCACCATTTGACCCATCCGCACTCTCTTGGGTGTATCGTCTTTGGGCTCGGGGGTGCGTGTGCGTGTGCGTGTGTGTGTGTGTGTGTGGGCGTGCGGGTGTGGGTGTGCACGCGTGCGTGCGTGTTGTGTCGGCGGGCGTAAATTCAAGTACACGCAGTCAAAGGAGTCCGTCAAAGCAAAAATGGAGCCTCCACCGACCGACCGACCGGTGTACCTGGAGAGCCACTGGACGTTTTTTTTTAATCCGTATTCAGTAGCGGTTCTGATGCTCGTAGTGCCAGCGGTTGAAGTCGATGTTGAACGCCACGATGCTGCCCGACGCCATGCCCGTGATGAGCGTCCTGGTTTCAGAAGAAGGAGAAGAAGATCTTTGGTTTAGACCAGAGCCGCGCGAAACGTCTTTTCGGTCCCGGTCGGCTTTTGTCCCACCTCTGGTCGTGCGACAGGTCCATGGCGCGGATGCCGGCGTCGCATCCCGGGTAGATGTAGAGCTGCTTGAAGTCGCACGCCTGCCACACCTCCACCACGCCGTTGTCGCCGCCCGTCACCAGGTTCTGCCCGTCGCTGCTCAAAAGGACGGCCTGGGTGGGCGGAGAAGGCCGACACGTCCGTCGCTCGTAAAGGGACAAATGACGTGCCGTCGTCGGAGGGGGCCGGGACCCCGCCCACTGCCCGGGGCCAGGCCCCCCACCCACCACCACCACCACCACCCACCGCCTCACCCGCGTGGAGTCGTTGACTTCCATCTGAGCCAGCAGCTTGCCGTTGATGCTGAAGTTGCAGAAGCGTCCCCGCTCGTAGTAGATGATGCAGTGGCCCTCGCTGGACACCGAGATCAGGCGGGGGGCCCGGCACGGCTCGGGGCCCTCCAGGGCCCTCAGGAGGTCCCCCGTGATGGTGTGCACCAAGCACGGACCCTCTAAAAAAAGAAAGACAGGCTTTCTTTGTAAAGCTAGGAAGGTGCTTGTAATGGGGAAAGAGAAAAGAGCGCTTACTTTTGCTCCAAAAAGGACCAAGTGGCCCCCCAACAACACTAGTTTTTTTTTAATTTAAACTCATTGAGCACTCCCTAGCAGACACCTCCAATTCACGTGAACGCTCACGTTTCAGACGTCCAATCCCATCGGGAGGATTGGACGTCTGAAACGGACGGTGTTCCACTCGCGAGACGACGATCGGCGCTTGCCTTTGGCTCCGCTGATGACCAATCCCAGCTCGGCGCAGACCGACACGCACACCACTTCGTGGTCGTGTCCCGTCAGGACGGCCCGAGGGGCAGGATAGTCGCCTGCGGGACAAAAAGTAAACCGATGCCGCGGAGGCGGCGACGGCGGTGGCGGCGGCGGCAGTGCCAGCTCACTGTTGTTGGGGTTGTCCCCAATAATGTGGTGGCGCCCGCTCCAGTACCACAGAAGAAGAGTGGCGTCTCTGGAGCCCGACACGATGTAGCAGTCCCCGCCGATGTAGGACTCGGAGCGGGCCAGGCACGTCACCACGTCCCAGTGGCCGAACACGATCTGGGTCAGCTTCCCTGTGGGGGGTACGCACGGGAGGCACGGCGGAGCCTTGAGCGTGGAACGCCGACCCGCCTCCGACCCGCCTCCGACGCGCCGTACCGCTCTCCGTGGAGTAGACCCGGAAGCTCTTGTCCCAGAAGCCGCACGCCAGGATGTAGCGATTGTCGGCCGTCACCACGAAGCAGTGCGTGTTGATCTGGATGCTCTGGTCCACCAGGTCGGTGATCTGCCGCTTGTTGGTGCCCGAGTTGTTGGCTGGAAACCGGAAAGGGAAGAGGGAAGAGGGAAGAGGGAAAGGTGCCTCCAGCGCAACGGCTACCGGCCACGTCACCTCGCTGGCCCCCGACGCGTACTGACCGATCAGAGGGTCCATCTCGATGGGGAGGTGGTGAGCCTGCTCCAGGGAGTATCCCGGCGCGCCTCGTAGGCCTGCGTTCATCGAAGGAAAAAAAAAGACAAAAACACGTCACGTCTAGAACGTCACCGGAGATACGGCCGAACGAAGCAGCTTGGCGCTCCCAACGCCAGACTGACCCACGGTGTTGTGCCAGCGGTTGACGGCAAAGAGGCGGCTGCACGTGACCGTGACGGCGGCGGGGATGCTGAGGTGAGGCAGCGTGTTGGCGGCCACGTGCGTCACGGGCGAGTTGGACGGGAACTTGAGCACCATGATCACGTCCTGCTGCATCTGATCCTTAAACATCAGAGGACTCTGAGGAAGGAAACACTGGTGAGAGAGACACAGAGACAGAGAGGGGGGGGGAGGGGGGGAATTGGAGGGGGGAGACGGGAAGAGGGGGGAGGAAGGTTGGCAGACAGGGGAGGGGGCAGGAGGCCAGATTAGCGGGAGACGGGCAGGGGTCACCACACCAAGGACCGAGGAGGGCTCGGGTGGGTGGGTGCACGTGCGGGAAGCGCAGAGGCTACGCGGCGACAATGCCATTCATTGCCCGCCTTGCCAAAAGAAGACGCCCACGGCTAGCGCCGGGAGCCTTCATCACGTTACTTGTTTTTTGGTTTTCCTTTCTCCCATCCTGGAAATGTTCTCACCAGGTGCATGGCGGACGATCGAGGCGGGTGCGGCTCGATGAGCAGCTGCGACGGAATCTGCCCGCACGCTTGGATCTGCGTCTCCATCCCCTGCGCCGACAGCCGGATAGGCGTAAGTGGGCGCCGCCGGACGGCGCTCGCCGCCCGCCGCCCGCCGCCGCCGATCCACCCACCTCTCGCTGCGCCCCGTCCAGGTTGTCCAAGTTGACCGCGCCCTCGTAGGACAGGAAACTGAAGACGTTGAGCGCCCGCACCGCCTCGGGGCCCCTCTGCTTGTAGCCGAAGATCAGGTCGATCCACTGATGCAGCTGGCACGACACAAACTCGCTCTCCAGCGCCTGAGAAGGACCGAGCGGCGTTTTGGTCAAAAGAGAGCCGCCCGACGCCGGTCCACCGACGGACGCGTTTTGAAATAAACCCAGAGAGAGAGCGAGGAGCCGTTAGCCCGGCCGCTAACTTGTCATGGGGCGCACGGGCCACTCCACTCGGCCGCCTCACCATGCGGTTGATGCGCACAAAGTCTTCCGGCTTCTTGGCCCAGACGGGCAGCTCCACGTCGCAGACGGGCGCGCCGTCGTCACGCACGCCCAGCTCGTACTCGTTGCCGTTGACGAACATCTCGGGCAGGTAGTAGAACTCCGGGATCAGTTCCTGAGGGGAGGGCGCGCCATCAGACTGGGGCCCGGGCCCGGGCCGGGCCGGGAGGGGCGGCCTCACCGTCACGTCCGCCGTGTCCCGTTGGCAGTTCCTCCACGAGCGGCCGATGCCCGAGAAGGTCCGGTCGGCGTGGTCGAACTTGCCGTCGTTGCCGTTGAGGAAGAAGGTGGTGAACGGCTCCTGGGGAGGCGTGGGAAGGCACGCACACACACACAAACACGGTGGGACCGGAACTTTCCGCGCCCCTTCTCTTCTCGCCGCCACTCACTATTCTCAGCATCCACAGGAGGGTGGAGCGCGCCGTGGAGTAGAGGGTGGCGTAGTGGTCGGGGGGACAGCTGTCGTCGTCCCACGTCTCGTAGCGCTCGGCGTAGAAGGCGGCACGCTTTGGGTTCAAGGCGCCCAGGGGCTAACAGAGGGGCAAAAAGGTGGAGACCGGGAATTTAGGAGGCTTGTTTTTGCCAACGAGCCGGAGTCCGGGCCCCGCCACCCAACGGCGCTCAAACCTTGGAAAGGTCTCGGAAGTTGCCGGGCAGGGTCAGGTCCAGCTCCTCCGATTCGTAGTTGGTCAGCACCCAGGGAAAGACGGGGTACTGGTTCAGGTCGTTGTACGTCCTCCCTGCGGACGCCAATGGGAGTGGCGCCGGTTAGCCGGGCGCCACGTTTGCCAAGGACGCCGGGATCGTCCGTCCTCCCCGTTTTCCGGGGGAGGGGCCAACCTGCGATGGTGTTGAGGAACATGAGGTACTCAAAGTTGGAGATCTCTCTGCGTTGCCAACGCTGCGTCATGTTGGACGACTTGAAGAGCTGCCGGGGCGTGGCCAACGAGATCCGCCTGCCAAACCCGGAAAGGTCAGCGGCCGGGTGCGGCCAGGTTGGCCGGCTCGCCCGGCCGATCGCCCACCTGGCCTGAGGGAGGCCGTAGCTGGTTCCCACGCCCACCCGAGGAAGGCTGTAGACCACCCGCTTGACCGTGGCCTGGTCGGGGAAGTTGAACATCACCGACGCTGAGGAAATGAGGGACGGCCGTTAACCACGGGTGACAAAAGGACCAAAAGAAGAGGTCCTGTGGTCAAGAAGAACAACTCACTCCTGTTGGCCATGAAGACCTCCAGACCCGTGTTGTGCAGCAGGTAGCGTCTGGAGAAGACGGCTCGGATCTCGCTGAACATCCACTTGCCGTGGAGACCCTCCGAGTAGGCCAACACCTGAAGGCGGGCGACAAAAGGGCAAAGTGAGGGCGGGTCCGGGAAGCGGGTCCCGGACGGCGTCTCCTCTCCGCCTCCTCGCCTTGGCGTCCGTCTTCTTGAAGGCGGGGTCTTCCTCGTCCACCTCAAAGTAGATCTCGGTGGTGGTGACGGAGAGCGTGCCGCGGGCCACCACCGCCGGCGCCACCAGCTGGGCCGGCGTGCTCAGGACCACCGGGCCTGGAGGGAGCCGTCCGGTCAAGTCAGCTGCGGGTACCGACGACACTAACACTTTTAACGCTTACAACTTTTAGTGAGTAGAAATCATACAAAATGTTAGTGGTTATTTTCAAAAGCGACACATTTGAGGCAACGAGGGTTGAGCTGAGACCAAATGCGCCCGAGGGCCCACTGCAGTGCAGGCGGCCCTCTTTACAATAGTTTGCCCACCCCAGGGTTAGATTCATTGAGAGCCATGATCATTCGTGCGATTAACGCCGTCGATTGTGATGTCGTTATTTGAATCATTGGCCGAAAGTCCGGGCTGACGTTTGAAACGGGGCCCCTACTTGCCTCGTGAGGTAAAAAGTCGCGGGCGGGAAGGCGCTAGAAATGACAACAGCGGAGTCACCGGAGCGCCGTGGAAAGGGCTCGGGTGAATTAGCGGGGGGCCGCCGGGGACCTGCCGGGGCCCACCGTCGGTCTTACCGGCCAGGTTGTCCATCTCCTTCTCCTGCAGCAGGCTGACGGCGTCGTCGTCGCCCTCCAGCATCAAGTCGGCCTCCGGGTTCTGCGCCACGGCCGAGTGGCTGCGGAAGCCCTTCTTGGAGGTCCCGCCCTCCTCCCCCTCCTCTTCCTCCGCGCCTGCTTCCAGAAGACCAGAGCTTCCTGGCACGGAGGGCTCACGTCGCTCCGCCGTGGACGGCGACCGGAGGAACCCACCGTAGTCCTCCGGACCCTTGAGCGCCACGTCGGCGTGCGTGGAGCCGAAGGCGTTCCTCACGAACCTCCGTCTTCGCCGCAGGTCGTCCTCCCAGTAGTCCAGGCGCCAAAAGTCATGCATTTGGCTGGAGAACAACGGCGAGCGGGTGAGCGAGGCCACTTGGGCTGGGCTCGACCGGCCTCGGGACGGCGCCGCCCACCCACCTCTGCGACATGGCGCCCCAGGCCCCGTGCTTGTTGGTGAGGATGTTGAGGATCTTCTGCTTGAGCTGGTTGGCGGTCACGTGGTCTCGGTGCTTGGCCGCGCCGATCAGGTGGTCGCACATCTTCTCCTCCTCGCGACGATCGGCCGCGTACTGAGCGCAGTTGGACTGCCAAAGTACAACATTTTTCCGGTTTGTCATTTGCCACTCCAAAACAAAAGGGAAAATCCGAATGCTCATCTTTTGACACCCGCCATTAAGTAAAGAGGAAAAGTCAAGAAAAATGACACGGCACGTACCTCAAACTCGGCGTGCTTGTGCACGTCTTCGGCCCGTTGACGGTTCAAGATGAACTCGGCCTCGTTGGCCACGCGAACGATGTGGTCCTTCATGGCGTGACAAAGTAGTCTGGCGCGCGCACGCATACGAAACACGGAAGGCTCATCTTAAATTCACGTCATTTCCATCGGGACGGCGTAACGGATGGCGCCATTTGAGTCAGGAGTTATCCAGCAGGGGGCACTCTAGGGGATAACCCCTGGCCTCGGGCCCGTACCGGAGGGACATTTGCCGTCATTACCTTCCTTCGTTGATGAGCTCGATGAACGCCAGCCCGGCGTTCTTCTGGATGGAATTCTGCCATTCCTAAAACAAAACAAGGGCTCATTGGGCGTATGGAGATGGAGTCACTCAAGCGTTGAGAAAAAGAACAAAGCTTGGAGGGCCTCCAAGGACAGGCAGGCAGGCAGGCAGCTCTCCCATTACGCGATCGATATCCACACTCGGGTTTCCTCTAATGGCGGGAAGGCCGGAACCCGCCTGGGTAACTCGACACCGGCGAGGAGGGGCGAGAGGAGGAAAGTAGCTTAAAAGCCCACGCCGACTCCCCGACCGACCAGTCGGACAACGACGAGGGCGAGCCAAATGCTCGGATTTGAAGGACACTATTTGGAAGCTCAATCTCCTTCCGGGACGGCCAAAGGGTGCATTACGGGGGTTTTGGCAGGGAAGGAATGGGGCGGAGGCCAAAACTGACCTGAGAGCAGAGCAGCATGACGAGCTCCACCACGGACGTGCTGGACTTCATGCACACCAGACCTGCGGAGGGAGGAGACATGGGTTTTTGGTGATCAAGCGCAAATAGGCGGACAAAGCCCAAAATACATCTCCTCTGGGCTCGTCTGAATCAAAGCGTTTACATATAATAAGCATGCCACAAAGGACGGGACAAGATCGGGAGGAAGAAAAGAAAAGAAAAGAGGAGCAAGCGGACGGTGGAGAACGACAACAGGACACCAAGAAAGAAGTGAGTTAGCATACTCGGTCGCTCACTTGGTCAACTATTCACTCACTCACTCACTCACTCAATCAATCACTCATTCATTTATCCATCCATCCATTGATTGAGTCACAGCTTGCACGGGACGCGTATAGTAGTAAGAAGGTTTGTTGTACAGCACCTGTACCTTCAATGAGCAGCTCCTGCCCATGACTGCCCAGCAGCGTGCGCGACAGGAAAGGCGCAAAGTCCACAAAGATTTCCCTCAGCAACGGCGCCACCTTCTCCAGCGCTCGTTCCAGCTTGGTGGTGATGCTGCGGAGACAGAGCACGTTTTGGAAAGTGGCCCATCGCTTTCATTTTGCTGCCTTCTATACACCGACCGGCGCCACTGACAAGACGTGACTTGCCATTTTTGCTCAGGACGCAATGTAAGAAACACCGATGCTACGAACGTCAAGAATTTGGTTTGTGCGTGTGTGTGTGTGTGTGGAGAAGGCGGGTGGGATGGGGGCACGGTGGCGTATTCCTTGCCTAAAACACTGCCCCGCATCTCGGGGGGCAGCCTGGAAGCCCGCCAGAGAGCTAAAAGACTTGAGCTCGGGGGGCGTCTGACCGCTGCGCAGGGCACACTGCGCCACCTCACAGTAGGCACTGCAACACAGACAGAAAGACACGGCGGCATATTTCAGCCGTGGGCCGCCGTGGACATCCAATCACTGTGAGGAGCTGCCGACGTCCCCATTTCTATTGAATGGTCGGAAAGAGGTCGAGAAAGTCAATCCACTCCTTCTGACTGCAGAAATTGGATTGATTTTCGGGGATTCAAATCATTTCCATGGCTTTGAAATATTATTATTATGCTTTATAAAAGTGAATAGAAAATAAACATCGACCAATGAAAAAAAAAATTAACCCGCATCGGTCTTTCCACCACACGTTGGGGGCGGGGCGAGCGGCGGGAGAAAGCAGCTTTGACGCGAGCGGCCCAAGCGGGAAGTGGCACGGTAAGCTTCTTTCTTTCTTTCTGACCTCATGTTCTCCACCGTGTCCTCAGGCATGGGCGCCACCGTCTGGACGGCGGGGAGGTTCTTGCTGCCGGCGCCGTTCACAAACGAGGACGACGAAGACGAGGAGGACGAGGCGGAGTCGGCGCCGCCTGCAAGGACCAAACAAGGCGGATGCGCTGACGTGATGACGCACGCAAAACATTTCATTTCCGAATGGAATTCATAACCCTATGCCAAATGAGCAAAACATGAGATCCATTTTTTCCGTAATTTTTCCCAGCCGGCGATCGATCGGAAACAATCCATATGCGGGAGCTCCATTAGTATTCCGCGATCGGCCATATTGAGCCGCGCTCTTGTTGCAAATGTGCTTTTTTTTGCCAGCGACTCGTCCTCCCTCACCTGTGGTGTTGATCATGCTCTTGGGCGTGGCCGTGGCGGCGGCAAAGATGTTGGGCGTGCTCCCGGCGGTGGCCACCGCGTTGACGGACTGGCTCCCGGGCGGCGGCTTTTTCACCGGAACCACCACACTCCTGCGAGACGGACGGACGAGGCCATTGCTTTGGTCGAGGTGCAAAGGCGGCAGGCAGAAGGCGGCAGGCGGAAGGCTACCTGTCAAAAGAGTGGAACTGCATGGGGAGCATGGGCTGGGTCTTGAGGGCGGGATCCGGGTGGTACGGAGCGGCGGGGCCTGACTCTTGACCCGAATCCATGCCGTCCAACGGAGCGGCCACCAGGCTTTTCAGGATCTCCTGCAAGGGACACCAGCTTTTAGACCGCCGCGGCCATTTGCAATTGGCTAGTTCGCCCCGACCGTTGCTTCTGGCTACATATTCTGGAAATGACTTGAATTCGGTTTACCCGGTTTAAATAACTCGACACGCTAGAAAATGAGGATGAGCAAAACGTGCTCACACTAGTACAAACCCGCGTCATAAACCAAGAACGAGGACGTCGGCGCCTCACCTTGACGTTGATGCCTTTATTGGTCTGGCAGATGCCGGAAATGGACGAAGGGGGCGCCTGTCGGGCGTCGGGCTCGTGCGGGGAGTCCAAAAGGCTCTCCTGCGACGACCTCCCCACGTCGGCCAGGCCGCACAGCAGGTCGGCCTGGCTGCCGCCGGCGTCCCGCTCCGTCTCCCGCCCCGCCGGGCCCGGGCCCAGGCCCAAGCCCAGCCCAATCTCCGAGCCGTTGAGGGAGCCGCCCGCGTGGCCCTCCTCGCCGATGCCCGAGTCGGTGTGGGGCAGGCCCACGCGAGGGGAGTCATCCACGGGGGTGGGCGTCCTTTTCTCGCGCTCGGAGAAGGCTGACGACGGGTGCTCTGGCGAGGAAGCCGCGCGTTTTGGATCGAGTGGGGGGGGGCGAGGGGCGAGGCCACCGCGTCCTCGGGACTCACCCGTGCTGGTGGGCGAGTTGATCTCGTGTCGGATGCTGCGTCCGGACAGGCTGGCCGACCTGCTGATCTCCCGCTGGGGCTCCAAGATGTCTCGGTACTTGGACACCATCAGCACCGAGATGAAGTAGACCACGGCCAGAGCCAGGAACTGAGCCTGCTTGCTGTCGTCCTGCGCCGGCCGGAAGAAAGCAAAAAGCATCAGGAGGGCTCACATTTTGCAGATGCGCACTACACGTGGCGTCCACGAATCCGGCGCGCTCACCACGTCCCGAAAGACCACCGCGCGCAGCCGGTTGATGTCCACGTCCTGCAGGAGTCGGTCCGGGTCCTGGTCAAGAGAACGCAAGTAAGCATTTGCGGAACGGTCCACCTTGTTTGTCTAGAACAACAAGATGGTGGCGATGGTGACCTTTTTAAGCCTGTTAATAACATTTTGAACTGTTCCAACAGCTGATGCCAATCATCCAAGGAATTCTTACAGTGTATGAGGAGCTTTATTTTATTCCCAAGACCCATTTTTTTTTAAATCTGAGCTTCAGAGGGTTTTCAGGGTTCATTTACTGGGAATTTGGTTTGTTTTCAGTGGCTCATAGGTTTTTTTGATGCACTATAGACATTGTATTGATTCGAAAATACTATAAAGGAAAAGCTGGCGGCCTCAGAACACGAGCGAGCGAACGAGAAGAAGACGTGGCACCTTGCTGGCGGAGGTGGCGGCGGCGGCGGCATGCAGAGTGTCCTGCGACTTGCTGGCGGTCAGAGAGGACTTGCAGTTGCGATCCCGCTGCCTCTGCCGGCACTCCAGGCAGTTCCTCACCGCCACGCAGCACACTGACAAGAGAAGCGTCGGTAGAGACGGAGGCGAAAGCGGTGCGGCTCGCCTGGCCTCGCCTCACGTCACGTCACGTCACGTCACGTCGGCTCGACTCGACTTCTCACCCAGTCTCAGACACTGCCTCATGAGGCCGCCGGAGGACATGTTCTTCTCGGCCTCGATCTCGCTGAAGTTGAGCGAGCTGGCAAACACCAGCACGTCCACCATGGCCATCAGCCGCGACAGGAAGGTGACGGCCGTCTCCGACGACATGCCCTGCGTGGCCTCGATGTTCTCCAGCTCCGTCTAAACGCGGGGGGGGGACGCGCACGAGCCAGGTGACAATCCGGTCCGTCTCTGTTTTTCAGACCGAGGGTGGTGAAGAGTGTGTGTGTGGGGGGGGGGATCAAACTTTTGGTTCTCAAGGGTCACCAATCCAATCCATTTGCAGATGGCGGGAGGGGGAGACAATTCACCCCTCCCCCCCACATTCAATGGGATTGGATGTCTAGCGCCGTCACCGGCAGCCAATGGGGTGCTTGGGAAATGTGGCTTTTGAATTGCATTCTGGGTGCGGCGGCATTCGTGAACGACGCGCGACCATCCGCAAGTCCGTCACACGCATACGCACGTCTCCATCGAGGCGGGTGATAGATAGTGCACACCCGAATGAGGGATGCGGGTTGTGGAGAGGAGGTGGAGGGGGTGCTTTGACATCCTCCGCTCGTGGCGTGATTAAGCTTTGTTTGTTTGTTTTGAGTACTATTCTGCACTTGTCTTTACCCACCTCGCCCCTTTCGACTCCTCCCCCCGGGACGGGCGTCACCTCCTCGCCCTTTGCGGCCGCTCCCGTCCTCCTCTTTAAAAAGGGCCACACAAACGGAGTATGGCAATAGCGAATGCGCCGTCAAAAGTGGATTCTCCCGCGTCTAACGGAGACCGCCGCCCAAAAGTGGAAATTGACGGGGTGGGGGAGCAGCCGGCCCACCCAAAAAAGAAAGAGCACAATCAATCAAGGAAGAAAAGAAGCAAACTTACATGGTTGGCACTACTCTTAGAGGTCTGCACGTGCAAAAAGACACGACAACAACCAAAAGACGACAAAAAAGACACACACACAGAGGAAGAGAAGGAGGAATTTAAAAGCGGAACCGCCAATCAAGTGGCTTCAGTTGCAAACAAGTGGAAAGGACCCCAAAAACATCAAGTCGGAAACCTCAAAGGATGGTGCTCGACGTCCAATCTATTTGGGGCGGGGGAACCCCTGTGCCAAGGTGGCCGACATAACTCAATTAGATACACGCGGTCCAGTTTCTTTGTATTTGTAAGAACAAACTAACTATATCTGTAAAAAAAAAAAAAAAAAACTATATATGGCACTGGACAATGGCTGCCAGACCTCCCAGTCCAAATGGCTGGGATGTCCATTGGCGTCAGTCAGAATTCCTATACTAGAGCAGGAGTGGGCAAAGTATTCCACTGTGCAGTCAGTCGGTGCGGGGGTTGCTTTTCTTCCAAAAGCTTTCCACAACTCCGGTTGTTATCGGTCACCTTACGCGTGCAATCAGCGGATTGCCGTCAGGTGGCGCTCGTTAAAGCCCAACCCCCGTCGCTTCCACTTTGTGTCGGCTTTGTCTGTCTGTGCTGAATGACTTGGGACAAAAAATGTGCACCCACCCACAGTGGCCACTGCTGAACCTCTTTGCCCACCCCTGTACTAGAGGGTACCTTATCCGTTTTTGGGGAAAATAAAGGTGCGCCCTAGCATTTGAAAAATACGGATTTGAAAGACGCAAAGACTACTTGAAAATAAAAAACTGCAGGTGTCGTCACGGCGGAAAAGGTCAAAAAGAAGCCCCCGCAGCAGTTCCCTCTCCCGGCACGCCACGCCACGCCACGGCACGCCACGCCACGACACGCCACGCCACGCCACGCCACGCCACGGAAGCCAGAGCTAGTACTCACCGAGGGCGAGGTGGCGGCAGACAGGAGCGGCAGGATGCCCCCGCAGGCGATGATGATGTTGTCCACCATCTGGGAAATCAGGTGGATGGTATTGTGCACAAAGATGATGTTCTCGTTGCTGTTGACAAAGTCCATCACCGACTTGGTGGAGTGGCTGGAAGAAGGACACCCTTAGTAGAAGGTCACTTACGACGACCGGAGACGAGAGCCGGACCGGAGAGAGTTTGTCGCCCCGGGAACCGACCTTCTCCACACGTGCACGTCCGTCTCCAGCGCAAAGAGAAGGTCGGTGAGCAGCCTCTGGTGCATGGGCGACCACTTGAACTCGGGGATGCGGAACATGGTGGTGCGCGGCCCGGGGCTGAACTGCCGCCTCTGCTCCTCCGTCATGGGCGTGCCCCTGAAGCCCAGGTCCACGCGGAGGTCTCGCTCCAGCTGCGAGGCGCTGCGGCCGTGCAGAGCCTGTCATTCGGTGGTGGAGGGGCGTGGTCAATTTGGTCAATTCAACTTACAACTTCGCACTGGCTTAAATTGACAGCGATGAAAAAAAAAAACTGTGAATGGAAGCTGACTTTTGCGGGCCTCCAACGCCAGAAAAGCATCATCTCTTGGACAGCTAGGTTGAAATAGGACATTCTTGATATACTAATGTTATGCAACGTACTATTTGACAAGTGGGGTGGCCAACTGTGCAATCCAGGACTCCCTCCCCCAACACATCCAACTGATGAGTAAGCTTGATCACCATCCCGATGAGTGGCTTCAGGTATGCTGGGGGGAGGGAGACGTGGACGACAGACTGGGCAGCTTCCTTTTAGACGCTCACACATCAGAGGAACTATACTCGTCTCAATTTCAAGCTCACTCACTCGCCATCACATAACTTACACATAACCGTAACTTACACTTATTTAGGTCTTTTGCCGATTAAACGTAGCTTATGGAGAAGCACCATCAATTTCGTCACACGCAGTTTCTGCGTGTGATGACAAGTAGGCTTTTTTTTTGTGTTGTGGTAATTACGACATGGCCTATGTCCGATTATTATTATTATTATACTATATCCACGTATTTCTCTGGAGCAACAAGCAGAGAGACTGTTGAAGTTGAAATATGGCAAAAGAGGCCGGGGAATCACCTGCGTGGTGGAAGCGGTCGATATCTTCTTCTCTCTGCCGCCGTCGTCCGACCTCTCGGTGTCGGACGTCACGCTGGCCGTGTCCGTTCCTCTGTGCCCCGCCTTGCGAGCCGAGGCGTCGCCCGCCGTCGCCGAGGCGGCCCCGCCTCCCTCGGCGAAGTCGGCCTGGGACGCCGCCGCCGCCCGGTTGCGGGCCTCGGCGATGGAGCTGATGTCGGCCAGCGGGCCGCCGATCTTGAAGGGCCCGTCCTCGGGCGGCTCGCCGCCGGGGCTCACGCGGGCCAGCAGGCCCAGGTCGTCGCCGCCGCCGCCGCCAACCGGCGGGACGGGTCGGTCCGGACCGGTCAAGACCAGACCGTCGCTAGCCGCCAGAGCAGGGAGGAGCTTCTCGTCCACCTGGAAGAAGCGGCGGCGTTGGCTAAAAGCCCAATGTCCCTTTTTTTCCCCCCGACGGGCCGGATTTTCTCCCGCTCACCTTGCCAAAGAGAAATCCGTTATTGTTGGGAACGCTGTCTTTCTCGTCGGCCAGCGTGATGAGGGGCCCCACGATGCCGTCGCCGCCATCGTCGTCCTCCGGGCCGACCCCCGAGAGGGCCAAGACGGGCGGCCCCGGGGCCTCCTCTTTGGGTACCAGGGTGCCGTTGAGGTTCTGCACCACGGCGCAGTAGGCGCTGTCCAGGAGCGAGTCCACCTCCACCAGGGGCCCGTTCTCCAAGGACCCGCCTCCCCTGGCCCCGCCCAGGCCTTCGGGACTCAGGTCCAAGTCGTCCAACTTGACCTCGGTGGCCTCCACCTTTTCGGCTTTGATGTCCACCAGCAGGTCGTGGACCTCCACCCTCACGCCGGCGCCCTGCTGCGCATCGCCCCTCTTGACGGCGCCGTCGACCAGCAGGTTGCGAGACGAATCGTCGCCGCCGCCGCCGCCGCCCTCGCCGTACTCGGCTTCGCTGTCGGGCGTGCGCGTGGCGTCGTCCATCTCCAGGTTGCCGTTGACGACGGGCGCCGGCGAGGCCGACAGGCCCGAGATGGTGGACACGCATCCTTTCTCGCCCTTCTTCATATTCTCCTCCTCCTGACGCTGGTACTCCTCGTACATCTTGGCCAGGTACTCCTTGTGGGCCTCGTAGGTCACCTGCGGCGGGACAGAGCGGCCGCCGGCCGCGTTAGGCACGAGCGGGCGGGTCCGGGCGGGCCCCGCCTCCGACACGCGCGGCGGACCTTGGAGTGCGCGATGGACAGCGTGTCCACCCAGACCCTCCATCCGCCCCACTCGTATTTGATGGCGTGGTACAGCAAGATCCTAAAGATGTTGTAGACCATCTCGGTGATCTTCTGCTCCTCGGGATTCTTGGGGTTGATGTAGCCCAGCGAGAACATCCAGTCCTGCCACACCGAGCACTGTAGCAAGCACCTGAAACGCAAACGAGGCGCCAAGCGCCCAATAAAGGCAACGCCGCCATACGTCCGATCCTCTTTGACCGGGAAACGTGAACATTGACAGCCAGTCTTCCTGGGAATTTTCATTGCGGGTTGAACGGAATGTTCTTTGTGCTTAACTGTATTCATTAAAAAAATAGAATTAGAGAAGAAATAATACGTATTGAGGAAGTCTTTAAATAATGGATGTCCATTCACATGGCTCTATACATCCTTGCTGTTCTATTTCATCCTTAACCACCAGAGGGCGATGATCACAGCAACGAACGTGGCTTGCCAGTCACGTCTCCGTACGGAAAAGGTCACCCGTGACCCTTGTCTGACCCCCAAAAGAGGTGCTCCGGGCTCCGAACATTCGGAGAGAGATGGCGTTCTGGCCCTCACGTGATGAGCGGCGTGCCCCGTACCTTCTGTTTTCTCTGCTGTTGCTAAAGAGTTTGATCATGTCGGAGAGGAAAAGTCTCCGGACTTCCATCAGCTCGCCGCTGGGAGACGAATTCTTCAGTAGCGTGGCCACCACTTTCAGGATCACTAAATAAGCGCACGCCAGGAAAATCAGCAACTGCGGCTTGAGGAACACAGGAACACCCGCGCGCAGGCAGGCCGCTCCGTCAGTTACTCACTGGGATTCTGGATCTTGATGGTCGAGTCCGGTTCCGGGTGCGGCTTGTGGACCACCTGCGTGCACACCTGCTCTGTCAGGATCTGCAAGTATAATTACATACATGTTTTTGAAGGGGGGCGTGGAGAGTTGTGTTGTTAAACGTGGTCATTTGTAGCGCACGTATCGGCCTTTTTTACCGCAATAGCAGCCCGATTTTTTTTGATGGCATCGGTGCCACGGCGGTCGGCGGCAGATCGATGGCGTACCTCGTAGAGCGTGTTGTAGGTGGTAACGGAGACGGTGTTGGTGTGCATCATCAGACGCTCGCCCAGCAGCGTGAAGAGACTGTGAGTGTGCATGATCTCCACCTTCCTCCTAATTAAACACAGGCAGTGTATGCGTATGCGGAGTATACGGCTTATGTGTGCGGCAAAGCCAGAAAGCGGGCGGCCCTTTGGCAAAGCGTTTCACCCACTTGTGGCCGAGGTGCTTGAGAAAGTAGCCCAGGACTTTGAGGGCCTGCACTCGGATGCTTTCGCTCTTGGAGGCCAGCAGCTTGCAGATGACCCTGGCACACACACACACACACGAACGCACGTTCATTCCAGCCAGTCCTTTGGATGTTTAAACCCCAGACGACGACGATGGCGACGGCGTCCGCCTCACCTTATGCCGTTCCGCTGGTCGAAAGCGGGAATCATGGAGGCCGGGTGCTCGGACATGAGCGCCACCAGGAGCTGCAGCACGTCGTGGATGTTCTCGTCCTGCGCGCCATTTGAAAGGCGTCGTTAGCCCGTTCGCCGCCACGGACGGGGATCGCCGTCCCAAGCCTTTGGAGCGGGAGGGCCTCATGACACCTACCTCGTGCATGGTCAACAGGTAGTTGAGAATACTCTGCAGCTCGTCCTCCTTCACGCCCCGGTCCTGCAAAGACAGCGTCAGGATATCCGCCACGCGTAGATTCACGCGTGTGTGTGTGAGCGGCGCCCTATCTGGCCACCTTCAGTATTAGCTGCTTGAGGAAGAGGAGCATGAAGGCCCGCAGCGATACGATCTCCTTTTGGGACGGCCGAGGTCCGTCTGGAGTTGGATTTGATGGATGAGACGGCACCCCCCCCGACAAAAACGGCCGCGGCACGAGCGGAGCCGGCCTCCTGCTCTTACCGAGGCCTTTGGGCGAGATGGCGCTGCATTCCAACGGGTTGACGGCCCAGTAGTAGTACTTGAGCGTGTGCATGAGCTGCAGCACGGTGCCCACGCGACGGATGGTGGAGTAGATGGTCGCCGTGCCGATGAACTCCGACGACAGGTACGTGTACAGGGACAGTTGAACCTGCCGCAGCAAATGAGCGACGCCGGCGATGAACCCGCCGCCCTTTTGCGAAATGGGCTTTTTTCCGACCGACCGACCTTGGCGGGCGTGTGTATCCAGATGGCGGCGTTGAAGAGGACGTGGTCGCACAGCTGCTTGAGGAGCGGCGCCCCGTGGGGTAGACCGTCCAGGTACTTGGCGAAGGACAAGAACTGCTCCAGCACGGCCCGAGTGACGTGCACCCTCGACGACTTGAGGCGGGACGGCACGGCAAACGCGCGGTGAGCGGCTTCGGCAGCTTTGGCATTCCGGCTCCGCCCCTCGGGAATTTCCCTCCTACCTTCTCCAGCAGGTACCCGATGACCAGGAAGCCTTTGCCTCCGAGCATCTGCTCCTGCATGGCCACCGAGCTCTTCAGCAGCTCCACCAAGAAGGCCAGCAGCGTGGCGCTGCGAAAGGAGACGCGCGGGCGTGAGACGGAAGCGGGCGCGGGCGGGCGCGGGCGGGCGAGCGGCGGATGGGACGTCTACCGACCACACGCCGGTGTCCGCGGCCACGTCGTTCAGCTGCTTGTGGTCCAGCTGGGCGAAAAGGGGGAAGAGGACCTGGATGCCACCGATGGAGTGGATGGCGCTGTGGATGGAGTGGGTCACGATGGCCTTCACGTCCTGCAAAAAAAACCAAACAAACCAAAAAAAACCTTCTGACAAATTAGACAAAGTCACCAACCACCAGCGGCTTTTTGCGCGCCTCCCTCCGCACCTGCAGCATGAGGGCGTGCGGCGAGTGCACAAAGATGGAGGCGTTCTCTCGCGGCGACGACTCCAGACACAGCTGCGCGTCGGTGGCCTTGGCGTTGTACGTGAAGGAGATGGAGCCGGCCAGCTTGCCGTCGTACAGGACCTGCTTGTGGTGCTCGGCCAGGTGGATGTCGCTCTCCGACTTGAACTTGAAGGTGCTCTGCGGCGGGCCCAAAAGGTACGAGAGTCGGTCGGTCGGTGGGCCGGTCCGGTCCGGTTCGGTCCGGTCCGGTCCGGTCCGGTCCGGTCGCGCCACGTCACGTCGCGTCGCGTCACCTCTCACCTTGTACCCGGGGCCCAGCTGGTGGATGGCGAAGATCTGAGCCGGGTTGAGCGCCTCGCCAAAGACGTAGATGGCGCCCAGCTGACCGCAGAAGACCCGGTTGGCGTCGGCCGTCTCCGACGAGCCCAGAAAGCATTTGTCGTAGCTCTGTGCGGGAGCGACCTCCGGCCGGTTAGCGGCTCCACGGACTCCCGCAAAATGTCCGCGCCGCCGCGTCTCTTACGTCGTTGGTGTTGACGTGCCAGGCCATGTCGCCGTAGGAGACCAGCTGCCCGTTGACGTAGCAGCGGATCTCGGAGTTCCTCCAGCGGTTGTAGATGTGAACGATGCTGATCATGTACCACTGGGGGGAGGCGGGAGGTCCAATCCATCAGGTCAATGGATTCCGGCTGACCCGACCCCACGGCACGCCGGCACGCCGGCTCACCTTGCGCGGCTGGAAGTCGTACTTGACGCAGTGCTGGAAGCCCTTTCCTTTGGACTTGAGGGAGGTCACGATCAGGCAGTTGCCCACAAAGTGAGCGGAGTAGCCGATCCCTTTGCTGGTGCGGAAGCTGAAAAGAAAAAGCCGGATGGATGGAGATGGGAACGGCGCCGGCGTTCCGTTAGCCCGCTCCAGAAAAACAACAACAACAACAACAACAAAAATCCAATGTAAATAAAGCCCAGTTGGCAAGATGAAGGAAAAACGAGATGGACGACAAGGCTAAGCTTCTGGCGGACTGAGATAAGAGCCGGCGGGATGGGGCCGAGGGGGGCCGGGGAGGGTCGAGGGGGGCGCCTGCCCTGCCGCCTCCAATGGTTGCCAAGGAAACTCACGGGGATATTGACCCAACTGCCCTCATTCCTCCGAGCAGGGGAGTCAACATCTTGATCGCCGCCATTTTATTTCCTTGTGGTTTTGTCGGCCACTCACCAGTAAAGGTACGGCTTGTCTTTGTCCACGTTGATGTTATTGAGCGGATCCTGCCGGAACCAGGTGTTGATGGTGAAGCCGTTCTGGTACGGCCACTTGGCGATGGGCGGCAAGGCGATGGCCTGCGGTCAGAAAAACAAGCCACTGAATCCCCCGATGACCCACAATGCTTTGGATTTCCCTAATATATTAGCATGGTGAATAATAAAGTCATTGAATGCTAGCTAGGCTTGGCAGATGGAGCCGATTGGCTAACCACGAGGGGCACGTCTCGAGGACGTTCGCTAGCGGGCGAGTCGGCGCAAATTGGGCGCCCTCCGCCGGGCCCCGACGTACATGGCCGGAGCGCGTCTGCGTGCCAGACAGGTGAAACTGAGATGGCACTTTGGCGAAAGACGTACGTACCGCCGCGCTCCGTCCGGGGAAGTTGAAGAACGTGTCGGGGCCGTGACGCTGAGGCATCTGATTCAGCACCGACAACAATTTGATGGCGTGTCTGGGCTGCGGCGGGACAAAGAGGAGACGTTGACACTGACAAATGGACGCACGTTCGCTGCGCGTCTGGCCCGCGAGCCTCCGCATCCGTAGGCTCCCCCTCGTGGCTTGGGTCCGCTCGATGGCTGGGCGGTCGGCGTCGGGGCTTACCCAGATGCCGTTGTCGCCTCTCAGCATGCTGAAGAGCAGCTTGAGCTCCTTGACCGTGATGCTGTAACTGGCCAAGACGCCCAACATGTCCACCAGCAGGTCTGCGGCAGACACACGGAGCACACTCTGTTCATCCCCGAAATGTCGCCACGAATGCGGGGCCGTCGATGACGGCGGACGTCCGATCGAATCGAACGTCCGCCGTCGTCATCCCCCCCAAACGGATGGGCCCCCGCTCTTGGCCGTCTTTTCCTTTTTGTTTCTCATTAGTCACAAGAAAAAGCGCAAAGGCGTCCTCGACGACCTCGACTTTGAGGCCGGCCAATCTGCTGACTTGGGGAAACGCTCCACACACAGATACTGTAAATGTGAAAAGAGGCACGCGCGTGCGTGCGCGCGCGACTCCACCGGAGGAAATAAAGCGTCCGCTCGTTAGCCAACGTCAGTGCGCGTAGGTCACGGAGAACCGACGGAGAGAGAGAGAGAGGCAACAAAGGGAAAGTCAAGGTCGCAACGGCTCCAAGAAATGGACATTGGCAAACGCCCTGGCGGATTTGAACAAATGCCACAGAGGGTGAGTGCCCCCCCCCCCCCCCCCCCCCACTCACCTGCGATCATGTCGTCCACGGCGCTCATCTTGAGAAGCACCTGTTGGATGAGGCCCACCTCCGTGCTGGTCTGCAGGTTGCGCACGCTCTTGCGGAGGATGGCGGTGAACATGCTCCAGATCTCCGCCTGGCACGTCACCTGGCAATGCGAGAGGAGCTCCACCATGCAGCCGATGCTCTCGGCCTCCTGGATGATGAAGTTCATCTCCAGGTCGAACTCGCCGCCCACCAGCTGAGGGCGGAGGAAGAGGAGGAAGAGGAGAGGAGGTTCAAAAAGGCCGTGACGTTAAAAGTACACCGTGACGAGACTCCGCGCGGCGTTTTTACTCGGCGGCCCAATCTTTTCGTCCTTCCTCCGGCCGCCATATTAAAGGCGCCGAAGGTCGACGGCGGCTGCTTGCGTGCCCTAAAGTTGATCCAAAAAATACATTCCCTTTGTGAACGGCCAAGGGCGGGCCCCTACAAGTTACATTGTATTACGGCAAATGTAGCCATTATTTCTTTCTTTTTTTCTGGGTGACACCCTGCTTCCACACTGCGGCCTGGCGCTCTGTCCGCCTGGCAAACGCCTCTCATGACTTGCAGAGCAGAGACGTAGCATCAATCCGACTTGAAAAGGACCTTGCGAGGCCTACTCGCAAAAACTACCGTTTGGCAAGCGCAGAGGTGGTTTCAGGAAGATGTCGCCATGGCAACCCACAAGCTACTGCGGGGAGGTGATGAGATGAAACAAAAAAAACAAAAAATAGGAGGCTGGAAGCACAGAGAGGAAGAAAATAGAGGAAAAATAACAAAAAACAAAAACAAAAACGCTGGCTTGTGCATGTTCACGAAAGCAAAGGTACGAAACAAGTATACATACTCTGAGCCTTTTTTCCTAATGCCATGAAGGTTGATTTTTTTTTTCCAGGGATGAATGCAGTTGGCAGTCTGGGCCACAGGGAGGAGCAAGTTGAGGACAAGGACTTTGGCTCCTCCCAACCCAGCTAGCATTTTAGCAATTGCATTGCGTTCATTGACAACAAGAAGAAATTGTGTTAGTTGGATTTTAAAAAAAATGACACTGACTGATGATAGACCTTTTTTGATCCATTGGAAATTTGTGATTAAAACTAAAAGGCACCAAATAGGGCTGTTTCTCTTCGACTTTTTCGGCGGCGGCGGCCTATCTGTGAATTGGCCCGGCCCAAAGCCCGGCGGCGGCGGCGGCGGCGGCTTGGGGAGCGATGGATGCCCGAGCGCCGCCAAAGCAAACATCCTCCGGCGTTCGGCCAACGCTAGCCCCGAGGTGGGCGATGGCGGCGGTGGCGGAAGACATGGAACCTTTCGGAGAACGCTCCGGGATGGGCCAATCCGAGGCCCTTTGCCAACGCCAGCGCGGCAAAGGGCCTCGTTTGTTGGTCCCTCGAATGTCATCATGCAAATGGCGGCGTATGAAAGAAGCCATTCCACCTGACTGCTGGCCGCCACAACACAGACACCCGCTGCTAATTTGCGGCTGGAGTGCCATCGACACGCCGCCTTTGATGGCGCGCTGCGTGTGCGATGCGGCGCCGCGGCCCTTTCAAAGGCTTTTGTGCGGCGGCCTCTGGTGAGCGCCGTATCGCACGTGACGGCTTTGGACGAGTGGGCACGGGCCAGCGGAGGACGGGCCATGGATGCGCTTTTCGCAGCGGCCTGCCTCGTGGCCAGCCAAAAGCAAACCCTTCTTCTATTTAACCTCGGCAAGTCATTGAAACACTCCAGTTAAATGGCGTCGTTAAACATTCCGAGGATCCAAAATATACTTTGACCGTTAGCGAGCTAATGCTAACTGACAAAGGAATACTACATCTCCATTGGAGCGCTACTGAAAATTTGCATACAAATGAGCTAGACGAGACGTAAAATCCAAGGTTTTAAAACAAAACATTTGGTGTACGTTTGGGGGGGTTGAATGAGTTATCAGCTCATGATTTGATGGTCGTGGCGTAAAAGGTAGCAGATGCGTCACGTTTTGGTGATTTGGCGACGATGATGAAGAGTGACACACACACGCACGCACACACACACACACACACACACACACACGGAGGAGGAGGAGGGGCCTCCGTGCATTTCCCATGGGTCCTTGTGCCCACAGATGGCAGTCGGAATGAAACAATTGACCTCTATGCCCCAACCGCCTTTCGGCGAATTTCATTCGCGTGCCGGAGAGAAAAAGATGGGAGGAGCTAGGAATAGAGATGTCATTTAGAAAAGAAGAAGAAAAAAAAAGTCACAATACGCGCTTCAAACAAGTCACAACAAGTTTTTTTTCATGTACTTGTTTAGAGGAGACAAGAAGAAGAAAATACACATACAGTGGTTAGAGAAATGTTTGAGCCGTCACAATTTGGAATGTTGATGTATTTGCTGTCAACATTGTACCAATATATCATTTCAGTATTAGAAGAGCATATGATTTTGTTTGAACTGACTCAAAGGGGATTGGGTGTCCATCGGCGGTCAACAATTTTGAGCGAGAGCCGCTGAAAAGATCCGGGCCGCCTCCCGCCTTCTACCTGATTGGCCCAAGCGGCTTAGTCATGTTAAGCCTGATCACATGTCGCCCAGAGACAAACAATCAACATTTTTCATGTTAAGCCTGATCACATGTCGCCCAGAGACAAACAATCAACATTTTTCCCAGAACTCTCTTTGACCCCTCCATTCCGCAAGGTTTTTCGGCGGCCCGATCCCATGGCCGGGCGGCGTCCGCGAAAAAGACGCACGGGCCGGGCCACCCATCCATCTTATCGCTTATGGCGGGTCTTCTCTTGGGTGTGAAAGAAAGACCTCGCTTTAATTGTCTTTGCGCCACTCTGTTGCGCTTTTTGACGTCCCGGCGGTCCGGACGGTCCGGACGGCCGGGCTACATTGGTGCAACGGGAAGTGCCCCAATATAGACGGGAAGTGAGTCGCAAATGAACCCGAATGAGGAAACGGGCAAACGGGAGGTGACTTGGAAATGGCCGAAAATGAGCAGAAGAGGAGCTGAAAACCAACGGCGGGCCGGGCCAAATGGGCGGCCAAAGCCCACGACGGGCAGAAAGGTGGCGGGCGGCCCAACTAAATGCGAGCGCAGCACCGGCAGTTTGGCAGCGCTAATCTGTTGGTTCTGCGCAATAGGGCCTTTCCAAACAATGGAGAGCAGTGTTCCAATCAGCCAAAAGCTGACCAATGGGGATCAGCGGCGCGCTAATCCAACATCATGAGACGCGGCGGCCCGGAGCAGAGCACGGAGCGTGGAGGCGGGGCCACGCAAGGAACGCAAGGAACGCTACGTCACGCCTTTCCGGCCACCGGGAGGAGGCCTCCTACGGGGCCGGAAGGAGAAAGCGGGGCACCAGAAAAAAACAAAGGTGCTTTTAAAAATACCATCTGCAATTGTTTGATGTTCACAAACACTTTTGGACGGGGCAATTTTTGCGTTCCACAGAAGGAGGCGGTACGACTCATTTCATCCCACGGGGCGCCGACGAATCGGCGCCGCAACAAAATCAAGGGACAGTCCGTGGTGGAGTTTTCATCTAAAAAGCCACGAGGAAAGCAAGTAGAAAGAATGGCGCCGGGATAGGAGCATTTGAAAGGCAGGCAATCCATCAAAAAGCACACCGGGCTCCTCCAAACACAGCCAGACAAAATGGGGGCCCTTTTGCCCAAAGGGAGATTAAGGACAGCCAGAAAGAAAATAGGCCGCCGCGGCACAAAGGAGACATGGGACCTTAATGGAGGAGGAGCCAAATGACAACCACGGCCCACCGTCCCACTTTTGCCAATTTGGCCACTTTTGGGACCGTGCCACACGGGGCAAAGGTCAGGACGTGGATAACAACATACATTTTGAATCGTTGGCTGAAAAATGACGCCACGTGGATCCGTACTCACGCCCTACTGGCTCTCGACCGCGCAGACGGCGGCCGAGAGCCAGGACCGCGTTGCCATGACAACTGGGATGCCGACCGCCCTTTTTACAGTCTTCTTCCCGCTGGCCGTGTTGCGGTCCGACCGGACCGCTCATCGCTCACGCCGCCGTGACGGGATCGATGCGGAGGTCCTCGGCCGGAGGATGGGCCATTCCCCGCCGAGGGTTTTGGTCTTGAATTCAATCCTAATTGAATCTTAATTGAAAACATTCACTCGCATTTCCATGCTTCGTGCTGCCTTTTTAACCCTTTCGTCTTGTCCGTGGCACTTAGGTTGTCAACTTTCTTTCACGAGTTCATTTTTATGCGTGTGTAGGGTAGCCGACGTGCGACGGACGTGTAGGCCAAACGTTCTCGCATTGGCTAGTCTAAAATAGGACCGCATTTCAAAAGCGCTTTTTTGTCGGCTGCCTAGAAATAGCCACTTTTAGCCTGCTTTTTCTCTACTATGGCGTGTCCTAATTAAATCTTCTCGTGCACTTTGAAACTTCAGTTGCGTTGCGCTTTTTTTCCTCGCTGAACTATAGCCACTTTTCCCCTAGCCATTTGCAAAAGTGAAATTTCACCCAGAAAAACGGGTAAGAGAAATGGCTGAATTTGGAGAAGAAAAAAATCTTGAACACGGTTTGGTCAAATGCTTTTTTAAGAGGTTTTAAAATGAAAACGTCGGCCGCCGCGGACGGACGATGACACGTGCGCGGCGAATGTCGACTCGTACGCAAGAGCAGTAGCGTCGGCCTCGTCCCCGCGCAATTCCCCGGCACACTGCAGCATCCTTCCACCTCGTCGTCCTCCCCCACCTTCCTCAGACACCCCCGTTTCTCCCCATCGTCCCGCCGCCGCCGCCACCGCCGCCCCTTCCTCTCCCTGCTTTTAAATGCATAGCACAGCCACCGGCGAGTGCCTAAGGTGAGCCGGTGCGGCAGTTTTTGCTTTCTTTTATTTTTCCGTTGACCTGGGTGCAAAGGTGTGCGTGGGGATGGCGGGGGCCTTCCGTTTTAATGTTAAAGGGCCCAAGCCAGCTGTTTGTTGAGTGTCCTTTAGCTAAATAGGCCAGATTGGTAAAAGCGGGGGTGGTCGAGAAAAATAACCCAGAAACAGTGCAGCTCTGAGCTCAGCTTTTTTTAGATTAAAAAATAAAATCAAACAACATGGCCGCTCACATGTATGTGCGATGCACACGCGGAGGAAGGGAAGAAGCACCGTGTAGCTTAGCATCACCGACTGTTTCGTAAGCCCCCCTCCTCCCCCCCAAAATACATCAAATTTAGTTTGGAATGTAGCATCATCGGGTTTGCCGATATTACGCGGAAGCCAAACAAAATGAGGGCACACGTGTGTGTATATATGCCCGCTTTTCCTCTCACTTTTTGGGGGGGGAGATTAACGCGCAGAGCCCCTCCCATCTCCAAAAACCTCACGACCCTCCTCCTATCCTTATCTACCACAATGGACGCATAACGATGGATAGCATCAAGCTAAGTGGGCCTTTGTCCACCTTGGTGCCATTTTGACACCACCTGCACCAGAAATAGAAGAGGAGGGGGGGGAAAGGGGGGCTTTTTCTTTTATCGGCGCCATTAAGTCAACAATGGCCGCTCCTGCTGATGAGGATGAGGAGGAGAAGGAGGAGGAGGAGGGGGGTAGAGGATGAGAGAGAAGGTGGTGGTGGGGGGGCGCTTAACCCTGACAAAATTCATATTTCATCATTTGAGTCCAACACAGAGCAAACAAATGACATCATCGTTTCAAAAAGAATGAGGCGTCATAAAAAAATGGAGGAGTCTAATATGTGAAGGAAGGAAGGAAAGGAATGAAAGAGAAATTGGGGGTTTGGGGGGGGGTGTCCCCCACTTACCAGGTTGAGAACGGTCTCCACGATGTCCCGGTTGGTCACCTCGCCGACCTGGATGAGGCCCACCAGCACGGCGAATTTCATTTGGATATTCCTGATTGGCACGGCGGCCGGGTTGATGACGCCGGCCGGTAGCAATAGAGAGCCGCCGCCGGCGGTGGCGGTGGCGCTGGCGGTGGCTGTGGCGGCGGCGGCGGCGGACGACGGCATTCTCTCCCCCGGAAGAGGCGGCGGCGGAGGCGAGGAGGACGACGACGACGACGAGACGCTGGGACGGCCGGCGGCCGCCTGCGAACAAGCCGAGCCCGGCGCTGCTGACACTGTCGCTGGCACTGTCGCTGGCGAAAGCGGCTTCTCGCTCGACATATTCCCAGCCCTGTCGGAACGGCCGTGTCGCACCTGCTCTCACAAATTGGGGCTTGGCGCCGGCGGTAAAGAAAAAAGCCCAGGCGGCAAGCGCATCCACCGCGCGAGGACCAAACCAAATGTTCGCAAGCGAGGGGATGCGATGCGGGCGTCCTCGCACCGCGCTCGGCTTCCTACCGCTGCTAGGTTTCCTATCTCTCGTTCTCTCACTCTCTCGTTGTGTCTCTCTCTCTCTCTCTCTCTCGCTCGCTCTCTTCTCTCTCCTCGCTCTTAGTGAGTCAGTCGTCGACGACGGGCATCCAACAGCGCCATGTTGACGCCCCCTGGCTGCGGCGGGCCGGTGTGGGCCGCGCATGCGCACTGGGACGACGTGCCGGTCGCTGGAAATCGTCCTCGATCCCGTAGGGGCTCGTGCGCGCGCACGCAGTTGCACCAGATGCCATTGCAGAACAACAATTGAAAGAAATGTCAGACTGAAACCAATTCGGACACCTGGTTATGTGATTTTTGAAGAAAAAAAAAGAAAACATCTTAATACTCCCTTCTTTCATGGCTTGGTCTCCCAATGACGGCGATGGACGTGGAATGGATTGGACGTCAACTGGTGATTATCTAACGTGGGAGGGCGCATCTTGGCCTTCGTTCATTCGCTACTAGTTCAAAAGGTTCGGACGTTTATCAACATATACGGCAACCGATAAATACACCATGAAATGGATCCCAGAGACGAATACGACAAAATAACAAACCCCATGAACGCACAAAGAAAGGAACGGGTTTTGGGAGGGCACGACTTTAATCCAAGATGATACGTTTGCGATGCACGTACGTGGGGGCACCGTTTAGTGCACGTATTTGACAAGAGACAGCCGTATGCAATTCATATTTTAAAATCATGTTCCTTGAGACACATTGAAAATTGAAAAGTAAAACTACATGAAAATGTGTGCACTTTTAAAGTACAAAAAGTGGTGCAACATTGCTACGCTGATGCTAATCAACGAGTGTCACGGACAGTATGCATGGAAAGGGGAGTGGAATGAAAAAAAAAAATGTTGATTAAAACATCCCTAGAGGTAAAGGCGTGGAAATGCAATGCTACTATTGGTGTGTTCTGGACTCAGCGCGTTCCACATTTTAGCAGAGAGCCATCCGCACCCATCAAAGGAGCCGCATTTGGCTCACGAGCCTTAGCTTCCCGACCCCAGCTTTAGTGTAACAGCCACTAGCAGCTCTAAAGCATTTGTTTGTTATTGTTAGCATATCAATATGATAGCAACACCCTGAAAAGCTATTTGTATTTACAACAGGCACTCTCTCTCTCTCTCTCTCACAGGTCACACAGGTCTACTCTCACGCAGGCTCCTCCTCCTTTCGCAAACACACTACAGACACAGACACACACACACACAATGCTTCTCAGAAGCTATGAGACGATGGCATGTCTTAGACATGACGGCAAAGCAGCGCGCGACTTTCTTTTTCTTCCCCTCTACCTTTTCGGGCAGAGGCCAGTACAGAAAGTTCACGGCATCAGGACGAGAAAAAAAAAAACGAATCCGTCGAAACGTAACTACTGGGCGGGTTCTACGGCGTCAAGGAAGGAAGCCCGGATCCTCTGCGCTTCATTGGCGCACAGGTGCCCGTACGCCTTGTTGTACCACTCTGGAGCGCGCCCCCTGCAGGCCACACGAGAAAGTGAGCGGGGCCAATCGGAAAGAGAAGACGGGGGTCGCTTCGCCGTACCTGAGGTCCACTCTGGAAAGGTGCGTCAAGCGGGTCCTGGTCGGAGCGCCGCACGACTCCAGCAGGTAGTGGGACTCCAGGACCACGGCCCGCACCGCCGCCGACGCACGCGGGCAGTCGTCGTGGTCCACCGACACGCAGGCCAACGCGATCCAGCCTTTGACGCTATCGCGACGCCAGGACCTGAGGGATGGCGACGCGCGTGTAAAAAATGGGGGGGGGGGGGGCACTTTGGACGCCCGGCCTCGTCCTACCTGAGGACCACAAAGTCTGTGCGGGGCTGCGGCGCCATATTGCGACAGCTGTACCGGTACACGTCGGTTTGCTCGTCCAACGTTTCTACCACCTTCTCCTGCTGTACTTCGCTTTGCCAGAGGGGGCGCTCTCGCAGCAGGCGGTGCAGAACCTCATCGGGGGCGGCCGCCACCTCCGTGCTGACGCGCCACCGTCGGAGAGGGTTGCCGTCGGCTACCTGAGGAAGGCCCGAGTTAGGTTGCTGGAGTGTGTGGTGTGTGTGTGTGTGTGTGTGTGTGTGTGTGTGTGTGTGTCTCCGCGTGCGTGTGTGCGCGGGCGTGTGTATATCTCAACATGTGATCCGGTCAATTGTTGCTCACCTTTTTGAAGGCCAGTTCCGTGAGTTCTCCTGTGGGTCGACATATCCACGCTTTACTCTTGTCTTTGGTCTCCTTCAGAAGGTCCTGGATCAGCTTCTCCACGTGAGCGCGATGAGATCCTTCCTCCAGCTCTTCGTCACCGTTGTCATCGTCGTCCTCCTCCTTGTCCACATCCTCCGGCGGGGCCTTGCCCAGCCGGTCCAGCGGCGGCGCCCGGAGCTCGGCCTCCACGTAGGAGTTACGGGACTGGCTCACCATCTCCTCTGGGATCTGCGGGACCACCCCACCGTTAAGAACTGCAGACCGGTCGTACTGCCGACGGTAGACGAGGACCTATTTCCGTACTTCTACGGAGAATTGAAATGAATTTGTTACAAACGGCAACGAGTGAGCGAGTACATGGTCATTGCGTAGTTCTAGCAAAAAAAATGTGGGTTTCTGTGTCAAAGGACTATCGCTACGCTATCGACACGACGAGCAAAAAAAGGTATGGAGCGACACGGGGTTGACCTAACATATTCATTGGAGAGAGGGAGACAGACAGACAGACAGACAAGTGTTGAAAAGAGTGGACCTGAAAGAGGCGCTGACATTCGCCGATCATGTGAGCGAGCCCTTGAGTGGCGGCCATGTTCTCGTTCAGGTCCTTCTGGTCCGGTCGGCCGCCGGCGTACTTCCTCTGGATGGAGCTTCGGCGCGGTCGGGGTGGCGGGGAACGGACACAAACGGGCAGAAGGTTTCCGGTCACTTGAGTGGCGCGCCAGAAGCCGCACGGGCGGAAATGCGACGGGAGAAATGGCCAACGCGAGGAGCAAACCGTGGCGACGGCGTTTCCGTCTTGGTCAGGCCCAGGTGGAAAAGGGACGGCGCCAGGCAGATGGCCAGGTTAGCGGCCGTCATTTGGTTTTCGGCCACCTGCGCCGTCACGTCGCGCAGGAAGTAGAGGAGCGTCTGCAGCGCCTGGCGGTTCTCGTCCGCCATCAACAAAATGGCCGCCCGCACCGCCTGCAGACGCTGTTCTTTGGGAACGTCTGAGGAGGGGCGAGGCAAAGCAAAGCGTCGGTCGCCCGGCACCAGGTGGCGCGGAGCTGCCCACTTACTTACACTGGTAGATGTAGAGGAAAGTTTCTCCCAGCTTATTGCTCAGCAACGGTTCCGGGAGGTCCCGGAAGAACTGCTTCAGCATGTCGGCCACGTCGTAGGCCGACTGCTGCTCGTAGTCCACCCGGTCGGGCGAGGAGTCGCACTGGACTCGCAGCGCTTGGATGCGAGACTTGACGCCGGATTTGCGGAACAGGCCCACCTGGAGGAGGACGGAGGCGCCGGCTTTAGTCAAGGGTTGGTGGGGCGCCAGATTTCGCTTTTGTGGCCCAGTGCGCCGTGGGGATTTTAGCCGTAGCGGCTAACGTTTGGCGCTTGCTTTCTACCTGGTCTAAACAGTGGCGCGTCAGGTGGGCCAGGGCCTGCTGGAGGCAAAGGGGCAGCGGGAAGCCGCAACGTCGTACGTGCGTCATCAGCGGGACCCCGAACACGCTCCGCTCTTTGGGCTCCGGAGACTTGATGCGCCTCATGAACTTGGGCACGGACCTGCCAGCAAAGGCGCGCGGGAGCCAACGCTTGAGCGTCTTATCGACTCCGGTTGAAGGACGGCGGTTAGCTTTTTGTGACGCTGGAAAATCTGACTGAGGGGTCCCGCGAGGAGGCCCGGCCCCCCCGCCGGTACCCACCAGGTCCAGCCGTGCTTGTTGGAGACGGAGTGCTTCTCCATGATGGCGGTCAGGCGCAGCAAGGAAACCTTGTGCAGCAGACCCAGCTGAGCCGCCGTCTGGCCGTCGATGTGCAGCCGCGAGGGGGGCCGCCCGAGGTCGTCCCCGCTCCTCAAACCGGGCCCACGCGCCCTGGGAAACACACACGCGCTAGTACGGCCTTCCGTTCCATCCGTCTTTCCCAGACGGCGCCGGCTTTGTCGGGGCGTCCCGTCCCTTTTGTCCAGCAACCTGGCTGGATTTTTGGATCTTTCGGGTCTTACCTCGGTCTGGTCAAGGAGGCCCCGACGCCGGAATCCCTTCTGTCCCGATCGGTACCGACGCCGGAATCCCTTCTGTCCCGACCGGTCCCGACGGAGTCGCCGTCAGCCGCCGTCCCGCCTTCGCCGGAACCCGACGTCCCGCCTTCGCCGGAACCCGACGTCCCGCCTCCGCCGTCATCCTCCGTCCCGCCCTCGGCCAGCACGCCGCGGCTCCAGCGGTCCACGATCTGCTGAAGGCCGCTGACGTGCCGGAGGATGTCGTCCAAGTGCGGGAACGGGCCGTCCTCCTTCTCCAGATCCGGCAGGTCCCCCGTGCTGGCGTACAGGTGGGAGCCGGGGACGTTGTCGTACACGCTGACTCTGCTGCCCCGGGGCGCTCTCGCTCGGGAGGGCCGGCGCCGTCGGACGTCCGGATCGGAGACGGGGGGATCGCCGGAGTCTACCCCCGGCGCCAGACTCTCGATGGACAAGGCTTTGGGGAAGGTGCCCGGTTTGTGGTCTTTGGGGACGTGGACCAGGAGGCTTTCGTGCGAGCGGAAGTGCTTCCTCGGGCCCCACGCGGGAGAATCCGCCTCCTCCGGATGACGCTCGCCGGCCCACCGGACGGGGTCGCCGTGCCACGGCGAGGGCCGGCCGGAACCGCGGGCCGGCTCCGGGGGCGGGCTTGGGGCCGGCGCGTCCTCCCCGGCCGGCTCGGGCTCCGACCGGCCGACGGGGGTACGCTGCGGGACCCGCGGGGCCGGGGGCTCCTCCCCCGGAAGGCCGGGTTCGCCGAGGGCCGGCGTGGCCCCGCGCTTTGAGCTGTTGCGCGTGGTGGACGGCCCCCAGGTGCGCATCAGCTCCATGCGGCGCAGGAAGTCCTTGGCTCTGCTGCGGCCCGCCCGTCCGTGGCGACCGCCCCGGAGCGGTAGGGAGTTGTAGCCCGGGAGGTGGCGGGGCTGGGCCTCCGCCGAGGAGACTCCGGCCGGAGGCCCCCGCTCGCTCGGCCGGCTCGGTGCGCTCTCGCCCGCACCCTCCGACAGGAAGTCCTGAAGGCGGGACCAGCGGCGGCTACTCCACTCGAACGTCCAACGCTGGCTGATGGCCATCGGGTGGTCTTCATCGCAGTCGTGGCCCTGCGGACGGATTCGCTCCACTTAGCACGGATGGGCGGATGGATGGAAGGGAAGCATCCCGTTGGCGAAACGCTAACCCTAACCCTAACCCTAACCCTAACCCTGGAACCCATCAAATCTTACTTTCTTTTTGGGGTGGCTGACGTCCAATTTCATGGCGGCGCACTTGTTCAATGTGTCGAGACGCCTGCAACGGGCAAACACAATGTTACTTGGGTACGAGGTCCGCTGGAGAACTTTCAAAGGAGACGAGAAGTTTACCGGGACAGGGGCTCCACCAGGTCGCCGTCCAAGAAGTCATGGTCCCCTCTCACTAGCGAGATATCCAGGGGAAACTGCGATTCTGATGGAGGGAGCGGCACAAAGACGGAACTGGAACCTGCGGTGACGAGCGGCTTCAAACCGGCACGCGCTGCCTTTTGGTAAAAGCTATTTTGGTTTGCTCAAAGTGGTGCCGCTGTGGGAAAGTCTCCTCTTTGCCGAAAGCCACGGGAGAGAAAGTGACGGGAAGCCGGGGGAAAAGCGCCGTGAGCTTCCCAGTAGCCCCAAACAAGGCCTTTCCCGTGACCCTCGCCGTCCGTCCGTCCGTCCGTCCAGTCGACGCCCTCCCCGCCTCCTCAACGTGGAAATAAAGAGCAAAATGGGAAGAAAAGAGGCACGTACCTTCATAAAGCTGTGCGTATTGAGGGAATCCGGCAGCTCTCAGCCAATCGCACGCCTCCTTGGCCTCCAGCTCTGAAAGGCGGGAAAGTCAGCGGCGTTACAACACAAACACACACACACACACACACACAGCCGGCCCTTCCCGTCCGCTCGGACGTGGGGGGGGGGGAGAAACATTGCTCGGCGTCACTCTGGGAATTCCCGAGAGCCACGTGGCGAGTGGGAAAGCAGGATGTCCGGATGGGATTCTTAACTAACGCTAACGTAGCCAGCTAGCGTCGGTGGGAGTGCAAATGGCATTTTGTGGCCTACATGAAATAAAAATAAATCATCTTTCAGCATGGCAGGGGTTAAGGTGCAAACGGGTGCTACATCAAGAGAAAAAAGTGTGTGTGTGTGTGTGTTCTTGGCTTATTCATCAGCAGAATTTAATCAAGAGATGAATTAGCAGCGGACGCACACATGGGGTGCCTAATCCTGGCCTCCGCCTGTCCCACGGTGCAAGTCATTCCACCTACAATGAGCTTGGGGGGGGGGGCTCAGGCGCCTACATGATGCAAAAAAACATCCTTCAACGCCTTAGATGTGAATGGATGACGGGGTGGCGTGCCAAAGGAACGGCCATTCACGAGGAAGAATAGAAGATTCTTTTGAGTGCCTGTCAGGGGAGTTCGGGTTAACCCTAAGGGCGCCTGCCAAAGGCAAAGTCAAAGACAGCAAGGGGCGACGAAGCAAGCAAGCGAGCGAGCGAGCAGGCGAGCCACAACTGCTTTCAGGCAGCCCCGTTCCCTCTGGCCCCGCCTCCTCCACGTCTTTCCCCTTTTTTTGGGAAGCGACAAGAGCCGGCACGTCGGGATGTCTCTATCTACGTGGCCCTATTGTCTTTCTGTCTGGAGGAAAAGCTACGGGGTCACGTGACGGGAAGCGCGGGAAGTGATGAAGCCCGTGAAAACAATGGCTTCAATCCACACGTGCTCAATCCATTGTAAACAATCAAGCGGCCAGCGCCATCGCCATTGCCATCGCCATTGCCATCGCCATGGTCTTCCGTCTTGACTTTGGTCCAAACGGACGGGAAGGCCGGAGATCCGAGGGGCCTACCTCGCTCCAGCTTCTGCAGCAGTTGTTTTCGAGCGATGATGCGCGACAGGCGCAGGGCCGAGCGCCGTCGCGGGGTGGGGCCCAGCCTCAGGTAGTGGTCCTGGCCGTCGGGGGTCATGGCCTCCAGGCACGTCCCTTCGCCGTCGCTGTCGGACGGGCCGGCGGCTCCCGGGCGCGTCCCTCCGTCCTCCGCCGCGTCCGAGGTCCCCGGGCACGTCCCTCGGCCGTCGCCGTCCGCGGCCCGCGGGCGCGTCTCCAGGTCGTACGCGGGGGTCGCGGCCTCCGAGCGCCTTCCCTTGCCACACGGCCTAGCGGCCTCCTCTTCCGCCATGGCCGCGCGTGAGGCTTCTCCTCGCGATTCCCTGGCAAAACGGCACTCCTTCCTTCCAAATTCCTGGGACGTGCCCTCGCCGCGAGCCGGGCCATCCCACCGCTTCCCGACGACCAATGGCGTCGCTCCCGCCGCTCACCTGCGGTGGCCGGCCTCCGGGGGGCGTTCCTTTGCCGGGAGAGCGCACGGCGGGCGCGTCGGCGAGAATGAGCCGCCGTTGTTTGCGAGCGTATGAAATGGTCTTATTTTCATTCTTACAAGAAAAGTCTTTGATCAAAAAATACATTTTGAAATATTGGATGGGATTGTCTGAGCTGAGCCCAAAATACACCAGATTCAATCTTTCTCTCGCCACTTTAGAGGGTCATTGGGGGCCATAAGCAGAGGATCGTTGGCAGTTGGAAAAAAGCGGTGACTTTGTGAATCTGACGTCCAAGTGGCGAGCAGTTGAACTCGCCAGGCGTCGTCGAACCCCCCTCACCCGCTCACTCCCCCCCTCACCCACTCACTCCCCTCCCTGACACCTTAAAGTTGGCGCATTGACGCGCACGAGGAATAGTTGACACCGTCCCCCGCATGCGCTGACGAGGCGAGCCGGCATGTGAAACCCGGGATGATGGCCCGGCCCGCTGGCTAAATGTGACATTGACCTTGGCCAAACGCGGCGACCACTCGACTGCAAAGCGTGACGTCAGCCAGCGAGCAAACCAAGGCAAATCAATAAAAGAAAGGCAAAGAAATTTGGAGGGAGCGAAGTGGAGTCTGACCTGCCAGTCGCCTCTCGCGCACATTCCTCCAGAGCAGATCCCACGCCTTGGCCGTGGACTCCCTCAGCTGCTCGCTGATGGACCTCCGCAGCTGCAGCGTAGCCGTCGTCCTTCGCGGACTCGTCGTCATGACTCGCTTCACATCGCTGGAGGGGACGCGCCGTCGAAGTCACGGAAGGAGGCACGGACGGACGGAGGGAGGGAGGGACGGCCGCCCCTCCTCCCCCAAAACGCCGCAGTCAGTCGGCGTCCTGCGCAGTCCGTCCCGTCCCGTCCCGTCCCGACGATGACTCGGAACCACCGCCTGCCGTCCCGTCTCCAAAACGTCCACTTGTGTCTGCGAGCGACGCATATGGACGGCTGACAAAAAGAGCCAGATGTGAATGAGAGTCCACCGTCCCGGACTAGCGCCCCCCCCCCCCTTTCTCTCTCTTTCTCTCTCACTCCCCCCTTCCCACACACTCTGACTCGTCCACACACTTTAGCTTGAACACAAACACGTGGTTTCTCTCTCTCTCTCTCCCCCACACACTCGTGTTGTGAAACACTATTGGTACACAAATATGGAACTCGGCGTGATCATCAATGGCCGATCGTGGAGTAATAAAACACCTTCCCTTGCTGTACTTTTCCAGCCGCCGCTCGCTCTAGCAGATGGTCTGCCAGCGACGCACATTGCCGCAAAAACAGGGGGCGCTTTGCTCTTAAGCCACTTAAGAACGCGTCCGTCCGGCGGGGACCCCTCTTTACCCCGCGGGGCTCCCGGGTCATCATGACAGACGGATGACACGACTCAATTTGCGCCGAGTGGATCTGCTTTATTCGAGCGAAGGAGCTCGCTACCAAATTCAAACATTTGCCCAATCGCCTCGGACGGGGCAACGATCGGGAAGATGGCGCCGGAGCCGGTCGAAACGGCATCAGGGGGCGGGGTCCAGCCGCCGCCACCGTTGGTCGTCCAGCCGCCGGTACTCGCTCCGCCGGTAGTCGTCGGGGCGGAGCGCCCGGCGTCGCCGCACCTCCCGGTACAGGCGGCGCACCACCGGCGGCGGCGGCGAGAAACCGCCGGCGGCGGCCAGCGAGGCCAGGTAGTCCCATTGGTCGTCGTCCAGAACCAGCAGGTGGCGGCGCGCCGCGCCGGCGTCCGCCCTCTTTCGCAGCGCGTCCCGCGCCTCCGCCTCCATCCGCTGGCGGGACGGCAGGGTCACCGAGCCCGACAGCGCGGCCAGCGCGTAGCGCACCTGGGGACCGCGGTGGATCGTCATCATCATCATCATCATCATCATCATAAGCCACCATAACGATGAAGCTCCGAAGATGGCCGGGGCACCGGCCCGTTGCCCCACCCCGTCTCACCTGGCAATCAAAGTTAGGGAAGGGGCAGATCTGCTTGCAGAGCCCGATGAAGACCAGCGACGGGAAAGCGGGCGGCATCATCAGGCGGTAAAGCGGCGCCACCAGCCGCTCGTCCATCTCCAAACCCAGCCCGGCGGCGTCCAGGAAGGGGAAGCTGTACTTGTAGCCCGTGCAGAAGAGCAGCACGTCGGCGGCGCACCGCCAGCCGTCCTGGAAGCCAGCCGTGCGGAGCGCGCCGTCAGGAAGCCGCCAGGGCCACGTTGGGGTTTGGGGGGGGGTGGGGGGTGGGGGGTGGGGGGGGGTTAACGGCGAACCTCGGGCCCACCTGGAAGCGGATTTGCCCGTCATTCTCCACGCCCGCCACGGGACTGGACTGGCGGATCTCGGCCGGAAAGCCGGCGCTCAAAGCGGGACCGCGGTGGCTCAGGGTCACCTGCCGGGGCGAAGAGGAGCAATGGGAGGGGGGGCCATTGACCTGGATCCCTCCGGGCCTCCCGGGAAGCCATCGTACCCGCGCGCCCGCGTTGGCTAGCTCCAGGGAGATGTCCACGCCGGACGCCTTGGCGCCCAACACCACCACCGAGAGTGACGAGAAGGATTCGGGGCTCCTGTAAGCGTGGCTGTGCAGGATACGGCCTGCGGCGAGCCGACGGCGGGGCGGTCGGGTCAGCTGACGCCGAGCCGGACGGGCGACGGACGGGTACCGTCGGCGGGGTGCTCGCCTTTGAAGTTTTGGAGGCCGGGCACGTCCGGGACATCGGCTTCCGAGTAATGCCTGAGAGACAAAGGACGTGAGCGGCGGTGGCGGGGGCAATGGCGGGGGCAATGGCGGGGGACTCGACCGTCCGCTCTCACCCGGAACACACAAAGACGGCGTCAAAGGTATCCACCGTCCGGCCTCCCTTTCCGTGGCGCACCGTGACCTCCCAGCCAATGGGGGCGCCGTCCGTCGTGGAGACCGTGGGCTTGACTTGATCCACCGTGCTGTCGAACTGAATTCCCAAGCAAATTTATTCGTGGCAGGAGATCGACCGGGAGGCGGGGACGCCACTCGAGGCGAACCAGAGAACTAAGGCAAACTCGACTTTGCGCTCCTTTAAGTCTACTTGTGGTGGAAATGGATGACGGGCAGCCGTTTTTTTTTCTCTCCACTTGAAGAGCGGCGGACGCAAAAGCGGAAAAAGGTGGTACGGCGGAAAAGAGCACCCGACGGGAAACTTACCCTGATGTGCGGGCGGATGTCGTAGTGGCGACAGTAGTCCTCCAAGTAGCGCCGCACCTCCTGGTGGGGCAGGAAGCTGGCGAGGTGTCGATCGAAAGGGAAGTCGGGGAACATCATCACCTCTTTGGGAATGTTGGTCCTGCACGACAATTTCAAGCCGGGGGGTGGGCTTGGCCCGGCCAGTTCTCGGCTTCCAAAAGCACCTTCCTCCTCCTCCTCCTCCTCCTCCTCCTCCTCCTCCTCACCTGAGGTTCTTGTACATACTGCTACGCACGTCTGGTCCCACCCTCTCCTGGTAGCACCAAGTTCCGCCCACCTCGGCGGCGGAGAGCTCGAAGACGACGGGGGGCGCGAAGCGCTCGCACCTGGCCAAAAGGTGCCGCGCGGCGCACAGGCCCGCCGCTCCCGCGCCGACCACGGCCACGCGCAGCAGTGGCGTCGTCATCGTTGTCGTCGTCGTTGTTGTCGTCGTCGTCGTCGCCAACACGGAAACCGTTCAAAAGCGGCGCCAACAAGCAGCCTTACTTTTATGCGCCACTTTCCAAACTAGGCACTCGTTTCTCTCTCTCTCTCTCTCTCTGGCACTCACTCACCCACCCAAGGAAGTCCAATCGAACACAGAGTCATTTGATCCAAGATGGCGGCGCGCATGGGTGCAGTGGCTCTGCTCTCCAGTTTTGTTTTTAGTTTTCTCAATCTTATCGTTTTTACTAACATCTGCGAGGCAAACTATTTTTTCACCAATTTCGTTATACGAAGTTCTGAATGATGACAATAAAGGCTTTTGAATTTGAATTTATTGACGTCTACACGAGAAGAACACGTTGAGGGCAAAGTGGGAGGGGCTTCCCACACATGACAAAGTCTGACAAACAAAAGCTACTCCGCTTGGTTAAAAGTGGACAAAAAGGGATGGGCGAGCCAAAGTGGAGAAAGAAGACGGCGACGGACGACGGACGGGAAGGCAACGAGTGAGTGTGTGTGTGGGGGGGGCCCGCCCGCTTACTTGCCACCGCCGCCACCACGAGAGCTTCGCTGCTTGGTCATGGTGGTCAGCATCTGGCTGATGTACGACGTCAGCAGGTCGTCCATTTTGTAGCCCTGGGAGCGGGATCAAATGATTGGACGCCGCTCCACTTTTCCCACCAAACATCTCATCTCATATTCTCAAGCGCTCTATCCCGGCCGGCAAGGCTGGCGGACATTTTTGCCAGGCCGGTCGGTTTAAGGGCACGATGCGAACATCGGTCCTTTGTCACTATCGCCTGCTCACTTGACTTTTACAGCTTTTTTTGGTTTTTGCTGACAGCAACAACAAAGCTAAACCTCTCTCATCCCTCAATTCTTGGATTTGGATTCCCCCGTGCACACACTTACCAAGGAGGTTTCGCACAGCAGCTTGCTCCCTCGCACCAGGTTGCCGATGGTGATGTGGAAATAGGTGTTGCCGCTGCTCCAGTTGGAGATCTTGGTGAAGGGGTGCGTGATCAGCACGTCCTGCCCAAAAAGGATAGCGCACTGAGATGCCGGCTCTCCGGTTTCTCTCCCGGCGGAGGTTTTCACTCACCTTGGTCTTGAGCTCGATCAGACTCACTCCGTGCTTATTGATGGCGATCAGCACGCTCTCGGGGTAATTGGGATCGGTGGTTTGCTGCGTCAAAGAGAAAGCCCCCGTGACCCAGCCGGCAAACCAGCGTCTGAGCGGGCGTCCGCATGTACCTTGACCTCGAAGAAAGCCGAACCAAAAGTGGCCCACTTGTAGATGATTTTGAGGAAGGACAGTTTGGCTTCTTCTCTGGTCTTCCCCGAATGTTTGTTGAACGCTGACATGATGGCCTGATCCCCCCCCCCCCCCCCCAAGGCAAGCAAAAAAGAAAAAAATATTTGAAGAACAACCCCCAAAAAGTGGCACCCGTCGCCAGAGCTCACCCTCTTCCAGTCGTCGGCGGACAGGTGTCGGGCCTGGTCCTGGGGGAGCAGGTCCTTGAGGATCTTGGCCACGTTCTGGAAGTGGGACTGGTCGTCCTCAAACTTGACTCGGTAGATGAGCGCCGCCAGCTGCTGCGCTTCCTCCTTGCCGCACTTGTGGTAGCCCCGCAGGTACTTTGGCAGCTCCTGCGGCCCAGGCGCGCATTTTGCCACGGCGCTTCCCGAAGCGCTCGCCGCGCGTACCCATTTTCTTCGGCGTCTCCGAGGACCTGATAGTAGTGAAAGATGGAGTCGGCCATGGAGTCCTTCCCGGGCACGGTGTTGGTCCACAGCTTTTTCATGAAGAACACCTGGTAGGTCAGCGAAGGCCCCGCCCCCGCCACCGCCGCCGCACCTGCGCACACGGTGGGACATGGCTAAAAGTAAGGCTTACGGACGCTTACTCAAAATGCGCGCTGCTCTTTTGAGCTACCGTCTTTCACGTGTCTGGCTTTCTTAATCCAGTCGGTGAGGTGTCGCACAAAGTCGAAGAAGAAGTCGCCCTCCGGCACGCTGATGACCTGCCGAAAGCCAGGGCAGCGCGCTTTGGCGGAGAGCGGCGCTCGAGGGACGCGACGCGACCGGATGACTTTCTCCCGCTACCTTGTCTGTGATCTTGACAAAAAGGCTGAAGCCCTCCGAGGATTTCAGCAAGAGGCGTCCCGAAATGTTGTGGCAAAAGTCCTTGGCCTTGGTGCCGGACTCCACTTCGAAGACCTGCCGAGACCAAATTGGGGGCGATCCGGTGCGGAGCGGGCGAGGGGGTTTGGGGGGGCTCCGCCTCTCACCTCGTCCGAGTCGTCCGGGAAGTAGACTTTGTGGAAGATCTGGGTGGTTTTGTGTTGGATGGCTTCCACCTCCACCAGGTGAGGCGGGTACTTCCTGGATCCGTTCCTACCCTCGATCAGACCGGCGAGATGCGTCGGAGCCGGGCGGGGCCGGGCGGGGCCGGGCGGGGCCGGGGAGCGGGACGGCGCCTATTTTACCGTAAGGCTTTCTGGAGACGCTGCATGCAATCTGGAGCCAGGGGGTGGTGCTTCTTGGCCTGGAGAAACTTCTGCAGGTGAGGCAGCAGGACGTTGCTGGGAGGAAACAAGCCCGTGCACAGCCACAGGAGCTCCCAACCTTTCTCCTCGCTGTACCTGACCAGACACCCCGACCGAGAAGGTCACCCGGCGACGGGGGCCCGGGGGTGACGGAGGACCGGGGCGACCGGCGGCTCTCACTTGACGTGGTTGTCGGTGAGCTGCTTGACAATTTGGCAGAAGATCTCGTCTTTGAGCGGCTCGGCCTTCAACGCCCCTTCGAAGATCTGATCGGTGAGCTCGTTGACCGAGCGCGCCCGCTTGGACGGGTAGTCGCCCATGTACTTCATGGCGGGTAGGACGGCCGTCAAGGTTAGAACATTGGATGAGCGCCGCTCTAAAATTGCCCGCCTGAAAAGTGAGTGCGGAAGGAAAGGAAAGGGTCCTTGCCCAAGATTTAGGGATTAGGATTAGGCTCATCAAGTAGGAACCGAAAAGCCAAGGCAAATTGGCGCATTTAGGTCAAAGCGGTGCTGGGAGAAGGCCTGAAAGCCAGAAACTTTGGCTGAAGGATATCCAGGAAGGCCTGGCAGGCCTCCTGGGAAAGCTCCTCATGGGCCAAGACCTTCTTGAGGAGAGGCTGCTTGAGGGGCTCCCGGCTGCAGCACCACAGACGTTCCTTGCCTCGCGACTTGGAGATCATCACCCGGCTCAGGGTGCTCTTCGGAGGAGGCCTGAAGGTAGAAGAAGAAGAAGAAGAAGAAGGAAGGACTCGCGGTTCGGGACCCAGTCGGCGCCCAGAGGTCCCAACCTAAAGTGGTCGTAGGAGAATTCCTCCAGCGTGTAGGCCTTGCTCTTATCCTCGCCGTCGGCCAGGGTCATCTGGGACGAGGTGACCGATTCCCGCCGCTGGTCGGGGGTCATGGTCACCAGCGCCTTGGAAGTAGCCGCGGGCCGGGAAGGTTAGCGAGGGGCCGCCGGAAGCGGCGGGCGGGCGGGCGGCGTGGCGCGCCCACTCACCACGATGTCGTATTGAGGTCGGGTGACGGCGGGCAGGACGTAGACGCAGTTGGCCGGAAAGTCTCCTCGCCGTTTGGTCCTGTCGTTGATCCCGTGAGCCCAGCCGGAGTTCATCACGTGCTCCCCGTCGTGTTGGTCCAGTACGATCAGGTCCCCTTTGCAGAAACTGAGGAAGGTGGAGTCTGCGCCCGCTGGGATTGCAAAAGAGACACACGGGTGGCGCTGGAGCGGGAGGTGGGCTCACGGGGACGGTGGTGCACGGGCACACGGACGCTCAGCTCCTCTCCGAGTCTCACCGGGGTTGGGGCAGTCCAGTAGTCCCACCACAAACTTGGAACGCTTCCTCAGGCCTTCCAAGAAGGCCACCACCAGGTCCCTGATGTCCTCGGCGTTATTAGACGTGAAGGTGTACTCGTCTCCTTTGATGGTGGCCAAGGTGAAACTCTGGCCTTGGAGTTTCCCCCCCCTGCCAGGTTTGCGCCCGTCGTCAGAAAGTCCCACGGAGCCCGACGTGCTCGCCGCCAAGGGCGCCGCCCCGGCGCCCGCCGTACCTGCTGCTGGAAACGGCCACGATTTCGGGGAAAGACAGCTCCAGGAGGACCTGCTCCTGCTCGTCCACGAAGTAAACGCCGGTCCAGTTGACCGCCACGATGACGTCGTTCTTGGGCAGGCTGGGCCCTGCGTCACGCCGACGGAGCGCCCGTCAAATGCTGCGCGCGCCGGCTGTGCGCTCGGGCGCCCGCGGGTCGCACTGACCCGAGAACTTGAAGGCCTCGTAGAAGCGCGAGAAGAGCAGAGGCCACTTGAGGCGGGCGAAAGACACCACGTCCTCCTTCACCTTCTGCGCGCCGGGCCTCCTCTTGCCGGACAGTCCCTGCCGAGACAAACGGACGCTTGACGGGGAAATCCAAGCGGGCTGCCCACGCCACGGACGGACGGAGCACCGGTCACCTTCTTGTGGGCGGCCAGGATGAGCTGAGCCCACTTCTCCGTCGTCTTGGCGGAGGTCACCTCTCTGTCGGGGATGTAGGATGGGACCAGGCCCAGCAGGCGCTCGTGCGGGATCTCCGTGCCGTAGTCCACAAAGTACTGCTGGGAGGCCAGTTCGGCCAGGTCCTCCTCCTGAAGGGAAGCCAGTGCTTGAGACAAGCGAGGACAGACAGCGGGTGGGCGGACGGATGGATGGAAGGACAGACGGACAGACAGACAGACAGGAGGGACGGCCGGCCGCTGACCCTTTCGCAGCGGTACTCGCCAAACTTCACCCCTCGCACGATCTGCTGATAAATGAGATTGGTGGCCACGTGGTCGGCGGCGGGATCGTGCCAGGGGGTGAAGATCTCCTTCCTGAAGAAGAGTCGCCAGGGGGCGTTGCGCTCCTGGGCGCCCTGCTCCTTGGCGTACTGCTCGCACTGCGACACGGCGTCCATGACGTGGTCGCTGCCGCTGCCCAGGGACGACACCTGAGGCACGGAAGGGAGCGTCCATCCTCAGAGGCTATCCCGCAAAACTTCCAGCCCCGCCCCCTCGCCACCCGCCACCTTGTCGAAGAGCGCGATGTACAAGGAGAAGCCGAAACGATCGGCCAGCTCGATCTTGTCTGCCAGGGCGTTGCAGAGCTCGCCGGCGGTGGTGGCCGAGTCCGCCAGGAGGGTCTTGGTGGTGCCGTCCATGAAGGTCACGGGCAGCATGATGGCTTTCTTGGATTTGGTGGCCTGCGTGGGGGTTAGGGTTTGGCGGTGAGCCCCCCCCCGCGCGTGGCCGCTCGTTACCCGGAAGCGGGAGTGGTCCGGCCCGCCTCTTTGCTCACCTGCAGCTCCAGCCACGATGGCGGCTGCGTCCGTGTGCGGTTGACAAAGGTCCGGCGCAGTCTTTCCTCGCAATACGGCGCGTAACCGGGCGGGCCGTTGACCAGGAAGGTGCGCAGGTACTGAGCGCCGGCAGACCTCCATTTAGACCGGTCGCGGCGGCGCCCGGCGGCGGACGCTCGGCCTCACCTTGACAAACTTCTCGGAGGGGGCGAAGCAGCCCACGCAGAGGGACAGCAGGATCCATCCGCGGGCGTGGCTGCTCTTGGAAGGATTCTGGGAGAGCTGCTTGCAGATCTGGCAGTAGATCTCATCCCTAGATGGGGAAGGTCAAAAGGTGGCGGCGGCGGATGACGGAATCCCTCGAGCGACCGGCTCGCTTCAAAAGGAGCACGGGGCGTTCGCTCGCTCGCCCTGGCGGGGTCACCCACCTGAGGGCCGGCCTCAGGATCCCGTTTCCGATGATGAAGTGAAGCTTCTCCAGGTTGGAGGTGGGGCGCTCTTCCAGCATGCTGTTCCCCGGGAGGCCCGCGTCGCCTTCGGTCAGCCGTCTGGCCACCTGCCGACGTCCACCAAGCCTCTGGCCGCCGTTCCACGAGCGAGCCGACGGGATTTCCGCTCACCTCTTCGGTGATCTTGGACTTCCTCTTGAGGGTGAGGGACACCAGCTTGTGTCGGACGCTGCTCCTCTTCTGGCTATCCGTGGCGCTGTTCTGTAGGCGGGGAGAAAAGATGGGAGGAGGGGCTTGGGTGAGAAATGAGGGGAGGGGGGGTTCGGGTCGACGGCGCGAAATGAAGGGAGGGAGGAGCGGCTCCGGCCGGGACGGCGGATTCCGGCTGACCTCTGCGTCCAGCTGCAAGTCCTGCAGCTCCCTCTTGTAGGTCCTCTTGCCAAGGGTTTCGTAGATCTTGGTCATGACGGGGATCTTTTCGCTGCCGTCGTTGAAAAGCAGCTGGCACTTGGGCTCGGGCAGGTCCCCCATGAAGCGCAGCACCGTGATCCACACGGCCAGCGCCGCCTAGCGGATGCAGCCGCGCAAGATTGGGGATTTTTCCTCCCGCCTAAAGCCCCCGCCCCCGCCGCCGCCACGCGTCTCACCAGCTGGTCTCCTTCGTCCTCGTGAAAAAGCAAGGGTTGCTTGAGAGGCCGCCTGACATGCGTGTGGGTGGAGACGCCCTGGAAGTAAGCGGCGGCGAACTTGGGGAACTTGTACTGGGACAGATCCTCCTCTTCCTCGTCGGGCAGGGGCAGCGCTTCGTTCACCAACTCGCCATCCTCCTCCACCTCCTCGCCGTGAGGCGCGTCCACCAGGTCCTGGACACGAGGACGCCGATGGACGACCGTGGACGCCGACCCCGGCCGGGGCGACCCGGCGGGGGCCCCCCCTTCTACCGGCCGTCCTCGGGGAATGCACCTGGAAGGCGGTGGGCGCCCGGCCGTCCCGCTCGGCCGGCGGTCCGGCGTTGCCCAGGAAGCCGAAGACCAGGTCCACCATGTCGGAGTGGTCCACGGGCTGCTGGCGCTCCCGCTCCATCTGCTCCAGCAGCTCCTTCTTCCTGCGGCCCTCTTCCCGCTCCTCGCGCCGGCACTCCTCTTGGCGGCGGGCCAGCTGGGACAGGCGCTCCCGGTGCTTGCGCTCGGCCTCGGCCTTGGCGCGGCCGGCCGTCATCTGGCCGCGCAGGCGCTCCTCCTCGGCCAGACGCTGGGACTCGGCCTCCAGGCGGTGCTGCAGCTGCGCGGCGAGGGAGGTCGCAGCGCACCCGGCTCGTTACAGGGAATGGAACAAAACTCACCCCGGAGCGGAAACCGCCGCCACCGCCGCCGGCTGCTTTCTTGGGACGCCGCGGCGGAGGCGAGCGGATGATGGAAAGCGCCGTCGCCGCCGTCTGGTCCCTCTCGGGATCATGGTCCGATAGGCCGCTCGACAAAGGGACATTTTAACCCCAGAGTTGAAAAAGTAGACACATTTATTCAAGCTTTCATCTCACAACAAAGAGGCAAACTCTGGTGGATGGCGCAATCGGGTTCTGCGGTGACAATCGCAGGAAAGAGTGGGGCGCCGAAAAAAATAAAAAGAACTTTTTCCCGTTGGCAAACGCCATCACCCGAACGAAAAGCCAATCAACGAAAAGGCGCCGAAATTGGCACGGCGACGCCGAGACGAGATCATTAAGGCCGGGCCATGCCGGTTCCACGTTCCAACTCATTCCCGAGAAGGAGTACCGGCCCATTGCAAATAAAAAGCCGCTCGATCCTACGGCGGCGGACGACGCCATCGTAGTTAGCGCGGCGCCATCCCCGCCGTCGCCCTCCCCGCCGTCGCCCTCGGGAACGCTCTCGGTGCCGTTGGCGGTCAAAGAGATTGGCAAACACGCAGGCGCGAGAGATAGCGCTGCCGCTGGCCACGTGCCACTTGAAAAGGAGCCCCCGAATAGCGCTCCCGAGTGGCCGCCAGCCCCAGAGGAGCACCCGACGGCGGCAGGCGACGTGACGGCCTCAACAGAAATAAGCCCGTCTCTCAGGCACGCGGACGTAGAACAAGTAACAGTAGTAAACGTGGGAAGATTTTTTTACCTCCGCCCTGAGCCTGCGGCCCAGGCGTCTGGCGATCATGCCCCTGGCGTACGCCTGGAGGGTCAAGACGGCGCCCAGACGGCGCCGGACGCCGCGGCGCACCAGGAAGCCCCTGCAACGGGCCTGCATGAGGGCCACGCGGCGGCGGGTGGCGCGGTAGCCGCTGTGGTACTTCCGGGCCCGGTAGACGGCCTGCAGACGCAGGAAGCCGCCGCGCATCTGCCGCAAAAGAGTCCAGCGTGAGCCCCACCCCCCGAAGAAAACCCGGCGGCGCTCGCCACTTACAATTTTGTAGTCCCTGCGGCAGCGATAAGCTCGCCAGAGCTTCTGAATGACCGTGGCGGCACTCCTCAGTCGCAGGAAAGCGCTCCTGGAGGGAGGCCCCCCAAAAAAAACAATTGCAACGGCGGCCGAGAGGAGAGCGGACGAGGGTTTGATACCAGCCACCCACCTCTGCTTGAGCCCGCGCACCGCTTTCTGGATCAGGACCACCTTGTCGGTGATGCCCTCGTCTCGCTCCAACTCCAGTTGCGTGTCGTGGTGATCCTGGAGGGGGGAAAGCCTGATGAGAAAGCTTGGCCTATCATCACCCCCACCCCCCGCTCCACGGCGTTCCGCTCGGTGCCTTGAGGAAAATCTTAGTCTTTCCGATCTGCCAGTCTCCGTGCCTCCCCAGTCGGGCCAGCGCGATCTGCCGACAGGTTCCTCGCAGGTCCTCCTGGAGGAGGAAAGGTGTCGTGTGATAGCACGCGTAATGTAGCGTAGCGTCACCACGTGGGCTTGTTGGCGTCGTTCACCTGCAGGTGGGCGGGTTTGACGCCAGGCACCAGGACCCGGTAACGATCCACGAACTCGGCAAAGGAGTAGCGGATGGGGTACCCCGCCCGACGGATCCGGATGGTCTCCATCATGCCCGAGTAGCGCAGCTGGCGGACGCACAGCTCTCTGTCGAACGACTGGCGAGGGTGAGAGGGAGGGAGGTTTTGGGCGAGGGAGTTTGGGAGTGGTTGAAGACTGGAGGCAGCTTTTTAGGACAGTCTGGCATTTGCCGGCTCACCATGGGTTTCTTGAGCTCGTTGGGCTTGACGCAACGCACGAAGAAGGGCTGACACACGCCCAACGTCCGCATCAACATCTCCAGCGAGCGCTTGAACTGGCTGCTCAGCGTGGGCGAGCGCTTCCGGGTCTCCGCGCCCTGCCGCCGCCCAACGACAATCGTCGCGTCAGTCGGGAAAGCCCTTGCCGTCGCCCAATCCGGTTCAAAGCGGGCGATATGGCGGCGTACGGACGCGGCCCGTATCACCATTTTTCGTTGCGTGGGGCACGGCGCCAAAACAGGGGAGTACTCACAAAACAGACAAAAAAACGATGACTACAAATGTCCAGGGTCTGGAGGAGGGGGGATTTAACACGCCCAAAAAAAGGAAGAAATGTGGAAGGAGCACTACGCTACGGATGACCGCCGTCGCCGCCGCCGGTTTACGGGCCCGTTGGATCCAAAGGAGTGGAATGTCCCGGCCGGCGTCGTCGACGGCGGCCAACCGGTGGCCGACCAGTGGCCGACCAGTGGTCAACCAGTGGGCAGGCACAACCAAAGTTACCTTGGGTGCAGGCGTGCTGGGCTGCTGATAGCCGCACAGAAACTGATGAGGAAAAAAAAGGAGGAAGGGATTTTTTTTCCCGCCAGTCCCAAAAACGCAACGCTGGAGACGCGGAAGAGCTAGCCCTTCATTTCACGCACGGAGCATGGCCAAGAGTGCGGGTGCCATCTACTCATCTCCGAGACCTCCCGCCGGCCCGCCCTACGGAGGCGGAAAGCTCACTGGGTTTGCCGCTCACCATGGCCACGTCCGCCTGGAAGATCTGCTTGATGAACTTGTTCTTGGACGAGTGCACCAGTTGGATGATGTCCGTGTGGAGGCTGTCACGGTTTTTCTCCAGGAATCCTGGAACGCAGGAACGCAAGAACGGCGGCGTGACCGGCGAGCCAAAAAAAACGGCGAGAGCCGGCCGCTCACCTCTGGTCTCGTAGTGGACCACGCCGGCAAAGTGTTGGATGCCGAACTGGCTTTCGTAGCAGTTTTTCGGGGGGATGTAGTTGGAGTTGAGCTTGTGTTGGGAGTTGAGCTTGTACAACATGGTGGCATCCGTTCCCTGACGGAGGGCGGAGGACGGAAATGTATTTTTTGTCCTCCGACGAGCCGCTCGCCACCGGGCGCCGGGGAACGGAGGAAAGGTGGCCTCCCACCTTGGGGAACTTGCTCTCCTCGTCGATGAGCGAGATGATGTTCATGGGCTTGTTGGCGATCATGTCCAGCGCGTCCTGGTTGTCCGTGAAGGCGATGTGCTGCCAGCTGATGTCCTCCAGGTTGTACTCCTCCTGCTCCAGCTTGAAGACGTGGCGCACAAAGAACTGCTGCAGATTCTCGTTGGCGAAGTTGATGCACAACTGCTCGAAGCTGCGCTCAAAGAAATCACCACGCTGGCTTCCTGGACTCGTGGCGACGACCGGCGACGACTTACCGCGGCCCGTCTCGGAAACCTACCTGTTGACCACAAAGTTCTCGAATCCAAAGATGTCCAGCAGGCCGATGGAACGACGCGTGACGTGAAGGTCTTCGCAGGACGGCGGTCTGTATATGGCGGCGTTGATCTTGTCCACGATCCACACGAATAACCTGCCGTAAATACCCTGGAGGCAAAAAAACGCAGAGTCGGCTTCAGAGCCCAGAGGCGTTCCGGGCGGAGCCGAAAGATGGCGGCCTCCGCAAAAGCGTTTGACGGCGGCGGCGCCGACCTTGACAAAAGCGTCCCGCACGTCCAGGCCTTGTTCCACGCTGAGAGGCGTGGCCACGCTTTCGCCGCGGGTGATCAGGGTCCGAGTGGTCAAACACACCATCACGTCTTTGGGCTCCACCTGAAAAAGGCACGGGCCCAGGGCGTCGGCACGGGAACCTTTTGGCCTCCTTCCGCTCCGCCAACGCACGCACCTCCACCAGAGAAGCGGCGGTCACCAGGTCGGGGGACCTGACGACCACGCAGGCGTCCAAGTTGTCGTACGTCCGGGCTGAGGGAAAGAAAGCACAGCCGCCCACGTTGGACTGGCGTCGCCCGGGAGAGGAAGGAGCCAGTCGGGGCCACTTGCCCTCGAATCTCAGGTTGCCCATGTGCAAAATGGCCGCCAGCAACTTGGAGATTTCCCAGGTCTCCGTCTCCGTGAACATCAGCACCTTCATGGCCGCCAAGATGCTGGAGTAGTCGGTCAGGTCGTTGCGTCCGTCGCACCGGGTGCACCGGCCCTGGCGGTCGGGGCGGACGGCATCGCGTAAATCGGCGGCCGGCGCCGCGTAAGTCGGCGGCCGGCGTGGACTCACCATGGTCAGGTAGCAGTAGTCACTGGCCAAACCCAGACCCAGCTTGGACTTCATCTCGGGGAGCATGCCCTTCAACATGCAGTAGAAAATATGGTAGTTCCTCTCGTCCGGCGCCTGCCGAGGAAGACAAATGGACGGACGGCGGCGAGTTGGTCCCGCCGACGCGGGAGGGAGGAGTCGCCGGACGGACGCCTTTCTTGGACGCACCTGCCGGCACACGCGGGATTTCTCCAGCAGGTACTGTTCGATCTTGGCTCCTTCGATGGCGCCGCGCTTGTTGAAGTGGATGTCGATGTACTTTCCGAAGCGGCTGGAGTTGTCGTTGCGGATGGTCTTGGCGTTGCCGAAGGCTGGAGGTGGGACAACGGGGAGGGTGGCCAAACGGACGGAGGTCAAACGGGCCAAACGGAGGGAGGCGTCCACGGCCCGTCGTCGCCGTCCCGCCCGGTCGGCTTTACCTTCCAGGATGGGCGTGGCCTCCAGCACCTGTTGCTCGATCCAGGAGTGCTGACCGCTGATGGCCGCCAGGAACTGGAGAATCAGTTTGGTGCTCTCCGTCTTCCCGGCTCCGGACTCGCCGCTGCGGGCGGCGACAAAAGGTTGCCGGTGCGGCAAGAAAAAGGCCGGCGGGTCCGGCCGGTGCCGGTCGATGGAACGGCGGACCGACGGACGGACAAACGGGCACCTGATGATGCAGCACTGGTCCTTGTCGTTGCGCTGCATGTTGAAGTAGCAGTTGTCGGCGATGGCGAAGATGTGCGGCGGCATCTCGCCGATCTTCTTGTTGGTGTACGATCGGATCTGCTCGGGCGTGTAGATGGGCAAAAGCTGGTAGGGATTGACCGCCACCAGGATGGAGCCGGTGTACGTCTGCCGAGCGGGGACGGAAGGATGGAGGGAGGGAGGGAAAAAGGGAGGGAAGAAGGGACCTTTTCATTTCATTGCCAACGTCCATCGCAAATGGGTCTGGACAGAAGCCGCGGGAGACCAACGGATGGCGTCTTGAAAAACAGGGCCTGTCGGGCCGCCCCATCTCCCGTTATTTTTAGCGAGCGGTCAACTTAACGGCTTAGGCCGAGCGAGGGCTTAATGGTCAGGCTACGGGCCGTTGGCGCCGAGCGCTTGACATCAAGGGGCGTCCTCCCGCCGCCCCTAATTTCGGCCGGTGGCGGGAGGGAGGGAGAAGGAATGGAATTTTCCACGGCCAATCCGTCCGTCCCAAGCGGGTCGCCGGACGACCTCGGCCGGAAAGGAAACGTTATTTCTTAGCGCGTCCCGACCGTTTGGCCGGCGCCGTTTGTCGGAGCGGAACGCGCTCGCTTTTGCCCCAAGAGCCCAGCCCGTCGGACGCAGCGAGGGAGGAGCCACTCGGGAACCCCGACGTACGTACGTAGATGACGCGTTCGTTGTAGCGGATGAGCAGGTTGCGCAGGATGCCCGCTTCGTTGAGGTCGCCCAGCCGGATCATGTCCTCCACCCCCTGGATGGAGGTGGGGTGCATGGGCTTGATGTGGCCGGCATTCTGGGGGGAGATCCAATGTTCCTGCCGGGAGATAAATTTAAAAAAAGGCGGGCGGCCGTGAGCGACTGCCGCTGGAGAGAAAGCCGGGCCATGGGTTTTGAGGTCCGGGCTGGCTCACCCGGCCCTCGTCGTCCAGAACTTGGATCTGGCCCGAGTCGCACAGCTTGACCACCGCCCCCACGGGAACGTCAAACTCTCGACCCGTTTTCAGGTCCAGCCACACGTAGTCGCCCTGGGAAACAGACGGCAGTTACCGTGGCGTGGCGTGGCGTGGCCCGGCATCGCGCGGCGTGGCCTTTTCTCCACCACCGTACCTGCTGCAGAATGACCATGGTTCAGCGTGGGCTCGTCTCCGGGGTGCGAGACGTCACGTGAGCGGAGACCCTGGGAAGGCTTTCAACATGTACAGGCTTTTGGGGAAGTCGAGGGAACACGTGTGTGTGTGTGTGTGTGTGTGTGAGAAAGGGGCTTTTTGGGGGGTGCCACCACAGGATTAATGGATTCCTGGAGCTAATCCTAGCACTTAAGCAGCAAAGCAAGCATGCTTCAGCGTCCGTCCAGTCGCGGCGACCACCTCTCGGCGCCGCCGACGTTCAATCATCTGATATTTGCCACTTTTTTCACCCCGACTCGCCTGGCCGTGGGTAAAAGACCGGAAAAGCACTCACGCCGGCCGAGCGACGGCCGTCGTCCACCCGGCGGATTTACGGCCCACCCGTGCCGTCCGTCGGCGCCTGTGCAAAAAAATACAAATTTTAAAAATCCAATCAGGTCAGTACGTGGGACGCTCTTTTGTGACAGCTGGGTCCAAAAAATGATGAGAATCCTCGCGTGCCACCCGCTTTTCTTTTGCCCTTCGGATGCCCCTTTTCAGGCCGTTAGACAAAACACTAACCGGAATTTGGCAATAGCCGGCGTAGGAGGCTTTGGCCGGGCGGAACCCGAGCGTCGGCGCCGCCGCCTTACCAGTGCAAAGAGCGCCCGTATCGTCTCCGGCCGACCCCGCGGCGCTCGCCGTCCACGTCCAATCCTTTCGGGGCTTTTGCCCAGCGCCTCGGCCCGCGAGTCTTCCAGAGTCTCGCCGGGTCTCCTTCGTGGCCGCTGATCCCGATTAGGACGCCGGTGGGCGGGGCGGAGCGGAAGAGGAGGAGGAGCTGCAATTAAAGGACAGATCACATTGCTATTAAAGGGCCTTCATTTCACATTTGGGCGCCCGACGTAAAGGCTACCGCCGCCAAAGAGTGGGACGTCGCAGAGCGAAAAAAGTAGACGGCGGGCGTGAAAATGTCAGGGGCTCGGCGCAACACGTCCGAGGAGAAGCGCGACGAGGTCTTTTCGCGCATCCTGTTCCGGTTAAAGAAAACGACAGAAGAAGGTGATTTTGGGGGGTTTTCCAGTTTTAATTTCAAAGTCATGCCACAAAATGACATTAAATACAAATGCAATCCAGAAAAGAAGCAGGATTCCAGTTTTGGAAATTCCCGGCTCTAAAACCAGCACAGTGTCACCCAGAAGTCAACGCGGGGACGGACGCGGGGACGCCCGTCAAAGGCCAACTAAGGGACCAAAGGGACCGACCGGTACAGCCGGTTCCCCGACGGCTAATGGACGCCAGCTCAAGAGCGATATGACAAATAGATGAGGCCGGAAAAATACGCGGCGGCCCACGCCACTCGTAGCACCGGCGCACCGTCGCCCGCGGAGGACGACGGGAGGCCAATCGTGTCACTCGTGAGTTCATGTAGCCAATCAGCCCTGAGACGAGAAAAAAATGAAAGTTAGAAGGTTCCGATTTATCCGCAAATAACGGAAGAGGAGCCATTTTAGTTGGCGTCCTCCCCGAGTGGAAGGACCAAATCATGCAAGCCATCGACATGTCAGAAACGGCCATCTACATGGAGCGTAAAGTGGCGCCTTCCAGAGAAAGACACTCCTTCTTCTTTCCGATAACAGTCAAAGGATGATTTGGGGAGAATAGCCGTACAAATTTTAACAATGACGGACGGCTTGGCTCATTAAAGAGGAGCATTCACCTTAAAGAGAGAAAGAAAGAAAGAACGAGAGCACGTCCGTCCATCGACGTGGCGTGAAAAGCGCCCAAAATCGCATGAACGCCATACATAGTATACATACATTGTTGAATTATTAAAAAAGAAAAAAAAAAGACAAGAACACGTTTGGCATGCGACACGAGTCAGCTGTGTTCATCAGAGAGAAAGAGAGCGTGTAGCTTAGGCGGCACAAAAATACAAATATAGACATGTTTTACCTTCAATTCAAAGCCTTTTGTGTATGTTTTTTTTAAGTTTTGCTACATGCACGGGCATTCTCGTATATAAAAAGTCGGACCGCGCACGGCGTCACGTGAAAAGGGAAAAATCCCGTACGTCCCGACAAAATCCCACGTTGGGAAAAGTCCCGTCATTTTTTTTTGTACAAGACAGCGAAATCTTGACGGCAGAGATGAAGAAATGACTGTAAACATTATCTTTTGAGGGTAAAAAAAAAGAAGAAAAAAATGCATGAAAAAGACCAGGACTTTGTACACACTGGCCGCGGAGGGGAAGAAAAAAAAGGTTGTGTGTTCCCGGTGCCCGTTTCACACACACACACCTTTTCTCCCATAAGCCAAAAGATAGATACATTCGCATAAATACGCCGGATTCAGTCGCACGGGCAGCGGCATCGGCATGCCAAGATAAGCTAAGCTGAGATAAGATGAGCTAAGCTAAGATAAGCCAAGCCACTTTTGGCTCCTCGGCAGCTTTCGCAACGGCCCGCTGGCCGAAGAGCGGCCGGGAACTGCCGAAACCCAACCTAGGAGGAAGAGGACGGGCGTGGCAAAGCCCAGCGAGTGGCGCAAAATCCAGGCGGCTTCCCGCTGGAATTCAGGGGAGACTCCACCCAAACGGACGCAAAGACAAACAGCCGAAGCCGCAAAAGACGCACAGACAGACGGACGCCGCCTTAAGGCAACGCGTAGCCCTTGGAAACGTTGGCACGTGCGTGCGCAAATGTCCACGCGCGGCTTTCATTTCGCACAATATAAAAATAAAAAGTGATCCAAGGTGGATGGCAACAAGATGTAGACTGTGGAAGGGAAATAAAAGGCAGAGAGAAAAGTGGTGATGACAGGAAAGGAGAATTGGCAACGAAGAGGAAGGAGCGCCGTTCCGGGGTTTCCACCGCACGTCCGTGGCGGAGGGAGGAAAACCCAGAGAAAGCTGGCTCAGATATTGGTGAGCGTGGTGGAGGTGAGGAGGCGCACGGTGAGCGTGCCGGGCAGGTCGCCGCCGTCCTGCCGACTGCCCTTGTCGCGCAAGCGAAGCGTGTGCTGCTCCTGGCGCTCGTTGGGGTCGCTGAACATCACCGCTTGACCCAGGAAGGTGTCCACGATCATGTTCTTGTTGTAAATCTGACCCCGCCCAAGGACGAGGCCAGGTGGCGGCGGAGAGGGAGGAAAAGGAGCGAGAGGAGGAGGAGAAGAAGAAGGGAGGAAGGGCAGTTTGAAAGAGAAACGGCCAGAAGCCGAGCGGCCTTGGCCGCCGCCAGAAAGTTTGGGGCTCACCTCGATGTGGACTCCCTCTTTGGGCCTCTTGCGGTAAAACAGACCCTTGACGTCAAAGTTGGGGCAGCGGGTGTCCTTCTGAACGGGCGAGCGCACTCTCTCGCCTTCGCAGCTGATGACCACGTACGGGTCCAGCGCTGTGGTGACGGGAAGGTCAAAAGTGGCCCCGGCGGCGTGGCGCTAATTAAAGTGGCCCCGGCGCACCGGCCTACCTCCGGCCGAGTCCTGTCCCTGCAGGCCCTCGGCGTTGAGAACGTGGACCTGGGTGACCAGCTGAGGGTAACCGCACATGCCCGTCCAACAGGTCTGAGGGGGCTCGTCCAGGGTCAGCTCTCTGAGGACAAACGTCGTCAGGCGGGTCGGCGCCGGCGGCTCGGCGGCCGGCCACGCTCGCCGATAGAGCGGCGGCGGGCGCCGCGGGCCGGCAAGTCTTTACTTGCAGTCGGAAGGCACGTCGGTGAAGACGCGGAGGAGGAAGTCTCCCCGCTGGCCCGGCTCGAAGGTGGTGGGGATGATGACGTAGCGGCCCTCCTTCAGCTCCTTCCTGAGGAAGACGCAGCGCGAGTTGATGTAGATGGAGCCGGCCACCTTTTGCTGGACCCAGTGCATGCGGTATTTGCGGTTCAGCTCCACCTGCCGCCACAGCCGGATTAGCGAGGCGCCCCGACGTCGGAGGCGGCGTCGCCAGCCACCGTCAGCCTTTTTCTTTTTTTTTTTACCTGATGGATATCGAAGCCGATGGCCAGATTCTCCCCTTTGCCCTCTTTGGGCGTGGCTCTCTTCTCCTTCTGCTGCAAGCAGATCAGCACCTCGTCCTCCGCCTTTTTCACGTCAAAGACGTACTGCAAACGGGCGGGCGGGAGGGAGGAAGAGCAGTCGGGGCGGGCCATTTCCGCCGGGCGCCTCCCTCAGCGGCCTGCCTTACCTGCGGGTTCTGGAGGAAGGAGGCCTTGTGGTTGACGCAGCCGCCCGAGCGGTTGCGCAGGGGGTCCTGGCGCTGGATCCAGGAGCCCCGCATCACCTCCTCCTCCCACGTCTTGTGGATGCTCAGGTAGGACGTGTTGATCAGGCGACACAGGATCAGGTCGGTGAAGTACTGGCAGAAGTCGTCGAACGTCATCCTGCGGGCGGCCACCACACCGTTCAGCCCTCTTTTCCGTTCCTACCGTCCATGTATTGGGAACAATCCAAGTCCGGGGCCTGCCTTTTGGGAAAAGGCCAGTGCCGTGAAAACCGGAGGGCGTGAGGAGTAAAGTGGGTCAATTCCCCAGCGCTCGGTTACCGTGGCCCGGCTCCGTATTGGCCAAAGAAATGCCAACCACAAACCGATAGAATGCAAGCGGGACGAGGACAATAGAAGGAAAAGCCCAAATAGGAGTTCCACGGTCGACGACTCTCCCTCGTCACGGACTTTGGAAGAATTGCCGGCGAGAAAGACCAGGACCGTAGAAGGAAAAGCCCTAAGAGACCCCCCCACCCCCAAGCGGATTTCCGGGGCTCACCAGAACTCGCCGTCGTCCTGCACGGTGACGCCCAGCCTCTCCCTCTCGCTCTTGCTCACCTTGTTCCACTCCTCCGAACTGCGAGTGGAGGGAAAGGCGTTTTGGCGGGAAGGTCGGCGGGGGAGACCATTTTCTGGCCAGGCGGGTGGCGCAGTCGGCTCTTTTCTTTTTTTCTCCCCTTACCTGTCGCTCCAAGGACCGCTCCACTCCTTCTCTCCCCAGGGGTTCCTCATGCGGATCATGTGCAGCTTTTCCGACTTGAAGTACGCCAGCAGCCCGTGACCCAGACGCACTTTGCGCACGTCGGTCACGGCGTAGGCGTGGCCTTTCACCAGTCCGCAGTCCAGCCGCGCCTCCATGTCCTCCGCCGTGATGGCCTGGGGGAGGGGGAGGCTTGTTCGGGTGGGGCGTCGTCCCGGGGCCCAAAAGAGGCGTCGGGGCCCACGTCGGCCCCCGACCCGACCCGCTTGATTCTTCTTGGGGCTCACCCGAATGGAGCAGCTGATGAGGCCGTCTCGGTTGTGCACTTTGAGGACCCGCTCGAAGAGCTGGTTCCGGGCCGCCTCGTCCGAAGCCGCCTGACACTCCAGCAGGTCCACCGGCTCCGACACCCCTCCCGTGAAGTCCACCAGGGCGTCGGCCGTGTTGCCGCCGTCCAGCGCCTCGTAGCGGCCGTAGACCCTGAGCGCAAAGGAAAAACGGGCCCTTTGCCGCTAAACCGCTAGCGAGGGAGGCGGCCGGGGGCCGACGGGGGCGGGCGGGCGACCGACTTGGCGTAGGCCTTCTCCACCAGCGCGCTCCAGAACTCGTTGCGGTCGTCCGAGTGGCAGTAGACCAGCTGGCCGTCCACGGTGGGAAGCCGGTCGTCGATCACCACGTCCACCCACTCGCCGAAGCGCCAGAAGCGGAAGTGGAAGATGCCGCCGTAGGCCTCGGGCTTCTCGGCGTCCCACTCCTGCTCCTTCCAGTCGGGAATGACCTGCGGGGGGGGGAACGGCCCAAAGCGGGCCGGCCTATTTGAACGCCATTCCGAGGGGACCGCCGGTTTGCGGTCCCTCCCGGGTGGCCCCGGAGGGCGGGGCCCCGTCCTCCGCTCGCCTTTTGCCACAGGGACTCCCTGGAGGCCAGACTGGAGCAGGCGGCCACAAACCAACAATTCCCCAGCTGCCCCTGGTGGAGGTCGTGCGCGCTGATGCCGTCCACAAACAGGTGAGGGTCTTCGCACAGCTCCTGCGCGCGAGGGGGGTAAAAGGGAAGAAATAAAAATAAGCCCCAGGGGGAAGAAAAAATAAAATTAAAATAAGCCGAGAGGGCGACGTCAACGGGGCACGCGCTCCTCGAAACGGAGCGGCGGCCGGCGGCCGGCTTTGGCGGCCACTTACCCGCGGCCTCTTCCACACCACCCGTCCGATCCCGTTGCTCTGGTAGCAGAGCGAGTCGTCGGTGGCGGGGAAGCGGGGGTCTTCGAAGAGCAGGCCGCTCTGCAGGCACTGCCTCTTGAGACTGGAGTACTGCTGCTCCTCGAAAGCCTTGGCCGACGCAAACATGCTGGAGCCCTGCAAAAACAAAATACGCCGCCGTTGGCCGTTACGCTCAATCGGGACAAATGGCGCACATGGACGGGACGCGCGAGGGTGCGCGTTCCGGCGGCTAAGAGCTAAGACCGCTCGAAAAATCCCAGGCCGGGCCCAAGTTCTTCATTTTTGGAATGGCTGACCGTCGCAAACGATCTAAAAAAAAAAGGGCACCCTCAACAATTGGCACCTGGCAAAAACGCCATATCCCCCCCCCGGCGTAAGATTCTGAAAAGCCGTAAAGTGCCGCACTGCGGGCGAGAGCCTCTCTTTCTACCAATAATCAATAGTGTGGAAAGTCCGCGCAGGGAGACCAAGCGCTCCCGCCCGACAACAGATGGCTCTCAGCCAGTCGCTCGGGCAGCTCGGAAAGGGGACCTCTTCTTCCCGCCCCCCCAGGCCAAACGCTATCCCGGAAGCCATTAGATCAGGCGCACGCCCAGCCGGATTTGTAAGGCCCCGCCCCGGACGTCCCTTATTCCTTGAAAAGAGGATTTGACCCAGGTCAATGCAACTTTTCTTGGCGCTCCCCGAAAGCCATTGAATGCGCGCCCTTTCCAACACGACGTGCGCAAGGTAGAAATAAACATCCTTGCTTTTTCCCCATCCTCCACAAGGTATAATAGGTGTTTAAAAAAAAAAAAACAAGGAACGACGAGGCAAAATGCGCCTCTGGTCACGATGGATTCTTTACAGAAGAGTCGACTCGTGACAGAAGATACAAAAAAAAACTTTAAAAAAAAAAAGGACGGAACTGCAAATGATTGGGGAGGGTGATTACGAGAAATGTCAAATCGGCCTCATCTGTGACCAGAAACACAGGCTATTGGACAAGGGAGGCTGGAGGGGGAGTTGTTTGAGTCTGCGGACGCAAGAAGCAATAATGCACCACCACGCGCAGAGAGAATAAAGGCGGAGGCTAGCAAATACATCTATCTAGCCCTCCAAACCGGGGAGGGAGGGACTATCACCAGCCAGGGTTCCCCCGCTCGTATAGCAAAAGATCTACTTTGTATTCGACGACCAACTAAAATGAAAAATGGAAAGGTGTGGGACACTCTCTTCCTTGTCACGATAAGTTAATAAGCCTGATCCTGCTCGTGCCAGTGTGTTGATCTGGCCCACGAGGGGGAGACACACGCTCCGCTTCACCGTACGCCAACATTGGTGGCTTGTCGCTGAGGATGAAGGATATACTACGCCTCACAACGGAATGGACATCTGGCTGGCGCCAGTCCCAAACCCGACATTTGCTCAATTCATTTTCATTTGTTAACATTTGGATGAAATCTTTTTTTAAATCATCAAATATGGTCAATGGCGCTCTAAAGCATTCTATTTGGAAGATAAAAGGTCAATGCTTGGCCAAGGGAAAAGTCCAATTTTGAAAAATGTCAAGTAAAGACGCGAAAGGACTGTCACGAAAGCGGCAACGGCAAAACGGGGCGAAAGTAGGGAAACGGCGGGTGACGCCCCGTAAAGCACCGGCCAATGAGGAAGCCATTCGACATTTAATATTGATATTTTCCTGACGGAAAAGAAATGGAACACCGAGCAATAGGCTTCTTTTTTTCAAAAATGAGGAACGAATGCCATCGCGTTCCAAACTGCCGTCATTTAAAGCTTGCTACCGTTCAAAGTAACGGTTTTGCCCACAAGTTTTTTGCTTCATGAAACTGCACAATTGCTCATTAGCTTAATATTGGAACTCATATTTTTTGTATTTTAAATGCAGCCCTCCTCCATTTTTCCTTAAACGAGTACAAACCTTTTGTATATATAAATCAATAAATTCCTGACTTTGGAATCATTTACGCCTAGTATCTTTGAAGCCACAAATAAATGGACCTACTCCTACGCCATGTCTTCTGTGGCCTTTCCTTTCTCAGGCTCCGCACGACAATACGGACGGTTACTTAGTGGAATAAGTAATTTATAATGCCAAGACCACAAGAAGATGGCTGCAACGGGTCACACAAATCCAAAAGCTTCCCTACGGCCATGTCTTTGTCCAATGCAGACAAACCTTGACCACGACAACAGCGTTCAGTCTTTTCAACCCCCTTCTTAATTCCAATGATATATGGATATATTTCGGCCTGCATAAGGGGTTGTAAAAGTGTGAAATTCAACTACGTTTCTTTACAGACTTGTTTAGGTTTATGGTGCTAGATTAGCGAGTGTCTCTTACCAATGACCCAGCCGGCGTTTTGTTTTTGTTTGGTTTGTTGTTGTTGTTTTTTCCCGCCGAAACAAAAACATCAAAAGGTGCCGACAATTAAGAGCCTAGCCTTCCTATGGGGCTATTTTAAGCGCGGTGGAGGCTATATACACGATGCTTTAGGCTTGATTCTTTCCTTTTTTGTGCTCCCCTATTAGCCCTATTAGGCTCAGACGGCGAACGAGTAAGGGCGCTTGCAATAACCAAGTACTACTTACATGACGGTTCTCCTGAGATTGACATAGTGGGCCGGACGTCGCATCCCTCCCTCCCTGCCTGCCTGCCTGCCGCCTGACGAGCACCTGCGCCCGGTTACCATTCGCTTACCTTCGCCGAGGCCAACGCGGTTCCCTCTCTCCTCCGGGTTTAGGGGGCGGTGGGAGCGACTCTCGCCCTCTCCGAGGGGCAACCGGGCGAGCGTGCGTGGGAGGGTGGTTCGGGGGAGGTGGGAGGCTGGCCGGGCTTCCTCGCCTGGCCTCGCCTGGCTCCCCGGTTGTCCGCTGGCCGCTGGCTAGCTGGCAGGCTGGCTGCTCGGCTGGCTTGCTCCTCTCCTCCGCCGGAGAACCGCTCTCCTTCCTTCTTCCTCCGCCCCTCTCCTCCCTCCACCTTCGCCGCCTCCGCCGAAAAAAACAGAGTCAAGCCGGTACGCACGTATCACTCCGCGGTCACGCCGGCATCTGGAAGGGATGCGGGTAGTCTTGAAAATAATAATAATAATAAAATAAAGATCTACATCGACCTAATAACAAACCCGACATGATTATTCGACACGATCGAGAGCATCCCCGAACAAGAGAAGCAGAGAGGACGTTCTATCAAGCTGAAATGTAGCTCATTTCTTGACTTAGACCCATGCTGGCCTAGCTTAACAACTCGGCCAAAATGATCCACCAATCTTCAAAAGAAAAACAGCTCATTTAATTCAATGGCGAGTGTGTTCACAAAACACTTCGAAACGATTTTTAAGAATTCATGCTACCAGCAGCGCCCGCTTCCTGTTGTGAACTTATTTTGAAAGAGACCCGGAGGAAGTGTTCCGCCGAGGTGGAAAGCACAGCTCGCTTGAGCATGCGCAGAGCGAGCGAGCGACCGGCCCGCTCTTGATGCTCTTGATGCTCCTGCTGCAACCCCCCAACCCCCCTCGACTCGGTGTGACAAAATAACAAGGGTGCGTGCAATATGCCGTGATTAAGAAACCGAGCTGTCTAATTCAATTGCCCCCCCGCCCCCCTTTCTCTTTGCTCGCCCCGAAGAACGAATACACTGAATCAACCTTTTATTTGTGTTTCTTTAGCACCTATCAACCCTTCTGCCCTGTATTAATTCTTCTTTTATATCCACACATCTTTGCACCCAGCCCCAATTCCTTTTTTTGTATTTATTTTAGCTGGACATCCTGTTTTTTTTTTCTCGAGTCTGCTGCTAATCAACTAGTCTTGACTCAAATTGGACACAGCTTGTAAAGGCACGACAAAAACCCAGTGATTGGAAATACAAACAGAAATGCATTAGATTGAAACAGAAGTAGTACTATCTATGTATGCTTGTTGGATTCCACAGGCCACAGTAAAATAGACCCCTGTCAGATCTATAACCATTTTTTGGAATGAGATTTAAGCCATTATGTGACTGTTGGTCATTTTAAAAAAACTTGAATTGCTATTACTATTTGTTTTAATGGTTCATCGTCTTCAATTTCTATCATCGTTTATCATGATGAATATATTTACAAATGATTACAATATTAATAAAAACATCACTATAAGGGCGTGAAAGGGTTGAGTAAAAGCAAAAACAAAACAAAACACACCATCTAGTACCACAAAGAACATCTACATTCTGTTCCAAGTGGAGGGAACATGGGATTTGGAAGCATCTGGACAAAAAGGTACTTTGGCCTAAGCAATCATATTAAGGTGCTCTTTATTTCATTTATTCATATCTCACGGTACACCTCGCCAAAAAGGAGGGGAAAAAAAGCTTTCCACACATAATACTGAAGGAGGAATCCATCCAGTTTGCTTTTAAGCTCCGCCGCCACCGCCGCCATAACTACGGTGACGCGACAACATTGTCGAGGCCAAAACGGCAGGCGCGCTACGTCTCTGGGTTGTCCCCTCTCTCTACGTCTCCCCGTCCAAAAGTTGCAATCCGGGGAGTAGCTTGGCGGCGACCATCTGGCCTTCCACGCAGTCAAAAGATGCCCTGATTTAGTAATACTTACTCTCACAACAACGACACCAACAAAAGCCACCCGAGCCCCGACGTGGCTTTTCAAGCCGCTTGCTGGATCCAAAGTGGCATGGACATTTTGCTCGCACTTGGGGCAGGGGTTCAAAAAATTAGGGCAACCCCAAAAAAAACTGTGCAGTGCTGTGTGTGCGTGTGCACATTTTTTTCCCCTCTCCAAAAACCTTCAGTTTTTGTCAGCGGGATTCCACGCGTCCCCGGTCGGGCCATCCGGCCGGCAGGCGGGCGGGCAGGCGGGCGGGCGGGCACGCCGTGGGAAAACAAAGCGCGAACGACGGCCTCCCAAATGAAAACATTTACAAGCACCCGGTGCAGACTTTTGCTTTTCTCCTTGATACGACTTTAAGGCGCCAAGTGTTTTTCAATAGTCTTTTTAATTCATGCCTCCCTGCGCATGACGTGGTTTTAAATAGAGGGCGGGGCAGGTCGGGGAGGGTGGGGGGCGGTTGAGAATGGGCCGTCCGAGTCCGTCGGGCCCGTTTTGTCCGTGGGCTAGCCACGCGCGCGTCCAAAGCCAAAGCCAAAGCGCTACGCCATGTAGATGAAGGTGTTGATGTCGCCCTCGTCCCGCTTGATGTACTTGTGGTCGATGAGCCATTCGATCTGCTCCTTGATCATCTTCTTTTGGGGTAAAAACATGTTCTTTAAGATCTCCACCAGCTCCGTCTGCAGCTGGGCGTTGTTGATGCGCTTCCTCATCTTCATGATTTGGATGATGGCCTCCTGCGCCGGAGAAACACGGGAAGAGCCGTGAACCGGGGGTCGGCGATGACGGCGACGACGACGACGACAACGGGGGCCGGAGACCAGACGAGAGGCGCCCGACGGTACCTGCGTTCTCAGTATCCTGAGCTGGACGATGCCCTCGTTCTCCTCCTCTCGCATGCGCTCCGTGGTCAGCTGGAGTCGACCGATCAGGTTGATCTTTCCCCGCTTCTGAACTTTGGAATTTTTTCTGCAAAGGTCGCACAACGACACTCGGACATCGGGGCGAGCCGCGGGCCGTCGCCTCCGAAACCAAACGGGGTCGGACGGACGGCGGCCGACTTTCGCTTACATGAGAGAAAACTCTTGATTGACGTAGAATAAGGTTCCTTCGGCAAAGTCTTTGGGCGACGACACCGCGGGCTCGTACGACAGGACCTGCCGCTTGAGCTTGGGGAAGGCCACCAGGGACTGCCACGACGGAGGGTGGGGTGGTGGGTTTAGCGGTACCCCGAGAGTTGTGCCGTCAGTGCGCGGTGGAGGGCGAGGGCGAGGGGGAGGGGACAAAAACAAAGGCAAAAATGAGGCGGGGACGAAACAAAAAGCCAAACAAGCCAAGAGAAACCGCTCCCCCGCTGGGCCACGCCCACCCCGTCCGTCCGTCCGGCCCCGCCCATTTTACCCAGAGCGTGCGTCGCAGCTCGGCGTCGGGCAGTTCGGTGGCCAGCTTGAGGTTCTCGAAGCTGATCCTCTCCCTGGGCCTCTGGTTCCAGGCGAAGAGCACGGCCAGCTGGAAGGTGGTCACCTCCAGGTCGTACTGGCCCACCTCGTTCTTGAAGGTGATCTGCGCGAGGAGGCTGTGGCTCGGCGCCGGGCCGCGGGAAGGCCGGCGGCGCCCGCGCTACCTACGATGCCGTTGGACATGAGGTGGTGCCAGTGCAGCTTGCGGCCGCTGTGGTTCTTCTTGTAAAAGTCCTCCACCTCCGGGATCAGGTCCTCCAGCTCGGTGGGCAGCGACACGAAGACCTTTTCGCTGCTCCGCGACCACGCTCCGGCGTTCAGGATCTTGATGTTGACCGAGTCGGCTGAAAAACCAGAGACGGCCGGCCAGCGTAAGGGAACTCTCCGGAAGGCGGCCCCCGTTGGCCTATCACCTGGTAGGGCCAGCTTGTTGTGTTGATGCGTTTCTTTGAAGGACTGGTTGAGGTCTTCCGACACTTTGATGTCCTGAAACATCCTGGCTAGCTTGTTGACGTAGTCCGCCGGCATGCCTACTTCCTGGAGGGGGTGGGGGGGCGGGGGAAACGCTTTGATTATGGGCGGGCGACGGCGACGGAGCGCACCCGACTTTTTCCAGGAGCGCCGCCTCTTACCCGGAGCCACTCCACCATGTTCTCCTCGATCTCGCTGTCCGCCGAGATGTCTAGGATCAGGCGGCGCGTCAGGTGGGCCTTGTGGTAGCGCATGAAGACGTCTTTGTTTTGGACGTACTTCAGAACCAACAGCTGCAAAACAACACAAACAAAAACAAGGGACTGAGTAGCAAGCAGAACTTGAAACGGAGCCGTTTCGAACGTTAGCGCCAGCGACGTGCGCTTATTTTTGCTTTCCCCGTGACCGACTCACCACTTCCTTGAGCTTGGCCTCGATCTCCTCGGACGTGAGCTTTTTGCTGAGCGGAGTTTTGCGGAGCAGCATGTCGCAGTAGTTGGCCAACAGCTCCGGACACTTGGACTCGGGTTGCGTTTTCAAGCCCACGCTGCCGTGGCAAGCCATCGCCGTTACGTGATGTCCGCTGGCGAAAAAAGGCCAAGCGTCTTACCCTTTCTGCTTGGTGGGGAGCTCCAACTTAAATATGGTGGCGTCGTTGACGACGGCTTTGTAGGCCTGCGGAGAGGGCACGGTGAGCGCAAATCCCATTTACTGGCCCGGCCCACCTCCAATTCCTCCCACCAAAGGCTTTTCTCGGGGCGACGACGTGGCGCCCCCCCCCCGGACGCTACTCACTTTGTCCCTGGCGGTCAGGAACCGAGGGTCGTCCCGGAAGGCTTCTTTGACCAGCCGGCTAAAGCGGTTGAACAAGGTGAGCAGCTGCTCCACGTACTTTTCCGAGTCCTGCCGGCGAAGACGGAAGTGAGCGGAGAGAGGTGAGGATTTGGAGCGGGAAGTTAGCGAGAGAGCCAACAAAGGGACCTTACGGAGGTGATGGTCTCGGCCGAGGCCACCATGTCGGCCAGGCCGGCGCTCATGATGTGCTCCTCCAGGTCCTTGAGCATGGGGTCGATGCCACCGGGAACTTTGTCCATCAGCGAGAACATCAGGTACAATTCTGCAGCGCAAAAAAGGGGGCAAATAAGGGCCGCTAACCCGCCTCTGGCGTGCCGCTCGGCTTCCCGTCCGTCGGGTCCTCCTCACTCTCCGTTACGTTCCTCTTGATCATGCCCGGGCACTCGGCCAGGATGGTCTCCTTGAACGACGTCACCAGGGCGTTGACGCAGCACTCCATCAACTGTCGAGGCAAGGGGCGGAGTTAGGTTTAGGGCGGGCTGCCACCCGGGCCTCGTTGAAAGGGACTCACCGCTTGGACCGAGTTGCAGTCGCGTCTCGTCTCCAGGTAGCGGAGGGCGCGTTTTTCCTCTTCCCTCAGCTTGGAATCGGCCTAAAGGGGTGCACGGCACCGTCACCGTCCGGTCCCGTGGCCGCGCGTCCGCCCGTTCCACCGAGACTCACGTATTTCATGTAGTTCTGGACGCCGTTTTGTTGGAGGTAGGCGGGAGCCTGCGTTCTGTAGAAGCGTTCGGTGGAGTCCATGTAGGCCTTTTCAAAGTTGTCCCTGTAGATCTGCAGCTTGTCGTCGGGATTCAAGCATAAATTGACTGCGGGGGCGCAAGAGAAGAGGAGATCGATCGCTAGTGAGATGCGGGGGCGCCCGACGGGCCGCCTCATTTGGCCAACTTGCAACCAGGCTCGGGGCGCTCCCATCCAGCAACCCGGCTAGCGCTCACCGTAAGATTCCCGCACTCCTATGACCAATTGCGAATCGAAGGCTTCGCCCAGCCGCTCGGCGTGGACCAGCTTCATGGCGCTGTCTTGTAACCGGTTTTTAATGTTGGAGAAGATGGACTCGTTCCACGTGTCCAGCATCAGCTGTCGTGCGGGAGGAGCAAGTCAGCCGGCTGCAATCGGCCCCCGGTCCCCGGCCCCCGGTCCCCCGGTCCCCCGGCCCCACCGCAGTCGCCTCACCTTCCGCACGATGCTGTCCTCCACGTTGGACTTTTTGTTGCTGCCCTGCTTGCCCATCAAGGTGATCTCCAGCTGGCAGAAAGGTTTGGGGAGAATGTCGCACTGCGTGAAGAACTTTCTCCACTCCACGATATAGGCCTTCAGCAGCGCCGTGTCGTCCTGGTGGCTGAGCACCCGCTTGAAAAAGAAGCGCGGCGGGCGGGCGCACGTGAGAATGGAGCGAGCGAGCGAGCGTCCGTCCGTGCTTCCAGGGCGCGAGCGTCGGGCCTTACCGCTTGTGCTTGTTTGATAAAGTCGAGAATGTCCTCTTTCAGGGCCTGGTGGATCTTCGCCGGACCTTTGTCATCCCACAGGCAGACGGCGTGGACGTCCCTGCGCAAATACAAAAGGTCAAGCGCCGGGCGGGCCCCGCTCGGCGTCCCGCCTCCGCTCCCGTCGGCCGCCGGCCACTCACGAGAAAAGGTCGAACCACTGTTGCTTGGTGACCGACTCCTGCCGTAAGAGCTTTAGTACGATGGGACGCATCAGGTCCCATTTGTCCTCGAACTGAAGGGAGCCTTTATTCTGGCGACAAGGTGGCGGATGACGTGAGTCACGCCGCGCCTAAACACTGCCCACTTTTCTTACGACTGATTCGCGGACGGACGGACGAACGGACTGGCTAAAAAAAACAAATAGAGCTCCATCGTGTCGTGTCCTTTTCAGAGTAGCCCAATCCGGGTTCCAAACTCTGCTTCCCAAATGTATTCATTTCTAGCCGTCAGCTCGACGGCCGGCCCCCGGTCAAATTGGAGTCTATCGCCGTCGTTGGCGGTCAAAGGCGATTGCTCGATGCCGGCCTTCCCGGTTGGGATGGATTCATAATGACGGTAAATGGGTTAAAGGCTACAGGTAAACAAATGGTGTAGGGGGGGGGGGGACTGGTGTACTGTGCTGACTGCCGATAAGATGGTGACAGGCGGGCGAAAAGGGCACAAAGGCCAGGCTATTTTGGCTGCTCTTAACCTGGCTTTTAATGGGGCCAGTCAGGGGGGCAGTCAGGTGGGCCAGTCAGCCGGCCAGTCAGTCAGTCAGTCAGTCAGCTACGGATTCCTGCGTTGACAGACGATACCGCGGCTCGCGCGGATAAAAACACGTCACGCCGTGTGACGCGGACACCTCTCGGCTGGGGCTCGCCGTCTATCTAGCAAGCTAGCTAGTGTTCTTTCTTCATTCCTGCCTGTCCGCTCGCTCGCTTGCTTGCTTGCTTGCTTGCCTGCCTCTGCCTCCCCATAACCCTTTTCCCTACTCCCCACATTCGAGAAGCTGATGAGCTAGCTTTGCCAGTGAGCTAAATCCCTGGAAGGGAGCTAATGCTAGCCAAGTTAAAATGCTCCGCCGGCGGCAGAACGCCGACGGGGGTGTCCCGGATGCGGGACACTCGCGGTGACGCCACGACTCGCGCTTGACACGCTCTTCGGACCCCGTTAACTGACAATTCATTCAATTGGAGTGGGCTCCTACCTTTAGCAGCGTCGCCATGTTCCCTTAACTTCTAGTCTCGCCAAATCGCGCGAGAGCTCGCACTCGTCGTCACGTCGTGGCCATGATGAAAACGCCGTTCGAGTTTCCAATTGGAATCGTGCTTCTTTTTCAATCTCTATCTGTAAATCAATCTGTATGTTTATAATGAGAACATTTTTGGGTTGTTTTGAATGACAACTTGTACTTATGGGCGCATTTCATTATTATTGTACGACGTTATTAAAGGCACTCGGACCCCCCAAAAATCATTTTTAGTCATTGTTGTGGCGACATTCTTCTTCACGGCCAATTAGCTCAACGTTTCTCCTCCAAACGAGCAAATGACTCGCGCCAACCAGAAGCATTCCATTCCATTGCATTGCATTCCATTGCAAAATTCCTTTCCCACCGAATGTCTGCAGCATGCTGCGAGGCCACCTTGTCACTTGTCATGTCATACCATTGACCCAATCTTTTAATGTTGCAACTTGATTCTCTGAGGCCCATTTGGTTTTCTTGCGTGGCCCCAATACTGCCTCGTAGTGTGTAAATAGTGCAGGGGACCTGAATGAAATTGATTTTCTTTATTTTACACTCTGGAAAGTAGCCATGGAGTTTATTTGTCGACGTGCAAAGTTTTCAAATTAAATTCAAATTCAATTCAATTCAATTCAAAAGACTTTATTGTCATCATACACAGCTGCGTATATCAAAACCAGGGTAGTATTGGTCCCCGACAATGTTCCTGGCTCTGCTGAGGTAGCGAGGGCTGCCAATGTCATCCAGTGAGGGCAGAGAGCAGCCCATGATCTTCTGGCCAGTGTTGATCACCCTCTGCATGGCCTTTCTGTCTGCTGCCGTGCTTCCAGCGTACCACATAGCTGACAAAATTGAATCAACGGGGGTTGGGCCGCTGTGGGGTGGGGGAGCAGCTTTCGGTTCAATCCATCCAGCAGCGACCGAGCTGACAAACTTGAACCAGCGGGGGTTGGGCCCAAACAAGAAGCACCTGACGCCAATCCACTGATTGCACTCGCAGGACACTAGTATTGTGGAAAGTTTTGCTCTGTTCAGGTTGAAACCAAAGCACTCACTCTGGCCCTTTATTTAGTTTGCCCAGCCCTGTTAAATAAATGCCTAGTCTTATGGAATGATTTGTTTTCCTTCATATGTCCAAAGCTTCAATTTGTTCGAGGCGCTCGCTCGCTCGCTCTTCAATGGTCAAAAGTCTGGACCACTTTAATGGCCTACGTTTGAAATAGGTCCAAAACAGTCTTGAACTGGCTTTGACAGTTTAAAGCAGGCAGCGTTTTGTTTTGCAAGCCACCCAGCACAGACATTCAATTCAATTCAAATTCAAAAGCCTTTATTGTCATCATACACAGCTGCGTATAACCAAATTGGTGGTGCTACTCCAAGCATTTCAAAGTGTGTTTTCCCAGTAAAAAAAAAATAGTAGTATAAAAGTATAAAAAGTCACATCCCGGCTAGGTGAATTCTAAAATATTTCACAGTCTAAGATATTGCACATTGTTCTTCTGGCCAGTGTTGATCACCATCTGCCTGGCCTGGTCTGTCTGCTGCCGTGCTTCCAGCGTAGCACACTGTAATGCCAGGATGCTCTCCACAGTGGCTCTATAGAAGGTTACCAGAAGCTTAGTGTCCAAGTTGTTCCTCCTGAGTACCCTCAGGAGCATCAGAGCGGGTGCTGTGGCTAACTTGGCTCTTTGTGTCTGTGTGTCTGTGTGTGTATGTCCCCTCCCCTCGAGCATCTCCATCTCTCTATCTCTCTTTTTCTCTCGCCAGCTCACTCGCTCTCGCGCTCTCTCCATGCAGGCTGCGCGCATGCATGGAATTGAAGTGAAAGAAAGAAACATTAACGGCGGGCGGGCGGGCGTTCGGGGAAAAGGAGGTGGCGCAAAGGACGCTATTTCTTGCCAGGGGGATGCGGAGATAGGACCAGAGGAGGGGAGGTGCTCTTGCGGTCACACACCACAAAGACAAGAGAGAGAGATCATGCTGAGGAGGAAGAGGAGCGTGTCCTTCGGCGGCTTCGGCTGGTGAGTCCGGCCTTCGGCTCCGCCGCCACCGCCGCCAACACAGGCGCCGCCGGAGCCCCCCGCTCCCGTCCAGACTGGGTTGCTCCGCAGTGACGTCGCCGTGACGTCACCTTCACAACACCGGGGTGGAAGTGGCTGCTTTCGGGATGCAAGGCATGGCTTGGCCTACTTTGCCTTGCACAGTCCTACCCTGGCCAGCCCTGTCCCGTCCCGTCCCATCCCCTCCCGTCCTATCCGCCCCCCCCCCCCCCCCCCCCCCCCCCCCGCCTCGCCTTCCAATTGCAGCTCAAGCGCTACTAATAGTAAATGTACAACTCCTCTGAGAAAATTGCCCGGGGATGCTGTTTTTTCAAATGACTAAACTCCCAAGGTCACGTCATTTTACTTCCTATTAAATGTGGAGTCTTTTTTGGCTGACTTTCTCATCCTTGGGAGTCCCGTGCTCCAAGCTTTTCCCATCAGTGACCAGCTGCTTCGTGGAAATAGAAATAGAGTGTTGACAAAAATGCGCCTGGCATGTGAAAAAAAGAACAAAAAATAGTCAATGAGCAACTCGCCGTGTTCTTTGCGACGGGAACGAAGCACAAAGGCGGCGCTAAACGGCTCCGATGCAAAGTCCAACTTTCGGACGGGAAAATCTTCGCTTGATAAGGTCGCCGTTGATCTGGCGCTTTATATCCTGGGGGGGGGGGGATAAAAGAAAAAGAACATTTTAATTGGCCGACGAGAACAGGGGATGGCCATGAGAGAAAGCCCAAATAGTCCATATCACACATTGAGAGCGCTAGTTAGTAACTGGCGGCCATCTTGAAGCAGTGGACATCTCCACTTTTCAAAGGCCTTGCTTTATCGCCAACTGGATGAATGTGGCTTTGCCTTCAGTTCACAAATGGCCAATTTCGATGACAAGAGAGAAAATAATGTTCCAACGCCCACACTCTCGACTTCAATGGTACATTCTTCCGCTGCGGCCTCGTGCGCTTTATGGCCCCATCCTGACGTAAGGCCACTTGCGGCACCGGAAGAAATGGCGGCTTTTATGGCGGTGCGCCCGGGCAACGGCCGCCGGCCCTAATGGGGAAGGCGCCCATGTCGTTGAGGCGTCCTTCCCGCCTGGGACGACCGTTGACCCCGAGTGTCTTCTTCTCTCCGCAGGATCGACAAATCTTCCATCATGGCCCTGAGAGCTCGGTGAGTCACGTCTTATCGAGCCGAAAATACGCGGGTAGTCGGCGAGGCGTGGCCCGTAGGTGGCCCGTCATTGTCGGGCCTCCGTGCGCCGGATTCCTCCGGACCGAAGGCACCCGACCCTTCCGCCGCTCGTCGGGGCTGCGGTCCTGGTTCTCGTGGACACTAGCTTGAAATCCCGTTCCCCCGAGGTTCTCGACGGCGCCGGTGACCTTTTATCTGCCGGCAGAGGCACGGCGGTGACCTTTTTCTCCGTACGCTGCCCACTCCAAATTGTGTGGCGTGGCTTTGCCGAGGATCCCACATTTTTTCCCCAAGTTCCTCTTGTCTGGCGCGCCGCTTAAAACGAAGGGAGGGAGACTCCTCCGGTCGCTTAACCCGAGATCTTTGTTCCAGCAAACGAGAAGCGCAGGCGTCCTCCCACGGCGCCGAGGGCCCGCCGCCCTCGCCTTCGCCCTCGCCTCCACGCACCGCACCCCCCAGCACCAAGGTAAATCCCCGCGCCCGTCCCGTCCTTCTTGGCGCCGGCGGTCACGCGAGCACGGTAACCGCCTCCCCGTCCATCCCCTTGTGTGTCGGCAGTCGGCTCATTTCTTTGGCGCCACCGCGGACGGGATGGAGGTGAGTTTCAAAAGGCCACCCGCTCCATCTCACGCTTCACCTGGTCGGACACTAGCGTACGGGGACATCACTGGGCCATCTTATTGTCCCTTCCTTTTCCAAAAAGGCCCCTGGTTGCTAGAAAACGTGTTACGCCTCTCTCTCTCTCTCTCTCTCTTTGAACAGGACGAACGCACACCTGACGCCAGGATCCGGGAGGTGAGATGCTCTCTCGCCCCGGCCGGCAAGCGTGCCGTAATGCACGGACGCACGCACGCACGCTCGCAGGTATTGGAGAAGGGAGGGCCCTTCCCGCAAGTCATCCTCCCCCACTCGGGAGGCTACTGGATGGAGGAGCCCGGGGGAGCCGCGGAGGAGGGAGCGGACCGGGACCCCGAAAACGCCGGCCGCGATAGCTATCGCCTGGAGGAGTCCAACCCGGCCGCGCGGGCCTACAGGAAGTACTTCTTGGGCAAGGTACGTGCCGGTAGCCGACAAGTGGCAAGCAACCACCTCGCGAAGGACTAAAACGGACTCAAAGTAATCGGCAAGCGGTTCTCACCGTCTCAGTGTTTGACACCCGTGGGCAGCAAAAGAAACCCGCCGTTGGTCGTGAGCTTTGACGGCGGACTTGGTTTTTTTTCTCCCCTCCACAGGAACATTTAAACTTTTCTTGCTCGTCCGGCGGCGTAGGAAACCTGCTGCTGTCCGTCAGGCACGAAGAGGAGAATGGACAGGAACACCTCCACGTCATCGTCAGGTACGACCGGGGGCGCCGTCGAACTCGCGTCCGGTCAGCTCGGCGCCGTCCATTTGACGTTTGGGACGTCTTCAAGCCCAGCCTTTCCCGTACCTTCAGGTCTCGGGCGAAGACCATCTATCGACGGCTGTCGCTGAGCGAACTGCCCGATATTCCCAGTTTGCCGGAGCTGGTTCAGGTTCACGCCAACGCGCGGTGGCCCCCGCTTTCTCCTCCGCTTTCTCCTCCCCGGAGTCAACTTTGTTCCGTTTTGCGTCTGCAGCTGCTCTGCGAGGACGCGGCCGACCTCCGTTTCAGTCCCGTCGTCTACCCCAAGGTGGAGCTTCACCGGAGCCAAGCGGTGGCGTCGGCGTCGGCGGCTTACCCGTTGACACGCCAGGAGGAAATGATTGTCTTGCCCACCCGCAGGCGTCTCAGCTGATCGTCAACTACGACGAGCACGAGCTCAACGACACCTTCAAGTTTGGAGTCATTTTCCAAGGCTTTGGACAGGTAAAAAACAAACAAGCAAAAACAAAGAGACCCCCGTCAGGCCATTCGGAACCCATCAAACGCCGCGGTGAACGTGGGCCAGGTTTCCGAGGAAGAACTGTTCGGGAACAACGAGGAAACGCCGGCCTTCCGCGACCTTCTGCAGCTGCTGGGCGACAACGTCACACTGCGGGACTTTAAAGGGTTAGGGTCGCTCCTCCTCTCCTGCCGACCGCCCGGTAGAGTCGGCGAGAGCTCCGAGCGGAGGCGCTCGTCGGATTGGACGGCGGCTCCGCCCACAGAGCGCTAAAGGGCCGCCCCCATTCCGCTCCCCGCAGGTTCCGCGGGGGTCTGGACGTGTCCCACGGTCAGACGGGCTCTCAGTCCGTCTATACGGTCCACAGGCGGCGGGAGGTCATGTTCCACGTCTCCACCAAACTGCCTTTCACCGAGGGAGACAGCCAACAGGTGGGGCGCCGCCTTTGACGCCCGTCGCCCCTGACCTCCGACCGATGCTCGGCTTTCAGCTCCAGCGGAAGCGACACATCGGAAACGACATCGTGGCGTTGGTGTTCCAGGAGCGGGCCACCCCTTTTGTGCCGGACATGATCGCTTCCAACTTCTTGCACGCCTTCGTCCTGGTGCAAGCGGAGGATCCTGGCTCGGACCGCCCCGGCTACAAGGTCCGGGCGGCCCGCAATTTCAGCCACCTAGCACGCCGCCGCTCGTTCTTCCGTAGATGTCAAGTATACCGGGCCAGAGGCGGCGGACGTCGGGCGACCTTTCAGGCTCGCTCGACGGCGGCTTTGGCAAGGCCGAGCAGATTTTTTAGCCCACCCGCCGCTCGGCCACATCTCCGTTTCGACATCCGCGGAAGAGCTTTTTGGCGCGGCCTCCATTTAAAGTATTCTTTGGCAACCCGTGATCGACAGGTGTCCGTTACGGCGCGAGAAGACGTGCCGGCGTTCGGCCCTCCACTCCCGGACCCGCCCATTTTTAAGAAGGTGAGACGCCGGTAGCCCCGGATCTCCACATTTTTGGGGGCCGACTATAGCTCGTCAAGGTCCCACCCGTCGCGCTGGGGAGGAAGCGGCACGCCGACACGCGTCTTCTTCGCTTCAGGGTCCGGAGTTTCGGGAATTCCTCCTCACCAAGCTCATCAACGCCGAGCTGGCCTGCTACAAGAGCGTCCGCTTCTCGCGACTGGAGGTAACGGGGCGCCCGCGCCGTCAAAAGTATTCTGGGCGGGGGAGGAATCCGCCGCCGCCTCCACGCAGGAGCGGACCAGGGCCGCCTTGCTGGACGCCCTCGACGAGGAGCTGCGCAGACGCTCGCGGAGAACGCTGGGGAGGACGGCCGGAACGGACGAGGAGGCGCGGGGCGAAGACGGCCACGCCCACGGAGGTCTGCTGGAATCCATCAAGGTAAATGGGGGTTGGCGCCAGCGCGCGGGCCTTCGTGGACCGGTCGCCGTTTCTCCGTCAACCAAAGTTACTCGTCTGTTTCAGAGGGCCATGCGAGGGCGAAGCGTCTCCATGGAGACCGTGTCGAGGGGAGGCGTCGCCGCTGGCGGGCTGCCCACCAGTTTGAGCGGCGGGGGCTTGGCGCACATCGGCGCCGACGTGAGCTGCCCTCCGCGGACCCGACCGTCCGTCTCTGCCGTCAAATGCTTGAGCCCCCCTCCCCCTTTGTCTCTCGCCAAGTGTCACGCCAAGTCTCCGGCCAAACGGAGGTCGGCTCTGCTCCCCCGATTGTTGAGCGTGGACAGCCAAACGGACAAGCACGGCCAACGGAGGTAGGCGTTGGTCGGCCGGCCGGCCGGCCGGCTCCCTCCGACGCTCGGCCTCACGTCGCCACACCCAGTTTCCCCAGCGACCGGAGGAGCTTCGAGGCCCGTCGGCCCGCGTCGGAGGCCAAGTCGGAGGCGCCCTGGAGATCGCCGCCGCTCACGAGGCAGCGCCAGTGAACGGCGGACGTGCGGCGTCGGGGATGGGAGCCCGGCCGGGCGGAGCCGGAAACCGCTGGCCTCGCCACGCTTTCCGCTTTGGTCACTTCAATGAAGAAGGCGCCCATGTCGTTGAGGCGTTGAGGAACGGCCGTTGGCTTTTCATCGGCGAGTCGCCGTCGCGGCTTGATTTGCGATCGGGAACGTTTTTCTTCCGCGTGCTCGATGGAACTGAGACGCCATGAGTAAAATGGCCCCTTGACCGCCGCTTCTTGGGATGAGGCTCACGTTACAGGGGGCGGATGTCCATGCTGCTGTTGTTGCTGTTCCTGTTTTTCTTTGTTTTCCACCAAATAAAGGCGTCGTTTTATTTTGGAACCAATTTTCCTTCATTGGGAACTCTTGACGTGGGGCTTTGTTTGGAAGGAAAGGAAAGGAAAACGGGAGGAAAGAAAACTACATCTCCCATCATGCTTATCGGTGAAGCGCTGCCACGTGTCCCTCTGCGGAGGGAGTCTGGGGGGGTGCAAAGTTTGAAAGTAGCCGGCCGACTTGGGGAAGGAAAGACGTGCGGAGAGGGCGAGGTAGGCGAGGTAGGCGCAATGGCGGACGACTACGACGACCACGTCGACGGCGCTTGGGTCTCCGTGGCGACGATAGCCGGCGTCGTGCTCTTGTGCGAGCTGCTCCGCAGCGTGGCCGCGCGCTGCTTCCGGGGGGGAGCGGCTTCGGCTTCGGCTTCGGCTTGGAGGGAGGCGGCGTCCACCTTACAGCTCTGCTACTGCACGCACGAACTCAAGGCGCTGGGCCAGGCCGGCTCGTTGGGACCGGCCGGCGGTCTGACGCTGGGCTACGGAGTCACGCTCGTGCACGTGCTGTCCTTCCGGGAATCCACCTGCAACCCCTGCGGTGTGCTGGAGCGCGCGTGGCGAGGGACCTCGGTCGGAGCCGGAGCCAAAGCCAGAGCCAGAACCAGAACCAAAGACAGAGCCGGGGCCAGAAGCGCGACCGCCGCGACCGCCACGGCCGTCCTCGCCTCCCTCGGCGCACAGTTGGCCGCCGCCTTGGCCGCCCGCCACGCCTTCTACTCCGTGTGCTCGCTGGGTCGGGCCGAGCACCACGCCCACCGGCTGGACTCGGGCTGCCCGGACCCGCTGGGCGGCACCGTGGCGGAGGCCGCCGCCGTGGAAGTGGCGTGCGCCTTCGCCGTCCAGACGGCGGCGCTCCACCTGCGCCAGGTGGACGACAGGCTCCGCGCGCACGTCATGGCCACGCTCATCACGGCGTTGGCCTATGCGGGTGAGTGCGGCCGACGTCGACGCCCTTTCCTCGATTCACGTCAACGTGGTGCCTCGCCAGAGATCGCCAGGCCAGTTGGGAAAGGTGACAGGTAAGGTCTTCCTTAACGCGGGGGTGCTGTGCTTATCTTTGTTTCCAGGCGGAAACATTTCCGGGGCCCTGTTTAACCCCATCCTGGCGTTCTCCGTCAACTTCCCCTGCGCTGGCCACAGTTACCTGGACTACTGCTTGATTTACTGGCTGGGACCCGCCTCAGGTGAGCGCCGACGGCTCCTCCCACCGCCGCCCATTAGTCAATCGCCGCTTCACCACTTCTGCGGTGGCCCCTCCCCCCAGGGGTGGCCGGCTGCATCCTGCTCTTCGAAAAGATCCTCCCCTCCCTCCGCGGCGGGAAGGCCACGACCCCGGACGACGACGACCTCGCCGGTGCCGCCCGCCGACGCAAACGCCGCCGGTCATGAGAGCGGGCGTCGACAATTCGGGAACCGCCAAATTGGCTCCTTCCCAGCACCTTTTTTTCTCTACGTGACCACAAACATGAGAACGACACGGACACCATGGTACCAAAACAAGTTCCTTTAGTTATTAAAAAGTTTGTACATGGAAAATAATAGCCTTTACACCATTTTTGGAGAAAACAAAGTCTTACTGGAAAATTCCTTTCATTTGTAAAAACGGGCCGAACTGGCGCTCAAAGAGTGGACGCGGTCAATGACGGAGGTTCCAACTGTAGAAAAACACTAGATGGCAGCGGCTATTACGTTTCACAGACAAATGGCAGTTCAAATGGTTTTTGTGAACAATGTACAAAAACTTGTCATCTCAAATTTTAGATCAGCAACTATACATTCCCACCTTCACATTGTCTATATACAGGGTGTTTCTAAAATGTTTGAGCCCATTTGGTAGGCCCATCATTTGGACCATTTTCGTTGGAATGACCTCCAATTTTCGCAGCCAAGAGTTTAGGTGAGCACTCTAATACTTGTGAGACTTCCCCTTGGTAAGAGAAGAGCTTCCAGCAGCTGGTAATTCAAGGCCGAGACGCGAATCCACACGGCCAGAGCTCCAAGCTTCCGAGGGCACAGCATTAACCAGTTAGGCCACGGGGGGGGGGGCTGTCCTGGGTGGGTGACCGAGTCCGAGCAGACTCCAAGATGTCAAGTGGACGGCATGTTAACCTGAAAAGATAGAAACGCCAAACGTTACACACAGGCTGTGAAAATTGGAGGTTATTCCAACAAAAACGGTCCAAATGATTGGCCTACCAAATGGGCTCAAACATTTTGGAACACCCTGTATATTTATGCATGACACTTTAATATTCTTGTATAAAAACTAGGCAATAGTGTTTTCCTGATGGAATGGTGGCTGTTTTGGTTTGTTTTTATACATAGAGATGTCAGGGAATATATAAAAAAAGAGAGAGGATGAAAAATGAACTCATACACCAACCATGATGTCCTTTTTGTCTTTTTTTACAATTGTTCGTTACTGCAGACGTAGTCCACCAGGTCAGTGACGCCCAGCAAGTCATCTTCGTCGTCTTCGTCCTTGGCGTCCTTGTTGCCGGTTTTCACCTCTTCGGTGGCGGCGGCGGCGACGACGACGGTCGCCGCCTTGTCCTCCTCGAGAGGCTTCTTTTCTTTCGCTTTGGGCTCTTCTTCCGAGTCGTCCGAGTCGATGCGATTGACGCGCTTGCGGACGGGCCGCCCGGAGGAGGACGACGACGACGACTCCGAATCGTCGTCCGAGCCCTCTTCCTCTTCCGACGCCCTCCGCCGCTTGAGGGCCAGCCGGCGGCGGCGCCGGTGATGCCGCCGCGCCGCCCCGCGTTGGTCCTCTCCCGAGGAGTCCGCCGGCGGCGGCCATTTGGAGCGCCGCTCCCTGGACCCGTCCTCCGAATCTCGGGAGAAACTGGAAACTATTCGGGGAGAGAAAAGCCGTCTTCAAGTCGTCACCGGTGGCGGCAGCGACGCTGGATTTTTCTGGTCTCACCACCTTCGCTTTCCGAGCTGTCGGGCCGGCGTCCCAGACGGCCCCGGGCCCGCTCGGCCCCTCCCTCCGACTCGGACGTCTCGCAATAGTTGACTTGAGACTTGCGACTCCGCCGCGATCGGCGCTGGCTCACGTCCAGGTCATCGTCGTCGTGCTCGTCCGAACTTCGGCTCGCTGCAAGGGGACGCAAAACCGTCAAACATCCCATCCAGAACTTGATTGGAACCGGGCTTTGCCTTCCCCCATAAAATGTGCACGCCGTGCGGTCCCGTAGGAGACTTTTAGAGTTACCCATTTCCTCCTCCTCTTCGTCGTCGTCCGTTTCCGCTTCCTCGTCGTCCGAGTAGCCTCTGGGTCGGCGCCGCTTTCGAGAGCTGCGCCGTCGCCCGGACGCGTCGCCCGAGCGCCGCTCGCCACCGCCTCTCTCCGAGTCCGTCTCGGCCGTCGTCTCGTTGTCGGAGGCCACAAAGTCTTCCCCGGAGCTGCGGGGCGGGCGCGGCGTCACGGTCACCGGGGGGTTTTGTTCCCGGGGACGCCCGGCGGAGGCCAAGCTCACCTTTCGCTGAGGCAAAACTCGTCCTCGCTCTCGTCCGCGCTGCTGTCGCCGTCCAAGTCGTTGAGGCGGCGCCGCCTCTTCTTGCGCCGGCCCACGGCGAGCCGAGGGGGCCGGCCGTTCTCCCGGGCCCCCTCCGGAGGGAGGGCGGTGATGTTGGCCATGTCCTTGCCGCGCCCGGCCCCTGCGTGACGCGACGGCGTGAGGGGGCGTGTGGCGGGCGGCCGGGCGGGCGGGACGGAAAAAGACCCCCGGCTAGTACCTCCCCCCTCGGCCTCTTTGACGTCCTCCTCGATGGCCTCCTCGATGGCCTCGTCGAACTCGTCGAACCTGTAGCTGATGTTCTTTTTGGCCCTGGTGGAACGCCGGCCCCAGCGCCGCTTGGCTTCCTTCTTCACCTCCACCGTCATCTCCCGCACGGCGGTGGCGGCGGTGGCGGCGGCGGCGACGGCGTCCTCGTCCTTCTCCTCCTCCTCCTGCGTCGCCGGCGCCTTGGTCGTCGCGGCCTGAGACAAAAGAGGACTCGGTCTATAAAAGGGGCGCTTCTACCGTCCGGTTTGGGCGGCGTTCTCACGGCGGGCGCGATGATGTTTTCCACGCTGATCCCCACGTAAATGAGCCGCTCCTTCCTACGCAAGCAAAAAAAGGCAAAGCAGACGAGGATGAGCCAGAACAGAAAGCCTAGCGGACGGACGGACGATCGAGGACGCGCCTCCTCTCCGCCCGTTGTTTCTTCCTCAAGGCGGCGTCCAGCTTGAGCAGCCGCTCTTCCAGTTGGTCGCACAGCTTTTTCTACCGGGAAAGGTACGCGAGGGAGCGCTTTATTTTGCGGCTCCCGGGAGACGGCCGGCGGGAGACGACGGCGCCGACGTACGTGCTGGCAGGGCGGGCAGAACCACTCGCCGTCGGGGATGATCATGAGCGGCGGCCTGAGGCAGGCCGTGTGGTAGCCGCTGTCGCACCAGTCGCACAGTAAGATCTGGAATGAAGGAAGAACCAAAAAGCGAAAGGGAGTCAACGCACCGACCGCCGAGAAGGAATGACGTCTGGACTCACCAGTTCCGGGTGGTTGGGAAGGCCGCAGCGCTTGCACGGGTCGTCGTTGGGCGGCAGCTGGTCGTCGTCGTCGTCGCTGGACGCGCGGGAGTCGGAGCTGGCTCGCCGCCGCCGTCTTTTGGGTCGGCGTTCCAGCTGGTAGTCCTCGTCACTGTCATCCTCTCGCTCCTCGCTCTCGTCCGAGTCCCGGGCGCAGCTGTCGTCGCCGTCCTCCTCCTCCGAGGGGTCGTCCTCCGAGCCTTTCCGCCGGCGGCGGGGAGGGTCGGACCAGCGCGTCCTGCCTCGCTTTCTGGCCTGGGAATCCAAAGCGGAGCGGCCTTTAGGCAACGGCGCCGGATGCCACGGGTGGCTAAAGTGATGGGCCTGCCTCACCTGGACTTTGGGCCGGGCGTCCTCGTCCGTCGCCTTCTTCTGCCGAGGCTTTTTGGCCGGGGGGACTTTGGGATCGTCTTCTTCCTCCGTTTCCGGGACCTCGGCCGCCTTGTGTCTGGATATCCTGGGCGATCGCCTCAGGGACATCCGGCAGGCGTCGGCCGGAGCCCGGCGGTCCCCCCGGCCGTCCCGGCGCCGGCGGGCCGCCGCCCCCGCTCTCCGCCGGGCGCCCCCTTTCCGCTCCCTCTCGGCGTGGGCCCCGTCCGATTCGGACACGGCGTCCGTGGAGGAATCCTTCCCGTCGGAAGGGTCTGGCCGGCGGGGGCTTTGGGCCGCCCGCTCTTCTTCCTCTTCCTCTGCGGCGCGGTGGCTTACTCGGCTTTCTCGGGCGGCGGCGGCGTCCGGGTCCCCTGGGCTTCTGGGCCCGACGGCGCCCGGGTCCTCTGGGTTTTCGGTCCCTACGTTGGCACCCTTTGAGTGGCTGGCTTCCGAAGCCCCGCTTTGGGGAAGGAGCTGCGGGTCCTTTTGGTTTCCTTTGGCGGGGTCACCGGCGGGGTCACTGACAGGCGCCTCCCGCTCGCTCCCGTCCTCCGACGGCCAGCGTTGGGCCTTTGTCCGGCCGTGGCTCTCCTCCGCCGTCCCTTTTTGGGCGCTGGCTTTGTTTGTGCTCAAAGGGCTTTGGAAAGTTTTGTCCGCTGGGGAAGCCCGCCGACACTCCGGTCGCGCGTCCGGCCGGCTCTCCGACGACGACAGGCTTGCCGGCGTCGTTTGGACGGCGGCGTCCGGGTCCGCCGATTTGTCGGCGGATGGCGGATGGCCGTCCCGGGCTCCTTTGAGCGTTTGGGCCTCCCGATGGGACTCTTCCTCCACGTGTTTAGATTGCGCCGCTTCCGACGAAGGAGGACGAGGAGGAGAAGGAGGAGAATCTCGGGTGGTTTGGGTGAGGCGATGGCTCTGGGAATCCTTTTCTTGGTAAGCCTCAGCATCCCGGTCTGCCTTGCCACTCTTTGTTGCTCCTCCCTTTTTGCATCCATCCACTGCCTTCGCCTCCGCCTTCACATCCGCCTTTGCCTCCGCCTCCGCGTCCACCTTTGCCTCCGCCTTCGCATTCGCGTCCACGTCCGCCTCTGCCTCCGCATCCACCTTCGCATCCGCCTTCGCCTCCGCATCCACGTCCGCCTCCCGGGGGACCCCTCCTTCGCTCTGGGCCGAGGCTCTGGACAAGTCACCGTCCAATTCCGCGCCGCAGGCAGTGGCAGCGGGGCTTTCTTCCACCGTTGCCGTTTTGTCAACGGCGGATTGGGTCGGACTTTGGAGGTCCGGCGGCGCTCGCCGGCCATCTTCCAACTCTTTCTCAAGGTGGTCTGCTGGCTTTTTGCTTTGGCCGGGGGCTTGGGCCCTCGCGCTTTCTTGGTCCCCGTGGCTTTTGGAAAGTGGCGCCCCGACGGATCCCGCCAGACTTTTGCCCTCCGGACGATCCCGCTCCTCCGTGTCCTCTTCCACGGAAGCCCGGTTTTGGTGGCTCCGCGCCCGATCCGAGCCGCCTTGCGTTCCCTGGGGCGTTTTGCCTTCGTCGTCCCGCGGCAACTCTTCTAGGACGGGTTTGGAACGATCGGGCTCGTCTTCCACGGTCCGGGGCGGCGCACCGTCCATCCGGGCCGCGGCTAGACGCCCGTCAGCCGCCGCGGTCCGGCTATCGGCGGCGTCACGACACGACGACGACTCTCGAGATCTGCGGCTTTCCGACTCTGGGATCCCGGCCGAGTCCCTTTCGAGCTCCTCCTCTTCCTCTCGGCTCGCGGTTTTGTTCTCCGGCGACCCCTCCGCGGGAATCGGCGGACCGTCCTTTGTACGCCGGCCGGCACGGTTCTCCGCCCGCCCCGAATTGGTCATTTCTTCTTTGGCGCCGTCCAATGGTTTTGTTCCTTGGGAATCTTTTGAGCCACGCTCTACGTCCGCGGCGTCGAGATGTGAGGACGCCCGGTCTTTTGAGTTACGAGCCGTTTTCTCCACGGCGTCCACGTGGTCGTCGGCGGGCAATTGGGCGTCTTTATGGCCGGGCTCGGCCCGGTTTAAATCCCCCTCCTTCTCGGAAGCGGGCACCAATTTCTCGCTCTTTTCATGGAGCGGCGGCGTCACCTTCTCCGGCCGACGGGGCGAATGGCGTTCCTCGGCGGATCCCGAGAGATCGGCGCTCAAAGCGGACTCCGGCGGGGGCCCCGGTTCACCGTTGACACGGTCGTTCCCGTGGCGGATCCGTCGCAGCGCATCGTCGTCGTCCCGGTGCGGAGACACCGGCGGCATTTTCACGCCTCTCTTCTTCAGCGGGACCTCGGCCCGCCGCTCTCTCTTCAGTTGCCGGATCTCAGCGGCGTGGTTCCTTTCGGACTCCTCGGGGGAAGCGGGCCCGCCCGTCTCGGCTCCCGCCACCTCTTTTTTGATGCTGGTTGTTTCGACGGCAGCCTCTTTGATGACGGCCTCTTTGACGATGGCCTCTATGACGGCCGCCTCCTCTTTGACGGCGGCCGCCACTTCTTTGACGGCCGCCTCCTCTTTGACGGCGGCCGCCGTTTCGTCGGCCGCCTCCTCTTTGACGGCGGCCGCCACTTCTTTGACGGCCGCCGTTTCGTCGGCCACCTCTTCTTTGACGCTCTGCGCTTCAACGGCGGCGTCGGTCCGCCTGGAGCTTTCCGCCGGGAGCCGGCCCGCGCCGTCTGCTCTTGCGGTGCTTTCCGTCTCGGGCGACGGGCGGAGGCCCGTTTTGTCGCCGTCCTCGTCCGACGAGCTCTCCTCTTTCTTCGCGTGGGCTGAAATGAAAACGAAGGCAGGAATGCAATTTTCCTCGTTGGCGGCATGGCTGTGAATTTACCCGCTCGGTCTTGTTGACTTTTGGCGTCTCTCTTCAAGAGCTCGGGATCAATGTCCGTCTTGAGGAGAGCCAGCACTTGCTCCAGGTCCTGGCGATCTCTAAGCGGAGGAAAAGGCCGGTCAACTGAACGAACGAACGAACGGACGAACGTCCGTCCGTCTTCCCCCTTCTCCTACCTGACTATGCACTTCCAGGAGGCGCCGTCCAGGTCGTCCTGCTCCTCCACGTAGAGGCGCACGTTGTGGTCCAGGTCCAGCTGGAACCAATACATCTGGCCGTCCTTGTCGCGGCCGATGGGCTGCAGGCGCATTTTGTCCGGCTCCTCCTCGTTGACGGCGTTCTTGAACTTCAGGTTTTCGTCAAACTGACACTCGCACAGGTACTGCGCGGATGGAAGCGGGACTTAACTTAAGCCCGACCGCCAGCGTAAGCCGCGATCGCTCCGTCCGCGCCGCCGCGCCGCCCCATTACCTTGAGGATAGCCGTCTTGCTTTCGGCCGTCATGCTGCGGTAGCCCTTTTCTTCCAGCTCCCAGGCCCACGCCGTGTTGAAGTCTTGGCATATCTGCGAGGTCACCGGAACAGAAGGTCGTCCTCAGAGCGCCGTCCGACGTCGACGGCACCCAGAGAGTCCACCCCAACGATCACGACGTTTACCTTGACGAGGTACTTCTCCCATCTGTCCGCCGACACCGACTTCCCGATTTTCCTCAGCAGCTTGACGTGAAGATCGACCAGCAATTTGGGGACTGAAAAAAAATCAAAGAAATTCACGGCAGACACCGGTGTTAATGGTGAGAGCGTTTTGAAATCATGGAAATGAACGCAGGAGGGGGGCCGCCATCGACGGAGAAAGCATCCCGGCGGGCCTTTCGCGGTCATCAAATCATGGTTACAATTGCAAACCGGAGACAGTTTACCCTGACATCTGCTAGCAAACGTGCATTTAAAATGTGGAGCCATCGCAATTCAAGCCACCATCTTTTCCGTTAAACTGCCCAAAGTAGGACGTAAATTGGCCGGTTATAGGGGCTACAGCGGAAGTGATTTGACTGGGTGCTGGCGCGCGCCTTTAATTTGAAAGCGCGCAGCGGAACTGACGCGGCCGAGCATCTTAGCGCCACTTCAACGAGTCTTTTCAACAGTGATTCAAGTGCACCTTTCTGCTAACTTTGTAGCCATTTAAAGCACCGGCCCGGCCTCCCGTCACCCAGCGTCACCGGGGCAATGGGCTTCATTTAGCTAGACGCCCGTGCGCGGCTCTCCGTGTTCGGGAGCGACGAAGAAAGGCTCGTCGCCAAGCGGAGGGAGGAAGGGAGGGAGGGTTTGGGAGGGAGGGAGGCAGAAAGCTTCGGGATCAAAGCCCATAAAGTGACCCAAAGACGCACTCCCTTGACCAAACGGACACCCGCGGAACCACGTACTAGCATAAAAAGTACACGCACTCCGTCAAATGTAGGGCCTCGCCTTTGTTAAACGTGCGTCGGAGGCGGGCCGAGCGCACAATAACACAGCGGCGCTAGCGCGGCTAGCTAGCCCAGCTACAGCTAGCGCGGTACCAACGATGAAGTCTCTCCTCCTGGCTAGATGGCGAAGCCCCCCGCCCGCTCCCGCTGCCTGCCCCTCCCCCGGTTCCTATGCCGAGCCCTACCTGAGGATGTGTCCCGCAGGTATCGCTCCAGCTGCGGGAAGGTCAGCTCGGGCAGGTCCAGCTGCGCTCCGTAGCGCTCGAGGAAGGAGCAAATGACGGCGTAGTTGGGACACAGGGCAGAGGGACGAGTCGCCGTTGCCGCCGAAGCAGCCATTTTCCCCCTCCACACCAACCTGTCAAGCGCGCATGCGTCGGGGAGAACGCTCGCTGGGGCTGCGACTTCCGCTGGAGGCAAAATAAAACAGGAAGCTGGAGGAAAAGCCAGAAGACGCCCGCAAACATTAACGGGACTGTGCACGACTTCAAACTTTTAGGAGTTGTTTTTATTATTCAGAATTATCTCCTATATCATGAAACAAAGTTTTGTTCTTGTATTTCCAAATGGAAGAGTTGAAATGAACCCACCGCTTGACATGCTAGATTCATTTCAACCGGGTTGGACCGGTTGTGAATGAAGGAATAAAGCAGGATTGAAGCTATTCTTTATTTCACGTCGATTTGTACACAATAAATACGCTTCAAACCCCCCTTGTGTATAAATGGGTCAACAACAACTGAACCAAAGTTGGGGAAAAAAAGGAGCGCGTCGAGCTCTTGGAACAGGGAAACAAGACCCCGCCCCCCCTCCCCTTATTCCCATACAAGAATATAAATGCAAACTTCAAAAAATAAGTTTGATGTCATTCAGATCTCAAGGAGATCAACGAGAAAACAGCAACGAGTCTGACAGATTCTTTTTGACTCATCGCGCACACTAAATCCTAAAAGTCTAAAAGGTCAGATAAAAGAATCCATACAACGGCGCAAATACTTTGTCAAAAGATCCATCTCTGAGCTCTCTGTAAACCATTTCAAACAAACAAAAGGATCTCTATAAGACACTAAGGTGGCTATTTAAGGCTAAACAAGGCAGTACGACAACATATTCATACCAATATAGCTGGTAGAGAAAATATGAACAAATACTGACAAAAGAGAAGGCCAAAAAAGTGCTTCATTGTGTGACACACACAGACACACACGCACATGCGGTGGTCTGGCGCATTTTGGAGAAAGAGAGAGAGAGAGAGAGAGAGAGAGAGAGGCACGTGCATTTGTTTTTCTGGCAAAAGCCTCATCCATCTGTTTGTCCGTCTTGGCTACACCAGCGTAATCTCCACCTCCTCTGGCCGCTTCACCTGCCCTCGGGGCTGCTGCTTGGGGGGCGGCGGAGCGGCTCGGACCTGGAGACGGGCGGGGGCTTTACAAGACTTTTCCATCCATAGAAAAGAGCTCACGGGCCTTACTTACAGGTCGGATGCTGCCTGATCCGCTCTCGGGGTATTCGGGAGGCTGTGGAGGCTGTGGAGGGTGTGGCGGCTGTGGCGGCGGCGAGCCTGAAAAGTCCACCTTCCCGTTTTAGTTTCTTGACCCTTGGCGGGGCTTAGACTCCACGCCACGCAAAGACTTACTGCCAAAGGAGCTCCGGCGGTGCCCGTTGTGGTAGGAGGGGGGTCGGCCCAAGTCGTCCGACCGGGGCGACGAGTCGGCGGGCGTCCGCGGGGGCCCCGAGGGGGAAGGGGCCGGCGCTCGCTCCTCCCCGGGGACGGGGCCGGGGCCGGGAGCCAGCTCCTCCACCAGGACCGCGGGGAAGACGCCCACGGCGCCGTTGAACTCGCCCTTCCAGAAGCCGTCGTCCTCGCGGGTCTCCCGGCTCAGGATGCGGATGACGGCGCCCTCGGGGAAGGAGAGCTCGTCGTCCGTCTGCCCGGCGTAGTCGTACAGTGCTTTGGCCAACGACACTGCAGAGTCAAGACCAGACAAAAAAATTTAAAGAGCCGGACGTCAAAGGATGCCCTCTATTTACAGACGTATCGCGCCGCGCTTTTTATGGACCGTTAGCATTAGCCTGAAATTGAGAGCTCTCCAATTTCCGTCTTACCGCTCGCGTCTCCTCCGGGAAGCTCGCTCTCGGCTTCGGTGGAGTTGCTGGAGGAGGAGGAGCGCGCGTCCGCCGCCGCCGCCAGAGAGCGCAGCACGCTAAGCAGGCTATTGGAGGACGGCAAGCGCAGGTACTTCTCCGGGACGTAGCCCACCCGCCCGCCGCGGTTCCTGGCCTGGGGACGAGACCGCAGGCGGCGGCGGTCGGGATGAGAAGGTCGGAGGAGCCAGGCGCCTCACCTTCACCCAGTCCTCCATGTCGCCGTCGTCGATGACCTCCAGGATCTCGCACTCCTCGATGGTCAGCTCGTCGGGTTGCGAGGCCTACGGAGAAAATGCCGCGCCCGCCGGTCAAATCGGGCTGGCTTGGAGCCCAGTTTGGAGCTCACCTCGCAGAACCCCCCCCAAGCCCTCCCCTCTTCCCCGAGAGCCACGCTCCCACCTTGTAGGAGTAGAGCACCGTGCAGGTGAGCGGGTAGTTCTTCAAGGTGCCCGAACCGCTGTCGTCCAATACCTCGCCGCTGTCCTCCGTCTCCTCGTCTTCCGTGGCCTTCCGGAGAGAGGCCGGCGCGGCGTGGCGCTTAGGGGGCGGGGTCGGGAGCGAGGGCCCCGGCTCCGGCGGCCCACGGCGGGAGGACTTACGGAAAGCGAGGGGTTGTTCCAGCGCTCGTTCTCCAGCTCCTCCATCACCTGGTTCATGGCGCTCTGCAGCCAGGCTTCCACGCCCACGCCCGCCTCTCTCAGCAGGTCCAGGCGGGCCTCGGCCTTGGCCTTCACCGTCTAGGGAAGCCGCATAAAAACCTTTCTGCATTTGGCTAAGGAAGCCCGGGATGCTAACCGCGCACCCGGGGGCGGGAACCCCGCTCCTTCATTCTACGGATTGTACGCTGTAATAATGTGCGGGAGTTTGTTTTTCGTTTTTTTCGCCCGAGTCTCCGCCGCTAGGTGGCGCCAGTGTCGGGTTTACCTCGGCCCTGCGCAGACTCTCCCGAGCCACCTCCATCTTGGCCTCCAGCTCGGCGCCGTTGTGCTCCGAGCTCTCCCGAGCCCCAAATTCCTCCAGTACCTGCCGGGGTCACAAAATCAAGTCGAAAGAGCCGCAGGACTCCACGGGACACCACGGGACACCGGGGTTCACCTGTCGCGCGTGGACGATGCTCTTGTACTCTCGGGCCACGCGGCTGGCCCACTTGCGAGCCTCCTTATCCAAGCCGTGCTCCTCCGCCGTGCCGCTCTCCCTTATGAGGTGCGTGGCCTGCCAAGGAGAAAAAAATGTGCAGCTATTTACTACGGCCCGGAGCCGCCGGAAATGTCCTCGGACTCTGTGCCCGTTCAAAAGAAGGAACAGCGTCAAGTCAATAGCGAGTGATAACATTTGAGTGTTTTTTTTTTGGCAGGGCCCCAAATGTCTCGCTTGATAGCCATGAGGGATGGCGACAAAAAGAGGAGGAACGCTGGCTGGCTCTCTACATTCCTTCCTGAGAACATGACGTCAGCGCTATGAAAATAGCGGCACGGCCATCGACTTATTGACGCGGCAGTTCGGCGACCTTTCGACAAGGGAGGGGGCCAAAACTCCCAGCGAGATGTTTGGACGTGACGGCATCGGCGGCTCACAATGGTTCCTTTTCACGGGTGCAGGGGCGGGGCCAGATCAAACCCCCCCCCCCATCCCCGGCTCTCGCCTCTTTTTGGCGGATCCCTCCATCTGGGCAAAGGGAGGGGTGGGGGAGATGGCGCGGGCGGGGGCTTTATATGGCCGTTAATGTTTTCTTTGGGAACAGGCGGCCGCTTGTCGGACCGGCCGACCGGAACCACGGCGCCGTTCGCAGCCCGGACAAATTGCGCGGTGTTCAAGAAGGAACGTGCTGCCTCGTGATATGAAAACGGGAGAGGCCATTGAACTTTGGTCAGGAAAGGAAATTTGCGACGGCCGTTTTACGACCAGCCTTCGATAAGGGCGGTTTGGCCAAACAAGCTTTCTCTCTCTGTCTCTCTCGAGCCGACGGAAGCCAGCGCTTTACCGTGTCCGTGTCGATGGGCTGGTAGGAGAAGTCTTCCGCCTTCTGGAACATGGGATTCTTCTGGACAAACATCTGCTGATGGAACTCCCGCACGAGCTGCAACGCACGGCGCCACGGAAGAGACGAGACGTGAGCGGGGACTTTGCGGGGCCCACCTCGCCGCCTCTCTCACCCCATCTGAGCTGTCCGAGAGCTGGCGGAAGTGGTCGCCGACGGCGCGGGCGCTCTCCGCCTCCGTCCGACACAGCCAGGCCAGGTAATCCTTCACCTGCTCGTAAATCCTGCCGTCCAGCGCCTGCGGATGGCCCGACGTACTTTGGCGGTGGGTAGTGGCCGGCCGGCTCGCCGCGGAGGGTACCTTGAGGCATTGGCTGAGATCCTCGCGGTAGTAGCGGCGCTGGTGGGCGTTGGCGGCGGCCAGCGACAGCAGGTAGTCGTTCCTGGTGCGGCTGGCTTTGGCGATGCACTCGCTCCGCTTGGCCTGGAGCTGCCAGGCGAGAATTGGCCCGTTTGTCAAAATTGAGGGACGGACGGACGTCAGGGACGGACTCTTTGTACCTTGACGGTGGCCCTCTGCAGACTAGACCTGGACTGGAAGAGGCTCAGCTTGGATCTGGACGAGGAAGGAGAAATTCGCAGACTACTTTTTGGACCATAGGCAGGTCCAATTTTTTTTTTGGGGGGGGGACGACAGATCTCAACGGGCTAATTTTCAGTGAAATACTTTGGAGAAGAAGGTGGCCCGCTCCTTACTTGGCTTCCAAGTCGGCCTTGTCCCTGACGGCCTGGGCCGTGGTCTCCGCCTCCTGGTACCTCTTCCTGCTCTTGCTCAGGTCTTTGACGCTGTCCTGCAGCTCCGCCTGGATGGCGCTCAACCGCTCCGTGCACTGCAACGGGCATTGGAGGCTGGGCTAAAGTAGCCCGGCCGGGGGGGAGCCTGGCCGGGGGGGAGCCTGGCCGCTACCCCTCCCCTCCTTACCTTGCGCAGCTGCTGCTCCTTTTGCAGACGGGCCGTCTTGGCCGGCTCGGCCACCTGCGCCCTGTAGTTGTCGCAGGCGCCCATCCTGGACTGGCTGACCTGAACGGTAGCCTCCAGGTAAGCCCTCCAGACGCAATACATGTTCCTGGGCCAAACACACACACAGTCGGCCTTGATTTACGCAGCCGAGGCCACGGGGGCGGCACCCGGAAAGAAAGTTTCAAAGGGAAGCAAGAAAGGAAAAGGGTGAGGGGTGAGATGAGATGAAAGCACCCCGAAAGTGGCCGGCACCCCCAATTCGGTGGGCCTCACCTGTGATCGGTTCGCTCCGACGGGCTGTCGGGCCATTCTCTCTTCAAATACTGATTGGCCAACTTCTGCAAGGCCTGGGGGGGAGGGAGAACAGGTGTGTGAATGACCCAAAAAACGCAAACAAATAGACTATGCATGCATACTCTCATTGATTAGCAACAGCGTGAGCACGTTACGTCAAAAAGTATTCAGAGCCTTGCCGTCCCCGAAAAGCGGTGAAATAAAAAATAAAAAAAAAAGACATTTGCGTGTGTTTGGAATTTTAAATTGCCAGGACGGCTCTTGAGGAATACCATTTGAAAAGAGCAATTGTTTACGGCTCCCAAGTCGGAGCGCGCCACTCGCCGGGATGAAAAGGCCGATTGAGACGGCAAACGGAGATGCGAGTGTTCAAATCTTGCGCCTCTGCCAACGACGAGGCCGAGCCGGCTCCCGGAGGCGGGACGGAGGCGACGGCAAAAGCCTACAAATGTGGAGCGGAGGGCGGAAGATGGAGGACGGAGCCCAGGAGCGCCACTTTCCCCCCCTTTTTTCTTTTTGCCAGCCGCAAAGCGGACCGACTCTGCCGCCAAAGGGCCCAAAACAGAGGAGCTTATTTATCTCGGTGGCCGGATGTGATGCGCGTGGCAAAGCTCCCCGTTGGTCAACCGAGCGACCCACGGGCGGACGTCCATTCGCGCCAGCGCTCGGGGTCGTCGGCGAATCGGGCGCTGCGCGTCAAAGTATTTGAAAGGCGGAGACATTTTTGCGATTAGGCGGGGATGGGGGGCTATGGAGGCGCCCCCTCTTCACGACAGCGCGGGACATTCCTCACGGGGACGTGACGCCACAACGCCGCCAAGTGGGCCAAAGACGTCCGGATGACGTGGCGGCGGAGGGCTTTTGACGGAGGTCGTGTGATGGACACCAACGTCGTGGACGTTCCCAGCCTTTCCTTACCTGCGCGTAGTCTCGCTCCACGGATGCCTTCTTCAGGCTGAATGTCCTGCAAAAGACGAAATGAAGAAAAATCATTGGAAGTCTCCAAATTTGGAAAGCCTTTTAACGAGTTAGTTCCGCAGTAATGATCACTAACCAAAAGTCTATCGTTCCCCATTGAAATAGTCGATGCAAATAGAAAAAAACATAGAAAGCATAAAGCAGACATTTTGGACTCTTCCTTTTTCTTACGCAAGAATCCGCTAGCTAGCGTTGCCACGATACCAAGTCACCATCGACCCGATAACGATGCTCAAACATCTCCTTGATGGCATTTTGGATACTATACGTGGATTTAGACGGGCGTGCAAAGTCACCTGAGGTCCTCCAGGAGGTCACACTCGGCCTGGTGTTTGACGTGCAGTCTGTTCAGCTGCTCGCCGTGGGTGTGTTTCAGCTCCTGGGTGACCCGGACCTGGAGCAATGGAGCAAAATCCTCACCAGTCAGTCAATACCACTAGAAAACCAAAGAAACTCTCCTTGTTTAACCAACCCAAAAGTTCAAGAAAATAGCCTAAAAAAACGGTTTTAGCGAGGTGGGGCGGCCCTCCCTGTCCAATTGTACTACGAAACAGGATCGGGCCCTCTCTGTCCAATAGTACAATGGGTCTGTGAACCAGGATCGGGATTGGAGGCTTGCCATCCCACTTTCAATCGATTGAATGTCTAGGCCACGACAGTCATGTGTTCCAGAGAGGGTCCACTCTCAAAAATCAAGTTCATGAATATAAGACGAGACAGCTTCGGGGAACATGAGGAATTTTTGTTCGACACGGAAAAAACTAACAAAAAACAAAGTGAGCTACCTCGCCACGGTCCGCTAGTTTTAGTGCGAGATGCGATATGACTTGAAGGTCCGAGCCGAGTCGCTTTCAGTTATCGTCCTGAATTTTCTTCGCTTTTGTTCATGCTGACAGTAACCACTGTTACTACTGCTAATAACAATAAAATAATAAAGTCATACAGCAATATAAACGCCTGGCAAAGTGACGTCTGTGCGCAAGTGAGAAGCATTTGAGCCTATTTATCCCAATGGAAAGTCAGACGCTCCCAGTTACTTTTCTTGACTTTGGGCCTCGTAAAATGTCCTGCGGGAGGAAAACCAAGACGAGAAGCAGCTGAAAGAGTGCTCGGGGGGGAGGAAAGTGTCGTCTTGCCGTCGTGCTCTGGCAACCATTAAATATGCGCCACTTCGTCGAGTAACGTTAGCTTCGAAGGCTACTCTCAAACTCTGTGTGTGTGTGTTTCGGGGGGCAGAGAGGAAGAAAAAAAACTCACCTTTCTCGGTGGGGGCTGCATCCTTCTTTGTGGACATACAAACTAGGCGAAAAAGTTTGTCTTTTGGGTTTGGCCGCTCGGGCAAAACAAATAGTCCGCTAGTCCGTTAGTCCGGGGCGACTAGAGCAGTCGGGCGGCCACGGCGGCCATGGCGGCTCCGCTAAACTGTGAGCCGAGCCCCGTGAATCCGGAGGCGGGAGTGGAGAGGGCGGGGAGGGGGGTGGGGGAAGAGGGAGGGAGGGAGGGAGGGGGGTGGGGGAAGAGGGAGGGAGGGAGGGAGGGGGCTGGCTTTGGGGGTTTAGCGTTGTTTTCATTGCAGCCCCAGGGAGCACATTACGACACACCACGCCAAGCGCTCAATTCCACTATACATACATATACTTCCACTCACTGCCCGCCAAAGTAAAAGCTACGACTCCCACCTTGCGTGTCTGTCACAACTCATAGACGCGTGGCTACAGTAACCTAATAAGGTCAAATCATTGCGATGAACATGACCATTTCCCATGTGATGTATGAAACAAAAACTCTTCTCAGCATATGGGCTAAAAACACGATGAATCCTCCCCATCTCGGCGAAAAATTGACGCCGTCTCCTGGCCAAAATGTGTATTGCAGGTATACACGTGTTCCCTCACCGCTAGAGGGGGTTCACATGTCACCATATGGAAGTCCAAAAATAGTGTCCTGGGCCGAAAAAAACACGGTTGGTTAGGGGACGATGCAAGACGGGAGACGTTTCATATTATCTTAAGTGAATAAAGTACGTTCCCATACCGGGAGTCGAACCCGGGCCGCCTGGGTGAAAACCAGGAATCCTAACCGCTAGACCATATGGGACTTGATGAAATGCCGAGGAAATAGCTAATTATGGCCACCAAAAACTAATTTAAAAAAAGGTCTACATATAGATAACGCGTAAAAATCAATCGATATCAAGTATTGCTGGTGTAATTTGTTTTTCGAATTCTGGTAAAACAGATTTCGCCGTCTTTCGTGATTCAATGAACCATTTTGAATCCGGGAAAATGTTCAGTCCTGGGTTTTTTTGTTCACACACAAAAAAAACTATGGACTCGTGCTCGTTTTGCGCTCTTTAGTTTCCAAAATGAGAAAAGAAAAAAACAATTGGCCGACACTCGACAGGTACACAAGGCGGCGGGGCGGAGCGGGGCGAGACGGGGCGGGGCGTGGCGAGATGTGGGCTGTGCTCTTCGCAGGGGGGCGGTCGTCCGCCTGCCTGCCTGCCTGCCTGCCTGCCTGCCTGCCTGCCTGCCTGTACGCCTCAGCCTCCTTCTGGCAGCACTTTAAAGCGGTCGTCGGCATCATCATCATCGTCATCGTCATCGTCGTCGTCGTCGTCGTAGTCGTAGTCCTCGTCATTATCACATGAGCAGAGATGAGCGGCAGGCTGGAAGACCTGAGCCCCAAACAGGCTGAAGCACTGCGCCTGGTAAGACATGACAGCTTCTTAGTTTCTTAGCACTTTTGATTGCAAACAGTAGCAAGTCAACTCATAACGTGGGGAAATATACCTGTTATGGATTTGTATGAGATGAGGCACTGCTTGTACAAAAGGAGAGAGAGAGAGTTCATTGGAACTGGGAGGACAGGCTGCGTGCGACTGGTCGCGTCTCAGCGCCAATCCAATTGGACTGAGAGGGTGGTAAAGGATGCTGACCGGTTAAAATCCATGGTTGAAGTGTTATTCCTTTTTACCAAAACAACAACAACAACAACAACAACAATTTCTGGTGGTTCTCACTGTGTTTCATATCTTCTGAAAAATACAATACTTACCGCTAGATAAGTGACTTGAACATTGTCACTTTCAAAGTCATTTGTTCTTCTGATCACATCGAGTCGTAAGCAACGTTGCCGCCAGATTTTAGGAGATGTCTAGCGGACGGACGGACGGACGGACGGTGACTTGGCGCTTTTTCCTTTCAAATCACAAAACCACATTGGAGGATGTTAGGCAAGACTTGAGAAAGAGCATTTTGTTGCTAAAGACTGCTGCATTCACTCCAGCATGCAAATGCATTAGTCACAAACGCGCTTCAGTCACGAGCTTCGGTCAAAGTCGTCCGCGTTGTTTTGCCCGGTGTCGTCAACGTGCAAAAGCCACAAGGTTGACTCTTGTTCTCATTGGTCTCCCGCTCCTCAGTTCCGGGAGCGGATTCAAGACGTTCTGCCTCAACTTCCCGCCCAGCATGACCACTTCCTGCTCCGATGGCTCAGAGGTGAGTGTCGAGATGGGAGGCATTCCGGCAAATGGCACCGCGTGGATTGGACGTCTGGCACTGTCAACGGCAGCCACTGATAAAAAAAAAGAAAAGAAAATTGAAGTCAACATTTGTAGGACCATATTCCTGTAAAGAAAGTGTGTTGCTTTATCGCAGACCTTTTTTTCAGCAGAACTGTTACATCTGTGGTGGCGTCCAGTTGGACCCAAATGCGGGGAAGCGGGCAATGGACGAGTGCGCTTGAGTGCTCTAACAAAACGTTGAAAATTTAAGGCAGGAGGGGATTCACGATAGTGACAAGGATTCAACAATTATGAAAAAATTCACACCCGACGTGCACGACATGGGGAAACGAGGAAGCTAGGACATGGGGCAGGGCATGGAAACGTGGCGTGAAGCAAAACAAAGCAGACAATCCCACTGTGACTAACAATTCAAAACACGCAGGGGGTTAAATAGACAGAACAGGGGCTATAATCACAAAATATGCACAGGTGGTTACGAGAGGAAAGGGAAGCCAGGAGGAACACAAGAGGCGAAAAGCACACAGACAGGACACACCGGGAAAAAGGTATAACAAAACCAACCAAGCCTAACAAGAGTGAGCAGCAACTGGTCAGTTTGTTGCCCCGTGAAAACCATACGTTGCTTATCGATAACCTAAATAGGTGCTACGCAGATATAGAATTGTCACAGCCCTAATTTAGTTTTTCCAAACGGGATAGAGGAGAAGCCAAAGCACAATGCCTGTCGTTGAGTAGTTGTTGCTCAGATTAGTATTTGCACATGGAGGCCTGCAACGGTGTGTGTGTGTGTTTGAGGCTAATCCGCAGCTAATCGTATTAAAAATTGCACTCGGGCAATTGAAGAGGGCCGTTTTGCCACTTCCAGAATAAATATGCATCTGGATGACTGCAAGTACGGTCTACCTTCCTAATAGAATATAATGGGCAGCAATACAAATCATTTGTTCTGAGCAATCCCATTTTTCCAAATGAGAAGGGGAAGTTGGCTAACGTATTTGTTTCTCCTTTTTGTCTTTCAGCCAGAAACTTCAACGTGCACAAGTCAGAGGCCATGTTGCGAAAGGTAACGGAAGCGCCGTTCCATTTTCTTTTCCTGTGGCCAGTGTGATGTCATAGCAATCAAAAGCAAAGCAAACAAAGTCCACACGTTGGACGACATGGACGCACGCCGTCATCATATTTGAGTCCATATCGCCGGCGTGCGCCTGTTCACGTGTCGGCAGTGATAAGGTCGCACCCGGGCGGGGCGGGGCGCTTCCTCCTATCTCAGACGCCGTCTTGTCCTCGCAGCACGTGGAGTTCCGGAAACAAATGAAGGCGGACACCATCGTCAGCGACTGGCGGCCGCCCGAGGTCAATGAAAGCTGCAAAAAAAAAAGAATTTAAAAATAAAAATCCTCCAATTCCAGTCACAAATAACATGGGCGTCACCAGGTGATCGAGAAGTACCTGTCCGGCGGCATGTGCGGCTACGACCGCGGCGGCAGCCCGGTCTGGTACGACGTGATCGGTCCCGTGGACCCCAAAGGTCTCTTCCTGTCCGCCTCCAAGCAGGACTTCATCCGCTCCAAGATCCGAGACTGCGAGATGCTGGCGCGAGAGTGCGCCGAGCAGTCGCGGAAGGTAATGCTTAGACTAAAGCTAACGGCGCCGGCGCTAACGCTAACGGCGCTCCTTGGCTCCTTCCAGCTGGGCACCAACGTGGAGGCCATCACCATGATCTACGACGTGGAGGGCCTGGGACTCAAACACCTGTGGAAGCCGGCCATCGAGACCTACGGGGAGGTGCTACTTGTTCTCTTTGGCCTTTTCATATGGGCCGTTCGGCGACGTGGTTGATTTTTGCGCTGCTCTTTTCAGATCCTTCAGATGTTTGAGGACAACTACCCGGAAGGCCTCAAGAAGCTCTTTGTCATTAAAGGTGAAGCTAAACCCACACATGCTGAGGAATAAGTTAAATACTATTGAAAGCAAAGAGCTTGTCGCGGATGATCTCTTCCTTTGCGCTTTTCCGCAGCTCCCAAACTCTTCCCCGTGGCCTACAACCTCATCAAGCATCTCCTGAGCGAGATCACGCGGCAGAAGATCTCCATCCTGGGGGGTGAGTAGCCCCGGGGTTAAGGCTACCCTGGCCGACGGCCGACGGCGTGACCTTTGGTCTCGCAGCCGACTGGCAAGAGGTGCTGCGCGGCCACATCGACCCCGAGCAGCTGCCCGCCATTTACGGCGGCGACATGACCGACCCGGACGGAGACCCCCGCTGTCGGAGCAGGGTGAGCGGAACGTCGCTCGGTTAGCCGACCCCCGCTTCGCCGCTACGTCCCGTCCCGTAGTCCACGCCCGTCGCACGCGTTCTTTCTCCTCCGCGCATGTGTAGATTCCGGCTTTTAAAAAGGAAAGCGTGTCCCCACGACATTTTAGGAGGAAATTGCCCATAGATAGAAGCCATTTGCAGTTCAGACGCATTTCCCAGCGCTTAGGCCGAGTGGCTTGCTTTGTCTCTGGCGAGCAGGTCGTCATCATCATCATCATCACGCCGCTGCTCTCCTGCTCTCTCTTTAGATCATTAATTGGGCCCAAGACAAAAGTGAGGCACGGAAGGAAGGCGCCCCGTTCAAAGACTAACACATTTTCCTGCTTCTTTTCTTTCTGTCTGGCTTTTTTAATCCACAAAAAGATGGACTAACGTTAGTGCGTAGCCCCACAACGCTCGCTTGTCATACGTAAAGGCCAATTTATATACCAGTGCTTCTATTTTCCCTTGTTGATAAAATACACCATGTACTTTACTTTGCATAAAAAGCTTATGTGAATCGATGTAGTGAATTTTTGAAAAAAATATTAAAGACAGCTCCGCTAGAAATAAAATCAACTTTTATTTATAGATGGCAGTAGGCGGCGTAACCCCTGAATGGGTTGCAATCCACGTGTAGGATTTAAACTGATTCCAATTCAATTCAATACATGCTCATCCACGTTAGCCAATGAGTCGAAGGGATTCAGACAAATTCACAAAAAAGTCCATTTAAAATGTCGTGAATGCCGAACGAATACATTTCACATTTCCGTCAGAAGTTTGACCTCCCCCCCAAAAAAATACGTGGACAATTATTTCATTCATTTGTATTGACTTTACTGCACTGTGTTGGTCATACACGGTCATGTTTTTGCGGAACACTTATAGCCAAGCAAACCGGCTCCGGGTGGATCACGGTGAGTTGTGTTCCGTCCTCAAAACACTTCTTTCCTCAAGACGTGAATGTTTCCTTTTCTCTGCTTCCTTTTCCTCCGCCAGATACACCACGTGGGTCCGGTTCCGACTCGCTACTACGTGCGGGATCACGTGGCGGTGGATTACGATCAGTGCCTGACCGTGGGGCGCGGATCCAGCAGACAACTGGATTTTGAGATTCTCTTCCCGGGATGCGTGCTCAGGTCGGCGCCGGTCCGCGGCGTCGTTTGCGTTCCCGGATGCAACGGGGAAACCTGACCTTTTTTTGGGGGCCGATGGCAGGTGGCAGTTTTCCAGCGAGGGCGCCGACATCGGCTTCGGGGTCTTTCTCAAGGCCAAAGCGGGCCAGTGGAAAAAGGCGGCCGAGATGGAGGCGGTGGTGCCCACCGAGCGCTACAACGCTCACCTGGTGCCCGAGGACGGCTCGCTGACGTGCCTGCGACCCGGCGTGTGTGAGTACCGACCCACCGGGCCGCCGGGGGCGCGGCCCGGCCCCCGCTAAATCCGCCCTCTGTGCAGACGTGCTGCGATTCGACAACACCTACAGCGTCTTCCAAGCCAAGAGGATCAGCTTTAGCGTGGAGGTCTTGCTCCCCGACCGCCTGAAGACGGCGGCTGACACCGCCCAGGCGGACCGGAAGAGCCAAAAATCGTCGGGGCCCGTCGCGGCCGGCGATGAAGCGGAGCGGACGGGCGGGTCGGACCAAAAGTAGGACTCCAATGGCACCCGGGACCCCAATGTGATGACGGCAAAACAGCGGTGGCGGTGGCGGTGGCGGTGGCGGTGGCGGTGGCGGTGGCGGTGGCGGTGGCGGTGGGTCGGAGGAGGACTTGCTATCCCGGAAGGATGTCTTCGCCACAATGACAGTATTCTAATCAAATGGGGTGACCATTTGGCCCGTTTGTAAATGTTCCACTGCGTTGGACTAAATGCACTTATTAAAATGGAGTCAAATATTGAGCCATGTAAAAAAATAAAAATAAAATCATATTTCAATTTGCCTTTTTCGGAAATGTTTAACAAGGTCTTGTTTAGGCCTCAACTGTGACAACACGATGGCGCCCGTCTGAACCCAGTTTGCGGCCCCTATTTCAAATGTTGTATTGGTGTTTCCTGCACATATTTCTCATCTCATCTTCTGAACGGCTTTATCCTCATTAGGGTCACGGAGCATGCTTTAGCCTATTCCAGCTGGGCCAGAGGCGGAGTACACCCCGAGTCGCCCTCCTGCCCATATTTCCCGTAAAGTTCCCGGAAGTTCAATGAGCTTCATTTTAAGACCAAAACACTTTTGGTCCAAAAGTTAGTGCCTTCAGTGCTATGTCTGAATCAATCCAACCCTCCCAAACTATTTTATGGCTATAAAACCATGACTGCAGCTACAACTGCGACATAAGCAAAGTATTTATGCAAAGTAAAGTACATGGTGTAAAAAGCATCAATAATACAATTGAAATAGGATTTAAGAATACATATAGCCATATTTTACTCACCAAAAATCCTTTGTATCTGTACACAGAATGCATCCTCCTTTCTTTCCTCCTTGTTTTCCATTTAGTGGTGAAAATGTTCCTTCCCGGTTGTGACAGGCTTGCTTGCTTCGGAGTTATCCGACCTTTCTTAATGATGTCTAGCTTTTCTTGAAAAGTCCGTCTTGAAAATGGCTTTGACAGTAACTCTGCAGACAAATCCATTTCTTCTCTGGAAGGTTTCGGTCCGTTCGCTGGATTGAGAGTAAGAGAGACGACGCTGCCCTCTAGCGGGAAACGCGCAAAAACCGGAAGCGGGCGTCTCCTTGGAAACCAGGCGCTCCAAACTTTAGCTTCGACGTCTTTCCGTGACGACAATGAACAAGGATGAACGTAAACATGAGACGGTGCGCCTGCGAATTGAACTGGGACAAGAGCGAGAAATCCGGTAAGTGGTCTTTGGCCACGTCAGATGGATCCATCGATTGATTGATTGATTGATGGGTTGATTGATCGATCGATCGGAAGAGACTTGCTGGAGCGCTCGGTTCGGGACCTGCGCTGCACCGTGGGGGAACTTCAGGACAGGCTGCGCGGCGTCGACGAGGAAGGTGACCCCAGTAAAGTGTCCACTTTTGGGACGCCATTTGGCGTCTTGGTCTTGGTCTTTGTCTTTGTCTTTGTCTTTGTCTCTCGGTTCCAGACAACGAGTGGAAGACCCGCTACCAAACTCAGGGAGAGCTCAACGTGCAGCTGCGCAGGCAACTGGCCCTCGTTCACGAGCGGCTGGACCAGCTGCGTGGGAAGCCTGCAGGTCAGATGATGATGATGATGACAACGACGATGACGATGATGATGGATCTTCACGGTTCCTTCTTTGAATTTGGCTCCTTTCTTGCAGATCCACTGGCTTCCATCCGATCCTACGACGACCTGTCACCGGTGAGCTTTGCCAATTCAATACAAAGAGAATGGAGTGGGCGGGAGCGGCCAATCAAGCGAAGACTTCCTTCGTTCGTTCCCTGCCACCCCTCCCCCTCAGAATGGATCGGACGCCTACGAGCGGTCAACCTTCTTTTTCATGCTCGATCACCAAGAAATGTCATTAGCAAGGAATACGGTGTTCGTCCGATCCCTTCGGAGCGGGAGGGACGGCCGGACCGCCGCCCGCCAAAACGTGAGCGTCGTCATTTGAAATGCGCGCGGGCGCCCGTGCGATTCCGTAGGGGTCGCTGCGACGTCGCCTCAAAGTGCTGAGCGACAATAAATGCCAGCTGGAGAGTCAACTGGCCGATTGTCAAGTCCACGTGGAAGAGGGGGCCAAGGTCACTCGCCCGTGCTCGCCGACCTCGCCGTCTGCCCGGCGTCGACGGCGACCTTTGCTCTCCCGTTCAGGCCTTCCATAAAACCAACGACGAGAGGCGAGCTTACCTGTCGGAAATGGCCAAGGTAACCAATGTTCCGAGGTGGATTGGGAAGGCCCAATTGCTGACTGTAACGTGTCCCGGTGCAAGTTGTCTTCCACCGTCGAAGCTCCGAGGAGGCATTACTCCGTGCAGCCGCGGGGGGCAACGGAGAGCAAAGCCAGGTAAGGCAACAATAAGAGCGCAGGCATCCGTCATCGGCACGGGCCGGCTTGCCATTTCTCGCCCTTACTGCTTGGCGAACACGGGTTTACGGGAGCCAACGCTCGTTTGCGTAGGGCGAGAGCACCGAGGAGGGAGTCGGAGACGGAGACGGACGGCAAGAAGGGAAAAGGCCGAGCCGCCGACCTCGCCGCCCAATTGAAGAAATGCCGCCTGGGGAGCAGCCTCAAGCATCGCGTCAAGCAGTGAACGCCGGCGTGAGACCTACTTGACTGAAATGTTGCCAAAAAGCCACCACTGACACAGCGACGGACGTCCAATCCTTTTGGACTGCCGGCGACTCGTATCTCGAAACACCGCTGAGTCACCTGGAAGGAAGACGCACAATTCCATATTTACCAGCTTGTGTGCGCTGTTGAGCCAAGTTTACAATGTGAAACGGGTGTTTAATTTTTGCATTTTATTTGGTACGCAATCTTTTTTCTTTAGAAAATATAAATGAAGTACAAATGAGGACAAAAAAGCCTAACTATACATGGTCTTTTTGGAACAAATAGAAGCCTTACTATACTTGGTCTTTTTTTTTTTGAAGGAAAAAAAAGGCTTACTATAAATGTTTTTTTGGGGGGGAATAAAAAGCCTTACTGCTAAACAGACTGCGAAATGAACGCCTTGGCGTGCAGATGGTCGTCTAAGTTGGCTTGCTGTCAGCGAGCAATGCAATCAGAGGACGGGCTAATGCTGACGTCCCGGGGGTGCGCAGCACGACACGGGTGACGTCGCACAAGAAGAGGCGGCTCGGGCGGGGGGGGGTGCTAGAGCCGATCGCTACTTGATCGCTCTGCTCTTGAGCCTTTGCGTCTTTCCCTTCGTCGTGCGGCGGCGGCGGCGGCAGGGCAGGCGCAGCTCGCTCACCTCCGCTCACCTACGGCTTTTTTTTTCTTTCTATCTTGCTTTTTCTTCAGTCTGGAGGAGCTCAGCACTCGCGTCGGTAAGTCGCGTGTACGCGTTCGGCGGATGGGACGGAGTACGCTTGCATGCTTCAAAAAGGCGAACGAACGAACGAACGAACGAACGAACGCTCGCTCTAAAAACAGAGGTGGGATGCTGTGGGTGGGTGTGTGGGGGCAGCTTTTTGTTTCCAAGCGATCCAACACAAAATGTTGAACCAATGAGGTTTCTGATGGAACAAGAAGCACCGTCATGACTGCAATCCACCGATTGCACTTCTAAAATACCAGATTGGTGGAATGCTTTCCTCTTATGGATTGGAACGAAAACCTGCACCCACTGCGGCCCTTTCTGGAATATAGTTTGCCCAGCCACCCCTGCTCTAAAATGTGTCTACTTTTGAAAGTTGACGAGTCATTGACGGACACCCAAACTTTGAACGGGCGGCCCAGTTGGGGGGGCCCACGCAAAGCAGGGCTTCGGGCCCTTGGGAATGGACTAGAATAAAAATATCTATTATGCAATTTTGGGATGTTGTATCACTCCGCCTGTTAGTTTTCTGAAAAAAAGATCAAAACAAAATCATTCATTTTCTCTTCCGGTTATTGCGCTCAAACTCTAGTCCGCCCCGGCCAAACGTGGGCTGGCAAAAAAAACCTAAAACATTGTCATAAACTTAGCACGTCACCGGCAATTGTGTCCATTCCGACCGTCCACGTGTCCTCTTGTCCCATCAACAGGACCGTTTCGGCCGCGGTAGACGGCACGGCGGCGGCGGCGCCGCGCGGACATGGAGCGCTCGGACGAGCCGGCCCGGGGCCACGCAGAGGCGGCGTGCGGGGTCAACGGCGCCCGCAGCCCCGCGCACAGCGCCACCTGGAGCCTGTCCCGTGCGCCGCGCAGCCTGAAGGCCTTGAGCGCCGAGAAGCGCGCCAAGAAGGTCCGCTTCTACCGCAACGGCGACCGCTTCTTCCACGGCGTGGTGTACGCCGTGTCGGCCGACCGCTTCCGGAGCTTCGGCGCGCTGCTGGCCGAGCTGACCCGCGTCCTCTGCGACAAGGTCAACCTGCCGCAGGGGGTGCGCAACATCTACACGCTGGACGGCTCGGGGCGCATCCGAAGCGTGGATCAGCTGGTCGAAGGTGAAGGCCCGGGGGCGGGGCTTGCCAACCGCCTACCGTACGTACGGGACGGGTTTAGAAACAAGCCGTTGCTTCCTTCCGCCACACCTTTGTTTTGAGGCCTTCCGTCGCTTCTTCTCGGCTAACCTAACCACCGCCGCCTCGCTCTTGCCGCAGCACCGATTCCACCCCTACAGACATAAAGTAGAACTGCATGGAATAACCACATGCGCAGAAATCAAAAAGATGATAGGTAGTGGCGGCGCTCGTGTTTTCAATGCCATCCGCCCCTTCGGGGTCGACATGGATTGGACGTCGAGCGCCGAGATTTGTTCAATGATTGTTAAATTCAAAGATCATGACTTTCCCTATGAGCAATTTGCCGTAATTTCACAAATACAACTGTATGGAATGGTTCTACGACCAATCTATTCCCTCAATTTGAAAAATTGAAGGTGACATTTGCAAGGAAGACAAAAATATCGATCTTTTTACATTGGATTTTTTTCTAATTGGATTGAATTGTGCCTCCTGACGCCCCCTGCAGGCGAAGGCTACGTGTGCAGCTCGGTGGAAGCTTACAAAAAGGTGGACTACAGCAAAAACGTCAACCCCAACTGGTCACTGAACGTGAAGGTGTTGGGGGGCTCGCCGGCGGCGGCGCCGCCCGAGAGCGGCGACGGCAAGGACTTTGTCCGGCCCAAACTGGTGACGGTGGTCCGCGACGGCGGCAGGCCCCGGCGGGCCGTGCGGGTTCTTCTCAACAAGAAGACGGCGCACTCGTACGAGCAGGTCCTGAGCCTCATCACCGACGCCGTGCGGCTGGACTCGGGAGTGGTCAAGAAGATTTACACGCTGGAGGGAAAAGCGGTGAGTCCCGCTCGTCCCTCGGCTCCATTAAGAAAACCGTCACGGGCCGGAAAGACTTGATCTATCCGGAATAAAATAGGAACGCGTTCTCTCTATGACAAATCTTCTCCCACTCTGGTCACCCGTCCCCACACGCTCGTTATTTCCCGGCTGACCTCCCAATCCATAGAAGCACGGGGCCGCCATTATCCCGGCAGATTCTCGATGCGATGCGATGGGAGCATCTTCCCAAAAAGCCCTTTTTCTTCTCGGAAGGAGCCCGGCCGGCGCGCTAGTCGTCACGGGTTACAGTCGTCTTGGAGATTACGCAATCAACTCCCCCTCCTCTCACTTTGCGAATAAGGCTATTAGCACTTGGCAATATTTAGCCTTGAGGCCCGGCGACGCGCAAACCGCAAACCGGTCCGGGCCGGACGCCGCCGCCGCTCGCTTTTTGGGGCGAGGGCCAAAAGGATAGCAAGGATCAGGAAAGCGCCACGAGCGGACAAATAGGAGATTAGTCTAAAGCGCCGTGAAATGTGCTTAAGCCGCGTTGTAATCGCCACCAAAACAGCCCGGCTTAGGCGCCAGCAAAAAAAAAAAAAACAGGGCTTCGTGTGGCTTAAGCCGGGGGGCGGGGCCGAACGTCAAGTCCTCTTTTCCAACACAATTTGGATAGATGGGATCTAGACTGATTAGTGGCAGATCCAGACCCAGACTCGCCTGCCGAAACATGGCACGGCTCCATCCATCCACGGCACCCCCTCGTATTTTCACAAGTAGGTTTCCGGGTCGCCACTTGCGTCCCGACAGAGGACGGCAGTCCAAGGAGGAAAGGGGGGCGAGTCTAAAACGGCTCATTGCTCTCTTTGCGTTCACAAACCTCCCTCTATTGCATGGGGGTGCCGCAGCCCCAAATTGCATTGCAAAGTGGCTTCGCGCCTGCTCCAAACCGAACCGGCACGAGAGAGAAGAAGACACCCCCCAATCTTTGTCCATCGCGCTTCTCGCGGCACGGTTGCTAAGCAACAGTCGTGGGCTTCTTACTGTGCTGAAAAGTGTGTGTGTGTGTGTGTGAAGCTGGTTCTGGTCAAGAAGATGGACAAGCTGTAAGTGGCTTACGGAGTACATCCACTATTAATACTGCGCTAAGATGTGTTTGGAGACACACACACGCACGCACACACGGACACACGCACACACAAACACACACACACACACACACACACTTGAGCCTTGAATCAAGCACATTAAAGTAGAGCGTTTACACACATAGAGTCCCAAAATGATTCCAGACCCCAGCTTTCATCCTTGAGTCACACAAGTAGAATTGTTTCCAACTCCTCAGCTATAGGAGTACCATAAATAAAGAAAGAAATATGGAGAGAAATCAAAGGTAGATTTTGTAGTTAAAATACACAATGGCATTTCTTTTTCTTTGCTTTCAGACTTTTCTACTTTGCTACTCTGATCATGAATTAAGTTTGTATATAGTGTTATTGTGGGGCCTAAACTATGTTCGTTTAGGGCCCAGAAAGATGTTTGTTGAAAAACGTGTTGCTGTTGTGGAATTCAGCATCAAGGGCCAGGCCAGCTCAGCTCCTCGGCTCTCCATCCATCCACTTACTTTTTCTTCCCCTTCTCATTGATTGCAAAATACAATTGTTTTCCCTCTCAGACACGTTTCCCTCGCTCACACGCTACATTTAGCCGCTCACAAACGTTCAACTCCTTCCCAGTCCCCTTGGCCAATGGCAAGCTTGCTCACTTCTTGGAGTCTCCTTTTATCGTATTTTTTTAGAACACGAATGTCATCAAGCTACTTTTGATAGAAGCGCTTACTACGTTTCCTGTTTTGAAACGTAAGCGGTGCTCCGTTTTCTGGACTATATACATTTGTTTGCTGTTCTGGTCTCACTGCTGCCATCGTGTGGCCGTCTTGCATCATTTCGCTTGCGTAACCTTTTTTGTTTGTTTGTTGATCTGGAAATGACCCAGGCGCTCGTGTACTTCCTTCTGCTGGATTAAGCAGCAAAAATGGAGCAAAAGTTTTGAGACAAATTGAGACAAATTGATTGGCGTCCCACAAGTTAAGCCTTTTGTTTCCCGCAGGTGACGTGTCTGCAGGACTTTTTTGGCGACGAGGACGCCTTTGTGGCGTGTGGGCCCGAAAAGCTGCGTCACCAAGATGACCTGATGCTGGACGAGACCGGTGAGGATTTTCTATCTCACGTTGCCATGGCGAATGTTTGGAAGCAACCTAGGACGCTCGGTGTGGGGGCCCAAATTGATGATCAACACAAGACTAGCCACTTAGCCTACGTGACCCAAAATGCCCCCTGTCATTCTAATATTTTCCGTATTTTTATTGTTTTTTTTGTGGCAGAGTGTCGCCTCATGCGGCCCATGAACTCTGGCAAGACGTCCTGGGTCCGGGGTTTCCGAGCCACCCCGACGCAGCAAGCCGCCGCCCCCGCCAAGTACGAACTAAGCGGATCTCAAGCCGGGCCAAAAGTATTGTCGTCAGGGAAAAAGAAAATGCCTTTTGAAACAGAAAACTTCAGGTTTGTTCCTGATTTTTCAACCCATCTAAATTTTTCAAACTGAAGAAAACAAACGGCACCCTTAAGATGGAAACAAATGGAAACCAAATAGTATTTGACATTGAACAAAAATCTTTGGAAATGATGAAGAACAAACCTTACATTTTCAGTTTGAAAAATAATAATTTGCATTCTATTTTGTTCAGATGACATTATTTTTGGCCTTGCCTTGATTGAACTCCCTAGAAAAACATCATCCATTGGGTTGAATTTTGACCGAAATGTCAAATGGAACTTGTAGTGCTGTCTGACCGATGATACATAGTGCTATTTATTTGGCCAAAGCCATACCAACAGAGGACGCCCAAACTGCTAATTGGCCAGGAATCAGTACGGCTGCCTTAGCACTTTTAAACTCTGAATAGAGTTTTTTTCTTTGCGTAGCCCAAAAACCATTGTCTTTCGTACGGGCTTAGGGGTGACTTGCAGTGGCTTGTTCTCGGCGGTTGGCGTCAAGTGAGCCGTAGTCAACGATAGACATCCAGCCCAGAGGGCATTCCGGTTAGAGTGCTGCCAAAAATGTACAGCTATTCAAAATTGCCACCTTATATTATCCTAAATGTGCGGTGCGGTGACTTGCTCTTTATAGGGTTAACCCCTTTCCCCCACTCGGCTTTGCCATGACATCATTCATTGCTCCACACACACACATGCATGAGCCTTGGTTTTTAGCAGCCACCCTCTCTCTCTCTGTCTCTCTCTCTCTGTCTTGCTCCTTTTTGCGGGTAATTTGCCAATTGTGCATTTGTCAACAAATGCCAGAGGAATTCATTGGAGCGCTGATTTATGGGCAATCCATCCATTCTGGCTTCCTCTCTGTGGAGCGGGCGGGCGCGCATCACGCTTGTGCGCAAGCGCGTCACATCTCTCTCTCTCTCTCCCTCTCTCTCTCTCTCTCTCTTTCTCTCTCTCTCTCTGTTTCTGGTCTTGGCGCCCCCGCGAACGTAGTAGAGCCCAGCCGACGTCTTCCCATTGAAGCCTTTAGTAGCCAGGCGAGCGCTTCCTTCTCTCGCTTTTCGTCTCCACCATCATGCCAGGGCAGAAGGTAGGCCGCCCGTAGATCGAGACGCGTTTCTGCGCCGAACGTTTGGACCGGCGCTTGCCGTGCCCTGTAACGGTCTGCGCGTGTTTTATCAATGGAGGAGCTGCTGGTATTGGCCTTAGAGGGGGATGATGATGATGATAATGAAGAAATGGGCCCGTTGTGTAACATCTATTTTCGTCCGCCGCGGGTAAATGATGCGGGCAAAGTTGTCTGCAAGCTCCAAGCGCCGCCGCCGCCGCCGCCATTCGTTCTTCCTCGAACGAACGGCGGCGACGGTCCGACCGAACGAGCGAGCGCGTCGGTCGCCGTCCACGGCCCCCGAAACGCCAAAAGCGTGGGGAAAATGTCCTGGCGGCGGCGGCGCCCGATTGGATTTTTCATTTCTGTGGATTTTTCCCTCCAGTGAACGGGACGCCAGCCAGCCAGCTGTCCGAGCCAGAGAGGGCGGCGGCCAAGACTCCCGGCCCCTCCCCGAGCAGCCCGGCCAGCGTCAACCACCAATGAGGGTAAGGAAGCCACCGGCACGCCAAATAGACGTGACTGTCAATGATCTCTTGTGGGGTTTAGATGGGGGGATATCACCACAGCGTCTGAGTTCAAATCTATCATATGACCCATCTGTTTTTAAATCTCATGGTTATTTCAAAGCAACAACAACGACGTACATGAGCCTTTTGGAAGCTTTGGGTTATTTCCAGGGGTGCTACACTTGTGTTCAAAATTCTCTCGCTATTTGGCCATTATTTATATCCATTTAAAGCAGGCCCAACAAAGCTCTAGACTCCGATCAAATGGTAGAAAGGTTCATGGCACCTTCAGGAAAAGCTACCTACACACAGTCCACCTTTTTGTCGTCGTCGAGCCCGGCCACTATTGACGCCCGATCCCCTTTTATGCACACAGCGCTGGAGTGCCCCGTTTTTATGAATGGAAGGCGCCCGGCCCGGCCCGGCCCGGCCCGTCCCGTCCCGTCCCGTCCCGTCCCGTCCGACGCCACGTCTCCCCCAAATTAGGAGCGGATTGGCCGGCGTGGCGACGAGGTCGCCCGGCGTCTGCTCGCTCCGTCGAGTGTGAAAAACACGGGCGCGCGGCGGCCACAAATGACGGGAACAAGATGCCGTCGGCGCCTCGTTCTCGCCGTATTGGCTGCGCGCGGGAGATGACTCATACTTTGCCGCGCGCGTATTTGTCATTCTATTTTGTCCAGGCGCATTTGCAAAAGGTCATCAAATCATACGTGCCTGCTGCATGTGCCATGGCGTCATCCAGCAATGTCTTGTCTGTCTCTCTCTCTCTCTCTCTCTCTTGTCAATAAATGGTCATGTCGCTCGCCATTCTTTGTGGTCTGCTGCTTCATTTCACTCGTGTCCATTTTGTGTCCGTCTTGGCTGCCACAGCCTTTTTCTGGGAGCTGATTTCAGATGAAAAGTAATCATCCAAAAACAAGGCACAGTGGGAGGGAGCACCGTGCCCTGTTTTTGGATGATTACTATTCGTTTCCCTACGGCTCATTTCCCACGGGCAAATCTCCAAAAGGAGCTTTATTATTAGTCATCATCATTCGAGTTATTCAAAATATACGCGCAAACACGATCCCTTCCGTTACGAGACGCACATTTTCTCACTCGGGTAGATCAAAGCCTCACACCTGACGTCAATGAGGCGGCCTGTGGCATCCACCTTTAGCGTAGCATTTCAAAATTCTCAAGGCTCGACGCGTCAGTCTTTTTTGTTTCTCAGAAGAGAGCGCGACGGGATTTCTTTGGCGTCCGGACGGACGTCATGACGCCTTTGGTTGGCATTTCCTTTCAGGACGTGTTATTGTTTGGACGCCAAAACAAAGGTGGAGAATATTGTTGCTTTCTGTTTGAGCATAAACGAGAGAGAGAGCGACATCCGCATCCATCCATTCATCCATCCATCCATCTAGGCAAGCAGCAGGAAGCGACCATATTGAGTCTTGTGCTCGGCAGTTTCCACGGCAACGGTGTTTGTGGCAGGAAGAGAGCGGCTGCATGTGAGATGAGGCCACAGCAGAAAAGAAGGAGAGCCAACGCGCCTTTCAGGCTGATTGCTTCAAAAAAGATCTTACATAAGCCACGTGGCTGGCGTTGAGGACAATCTTACTCTGGGTAGCCCAAAGAATGACCACCGCGGCCAGGTACAAAGAAAAACCATGTCGCAGAATAATAACATTCCATTGTTGTCATTGGGTCATCCGGTCGCATTCAATTGGAAAATCATTTCTTCTTTTTCCGTCTCTTTTGCGCCGGCAATGGAAATGGCTTCAATTTTGGAGCGGGGTAGAAGTCTTGCCCCCCCGGCCTTTTCGGACGTCCGTGGTCGTAAGGGAGGGAGGCCGAAAGAGGCGCTCCCATCCCGGTAGCTGCCCAGTGTGGAGTACGTACGGAGAGTCCCGCTAACTGGCGGTTGGTTATCGTCCCCAGGACTCTCCGGGTTCTCCTTCGCCCCCGTCTTCCCCGTCGATGGGCGACGGCGCCGCGCCGGACGGTAAGGACGAGCGGAAAAAGCCCAAAGATCCCAAGTCCCCCACCGCCGGGGCTGACTTCCGAGCCCATCCCGCAGAAGAGGAGGAGGCGGCGGCCGCGGACGAGGTTCCCGCCGTGCCGGCCTACATTTCGGAGCGCTACGCGGTGGGCCGCGTGCTGGGCGACGGCAATTTCGCCGTGGTCCGCGAGTGCGCCGAGCACTCCACCGGACGCCATTACGCGCTCAAGATCATCAACAAGGGCAAATGTCGAGGCAAGGTGAGCTTTGGCTTTTTCTCCGTAGCGTAGCCGTTCGGCCTTTTCACGCCCGCTGGGTGGGCCCGTTGGCCTTTGCTTCCAGGAGCACATGATCCAGAACGAAGTGGCCATCCTGCGGCGAGTCAAGCACCCCAACGTGGTCCTGCTCATTGAGGAGCTGGACACGTACGGAGAGCTCTACCTGGTCATGGAGCTGGTCAAGGTAGGCCCGCCCGCTAAGCTTCTGGCGTCTCGCTCGCGTCCTTCCCCGGCCCGGCCCGGCCCCGCCGGCGTTTGCATGGGAGCGTCCGTGCATAATTCAGCGGGGTGGGGGGAGGGACGCCGTCCATCTGTTTGGTGCGTCGGGAGGCCGAGAAAGGCAGATGGCCCAGGTTGTCGTTGGTTGAAAATGGCCGATCCCCCGCCCGAGTGGACGCCAAGGAAAAAGTGGGCCACCTAGCAAAACGCCACCAAAGTCGTCCAATCTCACGGCTCTTCTTCTTGGCGGGCGGGCGGTCGTCCGTTGGATGGCGGCGGACGCTCGCCGGCGACCGCTGGCTCTCGCTTTGACATGAACCGTGGCGTGGCACACAGGGGGGAGACCTGTTCGACGCCATCACCTCGGCCAAGCGCTACACGGAGACGGACGCCGGCGGCATGCTCTACGACCTGGCCAACGCCATCAAATACCTCCACGGCCTGAACATCGTGCACCGGGACATCAAGCCGGAAAACCTCCTGGTGGGGCGGCTTTCCGTCCGGTCCGGACTGGCCAGCTCGTCAAGGGACTCCCGCCGATCGTGGTCTTTTCCTCAGGTGTACGAGCACGCCGACGGCAGCAAGAGCCTCAAGGTGGGAGACTTTGGTTTGGCCACGGTGGCGGACGGACCCCTCTACACCGTCTGCGGCACCCCCACATACGTAGCGCCGGAAATTATCGCGGAAACCGGGTAAGGGCTCTTTGACTTGGGAGTCGGGCGATCCTCCTCTGGGTTTCTTTCAAGAGTTATACTGCCTCGCCGCAGGTACGGCCCGAAGGTGGACATCTGGGCCGCCGGGGTGATCACTTACATCCTGCTGTGCGGGTTCCCCCCCTTCCGAGGGTAGGTGCCTCTTCCTCGCCGTCCGGCTCCGCTCTGCTCTGACGAGGCCGGCCGGGCCTCCGCTTGCAGGAGCTGCGAGGATCAGGAGATCCTCTTTGACCAAATTCTCACGGGCCAGGCGGAATTCCCTCCGCCGTACTGGGACGACGTGTCGGACTCGGCCAAAGTCAGGGAGCCTCGCCACGCCACGCCTCGCCATTCCGGGGAGAGAACCCGCAGCCGACGTTCCGTCCTTGCGTTGCAGGAGCTGATCCGATCCATGCTGGAGGTGGAAGTGGACCAGAGGTTCACGGCCCTGCAGGTCCTGGAGCACCCCTGGGTCACCGTAAGCGCTTTTTACAGACGTGGCGCCAGATCCACTTTGGCACGGCACATTTCTCGTCCGTGCGACGCTTAGCGGCTCTTCTTGGTCTTGGCCGGACGCAGGACGAGGGTCTCGGCGAGAACCGCCACCGGCTATCAGTGGCGGGAAAGATCAAGAAGCACTTCAACACGGCACCAAAGGACGGGGACGACGCCGAGGCGCTCGTTTCGGTAAGTGGACGTAAGAGCGCGGGCGGTGGGTGCCAAAGAGCTGCTGAAAATGGCTCTGGGACCCCTTTCAGTTGGACGGAAGCTTTTCTATGCACAGATCCGGCTCCTTGGACTTCCACCAGCATCCGGCCATGTACTGGATAAGGTGAGGGTGGATCTCGGGCGGACCACGTTCAGACGGGAGAGTTTTCCCAATTTGAAAGGTCACTTTTCCCTCTGCAGGCCCCCCCTGTTGATAAGGAGAGGTCGCTTCTCGGACGAAGACGCCACCCGGATGTGACGCCTGGGCAAACTCGGAAACGTCCCACGCCGACGCCAGCCTCCCATGGGACTCTGAAGACATATCCGTCATCTCTGAAGAATGTGGGAATACTTTTGCCCAAAGAGGGGAAAACTATAGTGTGTACGAGCACACAAAAACGGGACCATTCTTGGGCAGTTTTTTTTTGAAACTTCTTTTTCACATCCGTCATTCTCTGATGGAGCATCTTTGGCAATATGGACCAATGAACTTCATTTTTTTTAAATGTCATTTCATCGGTAGAAGAATGTAAATGTTTTTTGCAGTAGGCCCACGTAGACTCGGACAAAAAATGCGACTTAGGCACTTTTTAAAAAAATGACAAAAGACGTCGGGAAACAGAACAAAGACGCAGCAGGAGAAGCTTGCGAACCGTGCGAGCGGTCGCCATTGGTGCGTTTTGAGTGGCGTTTCCTAGGCCGCTGGTGGCGTGTAGCAAAGCCGTCTACGTGAACACAAAAGAGCCGCTTCCGGCCAGCGCGCTCCGTACAGGCAGGCCTCGCTGATGTCATAGACTTGCAGAACCAGCAGCGCTCAAGTTGGACCACCTGGTTGGTCTTCACGGTTCAGCCGAAGAGACACGCAGTAGCACTTAAACGAGCGCCAATTGGCAGACTTCCTGTGTCTTCTTTCTCACGTTAGCTCAGTAGCTGCCATCGACGGCGCCGGACGGACATCCAAAGCATTCGTCGTCGCCAACGGCCTCGAGGCGTCGTCGTTCAGCCACGCTCAAGTGAATTCGACGTCCGTGGCCGTCAATAGCTTTTGTCGATAGCATCGATCGCGATTGAGCCCAACGAACGGTTGAACGGCAACAAAAGTGCTGCGACGCCTGCGCTACACCACGACGCCTGTTGCAATATCAATACATGTACGTACCTCTCTTTGACAGTGCTCTATCAATAAAACATGAATATCAAGAGTTATTAAAATGCTTCAAAATGAAAGGCATTAGCCTGGTGGAAGGTGATTCAAATGTCGTTTGGGAGTTTACAGTTTTGACACGTTCCTGCTTTAACGTTTTTGGGCTTTTATTTATTTTTATCGAACGATGTAGTACTGTCAAATGTTTGTATTATTTGAAAAGACACGAAAATAGGTGAAGTGGAAAAAACGACTTACCTTGACGCTGGCTTGAGATCATACACGTGTCCTCTAGGGGCGCTCGAGTGAACTCATTTGGTAAGCGAAGAGGAAAAACAAGGCAAGAAGAAGAGCTGGCTGTCAAGACCTAGACAACACACCCCCTCTCGCAGGAAAGAAAACACTGCTTCTAAAAACACGGTTACCATGTCTGCTAGTCGCTGCTGGGGCCGGGGGGCTAGCTAGCTAGCTAGCCAGCCACCTTGGGCGTATTTGGAGCCCCTTCTTAGTGGCTAATTTTGCACCACTTCGCGAGCGAGCATGAGCGACGACGAAACGTCGATCCGCAAGGACTCGTCCAAAGCCATCCTGCTGACAAAGGACGGCCAGCGCTACATCGTGGGCGACGGCCGCGACGTGATCACGCTGGTCCCCGTGGAGAGCGCCGAGCTCATGGAGCTGGACGACGGCGACGAGGAGAGCGACGCACTGGAGGCCTTGGACGCCTTGGACGCGTCGGAGCCGCGAGACGGCGGCGTCAGCCCGGAGGAGCTGAACGACGACGAGGCGTCGGAGGGCGACGGCGCCGCGCCCAAGCATTGCACCTACGACGGCTGCACCGAGACCACCACGCAGGTGGCCAAGCAGCGGAAGCCCTGGATGTGCAAGAAGCACCGCAACAAGATGTACAAGGACAAGTACAAGAAGAAGAAAAGCGACCAGGCCATGTCGACCCACAAAATGGACGTAAGTGGACCATCCGAGGCGGCTGGGCAAAGCATTCCGCAAAGTTTTCGTTCCAACCCCTCTACCCAGAGGACACTTTTCCACCAATCTGGTGTCAGTCGCTTCTTGTTTCTGCAGAAAGCTCATTGATGAACTTGTCTCTGCTAGATGGGTCGGAACGAAAAAGCGCAACCGCTCGCTCACCTCACCCCCGCCCCTGCCCCGGTCCAATCTCTTCGGACCGGGCGTACCGTCCGTCAGGGACCGAGGTCTTCTAGCACGGAGGGTAGCCAAGGACGTGAAAACAATGGCTTGCATCTGTCTTGTCTGCCGTTTGGTCTTCAGGACAACTGCGAGGAGCGGCCCGTCTCCGTCAACAAGCAGCGTCTGGGGGTGATGGGGGATCGGCCCGTGAGACCCTCCCTCATCGAGCAGGTGCTCAACCAAAAAAGGCTGGTAAGCCATCGGCGGGGCGGGGGGCAAGAACCAAAAAAGTAGGATAAGTGGGGCTGACGAAAGCCGTTGTCTTTGCTCTGCCAGTCGCTGCTGAGGAGTCCCGAGGTCATCCGCTTCCTGCAGCAGCAGCAGAACATCCTGGCGGCGCAGAGTCGAGGCCTGGCGCTTCAGCGCAACTTTAGCGGATGCTGAGCGCCCATGCGTGCCACCATTATTTATTCCACATTAGTATTTACAGCCAAGGCCTCAACCTGTATTTGCTTTCTCTTGTGAACACACTTTCACTGACAGAATGAGAAAATAAAAATGCTTCTATTCACAAGCCCTGTCTTCTTTGAGCCGGACCACATGACATCACGTAGCGCATGCATACAAATTGTCGGCGTTTCATTAACACGAATCCTATTTTAGCCTTGGGGAAGGGGGTGTTTAAAAAGTACAAACATTGGTCAGTAGCTTGAAACCATTCATGAGCGCCGCGAGGAAGCGAGGTCCGTCTCGCACGTAAACGAGGACCGCCCCCCCAATTGGCCCGCTAGGACACGGAGGAGATGGGATTGTGAGGGGAGCCCATTTGGGTGAGGACCTTGTCCAGCCATTGCAGGGGCCCGTGCAGATGCACCTCGATCCAGCAGGGGGTGCTGGTCACGTCCTGACGGTGGTATTCGGCCCCCCAGCCCTAAAACGAGAGAGCGGCGTACACGCCATGGATGAGTTTGGAGTGAGCGACGGAGAAAAGCGGTCGCCGTCTCGGTCTCGGTCTCACTTTGACGAAGCTCATGCGGATGGTACACATCTTGGTGAGTTCGTAGACCACCTCGAAGCCGTGGTTGACGGACTGGGCGAGGAGTTGCGCAAAGAGCTGGTTGTTGAAGATCTTCAGGCTGCAGCCGCTGGGGATCTTGCACACGGTGGTGGCGTGGAAGCCGTGCTGGAAGTTGCAGTTGCGGCTCTGCACGAACACGCTGCTGTCGCTCAGGCACTCGGCGTACACCTCGCCGCCCACGTAGTACAGGTGGAGGCCTGCCGCACGCACGCACGCACGCACGCACACGGGGCTGTTAGCTTCATTTTGGAAACTTTCAAAACTTTTTTTTTACCAAGACGTTTTCCAGAGCAAGCAGGGAGAAGCCGTGTTTGAGATCACCTTTGCCGATGTGCCTCCGCGTATGCTCGATGGTGGAGTTGCGGTTCACGTTGGACAGCAGGCCCAGGCAGAAGCGGTTTTTGTTGTTGGACGGGTCGGTGAACCCGTCCACCAGCATGCTGCGCGACGAGGCGTGAAAGGTCTCGCCCACCCGGTTGTTCAGCTCGTAGTAGGCCACCGAGCACCAGTACTCGGGCTCTTCGTAGCACACCGGCCGCAGGTCTGCAAGAGGACGTCACGCCGTCCGTGAGCCTCACCGACCCGACGTTTTTCCTACCGCCGGCGAACTTGCCCGTGTGCGGAGCGGAGAAGGTCAGCTTGGCGGGTTCCGCCGAGATGCCGGGTTTCACGTCCTCTCGGGGGGTCGGCTCCATCGTGCTGTACGGCGGAGGGGGAGTCTCGGCTGAGCTCCGCGTCGGGATCGAGTCGGACAAAGTAGCACAGAGCCAATTATTTCGGTGGACAGGTAAACACGATCGCCTTCCTTGAAGGCGATCACTACTAACGGCGCATTTGAAGCGTCAAATTCCGATTCGTCCTACCCGCCACGTGGTAAGGGCTCCCCGGCTCGGCGGGGGAGTCGGGGTAACCCTGCGAGGCGGGCGAGCGTCCGTGGGACGAGGAGGACGGCGACGACGACGACAAGGAGAAGGAGCCCGGCGGGAAGGACTTTGGCGGGTAGGTGGCGTTCTGCGGCGGGAAGGACTCCGGGTAGGTGGCGTTCTGCGGCATGGGCGGCTCGCCGTGCAACGAGGCGTTGCGGAATTTGGCCAGCAGGCTGTGCTGAGGGTTGAACTCGCTGTGGCGGGGCACCAGGACGGGCGGCAGCACTGGACGGGCGGCAGACAAAAAGCCATGAGCCTTTCGGACGGCACCTCCCGGGTGGGCGGAGCCTTTGAGACGGGGCCTCCCGGGCTTAACGGCGGACGCTCACCGGGCGTTTCCACCCGTCGATAGTGGTAGGGATTGACGCAGATGTCTTTCTGCTTGGAGCCGAAGGGGAACTCGCAGCAGTCCAGCGCCTTGAGCTCGTGGTGCGACTGCAGGTCGGGCCAGCGCCACACCCGGCAGTAGATGACGTGCGGCAGGCCCTTGCGGTGCGACACCTGCAGTCTCCCGTCCAGCGAGCGCGGGATGGTCACGCACTTGCCTGATCGCCAATAAAGGACGGCAACAAAATCACTCGTTTGCCTGGACGAGACAAGCGCACACAAAAAAAAAAAAATCGACATTCGACCTCCCGTTATCAATGGTAACGTGTTTCAGTGCTTTCTACGGACCAATGGCCATCTTTCTTTTGGACGGATGTCAACGCGAGCAACAGTTAGGACTTTCAGGGAATCATCTAATGCAATAAATCAGCCACATTTAGAAAAAAAACCCAATTGCATTTTATGACCTGATCCCATAGGAGAGCGCCTTTGTAATACCAGGGGCCACTCACTGGGTTGTCCGGGGCAGCTGAGGGCCCTTTCCAGCTCCTCCATGGCTCCCTTCTTCTTCTTGAGCTTCTTGACCAGGGAATCCACCGCCTTTTCAGCCCATTTCTCCTCCTCGTCGCCCTGCTTCCAGCCCAGCAGACGCTTCACCGCCGGGCTGGTGAAGGAGAAGAGCGACGTGATGGACGCCGACGAGCTCATCCTTCCTCTTTGCCTCCCCCGATCGATACTCTCGACGGGCACCGTCTAGGTCGGCGACATCTGTCCACACGGAAGACGGTTGCGGGCGGCGCTTTGATTTGAAAGGCTCGGCGCGTGGTCGAGTGGTCAAGACTCACCCCCTTTCGCCGTCTTTTCCTCCAAGTGGGCGTATCCAGAGAAGGTGAAAGGATGGTGCTGACGAGAGAGGACGCTTTTCCAGTCGGGAGGGAGGTCTGGCGGCTGCGTCTGTCTTTCTCTTGTGAAGACGCCCAGGAGCCAAAGTGTCTGGCCAGAACAGGAGGAGGGGCGTGCGTGAGCTTTTTGGAGTGCGTGAGTTTGCTTTTTGTGTGTGTGTGTGTGTCATCTGCAAATGACGAGGCAGACGCATGACACTCGATTTGAGCAACTCACATGATCTTCCACGATGACTTAAAAGCATGGCATTTCTTTCTGTATTATTTCTGTGCAAAGTATTGTCGACTACTACTACACGCGCACACACACACACAACTGCTTTATGGAGGCCGGCGTCACACAGTCTGCCGTCTCAGATAGCCCAATTACCTAATGCTTTATCGCCAGGAGCGCCCCCCCACCAACTCCCTCAACCCCCCCCCCCCCCCCCCCCCCCGCCGCCCCCAGCCCTCCTCCGCCCCTTTCTTCCTCACGCCCACTCCTCGACTACAAAAGTAAACAAGTATATATATAAATATATGCAATTAAAAGGAAATTTGCGCAATTCAAACGTATTCACTTATCAATGGCTATAAAGCAGGCGTGGAATGAATTTTATGTTAAAGTCTCCCACACCATCTACGCATGCAAAATAAGGTCCCCACATTAGAGTGAATCATCGTGCCTACCTGGTGAAAATAACAACGACGTCTCACCTCCGACTTTGCTAGTAATCCAGTCCAGTCAGTGTGTCAATGGAGACTTTGAGAAGGTGCGCGTCTGCACGGTTGTCTCTTCACATGAGTGAGCTGAGCACGTCCGCTGTGGGCGTTTCAAAATAAAAGGAGCTTGGACACGACATGCCTTTAACCAGCACGTAGTGAAAATATTAAGGAAAGCCATTCATGGAGAAATGAAGCAACCGAGTATAAATAGGAATGCCCGTGTCGAAGCGGTTAGCGTGAATTTCTGCCGAACTGGACGAGACGGTAAGTGCTCTGCTCGTGCGCTATTGTTGCGGAGGGCGAGCGGAAAGGCTTCCGGCGGTGATTTGGCTGGCTTGTCGGCGCGCGTCCGCCTACCGGAGTCGAGTCCGCTGGCCTCCCTCCTTCGTCCGAGCCGACCGAGCGCCACAACAGCAGCCGCGTCGGTGGCGACGTCGGCGTCATGCTGACTGGAGCCGCAGCGCCCAGGCCCCGGGGATACAGATCCATCCGCCGTCTTCCACTTTACCTGACATAGACGCTAGAAATTTCCCCCCAAAATCCGCGTTGACTTTTTCCAAGTCCCGGAAAGCACCCATTAGAAACAACGTAAAGGACAAACTTTCAAGTCCACATACGTTGGGGATGATTGATATGTCCCTGGCGCAAATTGAAAGGACTTTTGCTACCTTGGGGGGACAGGCCGGTAAAAGCAAGCGGAGGGATACGCACCCGACGACGCCGTGACGCGGTCTGGTCTGGTCTGGTCCGGTTGGTGACGCAAAGCCCGACTGGCGACGCTCAGTCTGCAAATTTGACATTTTCGCAGTTTACAGCAACTGCCGAGGAGGCGAGGCGAGGGGGGGCTAGGGGGGCATCGCGTCCCCACTTTGTTTTGAGTGCTTCGCCTGGTGTGGCCACCGACCTTGATGCCCCAAAGTCGCTTTCGAGGTGGACAAGTGGGTCCTCAATTGAAGAAAAACATTAGGCTACGACGCTGCCAATGTCACAAAAGAATTATTGTTAAAGTCATCCTTCCACACGCTCTTTGGGTCAATTTTGACCTGCTATGACATTTGAAAACTGTATAAAACACAAAATGACCTAAATACAATATAAATAATTAAATGATCCATATATGCACATACATACATTCATACACGTATTGCAGGTTGTAAAATTAGTGTGCAATTAACTTGAGTAACTATTGGTCGGTGTTTGGAAGCTCGATAAACATGAACATACTTGGGAGACCAAAACCATTTATTCTTGAATGAATATATTTGCGCGTGGAATTATGGAGATAGTCATTATACATGATGAGAGCCGCCATATATAAAGAGAACAGCAAAGGGTATAGGTTAAATGAAGGGAATTGAAATGGCACCCCCTAGTGGATAAAAGTCAAAATGGCTATTTGAACCATTTAGAAGTGGAATACGTACTAGTTAGTGTACAGGTCTTTTTGAATATCCTCCAAAAGTTCTGCAAGTGGAATGCTACCAAATACGACAATCCGTTAATGTCATGTGAGTTTCTTTTTAACTGTCGTCTACAAAAATCTAAAAATAAAAATCGTTGACATACACTTACTGAGAGAAGTGACCAGCATGTCATTATGAGTGTTTATTCTCCACACTGTGGAGCAGTAGATAAATAAGAGGCCCGGCTGAGCCCGGCTGAGCCCAGCCGAGCCGAGTTAGGCTCTCCTGGACAGAAATGGGCAGCGTCCCTCTCCTCGTCCCCCGACTCGGTCTCTGGGAATGATGCGCAGCTCCGAACCGTGTTTCAGGAACACGTTGCCTACATCAACACACGAGAAAATAAAAGTTGGATTTTTCTAAGTCAGGAGTGCATACCTGTCCAAAAAACCTTACAAACACCGTACGACTCGTACGGTGTTTGTAAGGTTTTGGGGGGGGGTTTGTAAGGGGAATCATGATCATTTATAAGGGCAGTTATCGGCAGAGGTTGACAGGTAAGGGAGTGGGAAAAGCGGTCATCGAGGGCCGAGGTGGGTCTATTTTTTTTGGGTTCAAGCGGTTCACAAAAGACACTTGATTCAATTGTCGGGGGTTGTGCTGTAACAAGCAGCACCTGACTGCAATCCACTGATTGCGTGCGCCTGCAACATACCAGACTGGTGAAACGGTGTCTTGTTTATGGGTTGGAACGAAAGTGTTAGGTTTATCATTATTATAGATGTGTATCAATATTATTATATTATATGTACTTGCAACGAAGAGTAATTGACATTAATACAAAGGGCATTTTAATGCATCTCTTGCAAAAGTGAGGACTGTGGTTCGCATCAAGAGGACTGGGAATGGCCTTGGGCTCACAAGTGGGTTCACAACAATAACGGTGGACTGTTTTTGCTTCGCGAAAGGAGTTCACAACAAGTGCCCTTGGGAACTGTGGACTGTTTTGGCTGGGCAGGATCGGCTCCACAACTGGCGCTCTTGGGAGAATTCAACAGACCTACAATTGTTTTGATGACTGTGATAAAATGTTATGAAACTCTAAATATGTTTAGACTTCTGTGGGGCATGGCGTTAAAATCTGATGAATAAAGTAGCGAGCGAGACCTCGAGTTGTTAGAATGATCTAGGCTACATACGTGGATGGATGTATTTCTCTTCTTGCAAGAATTAAACAAAGATATGACTTCAGATGCCTCTTCTTTTATTGTGAATTTGGAAATACCTAAGGATTATTCCAACAGAAAGCACCCCCGCACCCACTGCGGGTGGCCTGCGATGGAATAGCTTGCCCACCCTTGAGCTAAGTTGTACATATTGGAGAAATGAATCCAAATTTCACAGCTCACCTGCTGTCTGCGCAGGGTTGATTCCAATTCCGTCTGCAAAACAAAAGAGTCACTAGGCGGTATGCATTTTTACCTCGCTCACTAAAAACGGCTCTGCTTGAGATCAGACCGAGCAAATTCCGGAATTTACCATTGGTGATGATGGCGCTGGTGGCTGATGGAACTTTGAACTGCAGAGTAGGTCAAGTGGAAAAAAACAAACACAAACCTCCTTAACCGTCATGTCACATAAATGTCATGTAAAATAGGCACTGTGTCTTAGAGTTGTCTCGTATAGGCACATGTGGAAATGATTCAATTCCAGTGGGCTGAAATTCCAAGACTAAAGCTAGCTAGTTGCTTTTCAGGGGTTAGGAAATTGGGCTAGGGCCGCTAGGCGTAAGCATTCTTGTCTTACCTCCTCAGCGGCAAACTTCAACACAGCAGTGAATGGCGTGTTCTCGGGGACACTCAATCTGTTCAATTAAAAAAAGGGACATTAACACTTGACAACAATTTATTTGATCAGAATTGATATTTTCTCAATTTGACGGCAACTAAACGAATGGTACATCAACTAGCGACTAGTTTAGATTCACTACAGAAGGATGAAAAGACACAATTGGACGTCTATCGTCGTCAATACCTGCCCGCAAGTTAAAATTAAATATAAAGTTATTTTTTGGGAAACAAATTACACGCAGTGGCCGTACTGCTTATTATTCCAGTCTACTTTGCTGCTTACACCAAAAGCCACACGCTCTAACAACTGCTCATAAATCAACGAAAACATTGATTTGAGTAAAATACAGTAAAGATTTGAAACAATAACAAAAATGCATTTCGCATCGGTTTAAGTCAGTGAGCTGTCAGTGAACTGTTTCCACTCACACTTTGAACGGGAGCCGGGGGTCCGACGTCAGCGTGATTTTAAACGTTACTTTAGACCTGGTCAAGTAGACAAAAAGAACACAGTCATTTCCTTGGTTTTAGACGGGCATTTCGTCTCAACATTTAGACAAAAGGTAAAACGTAAAAGGATAAAAGCATACATTTTTCAGGCGATGCAACTGGACTAGTGAGTTGCTTGCGCACAACCGGAAGTGCAGAAGGACCCTTACGTACACGTCATCTTTTTAGAAGAGTCTTAGAAACAGAGATATGACTTCTTTTTTTTGATAAAAATGCTTCCGCACTCCTAAAACAAAAAATGAGATAATTAAAATGTGTGAAGGCAGAGATACAAAAAAGAGGAGCTAATACTTTCAGGCAGGCAATCTTTTCGGCCTACTATTATTTACCATATAAAAATGCGCTGGCACTGACTGACCTAATGAACCAACAAATGTGGAGTCAAAACAGTGCAGGAGACAATTTGTGAGACCAAATATCTGTATCAAATAACTTGGTTTCGTAATATATATAATTACAACAATAATTAAAATAAACTTCAGGCATGTATTGTTCAAGCTTAAACTACGTTATATTTTTGCCATTGCTCAAATCATTCTTACTAAGACCATTTTTTTTATTTGTTTGTCAACCGTACACAATTCGGAAAGCATAAGTCTTAACTTGAATTAAAAAGTGTATGGTACTGACCATGAAATATGCTGTGTTCCCACTTTAGCAGTATTTTTCTTAACTAGCACGACACTCCTATTTTTCATCAGTCAATATGTAAAAGCAAGTACATATGATGACCATGTATAGTAAGGCTTTTTTGGGGAAAAAAAAAAAGACCATTTATAGTCAGGCATTTTTTTTGCAAAAATGACCATGTATAGTAAGGCTTTTTTCTTGCAAAAATGACCATGTATAGCAGGGGTAGGGAACCTATGGCTCGGGAGCCACATAAGACTCTTGATGGGTGCATCTGGTTCTTCGCTAACCTGTGAGCTAAAATATGGAAATTGCTGGTGACAGAACTGAGATATTACATCTCCTCTCATTGATTAGCAACAGCATAAGAATCTTTTAAAAAATATTCATTTTTTTTCCACTTTAAAAGTGGTGAAATTACAAAAACAAATTGAAAAGGCACTCGGTTACATGTACCGTATTTTGACTTTTAAATTGGTAGTATGGCTCACGAGGAATAACATTGGAAAATATGAATTGTTTGTGGCTCTCTTCGTCAAAAAGGTTCCCGACCCCTGATGTATATAATAAGGCCTTTTTCTAAGGATTTTAAAAGTCCTGCGGTTCTGCGGCCAAACTCTTGATACGTCCCCTAGATGTCAGGACTGAGCCGCCCCAAACAAAAGGTGTCCCGTTAAGCAAACGCCGGCAGTCACTGGCACGTATCTATCCCAGCTCCCGAATGGTCGTCCAACTTAACCAGGAAGAAGCAATTGAAGAATGGGCCGGAGGTCATACACATTGCCCCGACCGGTCCCAAAGACAAAGCGGGCCGTGTGCACAAAGGGGGCGATTGTTGGCCGGGGGCCGCCGTCCTCCGCCGTCCTCCGCCGTGCTCCGCCGTGCTGCACCGTCAGCAAGAGGGCAGAAAGGATGCCGGGGTCAGTGGGCTGCAACTCAAATGCTTTCCTGATGAAAGATTGATCGTTGTTCGGGAACTCGGCGTGGCGTTGATTCAAAACCCTCCTCATGGCTGCTCCCACAACTTTTCAAAGGGCCAGACGTAGAATATCGCTTCACGTGAGGCGGTGACGGAGGGAAATCGGAGACCGCTATAGTCGTCAATATGAACATTTGGGTGTTTCTCAATGCGTCAGTTCATGTTAGATGAGTGCCGATGTAGGTTTTGCTCTCCAAAAACAAATTCCCACGGATGCAACGTTCAAAATCCTAGCCAAAAAGGCCGCTAACCACATAAAACGAAATCCAATCTATACAAAGCCACGGGCAAACACGGTGAAATTTAACCGACGAGTCATGGCGCAAGTCACCAAAGTACGCAAAGTACGCAAAGCACAAGGCCACTTTTTTTTTTACCGGCTGACTCTATTGTGGTGGATAGTTCCGTTTCTTTTTCCCCTCATCTATTCACCTCATAGAGACAAGACAGGCCCCATTTGTAAGTCTAGGACGGTGCGTTTATTCTAAATGTGAGTCCACTTTTGGGTTTCCTGCAACACCTCTTCCTGGCGTGCTGCAGGAAAAAAAAAGCTGCTTACGCAAATGAGCCTGGGGAAAAGTCGCAAGGAGCCAAAGGTGAGCCGTCTGTTGCCATATTTCATAAGAACCATTGTTTAACTGCAATCTCAATCCTCGCCATGCAAAGTAGTTTCCCTCCCTGCAAAACGGCGGGACAGAAATGTTTAGCAAAGCAAACATTCTCAGCCAAAACATGGCTCAACCGTGCTCCGGCGCCCCCTCCAAGCCAGTCAAAAGACATTCCTCACAATGAAACATTCTGTTTGTCATCAATTTGTCAACTTTTAATGCTAACAGTTCCCTCAGTGCCATCTAGAAATACACAGATTTCATTTTTCTTTTCAAGGGGGGGAACAAGGTTGTTAGTCACACCGGTTGTTCATCGGGGCCGGCCATAACTCCGTGTGTTGCACAATGTCTGTCAGAATTGCACCAAGAAAAAGAAAGGACTGTCTTTACTATGGAAAAGAAAAAAATCGACTTTTCTGCTAAAATTGACTTTTTTTTAAAGTAAAATTGACCTCTGAAGCATCCGTTTATTGGCCAGTAAAGAGCAGCTGCGTCTTTGGACCAATGGGAAGTACTGACATAAATACAGCTCAGCCTGTTTTTCCCTCCCCCTCTATTATAGAGACGTCAAAATAGTTTAAACAAAGGAAAACAAATAACTTGGGATGTTTACAGTCTGGGTGGCACGGGGCCAACGTGGAACGGCGGCGTAACCGAGCGGGTTTTTATGGGGAACAAATTGAAATTCTCAAGATGACTGGGCGCCTGATGAATGGCCTTGTTTTGTCCGTCATTTCCAACCTGGGCTCATTTGACGTGGAAACTTTTGCAGAATGTATTTTCGACCGGAGCTTCACTTTTGAACTTCCTGCGGCTCGGACGGAAAGCGTTGATTTAATGTGAGCCCGTCATAAAAGCCCCATTTTGGCACGTCTTTGGCTCTAATCCTCAGACTTGGGCAGCGGCTGCCTGAACTGTGCACCTTCTTATTGCTAAATAAAGTTCCCCTGGATGGAGAGCCCTGATAACGTGAATCAGGATATCCCACCACCAAGGGTGACCGAGCGTACCATTGTTTGGGTTCAAGTGGGCAGCCATCCTGAGTGACGGCGTGTACGGAACACGCCATCTCTCCTAGACCAGTTCTGCTAGAACCAGACGTTCGGGAACGTGAAAAGAACACGTGTCTGCCCACCCACCCACCCAGCCACTCACCTTAAAGCGCCTCGACCAGAAATAGCTAGAGGTCAAGCTATGGATGCTAGACGGATTGGTCGTCTCGCAATGTCGTCAAAGATCGGGTCCATTTGGGTGTGAATGTCGCCTTAGCCGCTAAGCCTTTGATTAAATCTCATTGATGCGACGAGCTAAGGCTTAGCTCATAGTATTAATAAGATTTTATCAAAACTTTCACTTTCTGAACCGACTATCCTTAGAAGGGTCATGGGGGGGGGTGCAGGAGCCCATTCCAGTTAAGCAGGGGAACCAGGTGGGGGACTCCATGAATCAGTGGCCAGCCAATCGCAGGGTACAAGGAGACAGACAACCAATCACAGCTAGGGGCAATTTAGCATGCAATTAGCCTAGTTAGCATGCTTTTGGGTTGTAGTAGGAGGAAACCAGAGTATACTCCACATACCTGTCAACCTCTGCCGATAACTGCCCTTATAAATGATTATGATTCCCCTTACAAACCCCTCCAAAAACCTTACAAATCGTACGGTGTTTGTAAGGTTTTTTGGGGGTTTGTAAGGGGAATCATAATCATTTATAAGGGCAGTTATCGGCAGAGGTTGACAGGTATGACTCCAACACAAGCCCAGGGAGAACCTGCAAACTCCACACAGAGAGGACCCACCCGGGATCCAACCCACGACCCCAGAACTGTGAGGCCGACGCGCTAACCACTCTCACACCAGCCTTCTGAAAACTTGAGTGTTAAAATGTGGCTTACTAATCATCAACCACCCCTCAAATAATGGCAAGACTAGTCAAAAAAAAAAGACCCATCATTTGGGACAGCCCTAGACTACATTCCCAACTTTGGAATGCCACTATTGATAAAAAAAAATATCAACAACGACATAAAGAATGAAGAAAAGTGGCGGGGGTGAAATTGCATGAGAGTGAAAACAAAGACAGGGCAATTGCTTGCTTCCCAAAACAAACAGCAAATGCAGCCAGATGGATTTTCCATCGCCGTCGTGTTAATGAGAGGAAGTAGGGGAGTACTTCCCAGGGATTGCATTGTACCATCGCTCGCCACTGTTCTTCTTCCTCCTCCTCCTCCTCCTCCGCAACTCGGAGATGGACGAAGAGGAGCCTCCGTCAAGATGTCGACGCGAGCTCCCCGTCCGTCCGTCCGTCCGTCCGTCCGTCCGTCCGTCCGTCTGCCATTGTCTTCACCGAGCCAAATTCTTTTGCGCAAAATACGACTGACCATTGGGATTGCCAAAGCTAACATTCAAGCCAATCCAATGTTTTTCCTGTCCGGCGCTACGGCTTCGTGGAATTTGCTCAAATAAAAACATATGCATGTTTAACTACCTGAGGCCAGGCCAAAAATCATGGAGGAATGGCGCCCATCGCAACGCCGACAATTTATTTTGCCTCCCACGCGCCAGCCATTTTCTCCATCTCCGGACAACCGGACCCCCAAAAGAACAATTATGAGTTGTCAGATACAATGTTGAATTTGCAAAGTATTAAAAAGTCCCAAATAAGTCCTGCTCCCCCCCTCCCGGCTGGACCCTCCCTCCAAGCGAGAGGAAATTCCCTCCGGCGCGTAACGTAAACTTGGCTCCAATAAAAGCGTCCGCTGGCACCTCATGGGACAACAGGAAATCTTTGTTTATCCCAAAACATCCCGCCGTTGGCCCCGGGGCCGTCGCACCCGCGTCGGGAGAGCGTCATAAAGTCGTCACGTGGAATCCCACATTTTGCTCCGGGGCTTGGAATCGCCAACAAAACGGCCCCGTCCTTCATAAGATAAACAATATAAAAGCGCACGTCTGGGTGCACGTGTGTTTACGTCGTTCCTGCGTCAGAACGCGCCGTGTTTGGTGGCTATTGTTTAAAATAGCCGCAGAGTCGCACGCCCATGTTTGACGAGCACAACAACTCAAGTTAGAAGCGGGACAATTGTCTTACAAGTCTAATATATTGAACAGTGAACTCAATAAGAAGTGGTTATTTAGACCCGATTTTTTTGGACTAGAACCCCAGTAGAAGTGGTGGCAATCAAAGAGAGACAAAAATATAGCATGTGCCAGAGTGTGTGGGCCATTTAGAAATGGCTCAGATACCAAAGAAAACTAATAATAATAAGAGTAATGTTTTCTTGGATGGCTAATAACTTAAAAAACAACGACATGAACTTTGTTTGAGATATACCGTCATTATTTTGTGTCTAAAAATTGAATTTGGTGTTCAAAGAGTCTTTTTTTCAAACTTGAAAAAGAGGGGGTCGTCTTGTCATCGGGTCAATACATTCCATTGTGGAAATGACGCTACCCATAATGACACAAGTGGCATCACCCAATCGATGGGTCTTTATTAGGTTTCCAGCAATGGATCCATACCATTCACAGTAAAGGTTCAACACGTCACTACATGTGGAATATTATATCGAACAAAAAAAAAGGATACGGAATACATGGCCGGCGAGATTATGAAAAAACAAAACATCAAACGTCTTTTGCTATATTGCTTCACAACGGGTCAAAGATGGGGAATGAAGTCCCATGGCGCTTTACTAGATGGCTTGTTTCAGAGCAGTACCTCTAGTCAAGTTTCTTTGCTCTGTGTTGTTTTTGTCAAGGTGCACGTGTACGTACAGTACTTTTCTGGCCTCCCGTCACAGTAGGACGACCGCGACTGCTCTTCTGACTTTCCCACCAAAAGCTAATCTTCCCTGCTCCACTTATTGGCCTCTTCCACGTTGGGACTCTCGGCGGAGGGCACGCGGACGCTTCCGGCGCCCTTCCTGGCGCCCCGCCGCCCGGGCCGGTGCTCGGAGAACCAGTTGGCCACGGCCATGGCCAGGCGGCGGAGGCCCAGACTGACGCAGCGGGCCTCCGAGGCCAGGGGGACGTCGGAGAAGACGGCGCCGTCCCGGCGGATGAGAGCCGAGCCGCATTGAAAGTCTTTGACCACGTTGAGGATCTCCAGACGTTCCGCCTGGCGCGCCATCCCTCGGATGTTCAACAGGGTGGAGACGTGCCTCTGCCTGCGGAGAGGAACGACACGGGCCCGATGAGCGGAAGCCATCCATTCCCAAAGGGTACGGCTTTGAGCCAAGATGGCGGCGCGCGCGCGCGGGTGCAGCGGCTCTTTGCTCTCCAGTTTGACGCTTTGTTTGCTCTCTCTCTCTCTCTCTCTATCTATTTATCTATCTCTGGCTTTATGGCACCAGTCTGTCTCCTCCCGCAGCGTGGCAGGAGCAGGAAGTACTCGGCGGCCGTTTCCCGTCTGCTCTTTGGAGAGTTGTGCGTCACGGGCGCTAAGGTTGCAAACTGTCATCTCGGTGGAAGCCCGAGACATCTCGACCTTATCAGATTTTCCCGACGGCCCCTTACCACTCTCCAAAAATAGCAAAGTTAACGCATGATATGTTTTCATGCTCCTTTCCGTGTTTTGATCCATTGTGACAAAAAAAAAACAGATAAAGAGGCGTACATTTCCCCATCTGGCTCGCGGCCAAAACAAATGCCGTGAAGGCCTAGCGGTGAGCGTCAATCATAAAAGACCGTCGGGGATTGAAAACAAAAAATACAAATATAAAATTGTAGCACATTCCGAAGCATTTTTTCATTGGGTCAAACTTACCGAATATCTGGAAATTCCTTGACCAGGACGGCCACCTCCATCTGAATGGACGGCGTGTCTTCCAGGAGAATGATGTCGGCTAAATGGAAGATGAGACTGTCCAACCAAGAGGAACCGGATTCCTGAAAGGTGCCGAGAAAATCCTACATTGACTCAATTCATTCCCACATGGAGGAAGTGGTTAGGATTAGAAGACAAGAGGCAGGCGGGGATTGGCTAAGACCACAACAGGTGAAATCAATGACTAATTAATTCATTACAAGGACAAGTCAGAGATGAGTAAGATTTTGGAGCCCCGCTTTTCCTCCCAGAAGCGTGGAATTTTGCCCATTGTTATTTTTAGCCAAGGTCCATTTTGCAAATTCCGCCCCCCGCCCCCATCCCCCCCCCCATCTCAGTTTCCACTTTCCACAGTCACTTCATCCTACTTTTGAGTGGAAAAAAAGAGAGAAGCAAAAGGCCACCAAGGCCATGCCAGACTCCCTTCAAAGTCCCCCAGCTGACAGGAACAGGAAGTTCCCTCCGAACACAGCGGCTTCCTGTTGTCAAGCCGGGTGACGGACACTCGTTTGAACTGGCACACAAAAAGGGGCCAAATGCCAGCCCGTCTGCCAAACATGCTTGTTTTATAGCCTCTTTCGACCCCTCGGGTTAGTGCTAACGTAAGCCGGGCTCATCCATCTCCATCGGACTGACGGCGGCCATTTTTCACCACTCGCCCTTGTTTTCAACACCGTCTGGCTCATTTGCGACCTGGGAAGTTGGAGGGGGGGGGCAGGCCGGCGGCGTACACACACACACACACACCGGCCGGCCACAGCATTCCACCAGCTATTGTACGTGGTGGAGGAGATACGGAGAGTCTACGTTGGAAAACCAGGGCCATTTTTTTCCACTCAAAAAAGTGTCTGTTGACTCATCGGCCGCCATTGACACCACCCGACGTCCCATCCACTTTGACTGGATTAAGCGTCTAGCGCCGTCAGTGGCCTTCGCGAGACGCCCAATCCGCTATGACTCGATTGGACGTCCGGCGCTGTCAATCGGCGTGTGTGTTCCCGCTTTTGGGGGCATTTACGGGTCACTTCCCATTCATTTCAGGGCATGGGCAGGGCCTTTTCTGTTGATTTGGAGTCCCTTGATATTCCTTCGGGGACATTCCTGGGTCACTCTGTGTTCAGTGAGCCAAAATCAACAGGAAACGACCCAGAGGTGCCCTAAAATCAACAGGAAGTAAGAGGGAAGGAACGGGAAATGACAAAAGGTGGCAAACACACTCACCAAATCCTTAAAGAGTCCTTTGAGTTGTTTGGCCTCATCTTGCAAGCGGAAAGCCATCCGTTTTCTCATCTTGGACGAGGTGCAAATGAGGCGTGCCCGCATGATGGCCCGGACGTACTCCACCACCACCCGACGGTGCACCTCACCCACCAAAGTCTGTGTCGTTTCAAAAATCAAATCAAATCAAATAAATAGTACTACGTGCATTGAAAAAAAAAAAATCCAAGAATTTCGGTCTCCTGACCTCAAGCCAAACACTATATGGGATTTCCCCGTCGAGACGTCGTACCTGATATGGCGGAGGATCCATCCTTCGGAACTTTTTGAAATGCTGCTTGATGCCGCTTTCGATGCCCTCGAAGGTGTCCGTGTGATTCAGCCATTTTCTCTTGATCATCTTGTCGAAAAACGGCTGAAAATGACAGCAGAATGAGATCCCAGGAGGACTCTTTTAGTCCGGATCCGTTAAATCAGATACGCTACGGCGGGTCTTTGTTTTTTGGGGTGAATGATCTCCAGTTAAGAAAAAAAAAAAAAGTCAACATTTACTCACCCGAATGTGCTCAAAAAGCCGTTCGGTCAAGACCCGAACGGACAGGTTGATGATCCTGTCCAAGGAGGAGTTGGCCCTCTTTGCCGAGTCCTTGCTGGCCTGTGGGTCACACTGCCTGCAGCGCTCCACCAAAGATCTAGCGTGTCCACGCCACAGAGGACGTCAACCCACACGCTTTCTCGCCGTTCCCCGTCCCGTAAAGAAAAGATGGCTTCACCTGAGAGGAGGGCAGCAGTTGACAAGAGCCACGGTCCTGGAGACATATCCATCTCCTCGATCCCCGAACTCCGCTTGGGTCTCGTGAAACATCTCCACTTTTCTCTGGAAACTGCAACAGTTGGCTTTGAGGCGACAAATCCATCCAACGCGTTCGGGTTTAGTCCGAGCCACGCCGTTTCTAGCGGAACACTCCAATTTGCCAGATCTGATATCTAAAAATGGCTCGTCGCGGTCACGCTTTGCCACGTGAAGATGTTAAGATTCAATTGAATTGAATTTCCAGGCTGAAATTGGGAGTCAACGCAGACCCTCGTGAACCGTTGAGTCCACTTTTGAAAGTTTTTCCACTCACCTGTAGAGAAAATCCGCCAAACCCACCAGACTAAAGCGGGCCACTCTTGCCCCCAAGAATTGATTGACGGCCGTAGACTTGTCCAGGTCCACTTTCAGCCTCTGAAACGGTGAAAAGGAATGCTTTGTAAAGTCGCCGTGTCTTCACGTGGTCCGACAAAATAAAATGCATACCTGAATGACGGAGCGCGCTAGCTGGGACTGATACTCCTCGATGTGCAGAGTTTGGGCCCATCGCCTTTCTTCGTCGTCCAGAACCTGAATCAACTCTTTTGTCACTTTTTCCTGCCAGCGAGCCAGAGAAGAAAAAAGACAGCGATAGCAAGGCGGCCATGGCGCTCAATTCCAACCGGCCGCCAAAGAAACATTTTCTCACTTTGACGATGCTGAGGCACTCTTTTTCCAACAGGTCCACCGTGTCCGGAGGCAGGATGGGCTCCAGCGAGGCGTAGTTGATGGGCGTGGCCGTGCCGATGCTTCCCAGAACGTCACTTGAACAGACGGGGAAAAAAAACGGTCTCTACGTCAAAGCGGCGTCGGCGGCGGCGGCGGCGTTTACTCGTCCGGCCGGCCACCGTCCGTACCGATTGTAGATGTTGTAAAACCAGTCCAGCAAGGAGTAGACGTCGGTAATCTGCAAGGGCCCGCGGGTGAGAGTCCTCAGCCGCTTGGCCACGGCCCCGTGGTAACTCTCCACGTAGACCTGGAAGGCCGAGAACTCCTCGGGGTAAATGGACACGGCGTTCCTCTTGGCCGCGTCCAGGTCGTCCACCATGCGACTCCTCAGGCGCTCCAGGTAGGTCGCCAGCTCCCCCGCCCGAGTGTCCACCTGCTGCGGGAGACTCCAGTCGGCCGCCTCGGCCACGGCGTCCCTCCACTTGCTCTTCAGGCGCCGCGGGCGGCGGCTCGGCAGGGCGCCGTCCTCCGCCCGGCGCCCCGGCTCGCCCCCTTCCCGGAGAGCCCAGGTGGCGTCGGCGTGCTCCTCCTGTTGGATGACCAGGACCACCAGCCCCAGGTTGGGACCGGCGCTGGGCTGGCGGAGGGACTCGCGCACCACGTCCCACATCTCCCGCATCAGAGCCTCGTAGAGGAGCTCCACGTCCTTCTCTTTCCGCCGGCCCGAATCCAGGGTGGCGTTGGAGCCCGGGGAGTGGTCGGCCGGCGAACGCGGCGGGGGAACGGCGCCGGGGGGGCCGCCCGGGCCGAAAGCGGGGCCGAAAGCGGGGCCGAATGCGGGGCCGAATGCGGGATCCGGGACGGGATCGGTCGGGGGCGGCAGCAGGGACAACAGCTCGGACTCGCGCTCCAGTTCCTGAATGTGCGTGTCGGCCAGGAGAAGGTCCCGGTGGTTGACCAGCTGGAGAATCTCCAGTACTGTGGAGGGCAAAGCGGAGAAGAGCGGATGCGCTCATTTGGAACCGGGACAAAAGACAACACGGGCCCCGGCACCCCCCGTGATCAGCGCTTCAGAAAAGGAATAAATATATTTCGGATGAAAGCCTGGAGAGGTGAACGCGGGCGGGGTTTTCAAAAACGCCTTTGCGAGCGCGTCAAGTCCTAAAAGCGTGAATGGGTTTAAGTCAGGGTTTTTGGCCAAGAGAATCTTTTGGACTGCCGTCAAAAAGAATAGTCCAAAAGTTATTTGCACTACCTGAGAGGGGCTCCCTGCTTTTGACCGTGGGCTTCCGTCCTTCCTCCTCCTCATCTTCTTCTTCCTCCTCCTCCTCTTCCTCCGTTTCCCCGTCGGTCTCCCGCGAGGCCTCGTCGGACACGGATTCCCTCTTGGCCTTGCCGAGGCTGACCATCCTGAGGAAGGAGGGCCGGCGAGAAGAAGCCTCCGCCTGGCCGGCCGCCCCGAGCGCTCCGCAGGGCAGGCTCTCTCGCCGCGCTTCCTTCCGACGGCCATTAATCCTGGACGCCACGCCGTCCCGTCCGCGGGCCCATCGGAAACAGACAAAAAGATTCGGGACAATGGTTTTAGCCAACAGAATGAATGGAATGTCAATTGTCAGGGGGAATTTCAAAGCCACTCTTTGCTATTGTCCCAATACTATACTATTAGAGATATATGTATGTATGTGTGTGATATATTTCAGCAACACGCTTATTTATTTATTTATTTATATTTGCTTATTCATTTATTCATATTTTCTTATTTATTTATTTTTATTTGCTTATTTCTGACCTATTTATTTATGTCTAAAATGTCTTTTCCAGTGTCTGTTTTGTCACCCTCTTGCTACTGTGACAGTGAAATTTCCCAAATACGGGATGAAAAAAGTCATCTAATCTAATACTAAAGTAGTGCTTTAGTTATACAAAGTAAACAGGAAGACAATAATGACTCCCTAATACTTTTTCTTTCATTTTTGACGTGTGCTCGACTTCGAAATTTGAAATGGCTCAAAAACGTCTTTCAGGCAAGAAAATGGCACTTTTAGTCAAAGTCTCCAAAGGAGGAATGATCCCTTTTGGTAGTTGAAACATTGACTTTGTACTTCCTACTGTTGCTCAGATGCCAATTTATCCGGTGATTTTATATGCGTCAACGTGAAAAGTGGTTGATCTGTTACAGTTTTTTTTGTTAATGACCTTACCGGAACAAAGTCATAATTCCTTCCGAGCTCCGCCGCAGTCCTTTTCTTCTCTCCCTCTCCGTGGGGAGCGTGTTGGAGTCCCCGGGTCCAAAGTGGGGGGCGTTGTGGCCCCACACGCCGCGGCCGGACTTGCGCAGCCCCTTGCCCAATTTCCCCAGGGTCTTGAGCGGCGACACGCCGCAAATGCGCTCCAGGGTGCCCCTCAGGGGCCTCCCCCTGGGGTTCTCTCTGGGGTTCTCTCTGGCGTTCCCCGGCCCGTGCCTCTCGGCGTTCAGCTCGTTTTCCTCCTCCTCTCCGTCGAGCTGTCCGCCGGCCCGGATCTCCTCGCCCGCGGTCGGCCCCGAGTCGCCGTGGTTCCTCTCGTCCCGGTCCAGGTCCACGTTCTCAAAAGGGTTGAGGTTCTTCCCGTGGTCCTTCAGCTGGTGCAAGTCCTGCAGATGGTTCAGGTCGTTCAAGTCCCGGAGGTCCAGGTCGAGCCTGGGAAGAATGAGCTGGCCGTTGGTTCGGGGGAAGTCGTGGCAGCTCTTGGAGCGCCCCGGGAGCTTCTTTAGAATGGGCATGCTTGGACTGGAGATGGAACGGGACTGTGGAACAGCAGGACCCACACTTTAGTCCAAGTACATGATGTTCAATGGCAGAGCAAAGGATTGACCCTTGCCGACGATGACCTCGTCACCCGTGACTGTTAACGCGGACACAAAATCCACAGGTTTAAAGTGAGCTTTTGCTATGTGATCATTGACATTTTATCGAGTCTTATCCAAGTACAACGTTAATTTGTATTGTCTTCACTTGGCTATTCTTTATCAGCAACTGTATTTGTCATTCTAAACAGGTCCACTTAAAATATTGCAGTTTTTTGGGAGCATATGTTATGGCATGGCCTAAATGTGTTGTCCATAATTATCTAAGGCACCTTGGCAAATTGGTTGGAAAGAAAAATCGGACCCCCCAAAAAACAAATGTTTTAAAAATATATAATCACTTAGACCTGTATGTATAGAATTGTCTTCTTAAAGGTTGTCGACAAAGCCCATAAAATATTTGTTAAATTGTTAAATCCGACAAGTGAAATAAAAATCTTTAAAAAGAAAACAAAACATGACCTGTTTCCCACCTGTGTGATGGAAGACAACAAATCAGACGGAAAATAAGCTAAAACATTGGTTGGTAAAAATGATGAAACAGTGTATTAAAGTCATCTCACCCGAGAAGAAATCCTCCGAGGGCTGACGTTTCAGCGGCAGCGTGTCATCCCGGGCCGCGCCGACTGGCCGATTGGCCGACTGTCTGGCCGTGCGTGGGTCGCCGCCAAAGAGTGCGTCCACAAGCAGCCAAAGAGGACACACACACACAGTCTTTGGATTGCAAGCACTCCCGGGCGGGCTGACGGGCAGGCCACTTTCAAGAGAGCAATGCGGCTGCCCGTTGTTTCCTGGCCATTTCTATTGTGGTGGAAGCTGATCCGTTTTCCTGAGGAAAGGCCTGTCCTGTCGCTTCTACCCCTCCTATACCAAAGCTTTGGCACCCCCGGGACCCTTGCACTTCAATGAATTATACATTCATTCATTCCTGGAATAACTCCTCTAGACATTTGGTCTTCTTTTTAGATGTGTGTGCGTGTGTATGTTTATCAACGCTTTGGGATTAGGAGGACGCGGGTGTCCTGGGATGGGCCCCATTTAAAACAGGTGCAATTGCACCAGGACAAATCCTGGCACAGCACATCAGCCACCCTCCAAATCACCACAGAAAGCTTTTAGCTTTTGGAAGGTGCCGCTTTGGCTGCCTTATCTTATTTGAAAGAGAACCATACCAACGTAGGGATACACGCACGGTACATGCTACTTTTGCCTCCTGTCCTAAAATGGCCCTGACTGTGGCCCTGGGTCCAAATTCCAACTTTTGCTTCTTTGGCAGAACAATTTAGGAAGACACATTCCAGAAAAAAATGAATGAACGCTTGACTTCTTGCCATTTTGGGGAGAACAAATACCCAAGCCACGGCACGCCTGTGGTGCCACTTGAAATGTCAGTCGGTTGCATTTTGTTGTGTCTACATGTCAGCACAAAGTCAAGTAGCTGAAGTGTGTCATTTTTCAAAAATAATTCAATGAAGCAATGCAACAAACCTAAAAGTTTACACACCGCTAACACGATGGATAGTCTCGTTTCTGCCACCTAGTGTACATGAGGGAACTTGACCTCTAATAAACCGCTTTGACGGTGTGTATTTTGGTATGAATTTCTCTTTTCCTTTCATTGTTGCAAATTTCTTTGACACATTTCAAACGCACGTGAATGATCGAAGACGAAAAGAAAAGCGACGCAAAAGAAAGTTTTTTAACTTGCTGGAAAAAAAATACTGCAACAGGAAACCCAAAAAGTGCAATAGCTTACTTTATTAGCATTTATGTGTCAACGTAAGATAAGGATCAGTCTGGATTCATATGGATATAACATGGTATTGATATTATAGGATAGGATCTAATACTCAATTTAATAGCATGCATTTAGTCACTTGAAAATCCATTATAGGATTAGGAATCTGTTATGGAAAATATGTCTGCTGTCAATCTGTTAGTGGACGGTTACAGGCTTTAAATTGGAGTTTAACTGTGGGGATCATTGATTGGTTGCGTATCCCAAAATGCTTCGACGTTATTGTGCTTCATTTAACAAAAAAAAGATCATCATTTTAAATGTCATTTTCATCTCATTCAATTGTTATTGCCAGTCAGCCGTCATTCAAAACTCAAGTGTTAACGGCATAGTGTCTCGGTGGGTGGGTGGGTAGGTGGGTCAAGTATACTTTGAGTGATGGAGGCTCAATTTGTCAAAGTGTCTGGTGGTGACTTCGGCCGTGATGCGGGTTGTCAAAGTGGTACGGTTCGTGACTGCGATGGTGGCCGTGAGTGATGAGCGGGTGCTCCACGCCTTCGGTGGCCAGCTCCTCCTCTTTATGGACTCCCCGAAGCTTCTCCACCAGCTCCTCGATGAAGCTCTTGGGAATCACACACACACACACACACACACACACACACACACACACACACACGTCAAATATCGCTTTTCATTTCAACTGGATTTGAAGACGCGCAAAAAGTTCCCAGAGTTCTTTAAAAAAAAGACTTTTGGAAGAAAAACATTACCTCCGTCTCGTTATTGCAGGTTTGAAAAAGCTCCTGCGGAAACAGGACCAAATAGAGCAAAATATCATAAGGGGCGGAAAATATCGAAAGAAAAGCCACATCTTGTGTTATTTTCCTGTGTCATTTTTTTTCATTGTAGAGCCTGAATCATGTGATAAATCGACACAATAATATGCCACAACACTGGTTTAAAATCAGAAATCCTGGATCAATGCTATTTTTAATCCAGTTTAATGTACCTGTAGTTTTTTAACTCGTTCCACATCATCGGGTAGGTCAATCAATTGGTCAATCATCACATCTTCTGGCATATCTTGCTCCTGTCATCACAAAATAAATAAACCAAAGGTCACATTGTGATCAAAAGATGACACAATTATCCACTCCTGATGAGTCTGGATGGATGTTTCTGTTCAAGTGAACATTTCGGAAAAATAACAGCCATTACAACATATGTTTGCAGTATGAAACCAATGACGTGCTTACATTTTGGGCTCAAACTTGTTTTTTGTTGTTGTTGCCTCCACTCAATAATAGAGTCAAGGGAGCAGAATGTGTTTTGTAATATGGAAGGAAAGAGGCGATGGGTGGCGTTCTCGGGGAATTAGGTCAAAGGTCACTGAGGTCAGAAAAGGAATTTTGTGGGATGTCCATCATAGATGAAGATGGATCTACTCAAATTTGCAGAAGAGAAAAAGCCACGGCATTTGCAGCCATGAAGAAAAGTGAGCGAAATTTGAAACTCCTCCAAAAAGTCCCCCTTTTTGATACCCTTGGTGGGCTCCATCACCCCAAAAGAAATGCTTTTCTCTGCGCAAACATTGGAAAATTAGCGCAAGCTGTGGGCTTGAATACTAAAATGGTTTGTGGCCTGCCTGCTGAACAAATTGTCTTTGTATTTTGGTGGATGGGCTCTTTGTTTGCCCGAGAAAGGACGGACGGCTCACATCTATTGGTCACGCTGTCCCTCTAGAAAAGGTTCCTCCCTCCAGGATGGCCGCCCATCAAAACCGCCGTGAAGATGTTCAAAGAAGTCACCTCTTTGCCTTTGCCTCTTCTCGCTTGTTTACCTCATCATTTCAGGCCTCCGTTTAAGGAAACAAGTGGGAAAATTGGAGCGCCTTGTAAGGACAGCCGGCCAACATGCCCACCTACATTTTGTTTACGACTCGATGGAGCGGGAGATAAGACCAGAAAATATTGGACAAACCCTGGACAGGTGGCCATATTCCCTTATTGGCTCGTCTAAAGTTTGCGTGAAGTGGCCGTCTATCGTGTCCACGGCAACGAGTGAAATAAAACAAAATTAAACTTTGAAACAGGTGGAAAGAATGATGATCGTGATGTGTGCATTTCTGTTTTGAACCCATTGACATCGTTTCAAAAATGCATTTATACATTTTGAAGAATGATTAAAAAGTAAACATCCAGGCTGAACTTGAAGACAGAATTGTCTCGCGTGACCCAAAATTCCAAAAAATGTCCTGAAAATGACCGTCAACAGCTGTTTCCAATCTGATTGTTATTGTTAGCATTCGCCTAATGGGGACAAACAAAGTAGTGCTATCACTTTGCTCATTTTAAATTGTATTTTATTTTTACCTCACTCCATTGTTATTGTACTATGTCAATCTTTTGATGACTACTACTTCTTCATGTGTGCACGCTACGGTGAAGTTTTAAATCTCATTGCACTTGTATACAAGGACAACTAAGGCATTGAGTTAAAAACAACTAAAAGATAATATGACAAGTTGTATGCGGGTTTTTTTGTGGGACCGACCTGACCAGCGTAGAGAAGAACGAGGCGCTCATCAATCCACTTCTCCACGTCGAGTCTTCTCTGCAGTTCTTTCCGGTTGTACTTGACGGTTACCCGGGCGTGCCTCTTCGGGGCATAGTCACCAACATCGCCAAAATCGCCAAAATCGCCAGCATCGCCAACGACGTCTTCTTCCTCCATCCCAGTCCGCTCGGCCGCCATGTTTGCTCCAGACTGGTCCGACTGGTTTGGCGTCTGACGCTGGGAGGCGACGACCGCCCCCCAAAAAATAAAGCGCTCTCCTCACCTTATGTATATACATAGGCCATTATGGTGACATCTTTACAATAATTGTTTAGCACGACCACTTGTCTCGAGTATTTTAAAAGCGCCTTTCGAAGTCAAATGTTGACTTGAGATAAGCACCGGACTTGCAAAACTATGCTCGAGGGGGGGAAAAAGGGGCTGCTACATCACGTCATTGTTGATAAACTATCAGGACTTTGCCTCATCTAATTACGTTGGAGTTCATATTCCTCATGAGCTAATGTCTACAGAGGAATTGCTCTTTTTTTACATTCCACAATATTTGAATTTTAGGGTGTACAATGTTCCTGTATTGTAAACAAAACAACCACGGGCAAAGTACGGACTCGCACTATAAAAACAAGACTATGAATAATTATGTGTTACTTTGTGTAGCATTGCTTCCTCGTCATAATCAATAGTTTGATTCTGATGAGCCAAAACCGAAATTAGCCCCCCCCCCCCTAGTGGCCATGTTGCGAGTTTTTCCACTGAATCTGGTTATGTACAAGATATTTATTGTATAAAAAATCCTGCATTATGATCAACTTAAATAATGAAAAGACAAAATATCACAAAAGAACTTTGGCATGAACACAAACAATGGCACGTGACGGGGAAACGTTTTTGACAATGTTTACGGCAGCCGATATATTTTCCTGCCATCGACAACTTTGGGACATGAACGTCCATTCCCCATAAAACAACCAAAAACAAAACCTCTGTATTCATTCAGCATCGTATAAATATATTTCTGTGACAATCAAAGCCCAGCCATAGACATTGGTTTTCAAATAAATAAATAATAAAATAATGATGGTGCGCACAATAAGGAAAAAATGAGCAAAGGAAGATTGAAAAGCAAAACAACAAAAACAAATCTGCCCCAAAATTTAAAAAAAAGGACAACGACATCAAAACAATGGGCAAACTTTCTGCAGCCGTCCAATTTCCTGTTTTTGGTCTGACTTGTAGGTCCTACAAAATATGTTTTTTTTTCTTTTTGAATATATATAAGCTGTCTCTTTGGGTCTCGAGTGTGACATAGATTTGCCGCGTACACTGGTCTGACGGGTGGGTTTTTTTTCCACCTGGTGTACGCAAACCCGAGAGGAGCGCCGACGCGTTCACCTGCAGCCACCGATGGCATTGGGGCCCGTGGGGTCCCTCCACGGGAAGCCCGCCCGGGTCTCGGCGGGACCGCGCCCGTACCTCCCGTCGGAGAGCGGGGCGAAACTGAGACGGGCCGCGCCGTTGCTGATCTTGAAGAGACCGCCGGCCCCGCAGGCGCCGAGGAAGGCGTCCCTGTCGCCGGCCCCCGGGTGGCCGGCCGTCTCCAGGTCGTTGTAGACGGCGGCGTCGCGCAGCTGCTTCCTCCCCCGCGGCCTCCCGCGCCGCCTGAGCAGGACGATGGCGGCCACCAGCGCCAGCGCCAGCACGGCCAGGAGGCAGGAGACGGCCACGGCGGCCGAGGAGGGCCGCGAGGCCTGGCGGGAGGCCGGCTTGAAGCTGGGCTGCAGCGTGAACTCGCAACTGGGGCCCATGAAGCCCTTGGGGCACTGGCACACGGGTCCGCTGAAGTGAGTGAAGCAAGTGCCGCCGTTCTGACAGGGGCGCTCGCCGCACGCGTCCGAGCGCACGCTGCAGTTCTTGCCGCCGTAGCCCAGGGTGCAGGAGCAGACGTAGTCGTCCACGCCGTCCTGGCAGGTGCCGGCGTTCTGGCAGGGGTTGGAGGCGCAGTCGTCCACGTTCACTTGGCAGTTGGCGCCGGCGAAGCCGCCCCGACAGCGGCAGAGGACGCTGTGGCCCAGGTCCAGACACTCTCCGCCTGAGTTGGGGGGGAGAGAGAGGAGAATTAGCTTCCTAAACTCATCCAAACTCGTCTGGAACGTGTGCTGGGATTTTCATTCATTCGTAAATGACTCAAAACTCATGCATTAGCTTCGGGGCTAGCTTGATGGCTATAGTGAGTACAACTTTTTTCAAGGGTTAGCTACCGTTTGGGAGAAAAGCAACAAGGCCTCGGGGTGGGTGAACTTAAACAAGTGCAATCGACCTCTTTTCCGGGGGAGGGAAACAGTTTACTGTTCAGCCACAAGACGTCGCCAACGTACCGTTTAAGCAGGGCCGATTGCTGCAACGATCCAGCTTCTTCTCGCAGTTGGAGCCCGTGTAGCTGGGGGGGCATCGGCAGGTGTAACCCCCCGTGGTGGTCTCCACGCAGGTGCCGCCGTTGAAGCAGGGGCCGTCGGCGCACGTCATGGCAATGATTTCGCAGTTTTTGCCGTAGAATCCTTGCGGGCAGGTGCACGAATAGTCGTTTTCCAGGTCCTGCAAAGAGTCCATTCAGTCAGTAACTGGCCAGAAAACATTTGGCTTTTTCGGAGAATATTTTAGACCAGACTTCTATTTTGATAGTATCCTTAACATGACTGTTTTTTGTTTTTTTTTGGCCAACTTACATTGCAGCTGCCGCCATTTTTGCAAGGGTTGCTGTCGCACTCGTTGGTCTCCAGCTCGCAGTCGGTTCCGCCGTAGCCGGGTCGGCACGTGCACGTGTAGCTACCCTGGCCGGTGTTGGCGCAGGTGGCGCCGTGGGCGCAGGGCTTGTGGTTGGTGCAGTAGTTGAGGTCCTGGTCGCAGAAGAGGCCCCCCCAGCCCTCCTGACAGTTGCACTGCCACGGCTGAGCGCAGGTGCCGTGGAGGCAGCCCGGGTAACGCACGCACTCGCCGCAGGAGGGGCCCTGCCAACCCATGCGGCATTTGCAGCCCCCGGGGGCCTCGCAGTAGCCGTGGCGCTCGCTGCAGTCCGCCGAGCAGATGGCTAAGGGGAGGGAGGGAGGGAGGGAGGGAGGGAGGAGACAAAGGGGGCGCCGTTACACAAAAGGCCTTTGCGTACGTCTTACGAGCACATGTATGGACCGCCCCCCCTCCCCTACCTCGCCATCCCCCCTCTGACCCCAGCCCCCTTCTCTATTAGTTAAGCATTAATCCAAGCAGCTGGCAGGCAGGCAGGCCGGCACGCCTTTCTTCTTTTTTTGTTATCTCTAAAGCGCGTGAAAAGGGATCTCCTGCGTGTCGAGACCGCCTATTTTTAACCAGCAGTTTCTGAATACCGCACACTTTTTGTCTCTTTCTGCTGCAAACTAACTAACTAACTAACTAAAGAACTTTGGTTCCAAGCTCGAAAAAGAGAAACGCCTTCCACAATATTAGTGTCCTGCAAGTGCAATCAGTGGATTGCAATCAGGTGCTGCTCGTTTGAGTGGCGCAAGCAACCCCCGCTGCTTCAACTCTGCTGCTGCAGCGCTCGAAAAACAAAACCCAGCGGCCACCCACGTCTGCTTTCCCCACCCCCGTTCTAATGTGTCCAAGTTGTCATGTGGTGCGGTGCGCGTGCGTGCGTGCGTGCGTAAATTGGATTGGATAACTTTATTCATCCCATATTCGGGAAATTTCGTTGTCACAGTAGCAACGAGGGTGAGGATGCAGAAATAGGAAAGGCATTTTAGACATAAATAGATAGGTCATGAGTAGGCTAATAAATATATAAATAAAAAAGCGTGTTGGGAGTCAAAAACACGAGTAGAATAGCTTAATATTCAGAACACTTTTGGGGTCGTGGGTTCGATCCCAGGTGGATCCTGGACAAAGTGGAGCCACGTTGACTTTGTTTTTACACCTACTAAGGTATCACGAGAGCGCCAGACCCGGAGCGGTCCATAAACGAGGAGGACTTACGTTCGGAGCAGTAGTTCCCCTTCCAGCCCTCCAGGCAGACGCGGTTGCCCTCCTCGTCGCAGGTGTAGTGGCCCAGCTTGTCGTCCCGGGGCCTGCAGTACTCGGCGCAGGCGTCTCCCAAGTAGTACTGGTCGCAGAAGACGTGGTAAGAGTAGCGCAGCTCGCTCTGCTCGCCGAAATGCACGTCCTGGGACCAGTCCTCCCCGATGGCCAGCCTCCTCCTCGTGGCCAGGCGGTTCACCAGGTTGTTTTGGTTGTCTGAAACTAGACACGGGCCAGGATTTCAGACCAAGCGCGGGACCGACCGACCGACCGACAAAGTGACGAGCGAGCCTTTCAGGCCGGGGACCCACCCGTGTATTCCGTGGGAGATTCGGCGTTCCAGGCCTCGATGATCAGTGAAAATGTTCCCTGAAACATGAGCGGGATGTCAGGCCTCCAATCCGGACGCTCGCCATCCATGTTTACCACGGCGTTGCGTTACGTTTACTTACCGGCCATTTGAAGTGGAAAGGCACCCGGATGGGGGCGCTGCCGGAGATGGAGGTGTGGTCGGCCCTGATCACGTCGGTCTGGCCCGTCCCGAAGGTGCACGGCGGCTCGGCCGAGATGACGTCTTCGGGGTGCTTGAGGCAGATTCGGAAAAAGATGTGGCAGTCCCTGCGCCTCCTGCAAATGCGCTGCGCCGTGTGGAAGGAGTTGATTTTCAGCTCAAACACTCCCGATGAGAACACCTTCAATGAGAGAACAGCGTGAGGTCAAAACAAAAATAGGCGGCTCCATCTATTTCCTTCCACGTGATCCAGAAGTCGGTCCACTTACCACGTGCACCAAGGCCAAAGCCGAAAGATATCTCAGGTGGAAGCGGGCCATTTCTCCTCCAACTTTGTTTCCAAATTTAAATCCAAGCCGTCATCGGTCGTGTACGTAATTCCAACTTTCCCAAAACAAAAAGGGCAAATGACCGAGAAAAATGCACTTTGGCCTCCTTTGCGCTTTCTCTAATGTGATTCTCCCTGGGCGCTCTACTTTTGTTTTGGATTGTGCTGCATAAAGAGCGCTTTTATAGCACGCCACCGCACGCGTCACGCTGGAAGGGGGAGGAGCCGCAGAAGACCCCCAGGGGAGCGGCCTGCGGATTTACTAGCGTACATCTGGACTCCGCTTCTTTTCTACGGACCTTCAATGGAATAAGAAGCTAATGCAAATTGTGTTTGCATTCACCAGATGGGCGATGATCAACTACAAACTACAATAATTCTATTTCTATTTCATAGCAAGTGAGTCCTTATTTAGACGTTGGCAAACTCATTTATGCTCAAACACGCTCATTACTGTATACTATATCAAACAAAACATCAGAAATCAAGCAGAGAATTCCCTTTTTTTAAACGTACTACTAAACAAAGGGCAAATAAATCAAGCACCGTTCTTTACTTAAAAAAACAAATATATTCTTCATGTGTACAAAACAAAGATCAGAAGAAATAGCACATGGCTTTCCTTTTTTTTCATAATTGCTCAGGCGCGTGTGGGGAGACAAAAGCGCTGGTGGGGGGGCGGCGCTAGGTCCCTCAACTGCATATTATTGTGAGGCCAGGGGCTATTCGGGGGGCCTCTAAGAGTGTGTGTGTGTGTGTGTGTGTGTGTGTGTGTGTGTGTGTGTGTGTGCGTATCACGTTGCCTTTGTCTGGCCCTCAAGGCAACAGCTGTATGATAATCAACGGCACATGGCGGGTCGTGTGCGGCGCCAAAGCCCGCTATTGTTTCCCCGGAGCGTCCCCGCCCTCCACGCACCCTTCCCCCAACACACACACACACAGCAGATCCAATTTTCCAGGGAGAACCCCGTTAGGCGGCACCTGTCGCGGCGGAGGTTAAACACGCCTGGAAGCGTGTTGACATTCCGCAAGGCTTTGCTTTGGATTTTGCATCCAAACTTTTCATGGTGCGCCTCTGAATGAATGTGATCGTATTTTGGAATTTTCTTGACCAATGACTTTAGCCTGGCCAACATTTACTTCTAAAACAGTTAGCAATCACGTCGATTGGCAACTGTCGTTATGCTAACTCATCATACGGTAACAAAATGACCTTTGATCTGCGAGATGAACCCATGCGTATTTCAACAATTCCTTCCTTCATTTTCTCAACCGCTTATCCTCACCAGTCACGGGGGTGCCGCAGCCCGGCCCAGCTAACGACGGGCGGCCTGACTCGGCGGCTGGCCAATCCGTGGCGGGGCGTATTTTGCCAATGGCCAAGCCAAAAAAAAATGTCCAGAAATTCGGGAATGACACGGGCATACGTCATCCGAGATTTTTTTTTCAAACGGTACGCGGCGGCGGCCCCCGATGCATAAGTGTAGGTCAGGGGCCGAGCAGATGGATAATGCGGCCCCTCTGTATTTACTGGCGAGGAGCGTGACACGAGCGGGGCATGGGAAGAAGTCCGGCGGTCGGTCCCCCCGGACCTCCCGTTTGGGAGGCCGGTCGGCCGGCCGGCATCTGTCCTCCCCCCGGAGCAGCTTGAGAAGATTGTCCCCGAGGACACGCCGAGGGAAAGGGGGTGCCGCGGCAAACCCGACCCACGCCGGCTCTCGGGGGAAAAGTCAGCGGGCCCACTGTCGCTCGCCGCCTTGACGACCAGACAATTAGCGGAGAGCTTTGGGTGTCTTGGGCGGGCGGGCGGGTCCTGCTAGCGACCTAGCTAGCTCGCTAGCCATTCCTGATATAACTGTGGAAGTGACTAACAGTTTGACTACAAGCAGCAGATGCATAATTAGTCTTTGGAGACAAGAGCACCCCCCCCAGCAGGGCCTCATCCCACCTTTCCTGGACCCCCCTCCTCCCAACCCAGAAGCCAGACACTCTTACAGCAGCTTCTGCGACAGATGGGAGATGAAAGGAGGGCCGGCGTAAAAACTCAAGCGGGCACAGGGGTCAACGTTAGCAATAGAATGGAGGAGGAAAGTCGCAGAAGGACAGATCGATAGACGTCTCTACGCCCCACCCCTTTATACCGTGTACCCCTAAATCAGACTCTTTTTTGGCCAGATGTCAACAAGTTCTTTCAGCCTCAAAGAATGATGGAGTTTTCAGCAAAATCATTTGCTGTGGTGCCCATTCCATTCTATTCATTCTTGTGTTTGTGTCGATATTCCGGATTGGGAAACAGTGGAAGAGAGGCTGTATTGCAAGCACTCAGAGAAGATGTTTTCGCCGAGGATTAAGTCTAGCGTTGGAGGCTTCTGGACTAAGCCCCCCACCCCCTCCCAAAAAAGAGGGGCCTTTCTGGAGTGAATACAGCTGCCTGTTAAGGCCCCCAAGTGAGACGCTAAACGGCCCCGGCCGGCGATGTGGTCCATCCCGTTTGGAACCGGCGCTCTTTCTGAACTGGCGGCAGCTGTTTAACTCCGCGAAGCAAACGCGCTTTCAACCATCTCCCTTTTCATTGTTTCCACAATGAGCCTCTCAAACGACGAAATTCTTGGCGCATTTCAAAACATCGAACGTTGAGTCCTTTAACTGAACGCGCTCTGTGAAAATAAGCAAGGTATTTCATATCATGCTATACGGGGAAAAAATAGAGCAGTGTCTGAAAAATGACCATATGTAAAAAAAGGAGAAAAAAAACGCCGCTTGAACTTGAAATTCAGTCCATGAGACAAAAGTGTTGACTTAAGACTCTAAATGGGGATAAATGGCCCGAAAAGGATTGTGCTGACCTACTAATTAACCATAATAGTGGCCAACCTTCTTCAGGGGGGCAGACTACAGCTGGTGCTTTTGTTTTCCTTTGGAATGGTGCCACGTGACGCCAGCACAAATTGTCTTGAAAGCTTGACTGTCCTATTTAAGCGGCCTCAAACATTGCTCCTGACTCCAGCACTTCCGACAAATGGACGACGGATTGCCGATTTGCTCCTAGGCAAAGTCAGGAAAGATGACACAATTAAAATGGAGTCATAAAAAAAATCCTAAGGTCCAAGGGTGCGTTAGGATGGACTTTTCCCCACCCCGATTTGCTAAAAACAAAAAACAAAAAAAACACAATGGCAAATGTCCGACACGGTCAATCTTCCGGTTTAAGAATTGGAATAAGTGAACACTTTGAGTCCAATTTGGACTAAGCCCATGTCTTCTGGTAACACCACCACGCCCTCTAGCGGATTCCCTACCACCTAGCTAGGACATCTGGATCAAAGCAGAAGCTCCAAAAATCTAACTATTCCACGAAAAAAGTAACCGAGGAAAAAATAAGGCCCAAATTTAAATGGATAGCGCTTAGAAGAAGAAGAAAAAGAACCAACGTTTTACTCGTTTATTAACGTCAAAAGAAAGACAAAAAGGTCTCGTATTTGGACATTCTAACATATAACGCAGTATAGGTGGTAAAAACCATGTTTAAGATATAGGGACCATATAATGGTCAGGTGGTGAAAACTACTCAATGTTACAGTATGAGTGAAATTGTCTATACACGGACACCAACGAACAAAGCGAGAGAAGAAGACAGAGAAGACATTTCAAATTCAAGAAGCCATTCTTCAAGGTCAGCGATAAAACAAGGCTTTAAAAAGTGGTACATGCTTAACGACGCCACCACACCGGCATTTCCTCTCTCAGTAGCAAAAAAATAACATTAAAAGAAAACTAAAGAAATGGAACCAATGTTGGACGGGCCGTCTCACCGTACACTACGTTCTCCGGCCGTAGCGGCATCTTTCCGACGACGTCCTCCGTCCGTCCGTCCGTCCGTCCGTCCGGAAGCCAGTGTAAAATCCAAAAGGAAGCCAAGAAAGCCGTCGCCGGCGGCGGCGACGCTATAAGGCCGGCCGTCCGTTGAGTTTGTCGTGCATGAGGGTGATGGCGCCGCCCGTAAAGTCTCGGAGGACCTGCACCGTTTCCCGTTGGAGCTGCAGGGACTCGCGCACAAACTCCTGCTGCGTCTCGGCCAGCTGCTGCACCGACTCGGACAGCAGCTCCAGCGAGCGGGAAACCGTTTCCAGCAGGACGTTGGTGGCGTGCTGTTCGTGCAGGCTGAGCGAGGCGTTTTGGAGGACGCTCTCCCTTACGTCGGCCGCCCCACCGCCGCCGCCGCCGCTGAGCGGGAGGGAACCCGACGAAGCGGGGGCTCGCTCTTCTTTCGGGAGACCGTTGTTTCCTCCGACTTTGCCGCCGCGACTCGACGGCGGGGCGTCTTCCGGACGCTCCTCGTCCCAATCTGTCCGGGGGGGGGAAAAAGCATTTGAACGCCTTTTGGATGGGGAGAGAGAGTCGCAAACCATTTCCAAATATTGAGAAGCATTGTCACCATTTCAAAGTCAAAATACAGTCAAAAAACGTGCACCACTTTTCCTGTAAATTGATGACAACTCACCCTCTGAAGCCGGGATTTCAAACTGCATATCAAATGCCGCTTGCGACGAGTCCCCTGCAAAAAAAGAAACTTTTACAAAAGGGGTCATTTGCCTAATTGTCCATCGACAAACCACAAAGCCGTCTGTTAAAGTGCAACGTCTGTTAACTGACGGAAAAATGAAGTATGCCAGGAAAGGTTCATCGTCCCCAAATGAAGACTTGCTTTCCAAAATTCCAAACGCGTCAAATTTGAACTCATTTTCATTAGAATATTCCTTTAAAAAGAACAGACAACATCTTTATAAATGTGCATTCCGTGGAAATCATCTGCTTTCATACATTGGGGGGAGAAAAACACCCCATTTCCTTTTCTACATATGAATGAACATGGTAATATTTTTGTATCCTGGCTTCCTCATGACGTTGTTAGCACTCCTTATTAGGTAAGTGATGTCATAACATGGCTTTCCTACCCGATTGCGCAAATCCACCGGAAGTGTAGGACGTGGACGGAGGCACGGACAAGTCGTCGGCGCCGTTGGGCGAACTTTGCATTCCCGCCATGTCGTCCTCGTCCAGTTCTTCCACGTCGTCGTCGTCGCAAAGGGGGCCCAAGTCGCCGCTGGCGTGGTCTTCCTGGTCCATCTCCAAAATCTGAAGCACTATTTTCTCCGTATGCGTGAGGTCTTTGGAAAAACGGGAGTTGAAGGCCCGACTCTGCACTTTGCCCGAGCGCATGGCGCCGACTTTGCGCTTGGTGTCACACTTCAGGTCCGACCATTTCTTAACGACCTCGATGACTTCGCGTTGGCACTCGCCGATCTCGTTGACCCGAGCCGTGATCTCAGCCCATGTGCGCTTCTTCACGTCGGTTCCGACACCGCGGTTGAATTTTCCTTACAGTTACAAACAAATAAAATAGAAAATAACATACATGAAAACTATATAGGATCATGTCACTGTACCAGAACAGCTGACATCCGCTGAATTACTATTAGGACCATGTTGAGGTATTGTTAATAAATGGCTCATAATGAGGCTTAACAGTCCATTTCAATGTTAACTTAATATTTGGATTCATTTATTTCTACCCAAAACATGTTGGCCCGCCGGTGGGCCTTCTGTACCAGCAACATTTGCAAGTTTCCTCCCCCTTCCTAAATTGGTCACTAGCAAATGCGGTAAGAGTAAAGCGAGAGTGTAGTACTTGGATGCGACCCGCAGAGGGTATTAAAGAGTCCAAATAATTCGCTTGACGTCGGAGATTGTGAAACCCATTTGATGTATATAACAGTTTAAAAGAAAAGAAAATAACACTGAATTCTCATGGTTATGACATAGAAATAATAAGTCTCATTTCTAAAATATAAGAATATTAACCATTAGTTCCTCAATCTACACATCATGAACAATGCCCACCTCAATCTGCCTGAACGACTGATCATCAATGTTTACGTTTTGCTTCATCAGCTGCTCCATACAAAGTATAACACAATCACAATGGGAAGACAAGAGGACACCTACCTACAATCACTGAACGATGTTTCCTCACTTGATCCAAAAGTATGTGAACCTCACTGAAAGTAAATCGGGCTTTCCTTTTTTTGAAGCGCATAACATTGTCTTGATTGAAGAATAATGTTGAAGACATGCTCCACAAAACAGCCTCAGTGACTCTTCAGCTGCTGGGTACTCACTCGCCGTTCAGCTCCAACTTTCAGATGAGCCTGTCAAAAGGTTGACCATTTTATACGTATACTACTTGTTTTTTGTCATCACTAGAAATGAAAATAGATAACCAAACCCCCCTGTTCAAATGACTACTACATGCGCTCAAGGTTAGGAAAAACACACACGCCCTGCACATGAGAACCATGGCACGTGTATATTGCATGTTTCTGAATGACATTTAACCAAATATTTGCATTGCAAACCGTATTTATTGCGTTTTAACCTTGCCCACGCACAGCGAAAGAACAATGCACCTGATTTAATACAGTTTACATGGGTGCAATTCATGGACTAGGACACGTATATAACACACACCCGATCCCCATTTCACAGTCAGCATACGTTTTCATAAATATTGGCTTTATGTGGAGATTTGGACATGTCGACTCTCTTTCAGCTTGGCTAGTTCTCAATGCAGCGGTGGCTAAATGCTAACTTTGACTGAGGCTAGAGGCTAATGATGCACTATGTTCATTTCTCCTCACCTCGTGGCTTATGTTATACTCGTTTCATACACTCCACAGACATATTACTTACGGTTATATTAGAAAGTCGGGAGACCTTGTTTGCTAGTATTAGCTATAAGGGAGCAATGATACGAGCTCAGCTCGTTTTCTTTGCAGCCATACAGCGATGGCTAACAGTAACACTGGTGCTAGGCTAATAAAGGGCAGTATTGACCCATGTCGCCTCGTGAACAGCGATTCGACTTCCAAATACGTAAACAGATAATGATAGACTCACCTGAAAGTCCCCAAATCTATATTTGGTTTTTTTAAGTATTCATATAAACGTCACTGTCATCACGCTAGCTGGTGTAAAGCTAGCGAAAAAAATCCCAGCCAGAAACGGTGTCCGGTGGTGGATAACGTTAGTCTTTCAATTGAATCTATTTTTTAAGCAATAATGTGCTAATATGAAACAAATTACAATATGCTGAGACGCCTGCTGCCCCCATTTACCAAATAGTAAAATTGGAAATATTTGAAAAGTAAGCGTGTTTCAATTTGTAAAAAATAAATTCTACTCCTGCTCTTATTTTGAAGTTTGGTTCTTCCGAGGTGAATGACAGCGGGAGAAATTGCGACAGGGGAAAATGTCATAACATTTACTCTACACTTGTTCTCAGATGCAAAGATGAAATATTTGAGCTGGCCCAACATTTTGTAATATATGCATATAAGTTGTCAAGCCGTATCTTTACCCTCATTCAATCGTTTCACTTTTTTTTCTTTCTCAATGATAAAATTAAGCTGACTTGTTCTGCGTTAAAGTACTGTTCATCATTCTTCAATTCACCAAAACAAAACACATGTAACACTTTTATTTCAAGCTCAGCGCACACGTTTGTATTTCATTGAGCACTTGAAGTGGTTGTCGCTAGATTGATTGACAAAAACATGGAAAAAGGCACATCCATTATTGGCTGGCTGCATGCATTAGTGGCATACACAGCTGCTGCTATATAGTTCCAAAATTCACACGTTATGTTTGTGCAGGCGTATCTAAATAACACACTCATTGTGATAACTAAGAGTAAATTTTAAAAGATGGGCACCTTGCAGTAATTAATACCAAAGATAAAATGACAATGCTATGAGCTTGTCTAAACGCAACATCGTCTCCGACTGTGCATTCATGCTATGTTCCCTGGCAGCCTGAAAAACAAAAGTTGCTTTGGCCAAATTATTTATCATACAATAAGTATATATAAAATAGCGACATTGTCAATATATAAAATGGTTAACGATAGTTTACTATGTGATCTTTTTTTAAATCAAAGATAGCATTTGCAGGCTAACGTGACAATGCTATCTTTGATATAATGTCAAACTAAAAATGATGAAAAGATAACATTTTGGGGGGCAATTAAACCTCTGTTAATGAAATGTTTTAACTTCTAAAGCGTGATCCAGGGATCTAAGTGCGTTGGGCAAATTGACTAGAAATGTTTCTCACCACTAATGCATTTGACTGAGCCCACTTTAGAAGCGGTTTATGGTTGGGACTCCTATTTTCACATTTGCGCAAACCTCATGCTTTCAGGATTCAGTCGATCACGTTGGCCTAATGCAGGGGTGTCCAAACTATTCCACAAAGGGCCGCAGTGGGTGCGGGTTTTCATTCCAACCCATCAAGATGACACCTTTTCACCAATCGGGTGTCCTACAAGTGCAATCAGTAGATTGCAGTCAGGTGCTTCTTGTTTTCTTCAGAAATCTCATTGGTCAAAATGTCTGTGCTGGATCGGTTGGAACAAAAACCTGCACCCACAGCGGCCCTCGAGGACCGGTTTGGCCATCCCTGGCCTAATGCGTACAATTGTCAGCGAACGATTGTGCTTTCCTGGGTTGATACAGCATTGTTTCTGCCCTACAAGTAATATGGCACAGTTGGCAATCCTGTAACAGGTACTGCTTTGAAAACAACATTTGCAGAGGGTCAGTGTAATGAGTAAAGAGGGGAGGGAGTTGTTGTTGACAAAATAGGGGGGTTGAAGGAACCTCCAAACAAAACGAGTCCGACCGAGCAGGCTCAAGAGTACATGGTCAATTGAAGCCACTGAAAGACAGAACACAGAAAAGCATTTCAAAATCAGATCTGGATTTGGGCAGCACTTTTCTATGGATGTCCAACAAATAAGACAATGATGGGATTACCTCCTGAACGTTGACTTTGATGGTCCCGTTGTTGTCCTTATCCAACGTTTTAAAGGCCCCTGCACAAGATCATTGCCATTTATTTCAGTCTCCGAGTGAGTGGATATGAGAAACTGAACAGTATGCCCCCCTTTTTGAAACTCACGGCACATGGCATCCAGCCTGACGAGACAGCCGATGTAGTTGTCGAAATCAATATTGCCGCTCTCGTCGCTATACCTGCGAATGATCATCTGGAACATCTCTTCACTGAGAGGAAAGCCTGCAGACAACCATTTCAACAGCGCTTATTCCAGCTTTCATTTTCAAACATTTCCACATTCAGCCTCCATTTTTACCCGTACATCTCTATAAATAATGGATTATTAGAGATGACATTTAAACCGTAAAATGGCAGACATAAAAAACACTCACCAGCAGCTCTGAAAGCATTGGGCAGCTCATCTGCCCCAATAACACCTGAACCGTCTGCATCATAGGACTTGTACACTCCCTAAATCAACAAAAACAAGGCGGAATGTGAGATTATTCGGGTATGAAACATAGTATAGCCCATTTCAGCTCAGCACAGCATAGTAAGAGCAGTTAAAAAGCATTGAAAATAAGTAGAACTAAAACCCAATATGAGAATTGAGCGGATTATTGAAAAGGGCGACCTTTTTAAAAACTTTCAAGCAGGATGTCATCGTGGAACGTTGCACAATAGACCTCACCCTCCAAAACGTTTGTTTCCCTAAGGCAAGCTATTTTAGAGCTGTGTGAGAGTAAATAAGAATGATGTCATGACATCACAGGGACTCATTTGAATGCTGGCAGTGTGCCTTTATTGTTTCGTTTAGCCCAACTTTTTTAGCACAACTTTTTTTCCCCACAAACTTGCTGGAATTTCCCTTGCTGGAATAATGATTCCCTCGCTAAATCAAAAAATGAAAGCACTCTGTTTTTTTGACCACCTTGCAATTCCAAAAATACTGGCGCTTTGTTACACAGTACTATCGCAGCAGGTTGTTTTTACAACAACAGGCTTCTCTGCTGTGACTCACTGGTAACGATGAACACTCACCACAGGAACGCAACGGCGCAAAAAGGAAACGCCCATGTTGAACAAACGCGGTAAATCCGCCTTACTTGCCTGCCATTTCTTGATATTATTCCAGAGGTATTTGAACTCGTGGAAGCCCAGTTTTCCGGTGCTGTCGCTCTGAAACACCATTAAGGTCACAAATATTCATTGAGCTCAAGTCGAATGTTCCCTGTCGTGTTTGCCTAAGGTGAATGTTGGTCCATCTCAGTCAGCATACACATCCCATTCACATCACACTTGGTTTTACTTGTTCATTTTACAAGAAGCCGCTGCGGAAAGTCCGACTTCACACATCGGTCGACGCTAATCTGGTGAAAGCTCATTTACGCCTCTAAATGCATCAAACTCACTCATTTCACTACCCGTGTTGCAACTAGAATCCCTTTAGTATTTTTTGTTTTTATAAAAGGATACGTCCATGACTGCCACCATGCTTCTACAAGACTCAATAGAGAAACCATCGGTCTTCAGATCACCATCTGAAACACACAAAAGTCTTTGATTATATTATAATTTAAGGTCTGATTTAGAATAAACATGGCAGTAGAATGAAATGTTTTTAAAAAAAGGGGTGTCTGACAAAATAACTCACGTTTTCCAATGATTTTGTTTAGGATGTTCATGAGTTCCGTTGGGCTAACTTCCATGTCCTGTGGTGGGGTCAAAACAGTGACTGGTTATAAAAAAATTCAAAAAATAAAAATAAAAAAAGCAACAAAGCAATTAAATCCTCAATGTCAATGTGTGTGACGCTCACATCTCCGGCGAGTTGCTGGAAAACTCTGCGGAACTGTTTCTCTTCATCGCTCTCGTGCTGCTCCGCATAGGCGAGGGGTCTGCGAGGGGCCGGCTGGAACCATAACGTTACAAATATGATCTTTAGACTGTGCTAACAAGGAATTAAAAACATCATTTCGGTCACTCACAGGTTCTGAGGGAATAAATTGGGCTGGATCGATGTTGCTGCAAGAAAACAAAATAATAACAATTTTAAAAACCACTGCATATTTTGCTTTTAGATGAGTCTCTTACCCGATGACATTAATTAGGCCTCCGATGAACTTTCTGGCAAACGACATCTCAAGACAGCTGGGAATATAAAATGCCACACAAATGATTCAAAATAATACTCAGAGCAAAAAGATGACTTAGTTTGTCAATACACTTCCATGAATGAGATACGAGTAAAATGCTGCTTAAATGTCCAATAATGTTTCCAAACACCAGCGTTTTGTAGAATTCAGTCAAAGATGCAATAACGTGCAATGTGTTTTTATGAATTTGGATGATGGTCACGCCCACTAAAATATATTTCCTGGATGGTGAACAAACTGCCGCACCCCAATACAAAACACAAGATTGTTTTTTTTTTTGGCGGATATTTGTTTGTGATGCCTAAAGAACCTCACGTTGAAGGCTTCGCCAACTGCCACCACCTCCTTATGATTTAAGCACAAATACTTTATACCAAACTGTGGCGTCAACATAGTTCCGTATTATTTGTGAGATAACATGACAAGTCATCCTGGGACTTGTTTCTTATTTTTATGTATATAATGAGGGGGAAAACAGACGGCGAAACCCATTTTCAAATACATCCTCTGTACTGTTCTTTTCGAAAGACGAATCACGCGTGCTAAACTACGTTTGCTAGAGCTAACGGACAGGAGGCTAGCTAGTTGCTAGCTAGCTAGCCTCCTCTCTAGCTAGCATGCTAGCTTAGTTCTGAGCTCTCAACCTGACAATCATTTGAATGGAGGTTTTAGACCCGTAACGGCACATTAGTTGTCCAAGCTAAATGATGCGCAGTGACTCACCGCAGGAGGCAACAGCGTCACTCGGGTAGTTAGCTGGACGGTATTGAGAGTTTTTAAACAGCTGGCAGACTGTCCGTAGGATCCCGAATACGAAAACACACCCTAAATTGTCCCGAGCAGAGAGGAGCGAGGGGCGGGGTGGGAGTAAACATGATAGCGCTACTCTCTAGGCCTGCTTAATGCTCATTACTGCCCTCTAGCGGAGAAAGAGCCACAATGGCTTCAAAATTTGAACCCTTTCGGGGACAGTGGACAGGTATTCAACAGTTGGCCCTCATCAACTTTAACCCATTACAGGGCAAGTGGCGAAGTGAGCGATGGTGAATTTTGAAACATGTTGTCCATTATTGTTCTGTACAGAGCCTTGCTCCGTCTGCATGTGTTGTCAAGGTGTCGTTTGCTGGATAAAGTGGAAAGGTAACAAGTCCAAAATGACATTTTCAATGAAGTTATCGCCTTCATAAGTCTGAGGATCCCTTTTCGCACGAAACTGTGAAACATGTGGCATTAACCATCAAAGAGTCATAGGACAATCAATAAGTTAGAAGGATGTGGGACTCATAAACATCCCTCAATGAGTGTTCCAAAGGTCATAAAATTATAATATAAAGAGCATGTTTTTCTTGCAAAGCAAAAGCAGATGTATCCTTTCAACTCTGGCCGGAATGCCCGAAATTCCTTCCCGCGATAACGGAGAAAAGGGGGTTACGACAGGTTTTGATGAATCGGGGCTATGTATTTGCGGAAGGCATAAACATGTGTCTCCTTGAAATGAGGGATCCAATCGGACTGCCAAACCCCCTTTTAAGGCATTTCCCTTAGAAGAACGAGCGCTAGGCGGGTGGAGGCGGGCGGAGGGGGTCAGCGAAGGGAAGGGAAGGAGGAGGGGGCCCTGCAGGATGTTCTCACAGGATGCTGGAACACGCAGTCCGAGTCCAGTCCAGTCCAGTCCAGTCGAGGAGCAACGAGTCGGCCGAGAGAAGCGACGGGGATTCTAGCGGTCACCCTCGATCCGGTTGGGAAGGCGGGTCGCGCTCGCCGGGGGCTAAGAATGTCAAATCTACACGGCCGGGACACGTCGTAAAGACTTGTCGTCGCCTGGGAGTCAGGTACGTGCCCAAAATCCAAAATATTGCCAACTAATCGCTGATAAACAACACCCAAAACAAGAGAGTATCTAGCTGTAGTCCGAGTTGATTGCCGGTAGTGCTCGACTTTCCCATGCCTCCGGGGAGTGCTGAAAGTTGACTTGGAAAGCAGGTCCCAGATTTGACCGGCCCTCGATGGCCTGAAATACGTCATGGCATCCAGTTCTAAAAGCACGGAGGCCCTGCTTTCAACTTCAAAACTTTAGCAGGACAGATTTGGAATTTGACCTGTACTTCAATTGAAAGTCTCTTGACTAGTCTTGACAAGAACTTGTTCAACTCTTGTTAACGTCAGATTCACTTTTGACTACAGCTGGAGAATTGGGACTGGATTGGGACTCAAGTTTGACATTTTTGACATCTGGCCAAGACTCCTGTGCAGAATTGACGCTCTTTGATCTGGCCGCGATGACAACTTGAGACCTGACAGATACTCCGGCTTCTTGCGTTTAATATAGGAGACTGTATGTTTTGTAGTTCTCAGGTGACATCACAATGCTTTTTGGTTCGTTTTACATCACACTCAGCGGCTTTCCGTCGAACCAGTTTTTGAAAAAAGCCCCTGTTGTTCGCAGTCCTAGGTCAGTCGGTCCAGGTCTACTTCCTCTTGGCTCCCTTCGCAAAGTAAGCGCCACGGCTTCTTCCAGCACGCATCCTTCTCCCGTCCAAAGGATGACGTCCCGGTCCCACGGCAAAATGGCCACCTTCCTTCTGCTCTTCCCGATCCTGGCCTGTTCGGCGGCGTCGGCGACCCGTCCTCCCCGCCGTCCCTCTTCGTGCCGCGTCGTAAGTAACAACTACTCCCTTTCTGGTGTTGCTTCAGCCCGAGTGCATTCCTTGCCTTTTCGTATATAAATAAATAGCCAGCCAGGGGTGGGTTTATTTAGAGGGATCGCACGTGGCGACGGAGATGAAGTGAGTTGCAAAGTTGCTTTATCTGACTTGACTTTGGAGATCCTCCCGCTGAACCGCGTTTGACTTTCTGGCCCAGCTTTCAGGTCCAGTCTTTACATGCGCAACGGTGTCGTAACGGGTGACGAACTGGGAGCGCCAATTGACGCTCTTCCTGTTTTATCAACGTTCTCAGGAAATTCTCCAAAAGATCTTTGGTAAGGCGTCATGAATCGATTCGCAGGCGAGTCAGAGGTGAATGGAAAGTTCGCATGGGGCGAACGACCCGTGACCGAGGGCGGGCCATTACGATGAGCTATTTGATCCAAAAAGCCGATTCCCAAGCACGTATCGGACGTCCCTTTCGTTTTGAACTAGCCCAATCAAAGTAAGAACTACTACTACTCGATCAGAACCGCAAGTATGCCGAGAATCTGAAAGGTCTTAGCCAGGAATTGGAAATGGAGACAGTTTTACGGGCTGCTTTCGGACCGGAGGGGGCCGACGGGGGCCGACGGGGGTCCTCGGACCACATGTTTCCAATTACGAACGCGAGAGGCCTAATATATATCCGATATGGTGCCAAAGGTCAGAACGTTACCGACAGATGCTTTTTTTTAGGCCAAGGTCATAAAAGGCTTTCTTTGGCTGGAACTTCTGACGGGAATTTCCCTCAGGATTTCTGGCAAAGATCTGGGCGGCCGTACTCCGCTCGGTGTTATTTGTGGAAACAGCCAAACGACAGATTTACCGACAATTGAAGTTTTGGTTGGAGCGCCGAACGTTTGTAAAGCTCCTCTAATACCGTGAATGAAAAACGATCGTCGCGAACACGCCTTGGTGTTTCCTCCAACTGATCCTCCACCGACACCGACCGACTCTGTTTGTCTGCGTCGGCAGGTGGGCGCCAGCGCGGTCTGCAGGGATCTGAGCCTGACCGGCGCCCCCGCGGACCTCCCGTCCGGCGTCCAAGCGCTGGACCTCTCGCACAACCGTCTGCAAAATCTGAGCCGCCGCACCCTGGCCGACCGCACGGACCTTTGGCGCCTGGACCTGCGCTCCAACCAGATCCGCTTCATTCAGCCGGGGCTCTTGGAGGCCATGAAGGAGTTGGAGGCGCTGGATCTGTCCGGGAACCGCCTGGACGAGTTCGCCCGGGCCAAGATCCCGATGGGAAGGCTTTCGGCCCTGCGGTCTCTGGACCTCTCGAGCAACGGCCTGTACACGGGGATGTCGGACTTTTTCCTGGCCGACTCGCCGTCGCTGGAGGAGCTGTCGCTGAGCGGCAACGGCATCACCAAGATCGGCCGAAACACCTTCGGCGGGGCCCAGTCCCTGAGGAGGATCAGCCTCCGCGACAACGTGATCATGGAGATCGAAGACGGCGCCTTCGATTCCCTGGACGGCCTGAGCGAGCTGGACTTGTCCGTCAACTCCATCGCCTGCATCACCGACTTCAACCTGAGCCGCCTGAGCGCGTTGAACCTGAGCCGGAACAGCCTGGAGCTCTTCCGTAGCAGCGGATCGGAGCGGCCTTACCGCCTGGCCCTCCTGGACCTGAGCGAGAACAAACTGCCGCGCTTCCCGCTCCTGCCCGCCAACAACGCCATCCGCCACCTCAACCTGTCCCGCAACCGCCTGCGGGGAACGGACGGGTCCGACTCGGCGGAAACAAAGACAAAGCCCCAGGTGGCCTTGAAGCACCTGAGACACTTGGATCTGAGCCACAACCAGCTGGCCGCCTTACCGCCGTCCTTCCTGCGCGCCACCAGTTCGCTGGAGGTGCTGAACGTGAGCAACAACTGCGTCACTTGGCTTTCCATCCCCGACCAAGACCTCCTTCCCGCGGCGAGGATTGTCGACCTGGGCTTCAACTCCTTGCGGGGACTTTCTATCCGGGAGGGCGCCCTGCCGGCCTTGGAGGAGCTCTTCCTCCAAGGCAACGCCCTGGGCACCCTGGCGCCGGCCACTTTTCGGAGACTCCCGAGTCTAAACCTCCTGAGGCTGGAGGAGAACAACCTGCGAGCGTGCGGCCGGGAGACGGAACCGGAGGACCATCCCACCGGTTGCGTCTTCTTCTCTTCTGTCCCCAAGCTGAAGTTTCTCTACCTTTCCCGGAACAACCTGAAGCGTTTGCCCGGCGGCGCCTTCGCCGACAGCCCTCTCGGCTTGCTGGACCTGTCCCTCAACCCCGGCCTATCCATGCACCCAGACTCCCTGGTGGGTCTGGAGGGCTCCCTGGCCCAGCTACTCCTCAGGGACAACAACATGTCCAGGTTGAACGCCGACGTGTCGTCGCTGCGCGGCCTAAAACTGCTGGACCTGTCCACCAATCGCCTGACCGGCCTCCCCGCGTTGAGCCGAGAGTCGTCCGTGGAGACGCTCAAGCTGCAGAACAACAGCCTGGTCACCCTGGAGGGCGCCGCCATGGCACCGCTGGAACGCTCGCTGAAGACGCTCTACGTGGGCGACAATCCCCTCAGTTGCTGCCAAAACCCGGAGCTGCTGCGTCTGCTACGGCGCTCGGCCGTGGTGGTGCCGGACATCGGGGCCGCCACCTGCCTCCTCCGCCAGGGCCTTCCACCCGTCAACATGGAGAGGGTAACGCGGGAGATGTGCCGGGGTGGGCGCAAGAAAGCCAACTACGTGGTGGGCGTGGCCGTGGCAGTCTTCTCGGCGGCCGTGGCCTTGGGACTGCTGCTCAGATACCGCGAGTCTCGCAAGCGAAAAAACGCCCGAAGATTTAGCGCCTGAAGGACGACGATTGGCTTGGATCTACAGGTTGGATTAGCTCATCCGGACGCCACCCTAGAAACAAAGATGGCAGCGCTACTAGAAACCATGGTTAAAAAAAAAGGGGCTACGTTGACGTGGACAAAGTTTCGTTAGTCCCATCGGAGTCGGGATTAAAATGACGTTTTCACGGACACTAAAAAATGTTGATCCGATTAGGAAGTGGTATATTTTGATTCTGATTCCAAGTATTTACATTTTCCCACGTAAACGCAGCCACTGCCAAGTATGGCGTCGTTTGTCATCGGAATGTGGCGTCAAATCCACTGAAGACTTTGAAACTATAGCTTTGCACTTTACGCTTCCTCTCAGTTTTTGGGAACGCAAATGAAGGAAAAATAATTTATTTTCATGGAAGTCAACAAGGGACATTTGGATTGGACCATGGGACGGAATAACGGCGACTCTTCTCACTCCGGCAGAACACTTTTTTTTGGGCCTCTGGTCTATTTTTAAGCACGCCAACACAAATGTCTAGACAGCCTTGTTTATGCCGCGCTTCCAAGTGCTCCTTATCTGTATGTTTAATCGGCGGAATAAAACATTTGCGTTCCGATGTGTTGGCGAGTGAAGTTTGAGAGGGGCTTGATTGGAAGCAGGCCTCATCGGCTGACTGAGTCACCACGGTGACGCCGAGCCGTCCCGCTGAGATCAAACAACTCAAAACATGACAAAGAACACACACTCATCCTGGAACAACTGCAAAGAAGGGCAAATGTTACGTTAAGTTTGAGTGTTTTTGTCACTTGCGGTCTAAATGATGCACTTCATGAGCATGTGCAGTATGAACAAAGATTCATTGACAGTTCCAATGAATGGAACAAGTTTAAAATGTACCTTTTAACAGCTACATTTCACTAAAAAGGACTAAAATAATACATTTCCGTACCGAAAATGCAATTTTGTTTTTTTAGTCTTGATCATGGGCTCAAGTCTGTTTCAGTGCTTGAAAGTGCTAATGCTAAAGCTACTTCACGCTCAATGGAAAAGCATCTTTTGAAAGATTTTTGTTGCTTTTTTACCATCCGTCGTTGACAGCTATTGAGTTAAACACTAGAATATTTTTATACGAAATAAATTTAACATGATGGGAAGTATACACAGAGTAAGTGCTAATGCTAACGCTAAAGCTACTTTGCGCTCAATGGAAAAGCATTTTTTGGAAGACTGTTGTTGCTTTTTTTCCCCCCATCAGTCGTTGACAGCTATTGTGTTAAAGATTAGAATATTTTTATCGGAAATAAATTGAACATGATGCGGTGTATACACAGAAAGCACTGCTTTTATTGGACTGCACTGGGCCGGACCCTGTGGGACGCCGGCGGTAAAAGGGGGAGAAGGAGGGGAGGGTCGGCAGCCATGGTTAAGGCAACACAAAAAGATGCATGCAGATATACAGTCACAGAGGAAGGACATCATCATATTGCTTGTCAAAGTCTCGCTCCAAACATCCAAATTGTACAAAAAGGAAGAAAATAGGCTTCTCGCGCTACGGAAAAATACACGTTTTATTTCTTTTTAAAAGTTGCCCCTCCCTCCTACAAAGAAGATTCTAATACCAGAAAATAAATAGAGCAAAAAAATGCCAGAAGAAAAATAAAAAATAATTTTAAATAGCTATTTTTTTCTTTCTTTTTTTTTTTAAATCCTCTTTTCATATATGTTCAATAGTTCTCTTTCTATTCACAAATGGCACAGCATTCTTTTGAAACAAAAACAAAAAAAACAAGACAGAGGGATAAAACCTCTGCGACATTCATATTCACGTGTGTTGTAGAGAAGATTTTCATGTTTTTGGGGGAGGATTCAGATGCTGATCTGGATTAATTGAGGCACTAAAAGGAAAAGCAATACATTTTGTTTTTCTTTTTCTGGTCAATAAGTGCTAAGAAGACTTTGTTCCACTTTAAAGTCGAACTTTTGGCTTGAAGAACAAACCTAACAGGAGGGTTAAGTGCTCTTTAAAGTGACAAATCAATTGCTCGTTCTTTTTCTTTTTTTGATAGAATCAGCAGGTGCGTTTGTAAACTTGGTCCACAGCCCCCCAAAAAACCCTCTTCTTTGATTGGCTACAAGAATGGGAACAGGAAGTGTTAAGAAGTACGTGGACAAACTAGGCGAGGCAAAGCTTTGCTCTAAAACCTGAAAATTTCGTTGATTAAAGGTAAACGTACACAAACGTTAAAGGCGAATGAGCGTGTAATGCCACTTTGTGCCTCCGGGGGAGCGTGGGCGAGTCATCCATTTGAGAACATCTGCTCGTGAAATTAGCAAATTGCAACGTGACGAGCGCCGAGAGTATTTCGCAGCTCGCGTATTTCTTCTGGCTTTTAATTGGATTAAAAAAAACAGGGGGTGGGGCTACAACGCCACCTGAATATGTATAATTGGTGTAAATACAAGAGTAGCCTTAACAGAATCCCTTGAGGAAATGAAAGATCTGAACAAAATTGGATAATCACCCAAACGGCAAAGTAGCGCACGACACTTAGCTTAGCATGTACTCGACACGAGGGGCAAAGAGCACCCTTCTACATACGTGATGCTAGGTTGCTAGGATGCTAGGAAAGAGAGGGCGTGATCGCCACACTGCGTATATATTGTATGAAAGCGCCCAAGAGGACGTCCTGGCAAATACGGACGGACAAATTGCCGTCCGCTCGCTAGAAACGCCGAAAAGCATCGGGTCGTCGGGATACGCCATGGCGTACGGGACCGTCAGGTCATCATCCGCCAGTGTTACGGAAGCGTGGGGAACGCGTACGGAAATGTCCGGAGTGAGCGCGGGACCGAGCGCCTGGAGCGCGTGCGCTCGGTAGCCCACGCCCATTGGCGGCTTCCAACCCTGTTACACCAAACCTGCTCCCCGTCATCGGTTCAGCGGCGGCGACACGGCCTCGGATTAGCCGAGAGAGAGACCAAACCAGACCGAGAGCCAAAAGCTCCATTTGGGCCCACGCGGTGGGCGGGGCTCGGCACGCCGTCGCCGAGCGCTCAGTAGTCGTCCAAAGGTGAAAGGTTCTCCACACGCATCACTTATCATCATATCGAACTATATTCATAGATACGTGAGCTGTCGCACGCACGTCTTGATTTCTACGCATAAAAATAAAAGCTCAGTCCGTATTTCTTGACCATTTTTCTTAAAACCCCTGAGATAACCACAAACGGCCTTCGGTACAAAAAGAGCAGTCTTCTTTTTTTGAAACGAACAATTTGTCCCACCGACTTTGTCGACATTTTGTGGGAGTGCTAAATGCCTCCCTCTAGAGGCTGTTTACTGGCACTGCGCAAGTTGCAAAAAAACGCACCTCTTTGATGGTCGAGGTGACAAACGGCGAAACGTCCGTCCGTACGTCCTTGGTTCAGGCACTCGAAATCGTGATTAAGGTGACACATTCGCGTTGATTGTTATACATCGGATTGGGCGACAGCTGATTGGGCGGTGATTGTTTGGGGGCGGGGGGTGCGCGATGGAAGGCACAGAGTTTATTCTAGGCAACGACAACAAAAACAAAAAACGCAATTTCGAATATGGAAGAATGTTTTCCGATGTTATTTTTGACTCTGTCTGCTCTTCTCTACGGAACCGATGGAGCATCGTTCTCAAAGCAGCCAGCGCTAATAACGCTCGCTAGCTGTGCTATCCGACGCCGACTGCTATTTCAAAGACGACCCCGAAAGCAGCCTTCTGTAGAGAAAAAAATCAAATAAACGGACACCGTTTTCGTATTCCTGTGCCGAAATTAGCCGAGCTACGGGGGGAGTCTCGAAGCTACATTCAAACAATGCTCGGAGCAAGCGTCTGCGCCGCGTTGGGGGTCCCTAGGACGCCATGACGCTTCGCCTCAGCAGGTCCTCGTTTCCGGAACGTAACGGCGGCAGGCAAAGTTTGCGGGCGCCGCCCGGGCGCGCGTCCAAGTCGCTCTGCTCCCCGTCGGAAAAATAACCGTCGCCGCGTAGCAATTGCCGGTCCTTGGCCTCGGACGTGGCCCCGCCCCCGACGCTCCGCCCCCTGGATTTACCTTGGCGAGGTGCGCGTCGCCGCGGCGAGGAGGGCGCGGCCCTCGGCGTCAGTCCGTGGCCGCCCCACGGGCCGGCGTCCTCCGAGATGTGGCAGGAGTCCATTTTGGAAACAGGAGGCTGCAGGTCCGAACTCCTGGTGTGGTGGCGGTGAAGGCGGAAGAGCCCGGGGGAACCCCGGGATCCGGCGCCGTACTTCCTCCCCCGCGACCCGCCGCCCGTCCACGGGGGCTCCACGGCGGGGTCTTTGGACGCCGGCGTCCGGCACGGAGCGGCGCCGGAGGCGGCCGGGTGTCCGCGGGCGCGCGCCTTGCAGCCGCCTCGGGATTTGCGGCCCAGCTGGGGCGTCTTCCACGTGGACTCCATGGAGTTTTCCATCATCAGATTCAGCAGACTCTCCTCGCCCCGCAGGAGCTGCGGCGAGAGGCAAAGGCGTAAACGACGGGGCTCTCGGGAAATGGCGTCAAGCGCCGAGGGTATTTTTGGCCCTCGGAGCCGGACGGGAACGTCACCTGGTCCGAGAGCAGGCCGCCGGCGCCGGCTTGGTCCCGATGCCGCGAAGCCAAGGCCCACTTGCTGAGCACGTCGTCGGCCGTGATCTGCACCGACTCGGCCAGCCAACTGTCGAACAAGGACTTCTCCATGGGGAAGGACTTGGACAAACCTACCAAGACAGTGGACAGCTATTCAAAAGTGATCCAAAAAGAGCGGGCGTCCTCCAAATACGGAATATATTTGGTGATGTAGGCCCCAATGTTAAAGTAGGAACTATGATGTCCACATACGTGGAAGCAGAAATGCAATTAGAAATGAATTGGTGCTTCAAAATAAGCAAATGAATCCATTAAACTAAAGGTACATTTCTTGCTATGGTGTTTAGGAATAATGTGCCAAGAAGGACAGCAGGAGGTGCTGTTTGGGTGCCACACCGACACCCTTCCTCCCAAATACATGCACATAAACACACACGCGCGCACACACACGCGCACACACACACACGTTTGTTTCCATGACGCAGCATGCCTCCGCAGGAGAAGCCACGGAGGGAGGAGGGAAAAACAAGCAGGAAGGTAAACACCAAGACGCCAGCGTGGAAGTGACGTGACGTACGCCTTGGCGCCACATGACGGCGGCGATGGAGAAAAAACGGACGTCACGTTACGCCGCTGTTTTCAAAGCCTGCTTTCCTGACCTTAACATTTTGTTTTCAGAGCTCCTCAAAGCCAGCCGGCCTTTACGTGAGTGACGCTCACAGATCGGAATAGGATGATATTAGTAGGTATGCTGATGGACATGGAATGTACCTATCTCTTTAAGCAGGGAGTCCCTGTCTGAATTCCATGGCTCCTTTCCTGCACTCTGCTTCCTCTTTCCTCCTCCCTTCTGGGCTTTCTCTGCAGGGACAGACAATTATATATGGCGCTATAGTTTGGAGTTGCATAATACTCAGGGACCCAAAAAATATCCTTATAGGCCACTAGAAGCGGTCCTATCCGCTCATTTTGTCCCCCCTGGGCGGACTGGCTTATTTTCTACCACTTTGGTTTGAAGTGGACATTTGAGTGACAAAAGTGAGTGAGTGTTTCATTCATGTTTTTACTTCCAAACTGGCTTGTCATCTACTTGGTGAGGATTGCTCACAATGCAATAGATTCACGTTACGCCAAGTGATTAATCACCTTGCTTTCCCAAATGCACTTAACTGCAGTACAAATGTGTGTGCGTGTGTGTCTTCCATCTTACCTGAGCTCATTAGCTTTTCTTTTCTTTTCTCTCCAGCCCCCACCCTCCGTCCCTCCCCGTCTTATCTTTACTTGGACCCCGGTCCCATAAAGCACCCCAGCTCTCTTCCTCATTTCGCCTGCATTTCTCGCGCACACACCCACACATACCCACCCACCCACACCCACACACACACACACCACAGGCGGGAGCAGATCAGAGAGACCAAAACTAACCGCTGTCAGCTCGTCCCAGTTGGAATATAAATGTAGTGCACTTCCTGCATAACAATACTCTTGCATGCGTCCTAGAACAACTGTGTCAAATAACAGTGTCCCCTTTTTCTTTCTTTTTTACTGAAATCAAGATCTGCACCATAACACATTCACTGCCATTGACAGCTACATTTGTCCAACGAGGCCTTTTAGGCCATTTTACGATGGATCATGCTCGATTGGAGCCATCCGGTATGACATATTTCACTCGGCGACATCCACCGGTGACTACTCATTTAAATTCAGAGTGGAGGGTGGAAAAAAAAGAAAAGCCACGCGATTGGACGACTATGAGGCTCAAGGACGTTGGAATTAAGAGCACTGACCTCCGGCCATGTCCTCCTCCAGGAGCTGTACCTGCAGGTGAAAGATCTTCTCCTGGAGGTCACACAGGCTGTGCTTCATCTTCTCCCGCCGCGTCACCATGTAGCAAAGGTTCCGAACCTGGAAACGGGAATGCCATTAGAATCGGCCAATAGCGTCGATCCAGCGATAGTGCCCCGCCCGAGGAACATAGAAAAGACAATTGGGGACGTCTATCATCGTTGACAAATGAGCTTTTTTTTTGGAGGAGCGCTACATTTGTCCATTTTTTCCCAATCTTAGAAAAACTGGACAGCGGCCAAGCCAACGGTGCCGCGTTAACTTGATTATGACGCGGTTCTGACAGCATCCGTGCGCGTTGACTGCGGGCGGACTGTTTATCCGTTGATCTCCATTGATCGCTCCGCTCGGCCTATCTGGCCGCGTCCGTCGCCGGGGGCGGGCTGAGACGCTAATGGTAAAAATAGCTTCTCGACCGGGACACAATGTGCGGAACCTGCGCTTGATTAGCTCGCTAATGTGTGTGCGTGTGTGTGTGTGTGTGTGTGTGTGTGTGGTGGGGGTCATTCAGCAAAACAGGATACTTCAACGCAGCAGAGCGAAGCCGTCATTTGTTTACTTTCTCCATTCCTCGCCTATCCAACAGACATTCTTTATCATCCAGCCGGTAGCTTTTTGAAAGCTCAAATTTGATGGAAAAGAAGCTAAGGAAACCACATTCTCCTGCAGATTATGTCCAATTGCAGTTTAGCAAGATCAAATGCCGCAAAGGGCGCCATTTTGGTTCAAAGTCACCATTTGGGCTTGATTTGCTCCATTCAAAGGCGACAAGAGATTGCACATTTGTCGCCCGTACGCCACTCGACATCCCTTGAACTCGATACTGGGCCCCATCGAGCGCTGGCCTGCAACCATGTAAATATCACCGCTATTGATCTCTAATTGGCCGGCAATCGGCGCAGCGACAGCCGGCGTTTAAACAAAGATGGAACGTTCCCAACGGACCACGGCGCCAGCCGGAACATCAACAAGTCATTTGTCACGGGTTCAATTGGCCATTAGTCGCACGGGCGCCGCCGAGCGGCCGTAAATCATCGCATCCACGCGTCGTCGATACGCCAGACGTCGCCGACTTTTCAAAATAAGACTTGGCCAAAAGGAGATGCCTATGTGTTTGTTTCTGCCGCAAAGTGAATTCCCTTGAGTGATGCGGCACGTGGTGACGGCTCCGCTTTTATTGAAATTACAATTTGCCGGCCAAAGTGACTCATTTTTCGTTTTTGTGGCGGAAAGGAAAGGGGGAGGGGAAAAGGCAGTGCCGGTAAATCGTCGTTCACTTTAGCGGCGAAAACACACTCGGAGGCGTAAATGAACATAAGCCACCTCCCGCCTCCCCCTCCCCTCTGTCTTATCAAAGCCATGTGAATTTAGGGTTCGGCTGGCCGTGAATTATTCATCTCCGCCGAGGCCTCGGAAACACACAAGCGGCAATAAATATTTATACGACGACTCATATTTATTTCATTGCGGTATCACAGGGCCGGCGAGCGGGCGGGAGGGAGGGAGATAGAAGAGAAAACAGGTGAAAGCAATTGATGAGGCTTGCTGTTAAAGTGCAGCCGCGCTGCGCTACGCTACGACGTGCGGGAAGTAGTTCCTGGTTGAGTACTAACTACGTGGACCTAGAACCCCAAAAAGTGGCATCCTACTTGGACCCATTCCCGCCATGTGCGCTGCTTTTCGCCATCCGTAAGCCATGGTAGTACGACCGATCGGCCTCAAGAGGTCCCTCTCCTCGCTGAATAGTTAGCCAATTGGCTCCACCAACCAACCTTATGAAAGTAACGCATGCAACTCAATTGAAAATAGCAACATATCCAATCTACGCACAACACACACCAACCCATTGGTTACAATAGCAATACTCATTCATGTATTAGTCATGATATTATGCTAGCTTCATATACAGCAGTTAAAAACACATTTGTGGCTAACTAGACAAGCTACTTTGTCACTTCTATTTACACTGGATAGTTTTACAGTGCAGCACTACTTGACGTATTCAACAATGGTGGCAGGTCCATTCCAAAAAACCCCCAAAAAGTGAGTGGGGTAACAGCAATTTTTCTATATCACACAGCCCTGACTGCCATGGACGGCGAGAGACGTCCCATCCGATATTTCTATATTGCTGCCAAGTCTCCCAATGCGATTGGATGAAACGTCTATCTCCGTCAGAAGATGGCTCTTGGCTGTTGTGTGTACAGGCTGAGTCATTGAAGCCCACCCCCCTCCCCACTCCTCCCTGTCCTCCGGCCCCCGGCCCCCCCTTGTCCTCTGCCTGAACCTGAGCAAGTTACATAACAAGAGCGTCGATGGCAGACAGGAAGACGCGAGATGGGCCGCACTAATACGTCGAAGCACCAAAGAAATCAAGTGGATTGTCATCTGCTTTCTCCGTCTTTTTTTCCTTGGCTCAAATACATCATTAAAAAAGGAAAATAAAGAGCGGCGCTCCGTCAATACTTGGAAACGGGAAGGAATAACTGAGGTCAGGAAATGCTTTTCTCCAGGAATAGCGACGTGATTTGTAACCAGAGCAAATGTTACAGACAATACGGAGTCTTTTTGCCATGACAACACCGCCACTAATAGATATCAATAGGCTGTTGTTGTTGTTGTTGTTGTTGTTTTGTAACGAGTGGGAAGAGCAAAACTCATTCAAAATAGTGTAACTCATGAACTATTTGTCAGACAGTCAAACAGACTTAAAAGCAACAGAAGACATTGTTGTATAGCAGCAGCCTATAAGCAGAAGTGCAGCATATATTCCCCATAAAATAAAGGTGTTCAAAACAAACTATAGCATTCAATTGAAAATGAACTAGCGGTCGGATGAAAAGCTCACGGATGCATTTGGGGACATCACGGAGCAATTGGTCACGCTGACAGCACTTCAAAGAGCAAGAGTTTGGGGGCGTTATTCCGGGGGTCGACATGAGCCACCAGAAATGCGCCGAGGCTAAACGGGAAGGATTTTTCAATTTGCCAGTAAATCCGAGTTGATTGGAAACCTCTTACTCACACAATGCAGCACCGTCATTTGAATTTATTTATACAAGCAAAGGGGGGAAATTCATGGAAATATTTCTTCCCCGGGGGGATTGAGCGAGAAAACGCGTCTCCCCTTTTTTTAGCCGGCGACCGAAAGAACGTAGCCTCGCTCGCTCGCGGTAGCCGAGCTGAGTTAATCTTCGCCGCGGCGTGAAAAAGGAGACACGGGAGAGCACTTGTTGACGTCTCGCCGCCTTCCGGGGAACTATGGGGCGCTTTATCACCACTAGAGGCAGGAAAGTGTTGTCAAAGATCGATAAAGACCGTAAATCAGGCCTTCTCGACTCCTCAAGTAAAGCAAGCGGCGGCGGCGGCGGCCTGCCTGTAGAAATCACATTTTTCGCATCACTTCTGTGTCAGGGATTCCCCCAAATACCGGTATAAAAGAAGCGCATGCTAACGTAGCCGCATGCGAGTAATGCTTAGCCCAATGCCTGGCTGATGGATTTTTATGGCTAACTAGCGTCCCGCTTTCCTGTCGCCGGCAGCGAACAAACCCTATTGGATGGGTTGCCGGGCGGAACGGGGAGATTTTGGCAAAATTTGATCGAATTGGTGCCCACTCACCCTCTCCAAATCTTGCCGGAGGTGCGTGAAGAGCTTGAGTCGTCGGTACAGGACGTCCTGCTCCTGCTGGGCCAGGTTGTCCACTTCGTCTCGTTTGAGGGTCACCAGAGGTTGGTTGAAGTTGGCCTTTCTTTTCAGCTTCCAGAACTGGTAGAGGAAGTCCACCTGAGGGTCATGAAAGTCCGATTATTCCAATGTTCTTTCATTTCATTTGCCTTTTCCTCAAAGCGCCGGCCCACCTGAGCGACGGGCAGCGTGACGGCGTCCGCCACCTCGCCGGGGTCCACCAGCCGGTAGAACTCGTCCTCCAGTTCCTGGAGCTTCTGCTTCCTCTGGCTGACCTTGTCCCGCTCCAGCTGGTCCCGCTCGGCCCTCTCGGAGACGGAATACGCCAGCGCTCGGGCCTCGGCTTGCTCGGCCCGCTCCACTCGGACCGCCCCGTCGCCGCCGCCGCCGCCGCCGCCGCGGTGCTCCAGGCAGAAGGACTTGAAGCGGACCTCGTCGTTCTCGGCCAGGATGGTCCTCATTTCCAGGCCGTGGTCGAAGGCGCACGTCACGTGGAAGGCCACGACGCAAGAGGGCGTGGAACACTGCGGAGGGACGAGAAGAGCCCCCAAAAGAGGTGTGGCTTATGTTTTGGGACAATAACGGGGCCATCTCATCGTGGCCATTTTGAATACGAACTGCAATGAGTGACGTGGTTTTTTTGGGGGGGTGTCTTTCAGACTCCATCTGTACTGGTTGGCTGCCTCCAAACCGGAGCGGGCATCACCTACCTGTATGCAGGTTCCGCCGTGTTCTCGACACAGGCTGCAGGACAGGGCCCATCGGCTGGCCGGAATGTGGGACACCTTGGTGATGGGCTCCATCTTCTCCGGACAGCCTATGCTCACCTAGTACACAAGCAAACACCGTTTTTGAGTCCCTTTGTTTGTTTGTTTCCGGGAGAATCCCCGACAAGGGGGATGGCCCGCCGCCGCGGTTACGGGATCCGCCTGCTAATTGATGCGTATCCGGAGGCCGCGGCTTTACTTGTTTGCGTTCTTCCCAGCGGGAAAACAGGAAAACGCTCATAAAAATTGCACGGCTGGAGCGAAGATGCGTGTGCGTGAAAGCACGTGCGCCCGCCCTGGCGCATTTATGTCAGACTCCAAGGCTGCGACACAACGCCGCGGGGCGCCCATCGTTTAAAAGATTGACCCACATACGCGACGCGCTCCTGGAAGCACGCAATTAAGTCGGTCAAATTTTGCGAGTGTGTGTGCGCGTTGTTGATAAGTCAGTCTTTTAGGTGCGTCAATTGTGTACACAAACAAATGAGTCGTTCACAAGACACGTGACCAAAGCTGGCCCGTATTTACGGAGCAGAGGACGAGCCAAGACTTAAGCCAGATCTCACCTCGGGGATCCATAAGGCACAGCTGACGTGGACCCACTTGGTTCCACTGCGGGTGGGCTTGAGAGCGCCGCCCCGCTTGGGGCAGAGCAGACACTTGGGCTGCACGCCCAGGGCGCACGTCCGACAAAGCCAGTTGCCCTGCGGGACCTTCAGGATGCCGTAGCAGGCCTGGGAACGGAGACGGACGGCGGCGGTCAGTGGCGGTGGCGACGGCGATGGCGATGGCGATGGCGGTCAGCGTGGGGACCACCTGGTGCACGCAGACGTTGCACTTGTCGCAAAAGACCATCTCGTTGCCGTCCTCGCCCTCGGGCGAGCGGCACACGTCGCAGACCACGTCCTCGTCGTACTCGATGCCCAAGCCCTCCTCCGCCTCGATGGCCTGCCGCATCTTTTCCTCGCACGCGCGCTCCAGCTCCACCAGGACGCGCTCCATGGTCAGCTCGTCCAGCTCGGGCAGCGCTGAAGCCGGACGACGCCATCAGTCGCTCGCTCGCTGGTCGGCGGCGGCGGCAGAATAACGAGCCGCCGCGGAAACTCACCCATCTGCGCGAACTCCAGATTGGCCAGTCCCAACCAGGCCACGTCCGTGTCGTCCAGGTCGTAGCAGCTGTACGCTTGGCCGGACGGGGGACGCCGGTCGTCGTCGTCGTCGTCCTCGTGGGATGTCCCTAATGTGGACTCGGGCAGTGACCTGCACGGAGAAAAAAAAGGACAAGTCACTTTTCTGCTACATTTTTTTCACGAGAGACGTTGCAACCAAACGCAAGTCGCTTTGGGGAAGTAATGTGGCTCGCTAATGATTGGGTTCCTCCATCGGAGGATTGGACTGTCCACGTAGACCCCAAATGAACGTCTTTGTGTCCAATTTCTTTTGAGAGGGAGCTCATGATTTAAAAGTCAGACGACCATGAAAGCGGAGGCCGAGCTAGTGAAAGTGTGTCAAAGGAGCGATGGCGGGAACTTCCTCCAGGCGCTGTCTGCTCCACGAGAGCGGGAAACGGGGTCAGGAACTCGGCGCGACCCCGCCGCTGACGTTTACGGCGCGTGACGCAACCAACTGACGGTGGGAAAATACACGCATTCTTGTCCTTCTCAACCAAAACGTTTGTTTGAATGTGCCAAAGTCCCATTTGGCACGTTCAAACGTTTCCACCCTTAAAGAGTCCAAGCAGCCAAACAGGACAGGTGATGATCAAATGGATCAAAAGGAATGTGACATTTTGAAAATGACGGCTGCCCACTTTCAAAATGGACCGGATCAGAGTGGGCCAATGAAACCAGGCCAGAATCAAATGGGCCCAATGAGCGACCGCGGTCGTATAAAAACACGCGTTAACAGCTTTTTTTGATGAGAACAAATAAACAGACGGACGGCTCTGATCTAATACGGGATGAGATCATGATTAAATAACAAGGCAAATGGATACCTCGCTCTGGGCACACACACGCACACACACACACACACAACGAGATGAGAGTGTTATGTAAGGCTGTAAAGCAGCCCGAGCGCTTCACCAGTCCGTCGTTGTCGTCTTTCTGCAGAAATGTCGACTTTTCTATCAGATGGTCATAAAAAGTTGTTTATCTGGATGCCATCGAAGGGTTAAAGACAAGCGCGCACGCGGCGAAATGTGTTGCGGGGGCGGCGCGGGGATTATTTCGAGACGTAATGTTGGTTTGGAATTTTGCAAGGTGTTCATGATGGTGATTCATTGTCCCACTTTTTACCCTCCTGCTAAGACCATCCTCTTTGGTCAACTCGCTCGTGTTGACACAAGAGACGTGTTTTTTTTTCTCCAGACGTCCAAAGATGGATGAAGTCTGACGACAGATAAATTCACGGCGGAAGGCTGAAAAGAGCCAAGCGAAGAGTCGTCCCCGGCGCCAAAAGAGTGGAAATTGAACACCTTGGGGAAAGTGGCAGCCCCCCCCCAAAAGCTCTTTTATGTGCTCTTATGAATTTATGCCTTCATTAAAAGTGCAGCAGCGCAGACGCACTAAAGCAAATATCAAGCTCGCGAGCCCGTAAATCAACAGTGGATGGTAAAAAAAGAAGGAAGGAAGAAGAAGGAAGGAGAGCCATTAGAAGATCTCTTTGCCAAATGCAGAGCAAAGACTGAAAAATGACACACACACAAAAATGTGAATAACCGCAGCTGAACTCACTCACAAGGGTTATTTTTGCAGGAAAACTATTTTGCGCTCATTCTATTCATTCAATTGTAACACGATGAGGATGATGAGCTTGCATTATTACATAAAAGTTGTACTCAATTGTGTCGATAGGAAAAAAAACAATGAGCTCATTGGCCAGCATTTTAAGGGGTAAAAAAAAATCATTCTTGCATTCCTCTGCTTATTGTCTTATTAAGATTTCAGTAGCGAAATATCAGGACAAAATTCCAGTGGTATTTCCATTGCCACTTTAAAGTGAATTCTTTCGAACGCTTGCCCGCAGTGTCGCGGAAAAGAATGAAAGGCCAGACATTGCGGAAAGATGAGCTGTTGGGAAAATAAACTGGAAAAGATTTGATTAACGACACTAGTGTGAGTGCGTGTGAGTGTGTGTGAAAGTGTGCAATGGTGTCATTCTTGGAATACCTCCGTGCCGCAGTCTGGCTGAGAAAACGCCGCTGCCGATGCCCCTTTCTTCCCCATAATCCCCCTTTTATACCCCAACCTATCAGACCCCCCCCTGACTCCCTCCCTCCCGTCTGCGTACATTTGTGTGGATGCCAACAGTCTCGCTCTCACACCAAGGAAGGCCTTCTAAAACCAACTCTTTTGACTCCTCCCTCAAGAAAAAAAAATCTATAAAAATCAACATACAGACCACGTTGTCTAAAAAATAGCATCCGACTACAGCAGTTTTAGCAACAGACAGGGCAAAAATATCAATCTATTTTATACCCTAATCGCAGATTTAGAATTTGCCTAGACCAGTTTTTTATTTTTGGGTGGGCGGGATCCGTTTTTCACCCTTTCTGCAAGTATCAGATAATAAAAAAACATCTATTTTTGAAAGCCCATCATTTTTTACCCGATTTCGACTCGATCCACCTGTTACAACTCTGGTTATTTATGCCAATTTTTGAGTTTGATAAAATGTAATAAAGGGACAATAAAAAAAAAAGAACATATACTTGTAAATATGTAGCCAAAGGCTAGTTTCCATCTTTTAATGTTAAAAACGCAAGATAAAATTAATAAAACAATTGTAGGGAGAAAGAAAAACAATAGTAATAAATTTAAAAAATAAAAAAATTAAATAAAAACAGAACAGAAGACTAGAAATGCTGTAGGAAAATTTCTTCTATTTTCAAAATATGCCACTATACGTGCGAACCGGTCCTCGAGCGCAAGCTACCGAATTGAACCCGCGTTTCTTTTCCTGGCCGCAGGGGGCGACCAGAAAAAAAAAGCAACCAACCGATGGGCCAAAAATGACAAGTATCCTCCCGTCATATTCCGAGCATGGCGACGGGAATTTACATTGAGCGGCCATTTGGTGCGCTTGACTGAGCCTGTTGTCATGGATATGGCCGCGCTTTATTAACACGGCTACTCCAAAGGAGCTGCTGCCTGCGCAAATAATCTTTGACAAAAGGGTGAGGGGGGAGAGAGGGAGGGAGGGAGGAACGAGAGGAAGGGGGGTGAATGCGGCCACGGTTTTGGGCAAAGCAGGCCGCCAGGAATGTTTTCATTCGCTCGAGGAATGAGACAAAAAAGTGGGAGGAGTGGGCGGAAGTAGCGCGCCGTCCGGAGATTCCAGTGCCCCGACCCGAGCGCCGAGCGCCGAGCGCGTTTCTCTTGGCCTCCAACTCATGGACGGACATCGCCGTCCATTCCCCAGGCGCGTTATTTTACCCTTGGACCAGTTGAAAGCCAGCTTTCATTGACACCGTTTCTGGGAAGGCGATGGTGCCCTGCGATTGGCTAGCAACCCATTCGGGGTGTCCCCGCCTACCGCCCGTCGTTGGCCGGGATAGGCTCCGGCACCCTCGCTATTTTGGTAAGGATAAGCGGCTCAGACAATGAATGAGAGAGAGCATTTCCGGTCAAGACGATGTCATCGGCGCATGATGCACTCTTGGATGAGTCATATCATCCCATAAATGCTGTGACGCGAGCGCGCTAACACGTGAACGTCTTTTTGCCTTTTCACCGCTCAGTGCCCCAATTAAATGGGCCAAACATGGGACAAATACACGCTCGGCCCCGAGGTCGGAGGGAGGGCGGGCGGCTGAGACGCGTCTCATGGGCAAGAGAGGTGTGGCCTAAAGGAAGCAAGTGTGTCCAAAATCAAAGGAAGGACTTAGCAAGCAGCTGCCACGGCTCGTTCGTGTTTGCCACCAAATTGGGATCCCGACCACACTGGAAGATTGTTAAACGAGTCGGGCGATGCACGTTCCAAAAAAAAGTGGAACCTCACCAACTGGATCCAACCAATCAGGCAAGGGACCTGATGGGGCACCCTCGTTGTAGGTGTGCACCCACCGCTCAGCTGCACATTTTCTTTCGCAATCGGCAATGTGTCAGCCGGATGTGGCGAGAACCGCCAGAAAGGGTGGCGGCCGTGTAGGAGAAAAAAAACAAAAAAAACACATTTCCGTCGACCCGACATAACTACCCACAATGCATCGGTTCGCTCAAGTGGCAAGCACTTTTGTCTGGGGACAAGCAAGCAAGCCTCGGCTGACTCGGCCAACGTCCCCAAAAGATTCAAAAAAAGGGAGAAAAAAATCCTTTCATTCTTTTCCTTTTGGATGCCAGGCGCCCGTTTAAGGGACGCTGGTGGAAAATCTGCGTTTGCTGCAGGGAGAGCCGGATGTTTACAATCTTCTCATGGCAGTGGTCCCTGGAGCTCCCGTGAAAAAAAAGAGGAGCTATTTGTTTATCGTCGTCTAATCCCAAATTCTTTTTGATAATATTCAGAATGTCTTGTGGTAGCAAACGAGTGCATTCGTGACTCAAATTTAAATTAAAAAAAAAAACCACCAGCCCATCCTGTGTCATCTTTGCGCTCAATGAAGATCTCATATTTCATATTTGGGGGATTTCCACGGGGGTTTTTTTTGGCAGCGACTTTTCTCAATTTGACGCTTTCATTTTCAATTTGGTGCACCTGCCAATCGGATAACGGCCAAACGGATTCAAGCTGACAAATATTATTTTTAAATGAGGAAATCCAAATGGCAAATTAGAATGACATTTGATACTTTTTGATATTTGCTGAAAAATGATGATTCATAATATATTTATGTTTATTTGTTACTAGTGATTTTGAGTGAGGCTGAGATCAATAACAATAACCAAATATCAATACTATCTGAAAAGCCTCATAAATGTGAAAGGTTTTTTTTTTAAATAACTTCACATGGGTGAATGCAGAAAAAAAAAGCAAATGGTTTCTGGATGACAGGTCAAAACGGTTGTTTTTCTTTTTTTCCTCTCGCTGCAATCCAGCCCGAAGCGCAGGCAGACGTATTTTCCTCCTCCTCAATTTTTCTTTCCTCGCGACGGTGAGTGACATCACCGCTAAAAACTCTTGGAGTGGAAAGTTAAAAAAAAAAAAAAAACGGAAAGAGCTGCGGGTGCGCCTGGCTTTTGACAAAGCGCTCTTCACTTTCACTTTTTTTTTTTTCTCTCTCCCCGCGTTGACGCTCAAGTGGAACGCAAGCAATGTCAAGATTGAACAAGGCTCTGCGTAAAACGGATCTTTTGGATCATTCATCCCCGAAAGGCACTTTGCGAAATCACCCGAAAGCAGGGAATCCCGGCCGGGTTAGGAACCGCCCCCTCGTTCCCTCGTTCCCTTGCCCCCTCGCCCACTCGCCCTCTCGCCCCCCCCAATTTGTGCTCTCTTACTTGACGGCGGGCTGAGGGATGGCCTCCAGGTTGGCGGGCACCTGCACTCCTTTCTCCCACTCTTGGCGCCAAGGGTCGGACAGCACGTAAAAGTCATCGGCGCCCAACTGCGCCGAGTCGGGGAGCTTCATGGCCGTGATCAAATCCGTGCGAAACACCTGCAACAAAATCCAGAGAGAATCAGCTTTTCCAAGTGGATTTTCTAAGCCTAATAATAGCCACTCGCTTGCCTATCAAGAGTCCTTTCCATCATTTAGGAAGCGTGCACAATAATCATTCATTCCTTTTCTGAAGGGCTTATCCTCACAAGGGTCGTGGGGGGGTGCTGGAGCCTATCCCAACTAACCAGGCGGGGGAAACCCGGAATCGGTGGCTGGCCCATAGCGGGACGCAAGGAGACATCTAGGTTTTGCACTCATAGCGAGGAACATTTTTTTCCTACAATTAGCCTAGTTGGCATTTTTTAGGGTTGTGAGAGGAAACCAGAGTACCTGGAGAAAAACCACACCAACCCAGGGAGAACCTGCAAAGGACTGACCCGTGATCGAACCCCGGACTCCAGAACCGCGTGGTTGACGCTCTAACCAATCTCCACGTCTACAATACACACCATCTTATGATGTATTTCACTATTTTTCCATGACATTTGGCAGCGATGGCGGCTGCTGAGCTGCGCCTTTATTTTCGAGCGGCGCTCCAAGCATGCCTTCCTTCCAAATGAAAAAGCGCTGGTCACGGTCACGGTCACTGGGAAGCATCCGACCGCAACGCGTCGGTGTCGGTGCCGGAAGTACGCCATTAAGTCAGTAGTGCACGGCCACAAAACAAACGTGAACTTTCCGACATTGAAGAGGGTCGTGCACTCTCGGATTTATCCTCCTCGTGCGCAACACGTGACGGACGCGCCGGGTGACACGCCCACGCCGGCACGTGTTTCGGACAGCGAGCGAGCATGTGTGTGTGTATGTGTGTGTGCGTGCGTGTGTGTTTGGCCTAAGTGGCTACACGGTGCTGAGTCACTTTCCAGCGGAGCACGGTGACAAAGTGCTTTTAAAGGCCAGCTGACATCTCACACGCCCCGAAAGCACTTTCTAGCGCCGGAAAAACAACATCTTTGAAACACGCCACAATTGTCAGTCACTTGAATGCCCCTCTGCGATATTTAAACCTTTACAGAGTGACCATTTTAGGCCCCCAAAAAAGTCCTGTTGTCCACAAAAGTGGTCAGTTGATTGAAATGTAATAACACTTTTTCTCATCGTGATATATTTGCTCAACACGTTTCATGCTACTAAAATAAAAAGGGTCTGAAGGGACCAAATCTTGCCAAATAAAAAAAAGGAAAACACGGTCTAGCTGGGCTTTTTGCGACGAGACGAGACGAGACGAGGAGCCAACGCGAGTTTTCACCTGGCAAAATGCTCTTAGGAGGAAGGATGTGGACGCCCGATCGCCATGGCGACCTAACAGCACGTCAGAGCAGATGTCGCCACTCAGACGGAGGAAGCTAATTTTAGCACGAGGAGCTTGAAAGGGCCCACGAGAGAGAGGTGTGTGAAAGATGAAAAAGCTGATATTAATGGCCATGGCTCAAAAGCGCAGCGCAGCGGATGGCTTTCCTGCCAATCCCTCATCCAAAAGATTCCAAGCGCGGCTTAAAAGAGACATTTAAAACACTCCATCTTGTTTGAAAGCGTCGCTCAAATTTGGAAGCGCTCCTTTGAGTCCTTAATCCCTCCAAGCCTACAATAAGGGAATTAACTCCACCAAAAATGGGAACACAAAACAAGAGAGCAACTTTTCATTTAGTTTCAGCATTATTTTGACGATTTGAAATCATTCCTTTTGAATGGCGCCTGGATGAATGGGATTTCCTCCCCGGCCGGGACGGGACGGGAATGGAAACGTCGCTTCCTGCCACGGCGACGGCGTGCGCTTAATGGCGATGCTCCTTTTTGAAAGATGCAAAATGGAGAGGGAAAAACGGGGACATTTGCCAGCGCCTCAAAAGAAAATACGCTCACAAATGAACGCTGCACCTGGGATTCCGAACGTACGCGTTAGCTTGATGGCTAACCCAAGTTCAGGTGGGGCAAGCTAGCCCCAATAAAAATGGCAGTTACATTATCATCCTGACTTTATTTTTGCCAAAAGGTTCTTGATTTTTTGGACTGGGAAGTGTAGCTCCACTTTTGAAAGTCAAGAGCCACTGTTTTGAGAATGGAATACTCCACACCCTCATTATGAAAATGAAGGCGCTTAGAGGAAAGCGTGAGGCGGCCAACGTGCTCTGAAAACCTACAAAGAAAAAAGTGGGTCACCGAGAAAGAAGGAGACTTGAGCCAGCCCCACAAAGCAGCCCCTTCTTCTCCTTTCCCTTCTTGGGGGGCACGCTGTACATCCACCCAGGCGCTAGCTAACAAACCTTTGCTAGGAAGACGTGAGCCGCTGGTGGAAAGCCACCCATTCCCAAAAAATTGAAATAAAGCAATCAAAACCCCAGTCAACTCATAGCCGTCCGATCCATTTGGATTGGGCGCCGGGCATCTTCAATAAATTCTGCTCTAAAAACTCATTTGGAGCTCACCTTTGTTCCTAAAAACCTAGGTGAAAAAATTACCAATGTCGTTTCTGATGGAGATGATTTTTTTTCAACAATGTGTCTCATTGCTAAGCGTTTTTCAAGGACAAACAAGACAGGTCGCCAGTTGTTTTGTAGCCCATCGTAATGAGCTAGAACAGCTGCTAGCCAAACGCCTGCACGCACCTTAACTCAATACGGCCTTGCCAAATATGACAGATGTTTGGAATGAACAAATACAACAGTTATCGACAACAAGTTTCCACGAGCACTCGGTTTTTCATCTTTTGTTTTTAAGCCGAACCACTGAAAATGCCACATTGGCTCACCTCCGAATGCTTCTTGTGCGGATGGCGTATCCAGGTGATGCTGGTTCCCGCGTTCTTGGAAGACCTGGACCATGACGTCACCTGACCTGCGACCATCCCACCAAAGAAAAGAAAAAAATCAACACATGAATTCAAACAACGGACTCCCGTTCATAAAAGTGAGTTTCAAACGCGGCGGCTCTGCCGCTTTTCTGGGGGAATAAGCGTCATTTCCAGGAAATGACAAGGCAGAAGTCGCAACCTTCCAACATAAAACCCTTCCTGTGCAAAGAGATGCGGTTTGTGGGGAAAAAAAGCGACTCGGGAAGTCGCGCATGTGTCTTTTTAGAAGTAGAACGAGGGTGATGCAGCAGGGAAGGAAAATATGTTGAGTGGGAGGCAACACACACACACACACACACAGGTTGCTAATGATCACCTCCTCACACACACACACACACACACACATCCTCCATTAAAGTCACGCTCTCGTCTTTTCAGAGAAATGAATCTTCCACTTAAGGATGCCGTCAAAGTATAAAAATGTGCGTGCAAAAGAGACGCCGCGAACGTGTTAAGTGTAAAGAAAGGAGCGTCGAGGTTAGCTATCAAAAGGGGATACCTCAAAAAGGCTCCCTTGTTCACAGGACACTCGAAACATGGAGAGAGAAAAAAAATCTTGGCTCCAATGTACAATGGATCAAGTAGTGCTGCAGCTTCAAACTAGCCAGCGTAAAAAGAAGCAGCGGCGTAGCGTGAATATTTTTGCTTGGGTGTAAAGATCAACGTGTAGACGTGGGTACTCGGACACGGGGCAACCGTTTTCAACGCACTTCTGCTCCGGTGAGAAAAGAGACTTACTGTCGGTGGTGTCGGAGTCGTTGCTGCTGGTGGAGTATTTCCTCCTCTTGGTGTCGCTCTCCATCTAGCACGCAAACGCCCAGATGAGAAGATCCAAGGGAGAAAAAAGGGAGAGAAAAAAAACATAAGTGATCAAACTATTGGTGAGTGCTAAATCATTTTAAAGTACACGCCAATTTCTCCGAGTGAGTTGGAAAAAAAGTTGGCGCATCCTATTGTGTCCTGTGTGGAGTTGGCATCATGTTCTCCCTGGGCTTGCCTGCGTGGGTTTTCTGTGGGTACTCCAGTCCCCCCCCCCCCCCCCCTTATTCCAAAAACATACATGCTAAGCTAGCGGGTTGACCTCTATAAATTGCCTGACCCTAGCTATGATTGGTCATCCTTTGTTTCCTCGTGCCCTGCGTTGGACTGGCCACTGATTCAGGCTGTTTGAACTTAGCTGGGATAGGCTCCAGCACCCCCAACCTTTGTGAGGATGAATAAGGGGTTCAGAAAATGAATGATGTTCAACAAGTGCAGTCTTCTCCATCTTTAGAGCCAAATTCTATCACCTTGTGGGCTGTGACGGACAACCTAGAGTCAGTCAGCCATTGGCTGGCTCCTCCCACTTCCCACCGATTGGCGATCGGCTCATTTGGAGCGCGAAACGAGCCAACCGGTCGGAAGAACCGACAGCGATAGGTGTGCGTTCCAAACTGGGCACCCGGGAATCAAAATGAAGCGGCCATCAATGGTGGCTCATTGGCGGGTGACGGGATCAACTCCTCCCTCCTCCCTCCTCCCTCCCCAAAGCCAAAATGCGGCGTCCTGCCCAAAGGACAACATGGTTCAGGCCAAATGGCAATGGGAAGTGGAAATGAATGCTAAGTCAAACTTCAGCTACCAGATCGTCAAATATGTATCCTAGAGAGTCATCCGTCAAACCGGCGACACGCCCCCCCCCCCCCCCCATTCCCTCTTCACCCTCCTCTTCCTCAGCGCACCACGCGGTGGTCCTTACCCCCGTTTCGGCCCAATCCGCGCCCGCGACGTGAGGTTGTCACGCCCACTGCGTACACGTGAGTCGTATGTGATGGCGGGATGAAAAACACGAAGGCTTGTAAACAAAATTCCGCCACACAGGACCCCCGGCGAGGGGGAGGGGGGGGGTTCAAACACACACACACACAAACACACATCATGACTCATTTCCGGTTTTATATGCCGGGAGGGGCTTATGTCTATGTGTGTGTGTGATGATGGGAAATGGGGGGGTTCTCGCATCACGAATAGGAACATTTAGCAAGCACCTAGCCAAAGGTGTCAAACGTAAGACCAGCGGGCCAAAAGCGGCCCGCTAGAGGGACCCATCCGGCCCACCCGTAACTCCTTCACACTGTACAAACACAATCAAATGCCTCATTTGGGGGAAATGCGGGTGCCGTAGAACCACATTTTGTGAGTCGTGCAATCAAGTGGGTGGGTGCGCTCGGTCACATTGGTTCTAGCAACCCCTGCAGTCAAAACGGCGTCGTCCGTGAGTTAACGAGCTCCCTCAAAATGCTACAAAACAAACAGGGAGCAACCTGCCAATGCCCCCCCAAAATCTGGTCCACCTTTGCTCTAGCCATAATACATTCTTCCATTTCCTTCCAGGCCAAACGGATTGGACGTCTATCTATCCAACGAGTTCACCATGGAACCGGTGCGTTTTATGGAAATGGAAAAAGGTGCTGCAGTTATTTGCACGTCAGAAGTGGGGGTAAACGCCCCCCACCCGCACCCCACAACAACCCCCCTCCTCCTCTTCCTCATCCTCCAATGCCTGCTAGATCTGCACAGCACGAAGCAGCAGCAGGAGGAGAAGGCGGAGGTGTGGGTACTGGGCTTGCTCTAATTCCTAGATGTGTGTGTCTGTGTGTGTATGTGTGACGCCATGCTCTGCCTTCCTAAAAGCAGAACTGCACCCCCCACGCCCCCCGACTCCTCCCCCCTCTGTGTTAAGAAACCTGCAATTCCTCCGAGGACTGTGAAGGTGTACTCCCCACTGCGCATGCGTACCGCATCCGTGTCACTATGTGCCAAGTTTGTAGTTGCTGCGTATCGTGCACAGTTTGTTGCCATTTCACCCCGAAAAAAAACAAAAACACTTGGCGACCAGCGCATGCGTATTAACGACATGTGCTCGTCCTCTTTAAATGTGTTGCTTCCATCACGCACACACACACGCACGCACACACCTTGACTCACAGAAATGGCACCGGGATGCCATCAGAACCACCAAGTGGACCTCTACAGCTCACCACAGTGTCACAATATGTCCTTTAAAATGATTTCCGGTGTGATTTATGCGGAAAGGCTGCATGGGAATCACCAAAAACGCCTCATCACTGCATCCCATTTCAAATGATTCATTCGCTAAACATACTGTCATCAGATTCCGTAACATGTCACATACGAATGTACTCGTTCTGCTTTGGTTTGCGCTGCCCACGCGTGCACTTCCACTTTAAATGTGATATTTCCACGACTCAAAGTTGACGCGGACATTTCCCACTGCTGCATTCGAACGCGGACCTCATGACAGCCGGCCATCCAATGGACTTTCATGATATTTACAATACACTTTGGTCATAAACGGCGGCTTACCTCGTTGTTCTGGGGAGGGGGTCCCAGCGATCAGGAGAGCATCGACATGCAAGCACATGTAAATGTTGTTCCTCTGGGTTAACTTCCACGTTGGGTTGACAGGACCCAGCCCCCCTCCCACCCACCTTGACAGTTTAGATGAAGAAAAAAAATCGCTAAAGCCAAAAGCAGAGGCCACAAGGGTTCCAAATAAAATCCTGAAACGGGGCTGCGATGTATGTGAGTGAAGAGCGGTTCACGGAGCTGAAAGACCGGGGTGTCGCCTCCGCCTCCGCCGCCGGTCAGTGCGCACTGAGCGGCTTGCTGTGCACAACATGCCGATCACCGGGGGAAAAAAGCATGTCGCATTATTCTTTTTTCTTCTTCTTCTTCTTGGGCGAGCGTCAAAAACGGGTCGGTAAAACAGATGATTGGGTTCCAGTTAGTTTCGCAATCCTGCACCTCTCCTCCTCCTCCTCCTCCTTCTTCTTCTTCTTCCAAAATACACTCACTACCAGGCTACTACCACCACCTCCTCGTCCGTCTCTAGTCGGGCCGAACGGTGCTGGACGCCGCTGTGCACGAGACAAACGTTCCGTCCCTCCGTCCGGCAAAGCTTGCACGCTCCTCCTCTCTTCGCTTTTTTTGTTTTTATTTTTTTAAGAGAGAGGCAAAACAAACGGGGAAGAGGAATGGAGCAGTGGAGCCTAAGCTTGAAAACTCTTTTGGCGCCATATTTATGGCGTACTTTGAATTGAGGAGCACGGTTACTGCACTTCCTCGTCGCAGCCAATGCTGAGACGCCACCGCCCCCTGCAGGACGGTGACGATACTTCAGCAACCCTGCACGTCATTCTGTACAGGACGGTGGTACAAAATGTACCATCATTCTGACATATTTATATAATTAAATCTCAGGCTAGGATGGTCTTTGTAGCTATTTTAAATGATAAATAACACACATAAATACACCTGTATCCGTATTTTGCCTTAATATTTTGATTGGAAAAAAATGATACAATGTCAATATAGTATATTCGCTAATTAGACATTTATTATATTGTGAATATCTGCATCAAGATTACAAAACACTGAATATCCTTTGATTTGTTCAGGTCTTAAGCTAAATTAATATAAGAAGAAAAAAGCTCTGACACAATTATATTTGCCCTTTTCTTCTTACAAAAACAGTGTAGAGTTTGTATAATCATTGTATGCATTTCTCTCTCAATCCTCTGAGCTTTTACGTGTGACATAAAAAAAAAAAATACAGTCATATCTAATGTGTTGTTAAAGTGCGTATTTCACCTTGCCAAAGGACAAATCCGGACGGTAGAATTCAATGTACCTTCTGTGATTTTCATCGACATGCACTGCTAATTACAACGGGCGTATTTGGCATTCGGAGGACGTTTCTGGGTGAATTTAGACTCGACCGACACCTCAATGGTCGTGCGTAGTTCATCATCATTTCAGCGTTGCCGCGATGGAATTTTAGCAGCCTTGCAGTATTCCCTCCCACCGCTAAACGTCGCTGTGTCCCAATTTGCTTAGTTGCAAACAACATCCGGGTTATGTCTGCCTCTTTTCCGATCGGACAACGTGCAAGGGGGGGACCAAGATGTCGGCTGACGACGTGAATACATTTATTAAGAAAAACCGCCGCGCTGCCAAGCAGGTGGAAACATTCCGGGGGCACTCGGAAAGCGACAAACACTGGGCGGCCCGCAGGGAATTCCTGTTGCGAAATATGAGCGAATTTGAGGGCGAGGAACAGATGGATCAGTTGCTTTCGTTGTCGACCGTGTGGACGAACAATGTATTCCTCGGCTGCCGGTGAGTGCATTTAAGTGTACGTATGGAACCTTCAAACATTTAAGTGGCCAAAACACGACTTACCGTAGAACTAGAATCATTAAATCATGTTGAAAAGGAGACCGATTTCAAGTGGTGCCATTATTTGACGGAAGTTGACGTTAGGCACGCCACGCTCCAGCAGCACATACACGTAGAAAAGCTCGAAACGGCTAAAAAATGGTAGCTAAGGAAATAAGCACACATTGTTTACAGTATTTGTAACTGTTCCATTATTTTTTTAACCCCTGTGTTAGCCCGCTTCACTTCCTGGCTCCGGGAATTGTTTCTCCAATAAGCGCATAGGTAGGCGGGACAATACGATATACTCGCATTTAATTGGATAAAACGTCCGGCTTGTTGCTACATCCGGGAAATCTGGGCTCTTGCTTACGTTCAAACATTTTTTGTTGTTGTTATCATCATTGTCTTTGGAATATTTACCTAGATTATATACCGTGCACCAGAAAGGAAGTGGTGCTGCATGACTGGAGTGGCGAGAGAGAGAAAAAACTCATGTTCATGACTAAAAAGGTGTCTTTTTCATGTGCATTAAATGGCAGGTACAGCACGGAGCTCATGGAAAGAGTGAATGAAATGGCCGACAGCATCGAGGTGGAGGACGCACCAGTCTTTAAAACGAGAGATGAAATAATGAAGAAGCAGCAGGTACGCTCCAGGATGGCCTGTTAACCCTTTCAGTATCACCTGACGATGATAGACGTCGAAAACTGTTGCTCTTCTCATCAATGGGAATCCTCGTACGCGACCATTTCAAATTAATCGGACGTCTATCACCATCAATGGCATCCAACAGTGTATAATGAGATCTGTCTGTTTAACATTCTGACTCGAGCATTGTTCTTTTGTACTTTTAGGGCAGGTGATGGACTCCTCTTGCCACCTGGAATGTCAAGACTTGTGATGAGTTCATGTGCTTTCGTGTCCATTTTTACTAAAAAATGTGCACATGTAATGTAAGAGATGAACAGTGTGGATATTCCAGTGTGTACATGTTTAATAAATACTGATTCCTTAGCAGACTCAATGCCAATTCATGACACCAGACTACAAATTGACTCAAATGTGACACCAAAAAAGATATTTTTGCTCAGTTACATTTTTCTTGCATCCGCTTTCTATCAATTGTCCTCACGAGGTCTAAAAATGACTTGTCAACAAGGGAGCGCCAAGCAGATGCACGCACGGCCATCTGAAAAAAGATGTGTTTTATTGTTTAGGGTTTTTTTTTTTTTATACAGCACATTGTTATAAGTATCCACTTTGCTTTGACACACATAACCAGCCTTTTTCATTCGGATGGAGAGTTAGTTAAGTGACGGCCTTTCTTGCAAGTCCTTCCGTCCTTTTACGTCGGAGGGGGAGTGTAAAGTAAAACTTTGTCTGACCCTTTCCTTGGGGAAAAAACATCTTTAAAACAACATTGACTTTCAGAGATTCAAAATCAAAGACTATCCCGCCCGTCAAAAGGCGCAAAAAAACCATTTGGGGTGGGGTGAACAATTTTGGTCATGAAAACTGGCATTTTCAAACAAAGCACGCAGCAGCAGCAAACTGTTGAATTACAGGAGTGCCAAAATTAAAAAATAAACAAGAGGAAAAATGAATAAATATGTGAAAATAAATCTGTATTTTGTCATTGACTTTATTTTCGGAAATGACTTTTCCATCCAAGTTGGAAAAAGCCCTCCCAAAGGCAAAGACAATGAAAAGCTAAGTAGAAAAGGCAAAGAAAAAATGCCATCAAAACAAACAAAAAAATACATCAGTCAATGACAAAATCTACCTTTATACGTTTATTTTTTAATGATTTTTTTTTTAATTTTGGCAACCCTGTGATTCCATAACTCACAGCGTATCAAACTAAACAAAAACCCCACAAAGATATATTACAAGTTCTGTTAGCAATAACTTATTTCACAACATGCAGTTTAAAAAAAAGTCCAATTAAAAGGGGGTGAAAGAAACGATGATTCCACCTCGCTCCCTTAACATAATAATGTCCATTGTTTAGTTAGTTTGTTTTTTGTTTTTCCTCGTGGGGTGGCACTTGTTGAGTTCTCGTGATACGCACGTCTCCACGCGTAGACGCGCGGGTGAGCGGGAGGGAGGAAAGAAGGAAGTGGAAATTGGGCTTCAAGTCTCACACGTCCACCCAGCTTTGCTCCACGATGGCCGTCACTCGCTTCTCGTACTCGCGCTTGTTCTCCTGGTAGAGCTGCGCCGCCTGGCTGTTGGCCGGGCTGTTGGGGTTGGGCTCGTCCAGCAACGACTAAAAACCACAGACAAAAAAAATCTTTAGAATACAAAAAAACATGGCGTTTCGGCAAAATGGACCGGGAGTTGACCTGGATGGAGGTGAGGATGGACGAGACGTCGTAAGTGGGGCTCCAGCGGTTCTGGAGGATGTCTAAACATATGCTGCCATCGGCGTACACTGCGGGAGAACACACGACCATTAGTGGAATACCATGTCCTTTTAAATTGCTGCTACAAATGACATTTATTGGCTATTCCGTAAAAAAGTCTCATTGGCGCTCTGCCGTGTGGAACCAAAGTCACATCGATATACCATATTGGCCTGAATATAAGATTCGAATAAGACTTAAAAAGTGGGTCGTCTTACATTCACGCTCTAGTAAAAATTCTTATGTGTTGAGTGAGGGTGAATATTACCATTAGGGTGAAACATTCGGGAGACAAAGCGAACCGTGGGAGGCTTGTTGGGGTACTCCTCGGAAAACTCGATCAGAAGCTTAAATGTCCCTGCACAGATAAGGACATGCACGCTTGGTACCATTTCAACTCATTTTCTGCCATTGACGGTGACAGACGTCCAATCCATTCTGACTGGGAGTCTTGACGCCGCTCGTTTTTTCAAACTCTAAAGAACATTGTGATATTTTAAGAGACCAGAGGCAGCCCCCCACAAAAAAAACGGAGGCCCTCACCATCTTCAAACGGCGTGCCGACAGGACTGTAACGACAAAAGAAAATCCGTTGTAACTATTTATTATGACTGCGATGGGAAGCAAAAACAAGTGGGAAGAACGTAGCGCCGTGCGGAACAAAAGGCCAACTCACCCAAAAATAACAGCGTTCCAGAGCATGATATTGTTCTCCGAAGGTGCTCCGCTCACGCCCGTGGGGGGGTCCTCTTGAAGTCTGTGCGAGACAGGCAAAAAGACGGGAAACTTTAGACGAGCATCCGCCATCGTAAATCACAATCTTCCAAGACACGTGTATTGTTATTGACGTGGAACGGATTGATGAGCTTCTACTAGGCCGTCATTGGAAATAAAGGTACTACTATGTAAACTACAATAAATATATATATATATATATATTTTTCATTTTATAACTTTGTCCTTAAAGTTTTTCTAATCTGTTGACTACAGTAGTTTTTTTAATTAATGATAATTGTTTTTTGGGTGGTGAGAAATTCTAATCCGGTACACCTGCAACACTACGGATTGGTTCGGGTGCGGGATTAATAAAAGATCCGAGGCTGCCTTGTTGACGCACTGCAATTAACCTCATTAACTGGAAAATCCCTGGGGATCTTCTCCGGCAAAAAGACGCTCTCCTCCATACTTGGAGATGTTCTCAATGTGGTGTACTGGTGGTGGCTGGAAATGGGATTTTTCCACCAAATGGCCCAGCCCGACTTTATCTAAAAAGTTACATTTCTATGATGTAACTGCATATGGAACCATCAACTAAACACCGGTGTGTGTGTGTTTTTACACACACTGGCTCAGATGGTTGCCATTTAGCACCTGGGGACAAGCGAGCGTAAGGTTACGTGACATCTAATCTGGCATCCTTCTGCTTCGGAGGCACAATAATATCACGTTTCAGAGCCATTGACGGCTGTGGACGTCCAATCCAACTGGGCCGGGAGAACGAGCAGCCATCCCAAAACAAGCGGATTGAAGAAAAAAAAACTATCGACATCAGTGTTAGGGTTAACCGACAGACCATGTGTTTTGTTCGAATTTGAAGGCATTGTGGTGAGATTTGCCGCAACATTTCCACAAAAAAAGGCAGCCCTCAATAGTCCCGTCTTTCAAAATATACTTGGATGTTGAGCGTAGGTTCAAATAATGATTCGGGCAACGTCAGCGTGTCCATTTTAAGACTGCCAGCTGCGGGAAATGCAACTTTTGAGCCATATTCCTAGCAAATTTGGCGTTAAAACCATCTTGCTAGCACTCACGTAACAGCCATTTTAAAAAGGCACAAAAAGAGACGAACAGTGCTGCTAAAAACACTCCAATTTCACCATAGGTCGCTACGTGCAGATTCTGAACCAACATAATCTCATTTTGTTGGTTTCGCCAGCAATTAAACGGGTTTCGTTTCGTCCCTGCAATGTTAATCTCCTCACCCAAAAACAACAGCTTGCCAAACCAAACCGAAGCTAGCCAGCGTCGTCTGCAAAAAAACCTCCTCACGCTAATTTCAAGTGTCACTGCGAATACGACCCAAAAGATAAAAATAAAAAGACCAACAAACCAAAACTGTCATGAATCACGGAAAGAGACAACTCGCATATTAAAAAGGCAGCCTGCGTTCGCTCCGTTCACCGGTGGCTCGAGCTAAGCTAAGATAGGTTAGCTGACATTAGCTTCGTCGGCTAGCCCACGTATAAACGCATGGAATAAAAAGGGGAGACGCTGCGGTACCTTTTAAAATCCCTCATAAGACGCCTCCTCGCCGGGGTGGACATGTTTGAAAAGGTAAAAAATAAAAAGGTTGACAGGGGAAAAGCAGGAGCATCAATCGATGGAGGAGCGAGCGTATTTCTTCCGCTTAGAGCCCCCCTTCTCCCTTTTTTCTTTCTCTCTCTCTCTCTCCCCCTCTCTCGCTCTGTCTCTCTCTCTTTTTCTCTCTCTCGCTCTCTCCCAAAACAAGCGACTGACTGGCTCGCTCCATGTGATGACGTCACCGTCTGACGGGCCTCACCGGCAGCTTTAATGACGCAACACGTGCCATGAGCACGCTTAAAGAACACAACAACACACTTAAGGGTGCTTCATGGCAGCATTCATGGAAGCTTTGCATGCGTTTGAGGGCCTTCAAAGAGCATTCCAGGTCATGCCTGTGGAAAATACACAATTGCTGTGGATCAGTCAGTCAGCCATTTAAACCCTAATCATTATTATTATTATCATCCAACTGAAATCCTTATTTGTGCAGTGAGATTCGTCGCTGCTAGCCAAAATGGAATTAAATGATTAAAAAAAGCCCCCCCAGGCGAGAAGTTGTGTATTTAATGAATCTTTACTTTACTCCTGAAAAGGGTTAACAATTCCCAATTATTATCATGTCATCTTGCAAGTATCAAGTCAAAAGTCTTCCAAAAAAAATCACTGTGATTAGTTTCAAATGACCAAATCCCACCTTCCATTGCCCCCCTCCCTTCGATGTGACCTACATTCTTGCCGTGCTAAACTTTCTATTGATAGCCTGAAACTCCATCGAGGGAACTATTAAAACAGATTTAATGGACAGATCGTTGACTGGGATTTCACAAGCCCCCCCCCCCCCCCTAAATATCAGCACTACTAACTAGTTTTTATGTATGTTTACCTCCATCTGCTGGATTTGCTGGGCTTGCTCCGATTCAAATTTTGAATCAAGAGGATTGTTTTTTCTCCATCCAGTTTATAAAAAAAAACAATATATAAATATACAATATAGACGTTAAATTATCCCTCTGTGAATTCAATAACAAGAGGTTTTAAAAAAAGTGTTCTTCCTCAGGCCCACCATTTATGTACTACTTTATCACTACATGTCCATTCCATGAGACGACGTCACAAGCTGGGCGCGACCTGTTTTAGACAGTAGAGGGCGCTCGAGTGTTGAGATGGGGGGGGGGGGGGGCAAAAGCTGCTGTTGTCATGGTTTCAGATTTCCACGAGACGCACGCAGCGTTGCCTCCTAATTGGCGGAAAATGAGGAGAGAAGGCGATAGACGTCACTTCTCCCTCCCTTTCTTTTGGTTTTAAGACTCTTACGCTATATTTAGAATGAAGTCTCTCACGAGGAACACCGATGAGCTCAGTGATGACAAACAAGCGACGAAAAATCAATTCATATTCTATCATGTTTGTGCTCGCCCAATTCATGTTGACGCCTCCAGTTGAACAGGCTATAAAGCATTGGCTGACAAGCTAGGATTAGGATAAACACTGCCAAATGCCTGCTGAGTGGCGCCACAGGCCAGACTCAACAAAATGTAAACAATCCCTGGCGCTACCGCTACATTTAAACTAGGTGACATCATCGGCCAAAATCCCAACGATGATGTGCCACCCCGGTGTTTGCTGACGTCTCATTTCAGGAGAAAAGGCGAGAAAGTATCAGAGCGAGCACAATAACAACAAACCGTTACCGGATGTAACACGATTTAGTCCAATTTTCGCCCCTAATGTTGATTTTTATATGTTCATACATCACCCGTAAAGTAACTTTGGGTCATTTAGACGAAGTGTAAACTTCATCAGAACAAAGGTTTACATTTTCCCAACATTTTATTACTTTTATTTTGATGAGCAAAGCCGGATGTGTGAGGTGACGTCGGCTCATCCTCCTAAGCAGCGCTTTTAATTGAACCAAATCATCGAGCGTCCCCTCTTGACAGCCGGGGGAGAGCGAAAGAGGGAGATAAATAGATAGATAGATAGATAGATAGATAGATAGAGGGAGGGGAGAGGTTGAAAAAACAAAACAACAACAAAAACAAGACGCCGAGACTGTGTTGACAAACGAAGAACGGTGTCCTTTCCTCCGGCAGAAAGGAAGGGAGATTCCAAGCAGAACGGCGGACACTCCCCCCTCCACAGCCGCATTGAACATAAACAGGGGGGGAAATGGAGGAAAAAGCATTTTCCAAGGAGCTGGATCAGTGGATAGAGCAGCTCAACGATTGCAAACAGCTGACGGAGGGACAAGTGAAGAATTTGTGCGAAAAGGTCAGTGATGTTCGGTGGCATCAAATTCTCGCACTCGCTCGGTTTACGTTCTCCAACGTCGCTTACTTCCAATGCGCACTTTCTTAAAATGGCGTCTACGGTGAACATTTCGCAAATGTCAAAAGTATCGCTATGGAACGGGATATCAGATTGCAAAAGAATTGATTCAGAGGGTTCAATCGACAAGTCACCTTAAAGTTGTGTCTGGAAAACCTCTTTTTGACCAGGCCAAGGAGATCCTGACCAAGGAGTCCAACGTGCAGGAGGTGCGATGCCCCGTGACGGTGTGCGGCGACGTGCACGGCCAGTTCCATGACCTCATGGAGCTCTTCAAGATCGGCGGCAAGTCTCCCGACACAAACTACCTGTTCATGGGGGACTACGTGGACCGAGGCTACTACTCTGTGGAGACGGTGTCTTTGCTCGTCGCTCTCAAGGTGGGCGCCACGAACGCGGGCGCGACGCGGGGCCGACGCGGGCGCTCCCCCCATCCGGGCCGCCCCTCTAACGGCGCCGGTGCGGCAGGTTCGCTTCCGGGAACGCATCACCATCCTGCGGGGTAACCACGAGAGCAGACAGATCACGCAAGTCTACGGCTTCTACGACGAGTGCCTGCGCAAGTACGCCAACGCCAACGTGTGGAAGTACTTCACCGACCTGTTTGATTACCTTCCGCTCACTGCCTTGGTGGACTCTCAGGTAAACTGATGGGAGAGAGAGAGAGAGAGAGGAAATGAAACAAATGTCAGCCATTGGCCAACCAAATTAAAAACGGTACAATCAAGTGCAGCTTTTTGTCGACAGATTTTCTGTCTGCATGGTGGCCTGTCGCCGTCCATCGACACCTTGGACCACATCAGGGCGCTGGATCGCTTACAGGAAGTGCCTCATGAGGTAAAAATAAAGAGAAGGAGTCGTTTGTCAAGTGTTCCTGAGACCTCCTCCCTCCCATTCAGGGCCCCATGTGCGACCTGCTTTGGTCGGACCCAGACGACCGCGGCGGCTGGGGCATTTCGCCGCGGGGGGCCGGCTACACCTTCGGTCAAGACATCTCCGAGACGTTCAACCACGCCAACCGCCTCACGCTGGTTTCCCGCGCCCACCAGCTGGTCATGGAGGTGAGAAGCCGGGCCAGGCTAAAAAAATGATCTGGTTAGTCCGAATGCTGAGCGGAAGCGCGCTCCCGCTTTCAGGGCTACAACTGGTGCCACGAGAGAAACGTGGTGACGATATTCAGCGCTCCAAACTATTGCTATCGCTGTGGCAACCAGGCGGCTATCATGGAGCTGGACGACACCCTCAAATACTCCTTGTAAGTGCTCCAACTTCTTCCAACGTGTCCCTGGGGAGAGCAAAACAAGTCTAAGTACGAGCATGTTCTCTCTCCGACAGCTTGCAGTTTGACCCGGCGCCTCGCAGGGGGGAGCCCCACGTCACCCGCCGCACCCCCGACTACTTCCTGTAACCCACTTTCAAGCCTCGCCCTTCTTGTACAGTCGAGCCCAGCGTTGCCGTGTGACGGAGGAGGCGCCAGCACGCTTTGCACAGTCGTACAAAGTTCCATTTAAGCATTTAACCCGGAATAACAATAACGCAGGTCTGCGGACGGAACAAACGGCACGCGCCGCGTATCGTCACGCTAGAAATTGCCGAAGTATCTCCTGCAAGATCAAGTTAACTGGGTCTGACAAAGAAAAAAGAATCAATATATATATGTCTTAGAATATATATGGAAGATGAAGGATGATCTGTTTGCACTTTTGTAAATCCTGAGAAATGTAACATAAAATGAAGATGGAGAGAATATATTTACATTTTTTTTAAATCACCAAAAATGTGTCCCCGTGAACGAGAGTAAGCCTTTAACGTGAGGTCTGTTGTCGATTTTGTTTCTGTGTGTGTGTGTGTGTGTGTGTGTGTGTGTGTGTGTGTGTGTGTGTGTAGGGGTGATGGGTTTGTGTTTGTGAAGCTCACCAACACACCGAACATCCTTGTTTAACCAAGATGTCAAAAATAAAGATGGCTCCAACATGTCATGACTGTACACTCTGATGTTTCCTGGACATTTATCGAATACAGTAATAGTGTTTAATCATTTCCACAGAAAATGCCCTAGCCATAATAGGGCACAAACAAAAATCATGACTTCAATCAAAAAAGTGTCTTCAAACAAAAATAAATATCTCTTCTATCCAAGAAAACATTTACAATTAAACAAAGGTTGTTTTTTATATCATTGACATGTTTGTTTTAGATTGAAGTCACAAATGGCTATACGTACTAGTCATGTTTTGTTTATCGAATGACGCTAACACAAAAAGGCTGAAGTGATGATGGCCGTGGCAATTACACTAGCTCATATCGCGCATTACTCATCTAGCTTTCGATATACACTGTCTAGGGTTGAAATGATTCCGGAACTAAAGTTAGCAGTCAGCTTTGTTGCTAGCCGGAGGTTGTTAACAATTCCCATTTCGTTTTCCTTAAAAAAATTAAATAGTTTTTTTTATTCGCGTCTGTGACATATTAAAAATACATCTGTTAAAAAGGTGATAAAAGTAATGATATCTTACCGACGTGGAAAGGTTATTTTGATTTGTGAAAATGTAAACAGCTGCGACGTGCACCCTCCTCCTCCGTCCTCCTCCGTCCTCGTTCCCTCCCCTCGCTCAGTGTAACTGACAAAGCGAGCGCCATAGCTGCACATTTCCACAAGGCTCAGCCAATCCACCATTTCCTGCAAAAAAACTGACAACACAGGACACGATTCCAACTCAGGGGTTGGAGTAAACACATTCGGGGTAGGTTTGAAGTCTTCTCTCATAAAGCGGACAGCAAATCGGCTCAACATCTGTCCTCTTTGAGACCATCTTCTCGTGGATTTGACGGTAGCGAAAAGGGGCCTTTGTAATTTAGCTCGGCGATGCTAACTTGTTGTCAGGCTACTCTATGTTTTAACATTTCTCGTCACATTCCCGACGATAACAGCGTCCCTGAGACAAAGTCGATATTTTATTGCTCCCGTTTAACAATAGTTGAATGTGTTCTTGGGACTCCAAGAACTGGTAGCATCACCGACGCAGGAATGCTAAACTCTCGTCGTTCTGATTTTCCAAATAACCATTAAATGGATATCGATTTACAATTTGAATTCTCGTTTTACTCGCTAGCGCCCGTGACATACTAAATTGTTTTCTGAGCAATGTTGCCAACTGAAAATGAGCCATATTGGGTGTTTTCGCACTATAAAAACATGGCAGGTAAAGAGTGTAGCCCTCACTTTTGTACTTTTTTTGTTAAATAAAAATGACGTTAAAAAAAACTCAATCTTCTGTCATTTTTTGCAGAAAATGCCTACAATTAAGTTGCAGAGTTCTGATGGGGAAATCTTCGAGGTGGACGTCGAAATCGCCAAACAATCTGTCACCATCAAAACCATGCTGGAAGGTAATATTGAACCCCCCCCAATATTTCTTATAATTTAATTCGAATTCATTTTAACGATGGACCTTCACTGGCTCACAGATTTGGGGATGGACGACGAAGGCGACGACGACCCCGTGCCACTTCCCAACGTCAACGCGGCTATTCTCAAGAAGGTGACTGTCCTTGAAAAAGGCAAAAACGTCAGCGTGACCTGACCTGACCCGACCCGGGGCCGACGGTCGTTTGTTTCAGGTGATCCAGTGGTGCACCCACCACAAGGACGACCCCCCACCTCCCGAGGACGACGAGAACAAGGAAAAGAGGACGGACGACATCCCCGTGTGGGACCAGGAGTTCCTCAAAGTGGACCAAGGCACACTTTTCGAACTCATCCTGGTAAGTGTGCCGGCAAAGTAACGCGAGCCGGCTAATGCTAAGAATAGAAAGGTCACAGTAGTCAAGCAACGGGATACGTTGGACAACAAAATTGACTTCCAAAACAAAACAAGTAGCAATATTCTACTAGATTCCATTTTACAGACAATGATTTCTTTTTTTTTTTCCTACCTGATCAGGCGGCCAACTACTTGGACATCAAGGGTCTGCTGGACGTGACGTGCAAGACGGTTGCCAACATGATCAAGGGCAAAACCCCCGAGGAGATCCGTAAGACCTTCAACATCAAGAACGACTTCACGGAGGAAGAGGAGGCCCAGGTGAGCTTTTGTCTGCCACCCACCTGTCTGGAAATGGAGGCACGTGATATGACTTTCTTTTCTCCACAGGTGCGCAAGGAGAATCAGTGGTGCGAAGAAAAGTAGTTGACACACCACTCACACACTCAAACAAACAGGATAGAAATGCGTCTGCTTTACTGCTTGCACTGTTGTTCATACTTTGTTAATATTTTGACGAGACAAGCTTACTTGCATCCAAGCCACCGGTAGATGGATCGCGCACCCTTCTTTGGTTCCTTCTCCAGCGCGAGTACGAAACTAGCATGACATCTTTAACACGTGTCATTATTTAATAAGTTCCCAATTGAGTTGTTGAAATCTCCAGTTATTTTTTTTTTGATGACTTGTTCCTGTCCTGTGTTGGATCCATGTCTAGCTTCATTCTCTCTTTTTCTCTTTTTTTAAATACTAGACATGTTTGTAGTCTGTTAGATTATAAAAAAGTGGATTTGTAAGGGGGGAGGGATTTATTGAGGTTTTTAAGGTGGGTTTCAAAGTGTGTACCAATTATGGAAGGACCAGGAAATAAAAATGCTTCCAAAAAAGCTCGTTGTTGTTTTTAAACGAATTATGAAAACTATTATACATTGAAAAAAATGACAGGAACAAATGAATCACCTGAAAATATTGCTTTCCGGTTCACACAAACACAACAAAATGTTTTGGATCCATTTCATTTTTTAAAACAAATTTATCAAAAGATATGCATAACTACAGAAACTTTCCAACATTTATATAAAAAACTTTACAACATGTCATAAAATCGTACCCATTTGGTCACCTTAGAGATAGTTAACAAAGCAAAATGAAGATAAAAGATAAAATAGCCTCCGGTTCGGCCGCCGGCATTTCAGAACTTGGAAATAAGACAATAAAATAAAAAGGAAAAAAATGAGTGAAAGTGCCTAAAATATTTGTAAGATCTGAACAAATGCTAAGAGATGGAAAGAATCCATAAGTCCACACAAACACCAAATTGATTAGAAATGATCCACTGAGGCTGTCATGTGCCCTCCGTACCACCATAAGGCGCTATATACTATCAAATTTCTTGTATATAAAGCTCATCAAATATGCAGTAACTATTGGTGAAAGTTGTTTTGCAGTAAAAAAAAAAGCTTATAATTTAAATTCCATTTTAATGCAACACATGGCCAGTTGATTGCCTATTTAACTCATTTTAAAATTGAAAGCTGACATTTTTTACAGCTCACAAAAATATAGTTATAAATTTGGCCTACCAAAAAGGCTAACCTTGTGTTTGTGCAGACTTTTTTTAATAGATATATATTTGTGTGTATATATACATACATATATATATATATATATATATATATATATATATATATATATATATATATATATATATATATATATATATATATATATATATATATATATATATATATATATATATATATATATATATATATATATATATGTATATATATGTATATATATGTATATATATGACATCTGCCTACTGCACACATTTGGGAATGATTTTTTTCCCTCCCGTACGACGAGGAAAGCGAGCGACGCCCGAGTCGCGCGGGCGGCAGCCGGCGTGGTCGGCCCAGGGCCGCGATCGGAGGGGGGCGAGGGGGGCACCGGTGCTGCGAGCGCAAGGGGGCGCCGTCGACTGGACGGCGCTTAAATGTGAACAAGTTGGGCTCGCGCGGCCGCCGCCTCCTCCTTGAAGGTAGCGAACGCACTTCTTCTTCCTCCTAAGGACAGTCACACACAGTTATCTGGGAATAAACCCGGATGGCACAACGTCAATACCCAAACAAAGACATGGTTCGCAAAACACAATCACATGACAGCAACTTGACTTTAAAAAAAAAAAATTACCCCCTACCAAAGCCCATTTTCTATCACATACTGTGCACTACGCTCATATTTCCCCAGCGTATTAACGACCACCCTTGCGATGATAAGGGGTTCAGAAAATGAATATTAATAAGCAAATGCTAGAAGGCGAACGTGACTAACTCAGAGGATGTGAGATCGGCGGGCAAGCAATTCATCAAATGGGTGCGCCTTTAATAGAACTATATTTTGCTATTTAAAAGAAAATGAAGATAAAAGTTACTTCATAAAATCTATCTTTAATCACATCCTCTTGATAATTCAAAAGGTCATAATACGAGAATATACGGCTTGTTAGTCGAAGTGTTTCAGCGAGCGGAATTAGCATTGTTAGCTTAGCATGGAGGTTAAAAGGGTTGAAAGTGGATTCAAAGTTGGGGGGGAGGTGCATGATTGGGGGCGGAGATACACACCTGCATGGACCGCACCAATCTGTCTGCTGCTTGAGGCCAAAGCGAGCTCGACATTTCTTGGGGGAGCCCGGCTCTGAACCGTGCGTGACAAGACATGCAGAGAAGGAGGAAGAGGAGGAGAAGGAGGAGAAGAAGAAGAAGAATGGTGACCACACCAGCAAAGAAGATGCATCAAAATGGCTGCCATGCGAGGGAAATGTTAGGAACAAATGCATGGTGTTATTCCACGTTAGGGTTAAAGGATTTCCATCTTTTTTTGAAATAGATGCTCAATGTTAAGGGACAGTGGAAAAATTTGGGAGTAAAATGATGTTGGGAAAACACCGTTTAAATCACGGGCCGACGTTGACGGCGAAAGACATCCAATCCATTTTGACCACGCGAGTCGGATGTCTATCGCCGTCAACGGTGGCGAGCGAGTCAAGGTGTGGAGTAGTGCGGCGTACCTGCGTTGGAGTCCTGCTGCTTCTCCCTTTTCCTCCTTTTCTTCTTTCCCTGCGTGAGGGAAAACATGAGTTGACCTGGAATCATTTCATCCAGGCCGCAAAAAATAATATCACTTTTTTTCCAGTTAAAATACAAGTGTAATATGTTTGTGCAAGTTGAACAAACAAACAAAAATACATTCAATTTGAATCATAGGGATCACTCTCCATCACGACGAAAGAAAATATTTGATGAGGAGTCATTGTCAATCTAGCTTTGATACGGAGAACCCTTGTTTAGAAAAAGCGCAATTTCTTTGTCGCCGCCCAGGAAACATGCGGCGGGCGGGCGCGCGACCCTTCTTGCTGTTCCCCACAATCCGTTGCATGCACGCTGGCCTATTGAGCGGCCCCCGCCCCCGAGACGATTCCCTACCCCATCAGCTTTATTCTTTTGGCCCGCCGCCTCCTGCAACAGGTCAACGGCAGCTTAGCTTAGCCGGGCTGCGCTGCTGCGACAAAGACGACGGCGGTGGCGGCGCTCTTACGTACGTAGTTGTCGCGCGCCGACCAGGTGGGGTAGAGCTGCATGTGCAGTTGTCTCTCCTTGCGCGCCAGCTCGTAGTATTTGGCCTGCTCCTCGCGGGTCAGCGCGTGCCACTGCAAAGACAGAAGTGCTACGTGACTAGAGGTGGCGTTGCAAAGTCAACACTTGCTTCCATTTTTCCTTTCCTCCCTCCCTCCCTCCCTCGTCTTTCTTTCCACCGGCCGGCTTTACCCTGCGTCCGAGTATCTGGTTGATGGCGGCGCTCTCCTTGAGCGTGCACTCGGCGATGACTTTGGCCCGCATCTCCTTCATGTAGAGCATGAAAGCGTTGAGCGGCTTCTTGATGACGGGCTTTTTGGGCTCCTTCTCACGCTTGGCCTCCAAGTGCGGTTTCCTAAAGGAGCACCATCGGGCTTGTTTATTCCTTTTTTTTTTTAGCTCGCCATCCCACCGACCTGGCCGTTTCGGCGGCACACTTACACGTACAGGCCCCTGTCGTAATGCTCGTGCTCCTGTTTGCCCGAAGGGGGCACTATGGCGGGGTGCGGGATGCCCGTGGGGTGCATGCCGGAGGGGCCCAGAACCAGAGAATGAGAGAACCTGTCCACACATCAAAAAATAAAACATTAAAAAAAACACACACATTCGATTTACAATGCTAACAAGCGACGATATGCTAAACAACAACAACAAATCTTTTTCTATCCACCATTGATGCCAACCGATGTCAAACTCACCTTTGGTCATAAAACCAAGACTACATATTGTACAGATTTTTCTCCTGTTATTTCTTATATGTCTGCAAATAGGTAAATGAATGACTTTCATTTCTGGTCACTTGAGAGAAAACCATGGATGTGCAAAAGAAAACCACCGCTAGTGGGCGTGCAAGATAGAGAAAAGTTATGCTTCTCATACGGAAACAAGAAAACAACATAAATGCGGCACAAAACACATTCCATTTTTTTCTCCATTTCATTTCATATCGTATCGCGTGTCGCTGCATCAAAAGCTCGGTGATTGGATTAGAGCAAATATTCCCCCAATGAAATTTAGCTAATTCTGGACCGTCTGGACTCGTGCACTTTTTTTTTGTCTTCAAGTCATTTGATTTTGTTCTCGGAGAACGTCGTCCCAAAGGGATCAGATCATCCGTCAAACGGGGGAATACGCGAGATTCCCGAAAAACGACGGCGGAACAAAACAAAACAACACGTTTGACATTTCCACCCGTTTGTCTTTCGGCGAAAAAACATCACCCGAGGCAGCGGAAGGAGCAGATTAGGCGGATTAAAGCCCATCGCTCCTCGGAGAAGACTTCTCGTCCGACACAGATAAAACCCTCGCCGACGGGCCCGAGAAAGACGGCGAATCCGCCTGACATTTGACGTAATCCCGATCTTTGTTTGTTTTCGAGAGCCAGGCCATTGGATTTATTCAAAAGAGTTCATTCAAAAATAATTATAAGCATTTTTTCCAACGGAAAATGCCGTGGAGTATTTTCTTAGAGGACCAACATCCATTTGAAAGTTTTAGTACGGCGGCGCTTATTGTCTGAGGGTATTTGTCGTGTTTTGTACAGGTTTTGGTGGTTGGGTGGATTTCCTGTCCACGTGATTGTTCGAGTTTCACCAAGTGTGTCTTTTTCGGCTCTCCTCGACAAGCAACTCCCATCTGTGTATCGAAACCTCGTATTTTCTATCGTTCACGTCCCTCGTCTTCGTTAAATGCGTTTTCGCTGTTCATTTTTCCCACTTTAAAGCTTCCAAGTTGTTTTTTTGGTTCCCGTTTTTTTCATGGGGGGAGTGTGTTGCATGCATGACACTCACCAGCCCATAGAGGGCGCGATCTGTCCCACGCCGCCCGCGGGAAGAGGGTAGTATCCCGAGAGGTCCTGGGATTGATGCCTGTGGACGCCTGCGGGCAAACACAAGTACACGCATGCCGTTATGACCTGTCCACACGCACTTGTCCCCTTTAAGCACGTGATTACGCCGCCCTGGAAAAAGAGTCCATTTGCGCCGTTAGCGCTATTAGCAGTGTGGGAACCTGCAATTAAGGAGGGGGCGCTTTGTCATTTGCTTACGGGGGCTCCAAAATGCAAGGCCGGCGACCGGACGCCATGTTTGATGGGGCGGGAGCCAAAAGGAGGCAAAAACGGCCGACTAGATTCGGGCGGGCTTTTAAAGTCACAGTCCTAAAGAGCTCTCACTTTAAAGTCAGAATTTGGAATTGAATTGAATGCCTTTGTTGTCATTATACAAGTATGAAAAGATTTACCATAAAGTGCACACATAAATAAGTAGTCCTAAAAAGATTTGTACTCAATAAAAATGATGTGAGGTAAAAAAAAAAAGTGACTAGCATGGTTAGCAGCATGTGAGGTAGCCATGGAGTTTTCATGAAAAGTATCAAAGTGCAAGATAATTTTCACTTTGTGTTAAATTGTCACGTTAGGAGTTGTTTCAACATGTTCAATCTAAACAGAATGCATTCGCCGGTGCTTTAAATTTGGATGCTTAGGCAGGGCTTATTGGACTTGCATCTACATAAAAGGCTACTTTAAAGTAGCCAAATAAATATCCACTTAGCCTTAACCTTATTATTTGTTTTATTGCTTTGCATTGGACATAGCACTTAAGTGTGGTAGAACAACAAGGACCATGACTTCACTGATGATGTAACAGCGAGATTGTATATGAATGATGCGCAGGCTGAGGTCATCGTTTGCGCGTTGACTGACGACAATCCTGAGAATAAACGCGGCGTCAAAAAGACAACAACAAAAAAAACACTTTGTATGTTGCGAGATAGGTCAGACGTGGCGTCGCATCCAGGTGTTCGTGCCGCGTGCGTGCGTGCGTGGCTCTTTGTTGGGTTTGTGCACGCAAGGTGTCTCAGTCTGTCATTAAGACTTGAGTCACATTCTGGAAGTTTTTTTTTTTTTTTTAGTAAAAGTTGATTTGAATGGGGAAGAAAAGGGGGACTTCCAGACACCCTGGGTAAGCAAATGCCTGAGATGCGCCTCTTTTAAGCCCTGAAAAGTGACTTTTTAAAAATGTTTTTTACCTACACGGACCCTATTTTTGTTTTTCTTGACGTCGTTTTGTTTTGGAATGGACACAGATTCAACTATTTGCTGTTTTTGGAGGGTTAGTTACATTCGGAAATCGCCAAATGTTTGATATTGTGCTTAAAAATAATGACAATTTTGTCCCGGTTTGTGTGCGCTGCGGAAATGAGCACAAAATCAGTGAACATCTGTAAACATGGTCACATTTTGATGAGATGGCGGGAACTTGGCTAACATTTCCGTGTCCGTGACGTACGTACCCGTCTTCTGGCTCATGTCGGCGGGAAGGTGCGGAGGGCTGGCCCCGAAGTGCTCGTTGCCGTACGGCAGCAGCGTCGTCAGCGGGTGCATACCGTGGGACTGTTGCACCACGGACACCTTGTTAGACTGAAAGCACATCACGTCCATTTCAATCCTCCCACAATAAAACTTCAAACAAAAAGCTCTGCAACAAATACAGATTCAATTGGGGATGAAAGAATGTAGGAATGATGTCAAAATAAATAGACATTATTATTTATTTTATGCATTCGGCCTCACGGTGGGGGATCTTGGGTTCAAAACCAGGTCGGTCCACCTGTGTGGAGTTTGCATGTTCTCCCGATGGCACGGCACCAGCGGGCATAGGACAACCAATCATAGCTTGCTTGGGTTAGGCAAAAGTCTTCAATTATCTTAGCATGCCTGCTTTTGACACGTGGGAGGGAAGCGGAGTACCCGGAGAAAAGCCACGTGAGAACAAGGAAAGTACACGCAGTGAGGACCCACCTGGGATGGCACCCACGACCCCTGAACCGTAAATTGAAAAACATTATGCAACAGACATTTCAAGGCGTATTCTTGATTCTCCACTTTAAAAAAATAAATAAAAATACTTGCGTCGCGCTAAGTTTAGCGGGCGGGCGGGCGGGCGAACATCTGCGGCTGCGGCTCGGTCTTAACGTGCCGTGCTCGTCCGGCCGGGGCAAAAAAAAAGCGTCCCGTCTACGCTTCCTCGCCGTAATTAGCCGCCCTTGAAGTGGCTTCCAGGGCCGAGCGAGCGCCTTCCGCCTTTTCTCGAGGGGGGCGCTCGTCCCGACCCCGTCATTAGCCGACCGCTCTGTACTTAGGAGAGGAGGAGAAATCCCCCCACCCCCCATGCCACGTTTAAATACACACACACACACACACACACACACACTTAGCTCAGCTCCAACAAGTACGCGCATGTACTACGCTTGCTGAACACACACAATGTACGATGATCTTCTCGCAGCTGTGCCGACAGACTGTATTTCAGGAACATAATTTTATTTTATTTTTTTAAAGTTACAATGCGGGGTGGAAAAAGTTTCCCCAAAAAATCCACTCAAGTTCGTGAGTGAGTTTTGGGGTTTTAGTCAGTTGGGTGTCTTTACTTGTGTTTCCTGTCCGTGCGATTGTTCATGAGTTTTAGCAAGCGTTTCTTTTTTGGCTCTTCTTACGGCCCTCGTTGGAGTGACCGAGGTGTTGCCAATTGTCTCGTTAAGCAACCCCCGCCTGCGTATTGAAAGCCCGTGTTTTGGTGGATCCGTGGGCAAGTGCAAGTCTTGAGTTGAGAGCACCCAATATTTGTTGTGCACAAATTTGAGTTATAAAATAAAGTACAAATAAAATCACGACTACTTTGACAAGTACTAAATAGTCTGTTCAACTTCTGACACATCATATTAAATGTTTACGTTCAATATTTTCAAAACGGCATACTCCGACAAAGCGAAAAGCTGCCAACCTACCCATTGGACGCGGACTGGATGTCTCTTGGTGTCAATGGGGCAAGTACTCAAGCGCCCTGTTTTTAATTTCTTTGATTGTTTCATCTTTTCTAAAAGGTGAGATTAAAGACACTTGGGTCAGTGTGTTAATTTCCACTTTTAATGGCATTAAAAGAATACATTAGTCGTGTGTGTGTGTGTTCTTTAGCATGTATCGTAGCATGTGTGTGTGTGTGTCTATACAAACAAGTGTCATGTGAGCTGTCATTTAGCGTCACGTAGCGCACATAAAACACTCCCGAGCGACAATGGCGAGCGACGTGACTCAAAAGGCCTTTCAAGTAGACACACGAATGTATTTAGCGAACACATTTCAAGCAATGGATTAAGTAATTGGCCCTTTGAAGCGTTCATCTTTGATGTCATCTGCAAACAGGAAACGCATTTTTCACCCACTTCCTACGACACCTTTTGTTTTATTTTGAAAGTTAAAAATAGATAAGCGAAGAATTACGATTTGAAAAGAAGTGGACGCCACCATTTAAAAAACAAAAACAAATCAATCCAACTCAGCACACTTGTTATGAGCATTGAAAATGCAGTGAAAGTTGAAATAGCAACTGAAGGTGGTAGCTAAAGTATAACAAGGCACCAAGTGAGAGACCCTCCCCAAAATCCAAATCCAAATCTGGAAGCCATTGCCTTCTCCAAATGAGAGCCTTGCTTCACTTCAAAAGCGGACCGCTGTAACATGGCAGTGGTGTTTAAAAAAAGAAAGGGCCCCTGACCGCAGAACCCCTCCCCAAAAAAGTCTCACCCCGTTGTCTCTCCGTAAGCCTATTTGCCAAAAGCCCCCCCCCCCCCCCCCTTCCCCCACAAAATGGCTAGCCCAAATGGAAGACATTCATTCCCACGGGAAGCCGATGGGGAGTTCAGGTGCCTCGACTTGAGGCCCCCCCTCCCCGTATGATGCTACTAAAAAGACTTGAGTAGAAAGCAAGGACGACCAACCACAAGTGGACAAAACCTTGACCTCTTGACATTTGCTAGCCGGACATTTCCAAATGGAAAACACTCGACTTTTAGAACTACCCGAAAGTCAGGAGAAATATACGAGAAGCGACCCAGGAACGCGACCTAAGACAATAAAGCATTTGAGGTGGGAAGGTCGGCAGCCAACGGTTCAGTGGCTGCTAACCTCCCAATTCCAATCGATTGGAAGTCTACCCATGATAAAAGTCATTCCCCCCCCCAAAAAAAGCAACGCATTGAAAAGCCGTCATCGGGATCGGAATGGCGAAAGTCAACTCTGCAGCGGACGCCAAACACCTGGAAAAACATCTTGGATTCTGCTCGCTTTCTGTTGGTGGTTTAAAGTGGCCACAATTGCTTTTGGCCAGGATGCTCCGCCCCCTGGAGCGGATAGCGTCGCCGCAAAGCCGTTCCCAAATGTGACTTTCATTGAAATTGAAGAAAAGGCCATGGAAGAACTGGCAGAAAGTTGTCGGCGCCCGACGACAGATCACAGATGGATTTGTTCGCGTCTCCGATCGGGAGGGAGACCCAAAGACGAATAGGCCGGACCCTCCAAAATCTGAACGGTTTGTAACGGAGGGCCTCCCTCGCATCCATAAAGGGGGGGGCTGGATTTCCTCAATCCGCCCGGATCGCATTACCCCATCCCGGGGGCTCTGATGTGGCTCCGGGCAGCCGGCGCAAAACCAAAAGCCCGTAACCGCGAGGGCGCTCGGCCTCGTCCCGCGGTCAGCGCTGAGGAATATTTCTGAAAGCCGCCACCGCCGCCGCCCTGCGTCCATCGTGCCGTTTCGTTTCAATGTCGGCGACCGGGGATTTTGGACGCTTCTCATTTAGAGATGGGACGTCTCCGTCCAGGAGGCACGAGCGGCTTAGATGATATGGCCTTAGAGACGCCGTGTCCAAACCACTTTTTAATGATGAAAATATCGGTGACTACTGACGCGCAAAATGGGGTCGCTAGGCAAAAGACGGCAGGCAAAGTGTGGCCCAGAAAAGAAAAAAATAGAGGTCCTTTTTGTCCGTCGCATCGATTAAAGCTCTTTCGGCGCCCGAGCTCTCGTTGGCTATTAGCGCGCACCCTTCTCGCTTCTCCCGGAGTTGGTCTTTAATCTCGGGGAAACGCTGCTGCCATTGATGCGCCTATTCATCCCACCTTTTATCTTCACCACCACCACCGGGAAAAGAAAAAAGAAAAAAACAGCCTTCAGTTCCGCTCGCATTTTGGTCCGAGATGTTTACTGGGTGCTCGTCAATTTGGGTTAGCTTTCCATTAGTCATCGGGTATCTGGAAGAACAATTATTAGCTTGGCTAGCCTGGAAAAAATGCAAGCCTTCATGTTTTAGTCGAATTCATTCAAAAATGACAAAAGGATCAAACAAGCGCGACTACAATTTGCAATTTTACAAACACAAAATTTGGACTGAAAGAGTGCATTTTTTCATAACCTGCCACACTTCCCACTTCAAATGGATTGGACATGCATCCCCTTTCAACATCGCTTATGCCGGAGCCTATCCTGCCGAAAGACGGACTAAACCCTAGACCGGTCGCCGGTCACGCAAAGACAGACGGCCCCCGGCGCTCACATTTGGCCTCCCGGTGGGAATCGAACCCACGCTGCCCACACCCGAGGCAGGTGGATGAACCGCTCACAACTGGTTTCAATTCCCAGCAGAAAGATGAAATGGACGTCTATAACTTGGGAGTTCAAATTGAGGTTATGGGCAATTTAAGAAAGATTAGCATCCCCATTGTAGACAATTGCATGTTTCAAGTCAACGGCGAAGCTAAAAATGGATGTGCAGCCATTAAAACCTGTGAGCAACCTGCCGCCCTCGTGTTTTTTCCCCGCAAAGTGCTGTCCCAGAACCGGACCGCCAGTGCAAAACCGCTCCCACGTGCCTACGAACCCCCCCAAAAGTACCCTTGAACGCGAGCGACGACTTAGCCAGAGGGCGTGCGAGTTTTGCCCGCAGCGTGGCGCGGCTCCGCCGAACTAAGCGAGGGCGCGAGCCCGGTCGGGCGCTCGGCAAAGCCGGTCCCGCTATCGATCATCTGTAATAATGACGCCGCAGCCTGACTTCAGCGTGTAATTACGCTCCCCAAATAGAAATGGAGAGCTCCGCTGCGAGACCTTCCGCCATTTTAACTGTTTCCGAGACAGCTCGCTATTGGTGCATTCGGGCCGCAGCTTTGTCACTGTATTTTAGCTCGCAGGTTAGCGTAGCGCTACATGCACCTGTCAAAGGAGCCGCACGTGGCTCCCGAGCCATAGGTTCCCATAGCCCTGATAGAAAGCCATTTTCACTTGGGTTGGCACACATTTGATAACCAGGTGGCAACTCTGCTGATCTTTAGCTAGCGCTCTCTAAGGGCCAAATGAGGCCATTTGCAGAATCACGCAATCATCACTTGTTTTAGTGTCTTTTAAGAAGAACAAAAGAAATCGTAAATCAAACTTTTGGGTGAAGAGACGCGTCCTCGTCGCTCGTTTCGTCCCTCCGTTTCTCCGCACATCTGCTGTTTACGTCTGCGGATTTGCAATGTAAATAGGCGCTATCGCAGCGCACAAATAAACAGACGTATTTTGAGCTCGGGGGCTTCGCGCGGCCGCCGATCCGTAATTGCTACCACCCGGGTTCGGCGACTAAGCGTCACCGGCCGCCGATACGCCAATAATCCGAGACAGACGTGCCCGCCGCGTATTTACACGCCTCTGTGTGCGTTAGCCTCCCCCGCCTAGCGCCGGGCCCGAAAAATAAACATGGCGGCCTGCCAGTTCTGGGGTCCCGGGTGGGTTCTCCTGCGTGGAGGTTGCAAGTTCTCCCCCCCGGGGCTCGACTAGGTGGGTTTTCTCCAGGTACTGCGGTTTCCTCCCACGAGCCAAAAACATGCTAGCTAGGCTAATTGTACACTAACTTGGCCCTAGGTATAAATGTGATTGGTCCTTTGTCAGGCTCTAGCACCCCTCACAACCCTTATGTCGATATGTGTGTCAGAAAATGAATGAATAAATGCCTCGCCATCTCATTGGTCGGGACATCTTGCGTGCTCAATGGGGAAAAATGAGTTGGAATTCATCATGTGCGACTGAAATGAAGTTAATGAAGAGTTCATAGGACAATCACGTTTGGAAAAGACGCCATGAAGTTTTGGGCTTCCGTTTTGCTGAAGCTCAGCAACAGAAAAATTTCCACTCGCGGTGAAGTGTAAGCGTCGGTGAGTGTGGGTGCGCGTAGTTCAGGTGAAGCTCGTATTTTCCGTGGTGAACCACAAAGAAAATTGTTGCGAGCGAGCGAGCTTCACCTTAGAGGAACCTTAAAGTCAAACGGAAAACACATATGGGTAGCGTTCGTTAGCGCCGGAGACGAATCCGCATAAGGTTATTATCGCCTTTGAGATCAACCAGAGGGGAAAATCAATTTAAATACCGTAGTTACATTTTTTTAAAATTAAATTCAGTCGTTTCCTATTGTACTTTATTGCAACATAGTGTCATGACAACCTCAAATGTAAACATTTTTTTCAAAAGAATGAAAGGATGTTTTCAATGACTACCAATAGGAAAGGGGGATGTATGGATGATTCCCCCTTCTGTTAATATTTCATATTTAAAAAAAGATATTTTTTTTTTGGTTTAAAATGTCTTAATTCTTAATGAAATTTCAAAATTATTCAAGGTAAGCCGACAAGATGAATCGGAGGGGGGAAAAAAAAAACCTAAGTCGGCGGGGTCATACACAAAAAATATTTTTTTTATATTTGTCAAAAACTAGTTCTTACTCGCTCCCATTGACAGCCACGACGGTCCAATCCACGTAAAGTGCAAACTGCGTACTTTAACCTACCGTGGTTATCTATTTTGTCTTTTTTTTCCCTTTCTGGACACAATGAATTTATATATGTTTGTGTGTCACACGGAGGAAGGCGCGCAAGTTGCGGCGGATGAAAGGGACGGCGTGATCACAGCCATGTGTGGCGGCGCGCTTCATGCGGCCGCCGAGGCTCCGGCTCGTCTACGGCGGCCACGCGGGCCTCCGGGGGGAGGACGGCGGCGGCGGCGGCGGCAGCGGCGGCGGAGCGCGTCGGGGACAAGACCAGGAGAGGCGCCCGTTTACTTTTTTGTTTTCCTTTTAAAAGGCCACTTTAATGGTCGAGGAGACGTTTGGGCTCAAAAGCCAAATGAAAACATCACCAAAAATGCTCTTTTTGTTACATTTTTAGTCAAAACAATTAAGAGGGGGAAGGAGTCATTTCCAAACTTGGATTATAAGACTAGCGAGTATAAATATAAAACGGGCAAAAAGTACTATTCTCTTATTTCCGGAGTCAACACAATCTCGAAATTTGCCCAGATATTTCAATAAAGCGCCACTTTCTCACCTCGCCAACACCTGTTTTCCCCGCCTTTCTGAATAATTGCAGGTACAAACACCCGCAAGCCATCTCAAGGGGAAGTCCAACACCCCCCTTTTGATAGAGATTTACCATTTTTCTTCACGGGGAGATAGTGGAAAACCTCGGTCGAGCGCCACTTCAAAGCCACCTCGACCGACTCGGTCTGTCTTATCTGTCGGCCGCCTCTCGGCTCTTTTTATCATTCGGAATTCCGCGTCAACGTTCGCGTCAAAAACATGAACGGACACGGGCCGACGCCCAATCGCGTGCCACTTTCCTTCCGTTGTGAGTTGAAATACGTTTATCGCTACACTATCATTGGCTCCTCTTGAATCAAAGACAAAAAAAAATGTTCGGTCACGATCATGACTTTCTAAAGTGAAATAGTCCCTCCCAATCGACGGACATGTTTGCCAATCCGTTTGATGCCACGCCACTTACGCAACTACCAGATCGGATCCCATCGGAAACCGTCCGAGGGTCGAAAAACACGTGGCCTCGTCGGACGCTCATACCCATGGTGACGTCTCTAATCGCAAAGGATCGGACGCCCATGAGCGTCCACGGCAGCCAGTGAGTTCCTGTAGGGGGAGGAGTGGGTTGCCCTAATGCTGTTGCTATTGTTTACTGACAGAGGTCACCAGAACCCCCTCCAAGCAGCATAACAAAAGGGAAACGAGGAAGTAGCAAGAGGGGGGGGGCACTTTCCCTTGATCCTATTTGGACAAGGAGGAGGGACCGACGCGAGAAGATGCGTGGAAACATTAATTGAGAACATTTGAAGCCACGCTGACATGACAAGAGCCTAGCCCGCTAACGGCGCGCCGCCATGTGCGCGCCAGACCAGTAGTCGGGCGCCGCTGCCGTTTTTTCATTGGCCGCCACCCTCCCAGTTCAGAAGGCTTGGATTTGGACGTCTACGAGTCATCTACACGATCCGCCACCAATCCGCTTGAAAATCTCCCTATTTCCACTCAGCCAATTGTCTCCCCCGCCAACCTTACGTGAGCAACCCTGGCAAGACAATTGAAAATAGCTACGAAGACAACATCATATGTTCCAATACGTATATTTTTTAAAGTTATGAAGTTAATATGTAGCAGCCTAAAAAGTCAAAACCACTAGTTATAGGTATTAATAGATAACCTCAAATGAAGAATTTGCTGTGCTGCAAAATGTACCATTTGCATTTTTAAATGTAAAAACTCTCGGCAGACGTACACCAAGTCCAAAGGTAAAAGAAAAAAATGAAATACATACCGTGTCGTGTGAAATTAGTCATCATCAAGTATTACTAATACTAACTTAGTTTTAGTTATTGGGAATAAAGAGACTTTTGTCAAAAGCCATAGCCCACTTTGAAGGAAATGAAAGAAATGTACTTCAAAACGTCAAATAAAAAATATATTATAAGGACTTTATGTAAAGATTACATTGGTTTGTGCATTATTTCACAATGAGGTGATGTGCAATTTACTGATCGATGACCGAGTTAAAAAAAAACATTTTCAGGCATTTCATCTTATTTGCAGAGGACCATTTCTTTTTAAAATCTCATCAAAACAAGATCAGATAGTAATTTGGAGGACTTACCGTTGGCGACACGGAGCCGTTGGGGAGGTAGGGGTCCGGCAGCATTAGGAAGGGGTACCCGGGGTACCCCGCCGCCTTGTACACGTTGCCGTCTTGCTGCTTGGACGCTGCCCAACAGAAAGTCAAGGTTACAATAAATGTGTAAAAAAAAAAATCCCCGTGTTTTTTGTTTTGTTTTTGCGACCTGTCTGTGAATGATTGTGTTTCAGTGTCATTGACACTGCTAGACATCTAATCCTTTTAAACCGGAGACCGGCCCTCTGAGTTCAAATGGATTGGAACTCCAACGGCTTGTTGTATTAAAAAAAATGGAAATATCCCACCTGCTTCGGCAGTCTCCTCACTGTCCCAGGTCAACCGACGGTAAAGTAAAATAAACAACAACAACATAGGGATGTTACGTAACTGTAAGTCGACAAACGCTCCGGCATTCCTTTGTTTCGTTGGCCCGTTTTGCTCTATTTGGTCATTTTTGAAACATGTCTGAAGAGACGAGACGCTCCTGAATGCAAAGCGTGTGTTTACAAGTGTTGTTAGTTACAGCGTGTTAGATCCTTCAACGCGTGGTAAGTGCACCCCCCTCCCCATCAAAAGACTTCATGTTAATTTTCTGAATTTGGTTTTTCCAAAGGCTATTGTTAGGTAAAAGTCACCCTACAGAAATATTGAATAACTGCGTTTCCATTTGGCTAAAATCAACAATTTAGCAGCTTTGAAGTCACTCTGATAGGTTTTCAAAACACGTAGATGACTAAAATATGGATTTGGCGTCAAACCATCATCGTCATGACACCAAAATGAAATAAACAAAAATGTGTCAAATATAATCAATACTCATGGTAAGTTCATTCTAAAAGTAGTCCCATGTTAGCTAACCGGTTAATCAAAAATACTCTAATTGCAATATTAAACCAGATTTCCCATTCCCCCAAGATAACAATACAAATATTTCTGTAATATTTTAGGAAGAGGAGGTACAGTACTCTTTGTTTTAACATGGCTAACTTTCACTTGGTCAAAAAGTAAGCCACTTAAAAGCTCTCGGATTTGAAGCCCATTCTGTCGCCGTTTTAAGGGACATTTACATTACATTTAAGTGACTCAAACGAGACAAACAAATACGGTATGATAACTAATTCTATTTTCCTTATTTTTGAGGAAAAGTAGCAAATGAGCGACATTTCTTACAGCGGGCTCCCGAAAACTCTTTGAAGCTGCCGCCGACCAGCATGTGCCCCCGTGACAATAATTACTTTGAGGGGGGTTAAAAATGCATTTTTTAAACCAGCAAAAGTTGAATATAACACAAATGAAAACTCGGGGTCGTTTCGGGAATCCCCTTACCGGCGTTGAGGTGCTCCCTGTGCTTGTCCTGGAAGACCCTCTGTTGCTCGGCCGGCTGCCCTCGCCTCACCGTCTGGAGGGTGGAAGAGTAAAAAGACGACGCGAGGCGTTTTAAAAGTGTCTTCGAGTAACCCGAGAGCAAAACGAGACACATAGAGAGCCATTTCACCGGGGGTACACGTCAGAAAATGCGGTAAAAATAAAAAAAAGAAGAAGAAGGAAAAAAAGGTCGCAAATGAGGAGAAAGAGCACCCACGGAGGAGGCGCCGTGCTGGTGGATTTCGGACTCGTTGACCAGCGACGACTTGAGGTCAGCCAGGTCCTGTTCGGTAAAGGCGCACTCCTGGTGGACCTTCTCCTCCTGTTCGCCTTCGTCCTTGAAGGCTATCATCTCGTCCGTGGCTCCCAGGTCGTCGCCCCCATGCTGAGGCATGTCGACGCGGCGGCGTGATTCCAGGGGACGCTTTTTTTCTTCGTGTCGTTGATGTTGTTGTTGTTCCCGTCCGAGTTCAAAGCAGCAAAAAGTGGCCAAAAGAGACGGCAAGTCTGCGGAGACGTCCTCTCTGAAAGTCCGAGGAGAAGAAGAAGAAAGGGGAAAAGTTCTTCCGTGGCGTCCCGCAACCGCCTGCTGGAGGACTGATGTTCTCCTGCGAGAGAGTGAGCGGGACGAGACGAGGACCCCCGACATCAAAGGGCGCCGCTGGGGTGATTGACGGGTCCGATGACTCGAATGTGCGTGTGTGTGTGGGAGAGAGAGAGAGAAATTGTTTCTCCAGAACTTCTTAAAGAGACATCACCACCTCCTCTACCATTATTCATGAAAGGGGCGTGTCCACAATATCAAAGGTGCTAAGGTTATCCCCAGCCCAAATACATCTATCTAATCCAATTGCAATAATTATTTGAATTTTGATTGGACGAAATGTTTGGAAATACTTTAATGAAAAAGGCTGCCTTTTCAATAGTCATGTAGTTATAGTTTATATATATAGTTTTATATATAGTTAGTCATGGACCTGTCGGCTGACATCCAAGGAGGTCAATACATGACTATGTACTACCCTCACACAAAATTCTGTTCTATTTGGTTATACGGTTTAACAATAAATGACAAAACAACAATAACAAAGCCAGGCCACTACTTTTAGCCTTCGGAAATGAGGGCTTTTTCGGATTTCTTCACTCATCTCGTGCCAGTTTGAAAATAAACCAGCTTGTTGCCTGGTCAAAGAGTGTCGCCACTTGTCTCCTTTTACTCCAAAAGTGTTCATTAACAAGCGCCAGGATGGGCCGAGCCGGGCGGAACTGTGCGCCGTGTGCCAAACGGGCAGAAGGACGCTAAGCGCCACGTGGTGTGCCAAACGAGAGGGAGTGGCGTGCCCGGCCCTCGTTTTGTAGGCCGGCGGAGTCCACGTCTAGGAGGGGAAACAAGACGAGAAAAAGTGGCCGTGTCTTTCCCTCCCGTTTCCTCCCTCCTTTTTTGTCGCTTCCTACATTTTTAATGCGCTGCTTAATTGAGAAATTCTCCTCGGCGACAATTAATCGCAGGCCTAGTGACGAGCTCCAGTCGGGGAAGCCAAATGAAATACAAACAGAAAGACGGGCGAGCGGCCATTTGCATAAAGCCGCATATTTATACAATATCTCCGGCGCATATTAATACAAAGATTATAAGGCGCACTTGCAATGTATGCAAATCTAAATTATGAATGACTTGTTTAAACTCCTTGTTTATTCGCCTTGATTAAATATAGACAGATGTTCCCGTCCACCGAGACACTCCAGCGCCCCCCACAAACGCAACACGCCCCCTGGAGTGTTGGGAAAATATGAGCAGCCGCCATTACTAAGTTTTTGGATTATCACAAAATCCAGTACAGATGTCCGAGATGACTAAAAATAATTTGGAAGTCATCGGGATTGCAATGTTATTTTTTAGCGAGGCAGCGTGATGCTAATCCCAGTTAGCCCTTAAATTGAGTTTTCCATTGAATACTAGCATCGAGCTAGCGCTCGAAAGTTGAAATGTGTTGCACATTATATGCAAATTTTCTTTGTTGTGTGTTAGGTGTCAGTTTGTTTAAATTTGAGTGTGTTGTAAACTGTTTGACAGTCATCATTATTGCAGTTTGTCTGAAAGACTGTTTGAAATCTTTCACAATCCTTTTCCTCCAATTTTCTAGCCAACATAAGCGACTGGTCCAAATCAACAAATAGCGACATTGTTAGCCGTCCTCCCACTTGAAATGGACTTGACATATATTGGAGTTAACTCATGGAAATGATAAACGCTTTGCTCCTTTTGATATTCTGGAAACCTTTCACCAGTTATTTTCCCTCAGCGAGTGGGTTTAGATATGCAATTAAAAAAAATAGATGACATACTGCAGTGTGTCGTGCTTTTGAAAGCAAAGTAATGAAATCATGTCCTCTCATTGAGGTTAAGCCACATCGAAGGCAAACGGCTCTTAACTGGAACCACTTGTGTGCCTTTTTATTGCCCGCGCCCCTGTGATGGAAACATGTCCTTGAAGGCATCACGCAGACAGACAACAAGCACGACACACGGACGAGATGCTCCGTGTAAACTTCCAAAAGGCATTGATTTGGCCAGAACAGATAGATCGATACGTATAGGTATGAGAAAATGTGCTGACGTGGCCTCCCTCCAACGAGGAACGGGCAAAAGTTTTATTCCGGAGACGGAGAAGAGTTGCCGCTAATGAGGAGCGGCGGCGCCCGTGTTTGTGTTGACGAGGCCGACCATTCCGTCTCTTCACCTCGTCGTCGTTAGCGGCTTATCAAACATTTATGAAGCGCCATCGCGGATCTGCGCGGGGCTTTGGGGCGGAAAACAACAAACAAACAGGAGGAGAAGAAGAAGACTCATTCTTTGAAAACATGTTGGCGGTGCAAGGAGATCCATGACACCAATTGCCGGGGATTTTGGACTCCAAAAAAATAGTCTAATATCCACATTAATTCTGGTCAAGAAATACTTTAAAATATTCATCATGCTTCACTTTTTCCCCCCAGTCAGTTTAATCACACAGCAAAATGTCAGTATTACCGTCAATATATATCTAGGTCATTTTTCTAGTCAATAAAAAGCTTTCATCAAGATTTGCGATCCAACCTACAAAAACAAATGTTGAATTTAATGATGTACCTAATGATGACTTAACACGACGGATTGTCTTAACTCGGCCTTTTGGCCCACAAAGGTTAAGAGTACACACTCGCAGTGTTTATTTTTATTTTTTTCACGCAATTGTAGGTTAGCGAGGAAACAAAGGGCCTCGTTAATGCAGAGACGAGAGCTGCGGCCCTTTGATGTGGATCCAATTCATTCACACACAAAGAATGGAAGTTGCCAAGATGCTATCTCTTAGCATGTGTTGCTATTTAAAGCAGCGCCACTCTTTCGGATGAAAGGATGTTCGTTCTCTCGCTAACATAAAAGAAACGAGGTGTTAGCGCTAGCGCCGAACCTCTGTCGCTGCCGTTAGCTTAGCGGAAGGCCGCGTCCGCTTCGCGCGTTGTCGTTTTCCTCTGGCGCGACAGCCTCATATTAGCGGTTAGCAGCAGCCTGGCCTCCGATGAAGGCCCACCTCCCACAAAGCAACCTAGATGATTATACTATTTTCTTTCACGGCTCATCTTCTGAACATCAAAACAAAGTGTCAACAGCCAAAGTTGACAATTATTGAGGCCAAGTAGGATTAGCTCCAAGAAACAGGAGGTTGATGCTAATACAAGAATATCGTGTCCGATGAGGAGTGAGGTCAAATTCATTCACACACAAAAATTGAAATTTAAAAAACAAAACGCAGCCTCCAGAGCCTGTGTTTGACCAAATTCGGTAGAAAAGTCTGTCAAGACAGGAATTCAGCCATTTTGTTTGTTTTGAGTTGGATTGAATGATATTTTGAGAGCGTGGTCTCATTTTGGCTTCATATGGCTTCATTTAACCATGGCAGGTGATTCTTTTTGGATGTTATTTTTCTCGTAAATGCAGACACCGTGTCTTGGATAACCGTTATGAGAATGTTACAGCTATCATTAGCGGGATTATGGCAGAGACAATCGTCCCAGTTCGTAATGTTTAGCGCCGGTGTCAAATTTGGGATCTCCCAAATTGGTACTCTCATCTGCTCTGATATGCTTTTCCCAGCGCAGGAGTCACTATTTTTAGGAAGCTTTATTGACAACAGGATGAGGTTACGGACTGGTGATCATATCCAACGTCTCTCACACTTATTGGAGAAGATCAGATGTCTGCAAAATTCAGTCGTCCACTGATGAAGTGCGGGCGCAATGGGACGCCTGACCGCAAAACAGCGGAGTAGCTGACATTTTGCAGGGGAGCGAGCGAACCGCCATCTCCAACCCCCGAGATGGCGGGCGGCGGCTCTTATTAAATGTGGCGTCCACAGCGGTCTCTTTCTAGTGGCTCGGGGGCCCGCAGAGGACTGATCTGGAATCCGTTTTTTCAGATGTGGCCCGCGGGAGGATGCGGATGCCGATGACGGATCATTGTTTGGCTTTTATGCTGGGTGTGTGTGATTGTTTCCATGCCTGGCGCAAAGTAGGAAAGATCAAGCTTCAGCGCATACACACACACACAAACACACACACACACACAAACACACACACACACACACACACACACACACATGCTGCGCATATTGCCGTGACAGCCATGAAAGCAGAAAAATTCAATCCACTCCGATGGATGGAATACCACTCATCTTAAAGTTGTGACGCGCTACGTCCTGATAGGTGGCGCTGGAGAGCTCCATGCGTGATCGCCGGCCTTTGAAATGAGCCTCTTCAGTGTTGAAATGTTCATTTGAACCTGTCACGCTTTGGAGAATTGCAGAAGTGATGCGAGTGTTTGAATAAACTCTCACTTGAGAAACTTTCACTGTAAATTTCTACGGGTTTGACCGTGGTAGCTATCCCATCAGAAGGGTTAGCGACGTCTAAAAGTTTGAATTGACTTCATAAGAGTTTGAATGAACAAAGAGTTCATTCATTCGAATACATTTGAAATCTCTATTTCTATTGGGGAAATAAGATAGGCTTTAAAAATACTGTACTATAAGAATTGACGTTAAATACATTTAAATGCATTAAAGGCTGCCTTTTATTTGGAATTGTTGAATATTTTTATTTTTTTAATATCTTGGACGCAACTCAAAAGCAGCTGATTGGCCGACGACGACGCGTCCGCGCAAATGTAAGCCCATGGCGCTACTGGAATTTTCACTATGTTGAGGGGGAGGGCTGGTCTGGTTTAGGTCGGGGGAGGGGGCTAATTACTTTAATCCAAAACAAATAAACTCTTGGCAGACCTTAAAAGAAGAGGCAAGCACGCGTCGTCTTCTTCTTGTGTCCTCCAAACCCAAACTCCAGCTTTGATGTTTTTTTTTCTTTTTGTGTGAGTGTCTTCAGGGTTTTGATTTTTTTTCTTTTTCCCCACTCCGTCTCCCCGGGAACATCTATCAACGTGACTTGAAATCAATAAATTTCTTTCAAACCTGGAGGTAGGGAAGTACCGACAAAAAAACAAACAAACCAAAAAACATTGACTTAAATCCACAACAGCAGGCATCTTTGATGGTATGGCAGCCAAAATAATGAGAATTTTTCTCTATTACATCATGATTATGCCTCAAAATGTAGAAACAATCGATGACAACCGCAAAGTATCGACGGATGGACGGGTAAACTCTCACCTCCGTAACTTTCACGGTGAATTTTAACGGGTTTGTTACTAGTATAAACGTCCAATCCGTTTTGGTTGGTTGACTGGCTGCCGAAGCATGAATTGGACATCTAGGGCTGCCCGGTTCTACCAATGGCTAGGAAGACGCGGCCGGTCAGTGATCCGCTTCGTCGCCCAAATGTTTCTTCTCACAGTAAATTGTCATGGTTGCCGGGACGACGACGAGCAAGACGATGAAGCGTCGACCAACGGTTACAATTAGCGCTGACAGATTAGATTATAGGCGACGTGGAACGGAGAGACTTAAATGCACGCTTGTGGTTCTTTGTCTTTTAAACGGGCGTCGGGCCGTGGAAACGGACGCTTCCAAATGACCTCTCCGGGCTAAATTTAAATACTCTTAACTTTTAAATAAGTCATTGGAAAATTTAAGGGCAAATGGGGTCCTAAATGGGTAACCCCCAGAACGCCTTTCTCGGACGCACGTACGTGCAATGCCATGGCATTTCAGAGATTCTACGACGGGTTCATTCATATTCTGAACCGCTTACCCTCACGAGGCTCGCGGGGGGTGCTGGAGCCTATCCCAGCCGGAGGAAGGAAGGCGAGTCCTCACCTGCCAGGTGGAGCGGCGCGAAATCGCCAATTTCCCCGCGTCTTCTCGGGCGGAGATACCGCGCCGCCCCTTTGATGTGAGCGGCGCGCCCGCGGGGGGCCAAAACGGAATCATTCGCTCGATTATTCCCGGACGCGCACCCAAATGCGTTTGGGGCGAAAAATACTCCCCAAAAAATGTCAAACCTTACTTTTCAGTTCTCTGTGTCGCGCTCAACGACAGATGCTCGTACGGAAAAATAACTCCTAATTATTACGACGGGGGTCAAAAAGTTCACTTTTTGTGTTTTCATCAACGGGAAATTGGCCGTCGGAGCCAGGAGATTTCAAGCCAAAAAACAAAACAAACAAAAAAAGGATACAAATCTTTTTGTTTGTTTAGCGGCGTCGACATGCGGTTTATGTTGCTGGGAAAAAGAGCGAGCGCCGTCCTTCCTGTCGCTAAATCAGACAAAATGTCAGCGTGGTCTGAACGCCACCGACATCTCCCCCTCAGCTGGCGTTCTGCTCTTTCCAGCCATTTTCTAGCCATCGTCGAGATGCCTCCCTAAACCTTCCCTTTGTGAAGGAAATGGCTGCTCTGATAAAAAAATACACCTCTTGTCTTCTTGTTGTTTTGTGTGTGTTTTTTTTTTTAATTTTACGGTAAACCTGGTTTAGTTGTGAGATGAAATGACTAAATGCCATGATGTCCCTTTTCAAAACAACTTTTCTCCTTGGTGGAATGAATTCAATGTAAAGGTCAAGTGCAAAGGTCAACCTGAACTTGCAACCCTAAGGACACCCTCCGATTGTTCCCGAATGGGGAACATTTTGCGCGCTTCATCTTTGCCGTGGCCTTTGCGGAACATTGGTCTTTTAAGACTTCCAGTCCGGATGACGGAAGGGAAGGCCGGGAAACGCTTTGGCCTCGACGCGAACCGCCGCAAGATGAGGAAAGACGACGGAGGGGAGGGGACGACGCCAGAGATGTGTCTCCACATCTGCTCCATGAATTCCTAGCAAAAAGATACTTTTGCAATCCGTGGACCAGAATTGCCATGAAATCAATCCAAAGTCGTTAAATAAGCCAATAACAGTCTCTCTACCGACGCAACGTGTACCAATGGGTTTTCCAATGTTTCGAGCCCGCGTTATTTCATACATTTCAATTTGGCACTTGAACAAGCATTGCAAAATGGAGTGTTTAAGTTAATTCTGCAGTTGCCATTGTCTCCTTTGTCTGTATATATTGCCCCTAGTGGCCAAGTAGTGCACACCACAGGGAACAGCATCATCCCCATTAAACTACAAAGTATCACGATGCTCAAAATGTTTCCTATCTTGATCAAATGTGTACTGTATGTACACGACATAGCAGTGGACTCGCTCGCAAAATCCGGCCAGGTGGCAGCGGCCATCGTCGATCAATTTCATTTCTATCGATCACATTTGGATAGCGACAACAAGCAGCGTACCTCGGGCCAAGAAACAAAGAAAGACGCAGCTCGTGGCTGCTCGGTGACTCACGCTTTTAAACCGCGCATTAATCACACGGGGCTTGCGTCGCTTGGAAATAGACATGGTGTTTCATGTTCTGTCAAAATGTAGACAAAGTAGAGACACCAATAAAGTCCAAATTGTGTGAAGCAAGTTGAAAAAGTACATGGTAGTTGTGGCATTTTTTTGTACTTGTATGGCAGAAATATGGCAGTATGGCATGGCATGAGATTTCTATCCTCCTGCATCAGAGCAAAGTGTTTCTATTTACAAAGCCTAAATAAGACATTTGAAAACAATAGCTTTTCTTCAGAGATCCCATTCAGCCACATTCCCCCCATTTCTGACATATTACAGCCCAAAACGTATTCATATGATGTTGCATTGTATCAGATTTCCTGTAATAATATTACAAGATATAACATTTTAGTACATAAATACTGTATTCCATTTTATTATTGTATATTTAGGCCAAAGACAAAAAAAGTTGACAATACTGCTGTCTAGTGGCCGTAATCGCATAGCTCACATCAATAGCCATCGACCATATTAAAAAGTACACATTTCACATGTGTTACTAATATGATAGAAAATAAACAAGAATATGTACAATTTATGAGTTAAATTTGAAATAGTTTTTTTTCTATGTAGCATAAAATAGTCACTTGCACTGTGAAGGAAATGAGAAAAACAGAAATTTCAAATAAGTTGAATTCAGATGTCATTAACGACGTTAGTCATCTAATACTTTACGATCCTCAACCATTTAGGCACAAATATATATTAAAACCATATAGAGTATGAAAAAAACGAGAGACCTGTGTTCCTTCCCGCTGAGGACGAAACCATTGCTACCGCGGGGGGAACCATCTTGTCCCAAGGCTGTATCTTTTGCTGTGTTGCGTGATTCGTAACGTGCTTTGCAAGAAACTCTCCTCCTCCTCCCCCTTCTTCATCCTTTCTCACCCCTTTTCGTCGTGACATCCAACACGCTCCGTAGGGGAAACCGAGCACTAAGGTACGACTTTTGGCGTCCCAAGCCGCCGCTACACCTCTGCTTTATGGAACGTTTACGTAGCAGCCGCGTGTCATCTTTGCTAGTTAGTGCTATTTTGGCATTTGAAGCCGTAGAGGTGAATTGCGGCTCCGAGGCCCGCTGTTAGCTTGACGGCTAATGACTTACGATGCGGTCATTTGGCACTTTTTCTTACGAGACGGCCACCACTGAGCTCATATGGTCGGGAATGCGACTAGTTGACCTGCTAAGAACTCGATATTGCACAAATATAGGCGGAAATGAACTTTTAAAGAGGCGATAACCTGCTGTCCAGGCTAGTAGCTAACGTCATTTGAGACAAGGAGTCATCACCTTCTCTTTGTTGGGGTCATTTGTTCTGGGAAACTACATTTACTCTGCTTTTAACACCTAAAGCACTTTTTAAGGCTCACTTTATTTCTAGGGAGAACATTGATCTGGGTTGTTGTAAATTTTATTACCATTGGTCTACTTCTGTAGGAATCATGCATTCACTGCAACACTAGTAAAGTCACATTTATTTCTCTAGTCCTTAAGGTCAAAGAGGTTCACAGACAATTGGGATATCCATTGATCTGAAGTCCCCAAAGAGTAAGGAAGAACCTAGATTAATCTTGAGAAGGGCCACAGTTTTGGGCTCTTCCTCATGATGATGAGGCAACAAAGGATGGGCAACATTGAACAAATGAAATGAGCAAAACCCTGCACCCACCATGGCCCTTTGTGGAAGAGTTTGCCCACCACTGAATATTATATAATGATAGCAAAAGACAAGTTGCAAGCCCAGTCCGATGGATAAAACACTGCAGTTGGTGTCTCCATTTCTGATGATTTTATGCAGCACAACCGCATCCACACACGCAAGCGACGGCGAACGTGACCACCTTGCGGTTTTCAGAGTACTGACGCCCAGTCAGAAGCCTTGCGAGTCTTGAGACTTTCATTCCAGATCTTTCAAGCTGTTCGTTGGCCCCTCCAGGCCTTTTGACATACTTGGAATCTAGTGTGACCAAGCAGACAGAAGGACAAGCGGAATTATTGGATGAGGAAGTCATAAATGTTTTTTTTGCCCATGCTGGTTAGACAATAACAGGGTGCAGTTGTTGACTAAAGGAAATGTTTAAACCAGGAATAAGGAGAGTTAGAGATCCTCATTGTTCACAGTCTTGCAATCTCAATATGCGTTAATGTTATCAGTTTTTCTTCGTGACTGTTGAATCGTGTAGCAAAAACGGCAGGGCTGTCGTAACTCTTTTGTAAAAGGTTCAATGACTTGTTCCAAAGACACTTTTTAAATCTTTGTACGGAAAGGGCTTTCCGAATTCTGCCTTAACGAGTCGTCCCGTCTTGTCCGTGCAGATTATGGCCGTGCCTCCGACCTACGCCGACTTGGGAAAGTCCGCCCGAGATATTTTCACGAAGGGATACGGTGAGGAGGAAGACGCTCGTGCAAATGGATAAAGGTTCACACGTGTACATTTATTTGTTCTTGTGTCCTCAGGCTTTGGGCTGATCAAGTTGGATTTAAAAACCAAGTCTGAGAATGGACTGGTAAGAAAGAAAAAATAATAATTGTTAGGACGCCGTCACTCACGTTGGCTCACGAGAATCTTTGCTCACGAACAGGAATTCACCAGCACGGGCTCGGCCAACACCGAGACCAGCAAAGTGGCCGGCTCTCTGGAGACCAAGTACAAGTGGGCCGAGCACGGGCTGACCTTCACGGAAAAGTGGAACACGGACAACACCTTGGGCACCGAAATCACCATCGAAGACCAGGTTGGTGAACGCGGCGTCGTCTAGTTGTTGCGGGCCAGCGTTGGATTGATCCCTTTTCTCTGCAGTTGGCCAAGGGACTCAAGCTGACCGTCGACTCTTCCTTCTCGCCAAATACAGGGTAAAAACTCAGTACCTATTTCAATTTACTCGTTAAAAAATGAAAATGGATGGTGCTTCAAAGGAATGCTGATTCATTTTAGGCACGTTAAGAAACACATTTTGACCAGTTCAGGAAAAGTGTTTATTGTCACGTGATGCGTCGATTCAGTCACAGTGTGTCATTTGAAACTTTGACACCAGCAAAAAGGGCGGCAAGCTGAAGACGGGCTACAAGTGCGAGCACATCAACCTGGGCTGCGACGTCAACTACGACATCAACGGAGCGGCCGTGCACGGCGCCGGCGTGGTGGGCTACGAGGGATGGCTGGCCGGCTACCAGATGACCTTCGAGGCCGGCCGCAACCGGATCACCCAGAGCAACTTTGCCGTCGGCTACAAGACGGACGAGTTCCAACTGCACACCAACGTGTAAGGACCAAAAAGAGGCGCCTCGGTTTTAGTCGTCAAAAATATCGACGGTTCTCAATGAGTGTATGCAACCTCTTTGTGGCCTAACAGAGATAGACAGAGATTTTGAACAAAAAAGGTCTTTTTTTTTTTAAATTTGGTCCCCCCGCAGAAATGACGGCACAGAGTTTGGCGGTTCCATCTACCAAAAGGTGAACGAGCAGCTGGAGACGGCCATCAATCTGGCCTGGACCGCTGGCAACAGCAACACCCGCTTTGGCATCGCCGCCAAGTATCAGATCGACCCTGACGCCTCCTTCTCCGTGAGTTTGGCCAGGCAGCCAATCTGTTTTTTTCTTCTTTTTTTAACCTAAAAACACATATTTGGAAAACTGAAACTCCAATAACATTTATTCATCCGTCACGTTTTGCAGGCAAAGGTGAACAACTCTAGCCTTATAGGCCTGGGTTACACTCAGACTCTCAAGCCAGGTAAGCATTTAAAAAAAATAAGTCGCTCTTGTCAGTGCCGTTGTCGGCGCGACGTGTCCAAGTCATAATGACTTGAACGTCTAGCGTCGTCAACGGCAGCCAACGAGTTCAATAATTGATTGTAAACTCCCGATCAGGCATCAAGTTGACGCTGTCCGCCCTCCTCGACGGCAAGAACATCAACGCCGGCGGCCACAAGCTGGGCCTGGGCCTGGAGTTCCAGGCGTAGGGCAGCGGCTCACGTGGCCCCACACCCCTACGGCAATCCCCCCCATTAAAATTCAAAATAATTTTCCCTCACCTCACCACCCCACCCCACCCCACTTTCCTTTTCCTCTACCTCTAGATGTGCCACAGCTGGAGGCAAAGCCTTCCAGAGAACGGCCCCCACATTTAAAGGACCACGTTTAAGGGAATATTTAAGATGAGCTAGAACAAACTGGCTCGCCAGGGAACAAGTAGCTTGCGGCACATCTCCGTTTTGTGCGCATGAAAGGAACTGTGTGTTCCTCTAGCGTCCATTGTGTAGGAAGAAATACGCTCATTACGACACACTAAAATGATTTCTTGCCCGTGAGAGCAAGTCGGAAGCGTGCCGCTGCCAAGTGTGCATTGTCTTGTCTTGTTACGTACTATATAGCATAGCAAAGATGTTATTTTACGAACAAAAGTGTCGCTAATTCCACCTGTGAAGTCTTAACGTTCGATCAAAATGGACACTCGTGAATGAAGTTACTGGATCTAAACAGGAAGTGGTGGTTTTCAACGGATGCTTAGTAGTGTTCCTGATGGTAATGTCATTTCCTGAATAAAGAACATCTTAAACCAACGTGTTGTTGTAGTTTTTGGATTGTGTGTGAGTGTGGCATTTATATATTCCAGGAAGCAGTGTTCATATCAATGGAGAGGATACATTCAAGCAGTTAATTTGCTGTGTGATTATATATTTTTTTTAGCCAACGTCCAGTTTGAACCGTGGCTGCGGTTGTTATGGATTAAACAAAGTCCTTTTTCTTCAATAATGCAGAAGAAATGTGGAAAAAATGAAATCGTTTGACTGGGCCAGAGAAGTCCTCCGACGAAAGATGGCCGCCAGTTGCTGACGGTGGCTCCACCGACTCTGCCTTTAGACATCTAGGGTCGTGAATGTGATTTCTACTTTAGGTGACGTGCATACGGACGCGACAGTGACCACGCAGGCACCCGAGCCCCGCCCTTCCCTCGCTTCCCCTTCGACACAAACTAACATGGCGACGATGGTAGAAAGCAGGAAGAGCAGCTCGCTCTGCTTACTTGTTGTTTTTGCCCAACTTCTGCTCTTCGGCGGCGTTCTGTCAGCGCCGACGAACGTCACTTCTCAAGGTAAAGTCCTATATTTGACGGCGTTTTCGCAATGGGAAATGTCAGCTTCCTCGCGTGACTAGCTGGTCAGCCCAGTCGGAAAAACATTTGAAAGCTCGCAATGTTACGATTTCACTGGTTCGTTACATAAACGCTTCCTCACCTTGTATTTGAACAACAGCGTCTTGCGACGTGCCTTGTAATGGAGGTCAACCGTGACGCGTCGCAAGGTTGTCTTCCGACGTGATTTTTGTGGAAAAGTATCGAAAAGTACCCAAATATCGATGCTGGCATGTTCTATCCGGTTACGAGATTCGATTGGGAAGGTATAGCGACTCCGTTATCGGTCCTGACAAGACCACAGGTCACCAGAAACGACCCCAATAAATCATTCGCTGCCTCCCTCCCGGAAAACCGATTTATTTCTATGAATTAGAGTAGGTAGGCGTGGAGGTTCGGCTTGTGAATGCATTTGCTCATGAGGTTTCATCGTGTCACAAAGCTCTCCTGTTCCTTGCCTGCGGATGAATAGATCCCTTTTTTGCTTCAAATCCCTGGTGAGATCCTACCTCCCAGCCCGGGCAACGTGTTTGCACCATCAAAACAAACGTGCCTGAACGGGGGCTCTAGTCAAAACACATACCCGTTCAGAGAATTCAAGAGGGAAAAGACATGTGTTGGTGGTGGAAAATGTGTATGAACGTCTTCAAATCAAAGCGGATTAGCAATTCATGATGATGTGGTGGAGTCGTATCATATAAATGAGTTGTCCAATCTGGCCTCACAGTTCAGACGGTCACATTTCATCTTTCTGTCGATAGATGCGGCCAAAGACGACCCCCCGACGAGTCGTCCCGTGATCGGCGTGAGCAAAAACCTCAATCGCACGGAGACCAAAGGATTGACCACGGTCGCCGAACCCACGACGATGACGCGCCCAGCCGTTCGGACGACGACGCCCTCCCGCCCCACGGCGGCCCCCCAACCCGCGGCGGCCTCCCAACCCGCGGCTGTCTCCCGCCCTGCGGCCCCCCTCCCGCCCCGCCAGACTGAGCCCGTCCCGGCCGAGCCCGTCCCGGCCGAGCCCGTCCCGGCCGCCTCGGACCGGACGGAAACGAGCCGCCCCAAGGTGGACGGCGGCAAATCCACAGTGGTCATCGCTTCCTCGGACGGCCACGTCGACGAGGAAACGCCCCAACGCGAGAGCGGGGCGGCCAACGCCACGGAGCCGCCCGCTGCCTTGGAGACGACGAAAGCCGACGAGCGAGCGGCGGGCGCCGAGGAGACCACCGTCCTCTTGCCGGCCGAGACCGCCCCGGAGGAATTTGAGCCGGACCGGCCCGCCGGGGGGGGCGTCGGCGACGACGACGGCTACGACGACGAAGGCGACGGCCAGGAGGCGTACGTGGACGGCATGTATCCCATGGAGACGAATCAGGACGAGGGTCAAACGGCGGTCCGGCTGGAGACGCCCGACGTGAAGGAGGACGTGAGCTACAAGATGCCCGGCGTCTACAGCGCGGAGGACGAGGACTCACACTTTTTTATGCACCTGGTCATCCTGGCTTTTCTGGTCGCCATCATCTACATCACCTACCACAATAAGAGAAAGGTCTGTGTGTGTGTGTTTTTCCAAAAATTGCATCCGATCCCCTAACCTACCTCTTCTTCTGCATCTTCCTGTCAGATCTTCTCGCTGGCTCAAAGCCGTCGCTGGAAGGAGAGCCTGTGCTCTCGCAGCACGGTGGAGTATCACCGGCTGGACCAGAACGTGGACGAGGCCATGCCGTCCCTCAAGATGACGCGCGACTACATCTTCTGAGCCGCCGGACCTCTCGGCCCGCTTTCAACACGCTGTCAAATTGGAAATTTCCGGGATTGCCGTTTCCACTCTGCTTTCTGTTCGCTTCGCTTCCGCCGGAGGGCGACATTTTCCTCTTCCCCCCGCTGGCCAGATGCTGCCGTGCAGTACTCCTGGTCGTCTTGGTTTTATGACTTCGGTGAAGTCCCCGTCATTCCTCCCCCACGCCATCGTAGCGTGCTTCCTATTCGGCTATTTTCACTTTAGCACAACAACACGTGTAACGTGTCATTCAGTTGCATCTTTGGATTACTGTGAAAGATGAACCTTGGCAACTCATCTTCCAAGTTTAAATTAATGGCCTTAAATTGATTATCTCCCCCCCCCCCCCCCCCCCCCCTCCAAAAAAACGCAACACTCGGAATGAGGCCAATCCTTGCTAACGTACAATAATAATGACCATTGAGCAACATTTTATTTTGATCCTCTCTGTCAAAGACGGCTACTCATTTGGTACCAATCGGAAGTACTTTTGTATTATTTTTTGGGGTGCATAACCTCAGCCGATACAAAGCACGTTAATCCGCTTTTAAAAGTTGTAAGCCGCAAAATGTGTGATTTTATTTAAACGGCTCTTAGATGGATTTTGTTCACATCAGACTACCGCGCTTTTTTTATTTAGCCTTTTGTTGCCTCACTTTGTTTTTTTTCTTTTTCAAAATCTGCCATTCACAGCCTTTCTTGCTCTCGTTCTTAAGAAATGTATTGTATTAAAAAAATCAAGGCACACTTGTTTAATGGAGAGAATTATTATTATTTTTTTTTTCACTGTGGAAGATCAACACAGCTCTCTCAATCCACTGTAGAATCTCTTTTGGTTTGATCAATAAAGCACAAATAATGCCACGTGCTGTGTTTTTGTCACTTTGGACCCTTTGTTGGGAATATTTAGACTGCCAGCCCCTCGGTCCAAATGGATTGGACGTCTAGCGGCTCTCAAGGTTGTTGGCGTTTGTATGAGTGACGGTGAGCAAACGCTAAAAAAAGTCGTTGGCATTTGTGTGAGCGTGTGACAGTATGACTCGCCGCCACCGGAGGGCAGTGTTTCAACGTGGACCTAGACACAGCTGAGCGCAATTAGGTCGGCATGGAGCGAGGCAGGTGATTTTCGTAGCTCAAACAAACTTTTGCTACCCCGTGTTGTGAAATAAACAAAGACGCCATCACTTAATGGATATACACGTTTTATTGGAAAAAGAGCTGATCCAACTCATCAGGAGCTTCGCTTCCTTCCTATGGGACTTCATAGCCAGCCAAACGGGAATAACCGGGACCTCCCAAAGGAATATTTTGCTACTCAACACAACAGGAAGTCAAAGAGTGGACGGAGATGCTCTCTTTTGGTCGAAACGAGATCAGCAAAGGTAAGATGGCTGGTTTTCAACGTGAATTCCTATGCATAAATAATGCGCATGAATCGGACTTTGGTCTAAATGCTGAATTTAGAACGCATGTTGAACTGTGCTGACCCGAACACATGTTTTTAGCGTTAGCATTAGCACTCGTTCGCACAGCAGTGGGCAGGGCTAGCCTGGAATTGAACCACGACCTGCGCCATGTCCGCCCTAATTGGGAGGAGTTTAAAAATAGAAATGGAAATGTCCTTTGGAGTTCACGTTTATGTTGATGTCTTGCAAGCTATCACATTTCAGTGCTTTACCTAAAACGGAGTTGAGATCATTGTCTGCCACTGACGGTGTTAGACGTCCAATTTGTGCTGAAAGATGAGTGTTGGTGAACAGACCAGGCCTTCCATTTGAAACGAATGGGACGCCTAGCGTTCATTTTTGAGGAGGGTTGGTGCTGATTGAACAATTTCTGTGCTTTTTTTTTTCTTTAAAAGTCACTTGTTCATTAGAAAACGAAAGGTTGAGTCGAGTTGAGTTGATGTGCGTCCCGAGACGTGACTTGATGAGTAGCGTATCTGTCTTGATGTACGTCATTTGCCCATTTGTGTCATCTCTCTTCTATTGTTTGGCCTCCTCGATGGCGGTCCGCCGTCTCGCCGTCACGCCGTCACGCCGTCACATCAAGCGTTTCCTTCCACCTGTCCCCGCCGCTTTGATCACTCCGACGTACATATGCGCCTCTTCTTTATTTTTAGCCGCATTTGCATTTCATCATCGCCGTCTTTCAGCCTTTGTGGAACGGAGTCTTCACAGGCGGGCGGAAAGACCACGTTCACGTCTTGAATACCATTTGCCGTGGTACGGGACCACCGCCCTACGTTGGGCCGGCTCCGGTAAATATGGCTGCCGATAGTCTGAGAATTGCCAAATACTTTTGCATTTTGCCTTTCGTGTATCTCGTGGTAATGTTTTGATGGAATTAAGGGGGGGGGGGAGCGGCAGGTGTCACGGGTGTCGTCGTGTCTTTTGTGCTCGGCTGCTGAACTGAGGTTGTTTTTTTTTTTTTTAAATTCTGGCTTTGATGAAAGCGGCGCCACAATAGAACAGAAGGCGAGGCGGATAAAGGCCCACGTGGAAAAAGAATGGCGGCGAGGAAAGAGACGGGAAAAACCCAAAGAGCATTATTGACTGGCAAGGCCATTTCAGCCGGGAAATTGGAAACAAACAAACAAGTGGCTTTACAGACGCTCAACTTCGGGTGCCCTTTTTTAACAGCTAAATGAACAATGGGACTTGCCTTTTCACACGCGCACATGCCAAAAAAAACGTGGGAGGTGCGCGATCGTCAAATGATAACTCTGGAGTTTAACTTGCGCTGACAATGGGGTTATTCATGAGAAAGGGGTCGGACTCCATGCAAAACTAGGTGATGGATTGAGCGGTTTAGCGGTGGAAATTGAGAGCGGGAGGATGACAAGCGCCAAAGGATGGGGCGTCAAAGTGCTGGTGGTCCGCCACCCCAGCTGTTGTTTGTGCGCTGACGCTAACCACTTCGGACGGCGGCTGCAAACAGCTGCGAGCCGGCGACGCTCTCGCCAGATCCCCCAGCCAAGGACCTTCCGAGCAAAATGGCCGCCCGGTCCTGTCGTGCGCGCAAAGTATACAATAATGGATGGGGCCTCGGTCGCTCATTGGCGAAACGTTGCCCGAAAGGCGTACGTCTTGATCGACGAGCCCCTCCGTGAGCGTTGGCGGTGACGGACGGCGGACGCCCGACGTCCCGCGTCCGGCTCAAAAGCCCCGATCGTTCATCATGTGAACGTCACTTTAAACGGCGCAGACCTCCGTCGGGGCTCAAAAAGTCTCCCGGCCGGGTGACCTTGCTTCGCTCAAAAGCCGCCATCGTTAAGCTAATGGGCTGGCCGTTCTTGTCGGTGGGAAAACAGGCTTTGAAATGACCATTTGATAAAAGATCCAGCTAAAAGTGGAGCAAAAGTAGCAAAGAAAGCCAAGGGAGACGAAGCCGACCGACAAGGAGAAAGTTCCAACGCGCCCCTCCAAAATGTCGACAGCCCAACAAATGAAGCTGTAAAATAATCCTGAATGTCGTGAGCGTGAAAAATGTGACAAATTGGATTTGAAAAGAGCACGCTCGCCCCATGCTCTCTCTCTCACTCTGCGTTATTTTCGGGGGCCGACATCGTACGTCGGCGACTTAAAAGAAAAAAAAAGTCCAAATCCCTTATGGCGGGAAGCCCCCCCTTCCTTATTTGCTTTTGCGACATTTAGGAGATTACGCTGCTCTTTGGCAAATCCGGGAATCCGTCCGGCTTCTCGCTTGTCTCCCTAATTCCGTTTTTATTTCCCGTCTGCCAACCTGCGCTCCGTGCGGAAGCGCCGACTTGCGGCAACTCCAACGACGAATGCGATTAAACCTTCCAGCGCAGGTGGGCTAAAACGGCATCCGTGACGGAGCCCATGTCAAAGCAGACGTGCTTGTCAACCGGGACTGGACGGCACGCTCTAAAAATACCACCTAGGCATGCCCCCCCGAGCCTATTCGCCTCATTTTCGGGTTCAAAAATGAGAATCCATTTCTAGCCCAAGCCTACCGCGTCTCATTTCCCATTTCTTTGTCTCATTCCCCACCATTGACGGCGCTAGACGTCCCATCCTTTGGAGCCGACGGCGCAAGAGAACGACGTCCTTCTCTCTAATCACGTTGTGCGTGTCCTCTAAAAGTCAACGCTCCGTTGGCAGCATTTTTCAAAAAACAATTTTCTGCCCCCCCCCTTTGAAAAATGCTCTGGCCTCGCGTCCACGTCCAACTGCTATTTCTACAATCGGCGTGCGCGTGCCGTCGGGGGCCACCTTTAACGTCCACCTTAAATATCGAAGCGCCGACCGTATTTCACGAAAGCCGCGTCGGGGTCGGAGGTCGGCAGGACGAAACGTCGGCGCTGGAATGGCGCCCGGAGCTCATCGGCGAAAGGTGGCCGTCGCCTCCCGTAAGGCGCCCTCACAAATCACGTTGCAAATACGATCTCCTTATTTTTAGGATGATGTTTGTCTGTACTTATGATTATATTGATTTTCTTCTTCTTCATTTTGGATATTATATATACATTGGATTTAAGGATACTTGAAGATCCTTATCTCTGAATGGTTTTCTTGAGAGTAGCTTGAGAAGGCAGCACGTCCAATCCCATCCCGCCACTAAACGACGGGCGACGTCTCGCCCGAACTACGGCGGGCTCCCTTTGTGGCGAAGCGCCACACCAAGAAGGGAAAGACAAAAGTGTCCCGAGGCCTCCATTTCACCTTGACCAAAAACATCCTTGTATTTGTCCACGGTTTCCTCCCCGGCTCATTCTTTTGCGGCCGATGGCAAATCCACTCCAGCGCTCCTTTTGTGCCGCCTTGATGGAGAGACGGCGTCCTCACAAAGGAGGACCGGCGCAAAACAAATAACAGCCTTTTGTGCTCGGACAGCGCAGCACGCCGGACAAAGACGGAGGCACGGAGGCCAAGGTGGAAATGGCCACTGACCCTTGCTTTTTGGCCTCATCGAGTTTCCAATGGCAAAATCCGCGAGCCCAAAATGAAAAGGAAGTGACCCAAATTGTACAGGAAGTCGCCAGAAAGTGACTCATGAAGAAGGAGGGGGAGATCTCTTCAATCAACAGCAAATGATCCAAAGTGTCCGTGGAAGGAATGAGCCCAGAATGCGCCCAAATGTACAGGAATGACCCAAAATAAATAGGAAGTGATTCCCAAAATAACTTAACTCATTGCATGCCATTCACACACTCAATTGGGAGAGATGGCTGTGAGGAAGTGACCCCAAAATAATAGGAAGTAACCAAAAAAAATCCTCTGGATGTTGCACCCGGCCAGGAAAAGTGGCGGATTAATAACCACCTTTTTGAAAAGTGGAATCAAGCTTGTTCACTTAGTAAAGTGCCCGCTGTGTACTTTTCACCCCTTTGTGTAATTGCATCAAAAATCCTATTATTATTATTTTCCGCTGGTGGCAGGTGAAATAGAACTTCAAATAAAGCCTAAAGTGTAAACAAGTGGCCCACCATTTTTTTTTTGATTTGCCGGTGAATGCCTCCGCGCTGATTTAGTGCTTTGAAAAGAAAAGAAAATGAACAACACGCTGCACTTTAACAGGAAAACGATAAGGGAGCAAATTAAACGGGCTAAGCCGGCCAATACGGCACAAACAGATAAGTAGAGGAAGCGTTTATGAGATGAAATTAATGGAATGTTTGCGCCGAGGGTGCGTGCAATTCCCGCGCTCGCCACGGGGCGGTCGCGCTCGTGTAAACAAGAAATTCGTAACAAAAAAAACATGTTAGAAGAAGAAGAAGCTGACAGGAGCGCACTAAAACTTTCGTAAAATCTTTTAAGAACTCATTTGAAAATGATGGCCTCTACGGTGTTATGATTTGCGAACGAAACGTAGCCTAGCCGCTAGTAGCGTGCGACGAAAGATAAATATGTGTGTCTAGGTGGAATGGACGGTCAATTGAATACAATCTTGACACTTGATTAGCGCTGCAATGCTGCATAAAGGAGGCTCATTTGCTAATTCGGCAGCCGCGTGATTAGCGCTGCCATGCTAATTTGCTAATTCGGCAACAGACGCTGGTGCGTGATTTCAACGTTCTACTGCTGGTAATGTTTTGTGCAATTTTTGCCTGGTGGAGCACGAGTAGCTTTTTGGCTAGCGCAAACTGACCAATGGCTTTTAAGCGGGAGGTTCGCCATTTTCTCTCGGTCCTCCACGTCGTTGACACGCCGCTCGTGCGATGGCATTCGAGAAGACAGCCGATTGATTTTGTGCCGGGGCGGCAATCCCCCCTCAAATCCTCTTAAACGGCTCAATCGGGGGCACTTTGGGCACTTTGGGGCGGCCGACGCGCATCCGCGGCCCCCACGGCCCCCGCGGCATCCTTTCATCCGCATCGATTGAGTCGTCAGACTGTTTTGCCAGAGATAATGTTTTAATTAATGGACTTCAATATCCAATTAAGATGAGGTGGAGATTCTTCATGGAGGTCCTTTTGAATAAAAGGCAGATGTGGCCAGGGGGCGCTATAGGCTCTTTGGATCGATAGTCGCTGTCGGGACGGTTCATCGACGGGTCGCCCGCAGGCCGCTCGCTACGCGCGTTCCACCGTTGTAACAATACGAACATTTTCACCTGCGTACATACTCGAAAAAAGAACTTGATACTGTTTTTGATAAATAAATGTAAAAAAACTATCAAACGATATTAATAGATTTTTTTAAAAACAACAACTTATTCATTGTTTCTTCCTTGTTGTTCATTAATTTGGACATAAACCATTGACAGTTGACCCAAAAAAAACTATGTGAAAGTGACCCTACATGGATGGAAAGTACAGAAATGGGAAACTAGCATAGCATAGCATTAAACTCAACAACCGCCATTGTCTGAGCTCAGAGTTCAAACATTTTGCACGTCTATTTGTAGTCAATGGAAGGCCCTTTGGAAAACCCCAAATGAAAGGGGAGAAATTCAAGATAAAAGAAGCGAAACGTTGACGGATCAAAGTCACCTTGCGAAAGCTCCGTCTGCCCCAGAATTTCTCTCATTAGACGTGCGAGAGAGAGGGGAAGGCGCTCAACTTTCACCCTTGGTGCATTCGGACACTTGGCCCAGAAAGGAACGTCCGCCAAGGTTCGTCGGCGTCCGAGCGCTCCGGCTTTGACCGGCGCCAAGCAGCAATTAGCGAGTGGGCCGTGACCCGCTGCTTCGACTCCCAATCTGACCTTGTTGAATGCCACTTGTTTTTCACCTCCAAAAATGTCCATTCCAACCCAAATAGGAATGATTCCAGATTGGATGGCTTGCTCTGTGGCTGCCACTAGTCTTTATTCATTTTCACATGGTAATTTTTATTTTTTTAAATCAAGGCTTTCAAAGGATAGTGGTTAGCGCGTCAGACCAACAGTTCTGGGGTGGAGGGTTGGATCCCAGCTGGGTTCTCCCCGGGCTTCCCCGCGTGGCTTTTCTCCGGGTACTCGGCTTTCCTCCCACATTGGCATGCCGACAGTCAGTAGAGTCTCGTTCGCCCTTGCCTCGGCCGCCTCAAGCCGTCCCTTCATTGTCACCTTTATTAGGGCTGCGTCGATACGCTTTTGTGCTTTGACAAGCATCTACATGCGGGATATCGAGCGGCAGACGGCGGCAGATAACGCTGGGCCCGTTCAATGGGGCTCGCTCGCTCGGGAGGGAGATTGAACGCCGTTCGTCCGTATAAGCTGCGCTCGTGAAGACCACAGTGACGTTGAAAAAAAGCAATTGTGGCTCTTCCGGTATTTGCAAAAAAATGACGCGGCGTCCACCGAGTGTTGCAACTCTGTGTCTTCCATTTTATTTAACTTGGACATTCTTGGTAAAAAAAGGGATTTTTTTTCACCCTTAAATTTCATTTTTTTCCACCTGTTTTATCTATTCTCTAACCAATGTCGCTTCCTGTTTGCGCCTCTTTAGCAATTAGCGTCGACGCGACAACGGGCCAGCCGTCACGTACGCACACAGACAGGAGCTGGCGCTCGCTGTTTGTGTGTCCCCCTCCCTCACCCACCTGCTGCGCCACATCGCATTGACCCCCCCCCCCCCCCCCCAGCCCCCCCCTTGGAGATGAAATCTTCATCTATTTATTGGCGTGGAGCGCTCTCGCCGCGCGTTCACGGAAGACGCCGCTTTTGTAGCTTGCGTGCAGAAAATTGCTTCGGAGGTCAAATGAGTCGTTTTTAAGCGGGTAAGCTGGGTTTATATTGGATAGCGCGGTGGTTCTTTTGGCCCGGCTTGACGTGGGATCGATTCTCACTCGGCGGCGGCGCAGTGGTGAGCGCCACTGGAATGGTTGTCTTACTCTGTGTGTGTGTGTGTGTGTGTCCTATGACTGGCTGGCGACCAGTCATTGATGGAATCCGCCTTTGGCTGCTGGGGTAGGCTCCGGCACCCCGCGACCTCCACCAGGATAAGAAGTGTATTGAAAAGGAATTAATGTTTGATCGTTTCCATGACTTCCAATGAAAGAATGTCCATTTTCTTGGGCGTTTGCTTTGTGGGTTGCCATTGACGACGGGATTTGGAAGGGAAGGAGCTCACGACCAACGGCTTGAAATTCACCCCAGAAAGAACCACGTCAACGGACGCGCTATCACGGTTAGGGAGCGGCGTAAGAACCCCAAAAGTAAGAACTCAGCGCTTTTTAAACACTCGCAGCGGAGGCCTCGCTCGCTCGCTCGCTCGCTATTTGTTCGGCGCGTAATTAATGGCGTGCTAGCGCTCGGCTAATGCGGACTTTTTTCCCCGAGGGGGGGCGGGGAAATGGAACTTTGGATTTTCCTGCTCCCGTTCTCCCCGGGGACTTGCCAAGGCGACATGAATAATTTGTCAAACAACATTAAAAAATAAGAAGCAATGCAGACTTTTTAGTCCCCCCTTTATCTGTGGTGTAAATTGTGCTGGCTAAGCATGTGTTCTACTTGGAAGGCGGAGCCAAAACCCCAAGATGGCGCGCTACTCCATTTGGCGGCGCGATGACGACTTCATCCATCTGCCGAGCGCAATCAATAACGCTCACAATGAGTGTGCCCTCCTCCAGGTGGTCTCGACCTGATGTTATGCCCCCCCAACTCCCCTCCTAACTCCCCCGCCACTCCCGTGGGAAGCGCTGACATTTCCAGATGTTTTCCTCGCCGCTACGACTTCACCTCGGGCGCGCTGACCCGGAAAGTTCCCTCCAAGGGTGGGCGGCTCTCTCTCATCTGATGGTGGTTCTGATTGGACTCTGGAGGCCATGTGGCCCAGCCCAACTCTGTCTCCACGCCAAGATGGTCATGGTCCGTCGGTCCGACCCCTCCACCCCCCATGAGCGGCATTTTCCCATCGGAAAGTGCTCCATTTTCCGGCAAGCCAGAAATCTCCCGCCAGGGCCGTTAGCGTCGCTAACGGCGTCCCCTGGAAAGGCGCCCTAATGTCGGCGTGCCCTCCAAATCTCAATTTCAACCGTAGGTGGGAAAGGACAACATTTTGCTCCAAAATGGCGCCACCTGTACAAAACGTAAGGCAAATTCTTTTTGTCCACAACGTTTACTTGGCACTTGAGCCACCGGATTGACATTGAATCCATCTCCAAAACGCACTTAGTGTTATGGAATTGAGTCAACGTGGTTGGTCCATCGTTCACGAGTAAACGAGCAGACGGGCCGGAGTCACGGAGTAACTTGCCGCCCCCAATTAACGGGCGGGCGGCGGTCTCGGGACCGCTTGGTTCTAATGACGGCGGGCCCCCGTCACCGGCGGGTTAATTGTTTGATCTCCGCCATATGTGGTGGCCGTCGCGCCCTCGCTCGGCGACTGCCACGAGCGTCAAGGGCGGCCATCGCTCCGTGGGCCCTTCCTCAAACTTTCTTCTCGGATTCAACGCCGTATTCCAAATTCAGACTGTATACCGTAATAGGTACGTAGATGGGACTATGGATAATAACAATGGAAGGTGACCCAAACGGACGTCCTTGTTTGTCGCCGAGTTTGCTCGTGGTGGCTATTAACTGGAAAAGCAAATGAGGCGGCCACTGGCGTCCAAAAAAGTCCAGCCCGGCCTGCCGGGCCCGCCGGGCCCGCCAGGCCCATCGGCGCCGGGTCCAAATCACCCGGCCGTGATGGGGGACGACGCCAGAGCCAAGGCGAAAGGAGCCATATTACACGCGCCATTAGGCGCAAATCTAAAACGGCGGCGACGGCAGCGGCGTCTGACGCTAATGACGCTTTGATAAGCTCCGTGCTGGAAGTAAACATAATCGCTTGACTTTCAATTCTTCTGGAAGCACAATGAAGCGTTGTCTCGGGGAAATAGCAGTAAATACATTTATGCAAAATGTTTTTCCCTTTTGACTGATTCTCGCTCTTGCAAAAATTCACCTGACGCAACCATTTCATTCACATTTAGATAAAACAACAACAAAAAATCAGGAAAATGGAGCTGCAAAAGCCCTTCCAGTCCAAATGGATTGGACGTATGACGCCGTCAATGTCGTTAGTTAACGAGGAAATGGCCCGAAACAATGGCAATTCGCCATGCGACGACCCGCCGTGCGTTCAAAACAAAACTCGAAATGAAATTTGCAATCACAGTCGGTGACAAACGGCTCGGGTTTGAAACGCCGGCTAAGTGCGTCCGATCAAATCGGCGACGGTGGCCATGGCGATGGCGGTGGCCTTTGAGCCATTTGGCCAGCGTTCCACTGAGCAATTTGAAAGGAAATAAATAATGGCTCTCCCCGCCTGACACGTTCCGACTTTGACGCGCCGCCGGCACGGACGGCCCCGATTGGACGGCCCCCGCGGCCGTGCCTTATTTGTTTTATCTCAATTTGCTGGCTGGCTCGCCGCAACCTCGCACTTGAGCGACGTTTCATCTCGACACCTGTTCCACCTCGGGGGGGAATTATTGTCTCTTTTGAAGTCAAAATATGAAAATACATAGTAGAAAGGCGGCGAGAACGGCTCTCGTGAAAACATCGGCGATACGCAGCTCACGTGAGATTGACTTTCAGGGACAGTTTTTAATATTGCAAAACGGCGGAGCCCTATTTTTGCATTTTGACTGAGCGCTGTCAATTTTGACGTGGCGCTGCACTATGTATGTTGCCTTTAATTTCAGCCTTTAACTCTCATCTTTTTAAGGGAACGCCATGGAAATGTCCCATTTTCTTGGTGACCTTGAAGGCTCCGTCGCAGTATGGAAATATGATGTCATTGACAGGGATGGGCGTCCAATCCATTTGGCAGCGCATGAACATTTGTTCGTTAAGTAAACAAGATAGACTCCATTTCCATCCGTTTCATGACGTTTCACCACTTTTGATTTGGATGGTAATTGGGGACATTTGAACATTTTCCTTCTTAGCTCATTGGCCGTCCGTCATTGACGATTGACGCCAAACCAGAGTTCCGAAGCTCCCAATTCAAATGGATTGGACGACCACTCCATTTCAATTTCTTCGATCACGCGACGCCATCGATCATTTTTTTCTCGTTAACTCTTTGCCCGCCCGCCGTGGACGTCCCTTTTTGAAATGGCTGCGTTCCAATGGATTTCTCAATGATGAGTTTTCATTTAGGCCACGTCCATCACCCCGAACCCCGATCGGCTCGTTTTTTTTTTTCAGAGCGCGACCGATCGATGAGATTGGAGCAGATCCATCATTTTAAAGTGGAGCCATTGAGGCGTAGCGCGCCTCCGAAAAAATGGCCCATTGCCCCCACCGGCCTTTTATTAGATTAACCTATTTAATGCACTTCATTAACATGTGAATGAAGCACGCCGTAGAGCCATTAAATGTGATGAGATGACGACAATTGCAAGCGCTGAAATATATCCCATTTCATTCTGGCTTCTTTCTTTTTCTTTTCTTTTCTTTTGTCCGGAAGGAGGTATCAAAAGCTCACCCACTTTTTTCTCCACGGAATTGTTTTCCGATTTCCCCGATCCGATCACCTGTTGCGACGGGAATCGTTTGTAAGAGAGCAGCTCTTCAAGATTGTTCTTTTTTTTCCCAAGTAACAAAATAATCGAGATGGACGCGGCGACCGATCCCTCACGTTTCAGTTACTAATGAGGACGGACGGCGAGTGGAGGAAACAAAAGACTGGTCGGGCATCCGCCTCCCATCTTTAGGCTAGCAAAAAATACAGTGCGACGTCCAAAACAGCAGCGTTTTTTTCTTTTTTTTTCATTATTTTGAAATGGTTGGAGAGCGATTGGCCTAAGTATGATGGTGACAGTGAGAAATGCCACAAGGACTTATTGAGGTCAGCCGGTGGCCACGTTTGACTGCCTTTCACGGCCGTATCCGTTCGGCGGCGGCGGAATTTTTTCCGCTCCCGTGGAGAGGCGCTCGGAAAAATCCAGTCTGGATTCTCTTTTTAATAGCGTGCTATTATTTCAAGCCTCTTTGGAAGCCACGCGGAAGAAGAATCGACGTGCGTCCACGGCTTCTTTGTGTAAAACAATCGGACGAATGGATGTCTAATCAGATGAAAAAAAAGATCTGCGTGGGAAGTGAGCTTAGCCCAAATCTAAAGGTTAGAAATGGTGAATTTAAATGCCATGACTGCATTATTTTTTAGCCTCATGGGAATGCCCCCAAATCTGAGGTGAGCAAAAAGAATTGCTCCAAAATGCACAAATGCTCAGAAATGAGCCTGGTGATCAATTTGAAGTGGGAGGGACTTGAAAAAAACGTAAAGGATCCATTTTTAGGGAGCACAATGTACCCAAGTATGGTTTTGACCTCTAAGGGAATGGTCTCTCACCATGACGACCAGTCGCCGTTCTTCCGTGGTGGTTTCTGGCCGACCTTTCGCTCTCTCTCTTTTTACTCCCGTTTTTCTTCGCCTGCTTCGGTGGAGACTTGACGTACGTTCGAATCCCGGCCGTGCGCGACGGGAAAAAAGTCGGCCCGTCGACCCGCTCGGACGCAGTTTAGCGTGGATCGATGGCCTACTGGGGGCGGGGCGTGCATGGCGTGCGTGGCATGTGGGGCGTGTCCCTGGCCTCCAGCTTCCTTGCTTTATGAATTCACGGCGCGCACCTTTTTGCTCAATAATATGGATCGGCGGTTTGTCGAGGGGCTTTCTGTTGTCCGCCGCCAGCCCCTCTCGTTTCAAATGGCTTATGGATGGCATTTTCTTATTTCTTGACACGGTTTGAATTTGCTTGAACTCGTCCAATGTATTTTTTAGCGGAGGGACGGACGGATTGGCTGCGCTACTTCATACATAGCATTAACAGTCATTCATCCACCGGTGAAATTAATCTGATGGTTGTCCTTTTCAAGGAGTGTTTTTTGATTAATATTGCATTTAATGGATCATTTTACGTATGATTTAATACTAATTTGGAATTTGATTATCATTGAGATGACTTGCGTTATGGTATAAGAATATGACCTCGGCCTTAGATGTCTTACTCCCTATTTGTGCTGTGAGCCCACGACTATTTTTCATTTTTAAAAATTGGCCTCTTTCATTCTAACTAAAAACATAGGAAAAATGAAAAAAAGATTTTTTGGTTTACTCTTTCTTAACAGTGCTTTTTTCCCATAATTGATTGTCAAAGATTGACGGTCACATCCCTCGTTAGCACTGCCATTGACGGTGGTAGACTCCAATCCAAATGGGAGCCATTGTTTGATCGCTGCCAGAAGTCCCAGTCCAAATAATTGGGACATCCGGCGCCGTCATAATGTGTAATCCTGATGTTTAAAAGATTTTTAAAAAATAGCCAGAATGCACCATGTGACATTTTCTTATTTGAAGATGTATCAACCACTCGGTTCCATTATTTTCCCCAGGTTTTCTCAGCGTAGGCCCCGCCCTCTCCCCGCCGACGTCAGCACGGCAGCGCGCTTGAAATAGGGCGGCGGAGGTGCGCGGCGCTCCCAGACGACGGCGAGCACCGAGAGGAGGAGAGAAGCCCGCCCGCCAGCGGCAGGAAGCCAGCGCCAGGAAGCCACAAGACGCCCGCCGCAGCGAGATGGCCGACCGCCGCTGAGGCTTTGGGAATCCCGAGCCCTCGGACACGCTCGCGCTTGGACTCTTTTCCCGCCGTCTTTTTCACCTCGCCACTCTCGCGGGTAAGTTTCTCACCTCGCCTTGGCCATCGCAATGCAGAAACGGGAGCGTCGTGGAGGGTCCGCGCACGGGAAAGATTCCGTGGGATGGAGCCGGCGTCCGTGGCACGCCAAGGGTTAAAAACAGAAACATGCCACGGCGTCATAAATCGTTGACTGCCGTAATTGCCTTGGAAGCCATTACCATACGGGATGCCGTACTTTCCATTTTCTTTATTGAATGACACAAAAAAAACATCCCCAAATCCATTTCCGTTTGGACCCAATTTCCCCGACGTTATCAGTTGGCGTCCACTGTTGTCAAGCCGCTCTTTTAGAGTGACCCCAAAATCTTGCAAAGGATTCCACATCGGCGTACGTTGATATTTGTAGTTGACGCAGGCAAAATTCCCAACTCTTTGGTGACCAACGACGGCGACGGACATCGCGTCCGCTCTGGAGACGAGCCGAAAGCCGAGAATTCACCGGCCGCCGTCTCAGATGTTATAGATTCGCCGTCCGTCGCCGCCTTATCTGCGGCGGTACCGTACCAACTATTTCCATCGGCTCGTACGACGTTGTCGTCTTGAAATTGCGGGCGGGATGAACGATTCCCTTATCGAATGTTCAATGAATATTTTGTCGCTGGACATCTCTGCAGCGGCGCTGTCCGAGGTGCTGAACGCAACAATATCACTCGACAAAAACATATTATGCTTCCCATAATCTCAGCTGTATTCATATGATGATGCTGTTTAAGAGTTGGACACTATTTGGGGGGAACGAGACTTTTTGAGGCTTTGCCGTCCGTTGTGATGGAAATGGAAGATTTTTGAGTAGCTCCGCTTTGGAAAGACTCGTTTGCCTCACCACCACCACCACAATGTATTCGGATAATACCGTTAAATCCAGGCTCGGGGGATGATGAAAATGGCCGCATACGTAAAATGTCTGTGCACAATTCCATGATTTATTCAACGCTGTATTTTTAGGGAGAGAGGCACGGAGCCGCTTGCTGCTTTTATCGAGCAAACAAAAGTTTGCGTGTTCCAACCCCCCAAAAATGGCAGGTTCTGCAATGGGATTATTGCACATGGTCATGTTCGTATGTACCGTATATTGCGCAAGCTCATAGTATATATATATATTTTCCTTCAACCTGGCGCCTGGAAATATTTTCACAAAAGAGCTTTTTCCGTTTAGATAGGAGAAGAGCATTTCCGAGCCAGACGACGCAATAGCCCAGCACAGCGTGCACCGCTCGCTTTTTTTTTCACAGCCCGCAGACCATAATCACAATACTCCCCTAGTATGTATAATAACGCTGAAAGGCGGGATTGCATTGGGTCGGGGGAATTGACGGGCACAGCGGGTCGCCCGCTTAGTCGGCCAGGTGCCTCCAATTGCGTCACGAGTCCGATGGAGGAGGTGGCCGTCCGCCCGCCCGCCCGCCGGCCATTTTGCGCGCTAGTGGATACTTCCAATGACGTTTGGGGTGCTTTGTTATGGGGATCTTTACTTGCGGAAGACGAGAATTTTCCTCTGAATAAAAACTCTGATCCCATTACGACGAGGATAGCGCTTCCAGGACGTCCCAAAAAAAAGAGTTTTGTGGCGTTTGAGAATGGCTCCAAGTTTCAAGGTGCGCAGGGATTGGACGCGGCCTTTGGAACGGGGTGTCGTCTGGCGGCCTTTTGAATTCACGCCGTCTGTCGTTTTGTTCCTTGTTAATTTTTTTAAGGGCTTCACGATGTGCTCGGGTGTTTTTCTTGCGCGCTCCCATGACGTTGAAAAACCGCCGCCGACATCAAAGAGTGGCGCACTTGACGGCAAGAGGAAGCCAATCATTAAAGGCCGCTAATGTTAGCGCCGCTTTGCGCGTGGCTCTTTGCCAATGACTTTTTTGTGTGAGAGTAGGAATTCTACCTAGCAACTGTGACAATCCACAATCCAATTTGTTGTTGTTGTTTTTTTAATATAAGTAAACAGCTCAAAAATGACTTTTTACTAATTCTTTTTTAAATTTAGCTTTATCTCAGGGTCGTCGTTTTTGGATGGCCAGTGTGCCGCAAATTAGGCTAGTTACAAAGCCATTGAAAATTCAGAGTCGGAAGATGAAAAAGTATAGCGGGTATTGTAGCTCCTCCCCCACTTTGCGCCTCCCAGCTGGATTAATGGTTGATTTTGATGGGGGGCGACGGCGATGACGCTCGTCCGTCCGACTCATCTTTTATTTACTGACTTTGCGGTCCGCTGGAAATTCCTTTTTAGTATGACGCCATCCCAGACAGAGGCCAGCGAGCCCAGCCCAAATAATGCTTGAGAAGGTTCTCCCATCGTCGCGTTTCCAACAATTGGACGCCCGTCGCCGTCAATGGTAGCGAAATGAACGCGTCCCACTTTTCTTGATTGAGTTTTTTTTTTTCTGCGGGTTTTCGTGTCTCTTCAAGGGAGATTAGAATGGTTTAAAAAACAAGACCATTTTCAGATAATGACAGATGGCGAGACACTTTGTTTTTCTCTGCTGGGAGATATTCAAATTTAAAGGGACACACACACACACACACATTCATGCTATCCTAAGACTTGTTTGGAAAAATAATAGTAATAGTCGCCAGCAGAGCCCAGGGACGCCGCCGATTCCTTTTTTTTCTTCTTTTTTTCTTTTCCGTGGCCACTTGAAATTCCGCTCAGTAATGTTGAACTTCCACAAGTGACCTTTGCCGCCCCATCGGCTCCGGGCAAACAGGATGGCTGACCGAGAGTCGGGATGTAATAGGAGGGCGTTGGCCCAAAGGTTACCTCCCAAATATTGCTTCCGCTAGTCAAATGTCATTCGGAAAAAAAAGAAAAAAAAACTCGCGCGCGTTCCAAATCGATACTTCGGCATCCACGGAGGGCCTCGTCGGCTCGGCGTGGTCGCAAAAAACGCCTTGGCTTATAGTCCTAGTGTTTGATTTGGATGGATGGCTTGGCTGCATCTGAAAATAGGAAGCCAAATAAAGAAGGAGCCTCCAAGATGTCTCTTTTCCCTTGGCTTCTCTGCTCCGGACCGTTGCAGAACTCTCTGCGGCCCTTGCCTGATGCCTGAAATTGAACGGAAAGCCAGCCATTTTGGCTGGAGCCCGGCGTAATTGCGCGCTTGCTCCCGATGGAAATCCAGGAGGGGGGGGGGGAAAAAATCCGGCCCGGTGCCATTCTCCCAGACGAAATGTAATTTGGCGGGCTCGTCTGTCGAACGGAGGTCGCCAGGAAGCCAAAAGAGCCAAAAGAGTCAAAAGAGCCAAAAGAGCCAAAAGCGCTCCCTCCCTACAAAATAGGAAATTCTCACGCTGTAGAAGACTGAATTGATTTTTGGAAAATCAAAGTCAAAACGTGGCCATTTTGGATGGAAGAGAGGAACCCCCATCTTGGAAAATCTCCCTTCCGACAGCGTTTTAAACGCGACGCGACGCCCACTTTCCCCCCGCCCGCCGGTCCTCTCGGGAGGGAACACGCCGCCGCTTTTTCCATTACGCCAAGTGACAGTTCATAACCTTATCTTTCCGCCACGAGCTGTGGCGCTTCCGCGGGAAGGATAAGCGGGGGTAAAGAAGACGGGATCCCCGGGCTGACGCCGAGGCCGACGCCGACCCGTCACGTCTCGCTCTCTCTTTCAGTCCGTCCAAAGCTAGCCGGAGCGGAGATGAATCCGGAGGGCCGATGTCGACCAGATGAGAGCCCGGCTGTCAACGCCCAGTCGAAGCGCTAATCTCCGTCTTTTAGCTCCGGGTTTAGATGGCCGAGATAGTCGGGAGGTTAAAGTGCTCTTGTCACCAGACGATACGGCTCGCCGTTTCAAATCCAACGCGCTCGCCGAGAAAAATAGTCGAGTGCGCCGCCCGGCGTGGATGGAAAACGGCCAAACTGCGTCTATCGGAAGGCCATTTGCTGTCGGCCCAGGTCACACAAAAATAGGCCTTGCGCTACTTAAACGTCAAATATTAAAAAAAAAATAACAAGCGCTTAAGGTCATCCAAATCCAAATCCTAATTTCTGCGTCGCAAAGAGCTCAACGTATGAAACAAATCTGTCTGGAATGCTTTTAACGCGCACGACCAAATGAAACCGCAAAGACCGACTTCCCGTGTCTTTTTGATATCGCTAAGCCGAACTGGAAAATCCCCCCCGACCCCCCATTCCAAAACTCCTGGGGTTGTTATCTCGGGGTAAAATGAAATAACGCTCGGCAGACTTTCCATGGTGGCTGAACAAGACCACACTTTGTCTTTGTTTGTCTTCTTCTGTGCACTTGTTCTCTCCATGCTACTGAATATTTTACACTGACCTCAAAAAAAAAAGCAGCGCCAAGCAGATCCATCTTAAAGGCTGTCCAATACATGACATACTCATTCAGTCTATATAATTTTTCTTTTTTTTCTATTTATCATACTCCATGTGGGAGGTAAACAAGTCCAAAACGAATCAATAATTTGTAGATTTTGATGACCAGGCGCCGCTCTAATTAGATTTCTTTATTGACTCCCTGCCTTCTAATGAATTTTAAAATGATCCGTGTGTGTGTGTGTGTGTGTGTGTGCGCCCGTCTCACACGTGAAGACAGTCACTGGCAGATCTCATTTGCTCGTTAATTTTCAAGAAGGAGCGAGCGGCCCTCGGCCATTACAAACGCCGCCGTTTACCGCCAAGAGTGACGTTCCCGATAGTCTCTTCAAGTGCTAATTTCACAAACGCTTTGGAGCTTTGCGACTCAGCGGCCCGTCTATCGCTTTGGGAAGGGCTTATCATTTTTTGCTTGTTTGTCACGTATTTCATGTCTGGCACCAAAAAAATGCAAGAATTCGAGTTACGGGATGAATTTGATGAAAGTTTGTGGTGTTGTGCTTCCTCGCAGGGACGCCGGAGGAGATGGGCCGCCTCGCCGTTTGGGTGGCGCTCGCCGCCGTCCTGTCGGCAGCCCGCGGGATTCGATCCACGTCCTTGGCCACGCCGTCCACGGTAAAGACTGATGTTGTGATGATGGAAAGTTGTTTTTGTTTGGCAAAAATGCTCAGCTAACCTGTTTGTGTTTGCAGGAGAAGCCGGAGTTGGCCGGGACCGTCCGTCAATGTGAGTACATGCGTCCACGCGTACCCGCGTTTACATCAAACAATTGAACATGTTGCAAAACCAGTGTTTGAAAGTGATTTTTGCCCTTTTATCTTGGTGCTCAATTCCCATTCAAAGCTCCGTCTTTATTTATTAGAATGACCTTAAGCCCAAATTCATTTGCGATTTTCACGTCTCTTTCTCGTTCGGCTTTGACATGTTTTTTCTTCTTCCGTCCGTCCACCGGTTGTTCACTGGCTTAGGCTTTTCCCCCCATTGCTAGCAAACCGAGCGGTTGCGTTTCTAAAAACAAATCCTAATTTCAGACGTTGTCAGTCGAACGTTGTTATTTATCGCGCTACTTGCCGGCGCGCTTTCTCCCGACAAACACCTGCTCGGCGAGATATATTTCCCGACAGGAAACAGGTGTCTCGCTGACAGACGCGCGCCAATGAATGACGTTTGGTGAAGTGCGCACACGCACGCACGCTAACAATACGTTAAGAAAAAAAATAAAAAAGGGCCCGGAGGCCATGCCCGGAAACGACAGTTTGGTGTCACCTCCTCTTTCTCGTTGGTGTTGCTTTTGCTTCTCCGCGTTTGCCTCTGGCGTTTCCATCAACATCGCCTTGTTGCGGGAACTTTCCATTTTAGCTCTCCTCAATCGCTATAAAAGCAAAAAGACAATTAGAGACATGTGCGGATGTGTGGATAAAAGTGCCACTAAATCATACAAAACTTTGTGTTTACCTACTTGGTGACCTGTATTTTTTATTTATTTTTTCCTACTTGGCCGCCTCGTTGTTGTCCGCTGTTAATTCACCGTCTCCATTTGTATTCGTTTAGTTTTTGGGACGCGCCTCTCGTCGTTAGCAGCATAACCGAGCCAGGCGGCCCATTTTTTGTTTTTTGGCGCAATCATTTTGAAAGCATTCCCGCCCCCCCTCGTGGGACTCCCTCGTCCCGTCGCCCACGTGGAGTCTGCCGGTCGAACGCGTCTCTGCCTTCCCTTTCTCCGCATTTCTCCTCGTTGGTCTCACGTGGCGGGGACGACGGCGTCGGGCGGTGGGTCGGGCTGGCCCACTTTTGCAGGAAGACGCAATTTTCTGCCGTGCCGATATTGTGACATTTCCGCTGGAGCATTCTTTTGAAATGTCACCCGTTGCGCTGCACTAGCGTAAGAAAGAGCGAAAAAAAGAGAACAACGCGTATGAATCATTCATAGCGCAAACGCTGATTCATTGGCGCAGGGTGGCGGGTTTAGAGATGGGCCCGCCCACCTGGCCCGGCCCTCGGCGCTCTCCGCTCCGTCGTTTGTCGTCGGATTGGACGTGGCTTGCCGTCGAAGCGCTATCTGAGCTGCTTGGAATTTGTTTTTCTTCACTCGGGATCGTCGGATATTGCCGATATTTGATTGACAGATAGTGTAACGTTTTCTGACGGGCGGCATTTACTGTGGCCGCCGCTCTTTCTGGCTGTGTTACGTAGTTCAAACTAAATACTTTTTTTTCCTTTGACAAAATGATTTTGGCTTGATAGCTCTAAATTCACCCGACGCCCCCTAGTGGCCACGGCGAGGCCGGGCGCGGCAAGCTCGGAACAAAGCTTCATTTCCCTTTTACGACTTTGATAAGGTCTCGGGACGTCAGGGTGATTTAACGGCCGCCCGGCTTAATGAAATCACTCCTCTTCCTCGTCGGCGAGATTTACGACGGCGCTCGGCAAAACTCGTCTGAGCTCCGGCCGTGAAAATGAATCGTTCTGACGCGGCGGCGGCGGCGGGGGAGGAGGTTCGCTCGCGTTGGACCGAGGAGGCCGTCGTCTAGATTTATTTTGCCCCGGCCGGCGCCTTCCCGTAAAGCCCCTGGCGCCTTTCCCAAACTAAAAAGAAGACACGAACGACGGTGATTTTTTTGCTTTGTCTTGTGTGACTTTGTATACTTCCGCCTTTTTCTGGCCTGCCAACGGACTTTTAAAGGCGGCGAGAGTTAGCCAACGGCCTAGCGGCGCTAAGTATTTAAAGGCCGACGTTACCCAAACGCGGCAGTTTGACGACGCGGCCAGCTGTCGGAGCCCGGGGTCGTCGGCGTTTGCGCGCGGCGGCTGGCCCGCCTCCAACCCGACCACCTGTCTGCCACGCGCTAACGAAGCGACGGCCCGTTAATTGGACAATGAATGAACGCTTTAGTGGTGACGACATTTAAGAGGTGTTCTCGCATCAACGCCGAGTCCAACTGGAGGGGACGATGAGCGCGTAAACATTCGTCAATGGATTCTTCCAACTGTAGTATTTCTGCTTCAAAGATGTTCTAAAAATGGCCACCAGTGGAATTCAAATTTGCGTTTGACGTCTCCAGCCAACTCCAAACTTCAGTCGCATTTGTCTGATGGCGCATTTTTTTTTTTCTCAAAGAGACGCACGCACGCCATATAGGTCCGAGAATAACTCCACGGTAGCGCCATGCCTTGGAAAATCTATTTTTAAAAGCGCGTGTGTGATCTGAGGAGCTGTTGAAGATTAATTGGGGAAAAAAAAGAAAAAAAAACAAGCACAAAAAGCGGGTGCAGGTGCCGCCGACTTTGGAAGGAGATTGTTGAATTATGGATGATGGAACGTGTGGCGAAAAACATCCAGATGGAGGCGAGCGGCTCGTAAAAAACGCGGGTCAACAAAAGCGCCGGCGCTTGCCGACACTTGTTTTCTTGACTTGTTTTTCTTGCAATACCATGGACAGAAAGGCCTCCTCTGCCTGTCATTTCTTAGGAATTGTTGTGCTTTGTAAGGATTGCAACGTATTGCCAGATATGGTCGAGACGTTCTTTTTTAGCAATTGTAACATACTGTAATAATGGCTTTTTGCCATGTTTAACCTTAATTTAGCGGCATTGTCGACCAAGGGGAAGCCCGCCAAAATTGAAGGTCCGATCATCTAGTTGAGGGGTAGGGAACCTATGGCTCGGGAGCCATATGTGGCTCTTTCCATGGGTGCATATGGCTCTCAGGTAAAATATGAAAATCAATGGTGAGAGAGCTGAGTCCCAAACATACTAATAGGAGCATCACTGTGGCATTGACACTACCTCTACCACCACTTTAATCATAATTTTGTTTTGTATGACACTTCTGAATGCATGATATCATTGATACTGATTTATTAGCAACATCATAAAAATTTTGTCATAGGAATTTGGAGACTTTTTATACTTAAAAGTGTTGAAAGGACAAAAAGATCACCCATTTTCATGTCATTTTACTTTTCAATTGTGAGAATGGCTCTCAAGAAATAACATTAGAAAGTAGGAATTGTCTATGGCTCTCTCCGTCAAAAAGGTTCCCGAGCCCTGATCTAGTTGGACGTGGTGACGCCGGAGCCACGTCAATAGCCGCGCTTCGGGCTCCGTGTGGACTGACTGGCGTCGGACTCCTCCCATTTCCCGTCTCAATGCCGGGTCTCCCCTCCTTCCCCGGCGCGTTGACGTTACGAGCCGTTAATAACGCGCACTTTAATTTAGCGTAAAAAGCACGTGCGGCGGCGCCGTTGAGTCATTGAGACGTCTTTAATTATCCAGTGGCCCGTCTTCCTTCCGTGGGCCTATTAGGCAAAAAAAGCGCTTGGAGAAATGGAATTACGTTCATGTTTCATTAATAGCTCCTATCTCTGTTATTTCCAGTGGCGGGAGGGAGGCGAGGCGAGGCAACCTTGTGCTTTTTGCGTTATCTTTCAATATACTTGTAAATTGTTAATCTGGGCCCACAGGAGGTCCGCTGACATGCGCATTATCTCCCATTAATTCCCTTTCAAGTCAAAGAAAAATGGCTTTTATCTTAAAGCCAGATTTTTTCCTCTTTCCAAAGAAAAGCGCGTTCATTTTTTTTAAAGCCTGGCGGGCCGTTTCTCGGACGACCACCTATCCGCATGTCGCCGGCCCTCCGAGCAAATATTACTTTGACGACTGTGTCTAAAGTGTGTTAGGGCGCAGGGGTGTCCAACTGTTTTTGGGGGGGGGGCTCGCAGCGTGGGATGATGAAAATATGACCGTATTAGCCCGAGTATAAGATGGTGCATTGAAATAAGACTGTAAAAGCGTCGGTCGTCTTACATTCGGCGTCTCGACGCATTGACAACCCTAGATGCGAATGCTGAACGCTTTGATGGTTAATGCAATTAATGTAATTATTGCAATTTTGTTGTTTTATCACAGTAGATTGGTGGGTTCATTTACATTTTAAAAACCAGAAGCCACGCACGTGACTGCACTTTGACATATTTAAATGATTGGGATATTCAGATGTGATAGATAGTTTTTGCAAGATTTGAATGAGGCAAAATAACACCTCTCGAGAACATGTTGTTATAATCATTTGTTTCAGTGTAAATATTGAGTCTTGAAAAAGAGGAGGTGGTCTTATATTGGGGACAATACGGTATTGAATATAGCTTGCGTAAGAAGGCCAAACGAAGTGGAGTTTTAGTATTTTGTTTCAAGTTCGTACAATTTCTTTGTTCTCCAAAGTGAAGTGAGGCGAACGTTCGCGGCGAGAAGTTTACGGCCGGCGCGCCAGACGCTAGATTGTCAGCCAAGGAGCTCTCCATTTCCCCCCCGCAACGCAGCCCCCCACTCCCCCCCCCCCCCCCCCAATAGCCTCCCACGGGCTGCGGAGGATTAGCTCGGAGAAAATTGGCCGCCGACATGGCTTTCGTCAGTGTTTAGCGCCGAGCTGGAAAGGCTGAAATGAAAGTGGAAGGATCAACTTTTTTTTCTTCTCCCGGAGACTTCTCAATCGATGTGGCTCGGCGGAAATGGCCTTTGGCCCTTCCTTCCAAGTACTTTTTTTTTTTTTTTCCCCTTCTTCTCCCTCCAATGGCGCCATGTTTATGACCACCAATTAGACCGAACGGAGTCCAAATTCAAACTTGTTTCAACGCATCTAAAAAGCCAGGCAGTGTTTCCAGATTTTTATTTATTTGTTTATTTCCCAAATGCGGCTGCAGGAATACATTTAAATACATCCATTTTAATACGATGTCCAACATATTTATTTTAGGAATAAATATAAGGATATTGTTTTTATCTTATCTTATCCTCGGGGGGTGCTGGAGCCTATCCTAACTGTGCTGAATGGGCCGCTAGCCAAAAATGTAGATGGATGCAATTTCCTTGCAAATCCAAAGCATTAAACACCACTGCAACGGACTCCAGCACGCTCGCCGTGCAATCTTTCCACGTCTTTGTCTCTCATTGAAAAACCACGGCGTTGTTTGGCTTGGTTGCCGTCTGGCCGCGTCCCCCAAAGGCCGGAAAAGGAGACGTTTGTTTGGCGCTTTCCGGGTCAAGAGTCGCCGCGAGGGCGACTGATTGCAATCACGAGCTTTGATTTAAGCTGGACGGCCGTCCGGTCCTCTTTGATCCGGCAAAAAGCGCTCAAAAAGCCACGCTTTGTTGCTTTCCACACGCCGTGTATGACATCCTTGATTGTAAACGATCAATAGAGATGATGATTTTTTTTTTTCATGAGCGGCCTGCCACGCCAGCCCGTTTTGGGCCAACGTACGTACGAGCGAGCCGGTCCGGTCTAGTCCGGTCCGGTCCGGTCTTTTGTGCTCACACCTGCTACAAACAAGAGCGTGTTTGTTTACACAAACGGAGCTATTTGTTCCCGTCCAGTGAGGAATATGTGCAGAAGCAGAAGTGATTATCGAGTGCTTCTTTGGCCTTTAGTGGGGGCGGAGCACTTTAATGATCATTTTTGCATATTTTCCAATAACTCCACGCTCGATGCCGTTTGGCTTTTCCCAAGAGAGGGAGCTCCAGATTGAAGCGGGGGGGCGGGTGGGCCGTAGAATCTCCTTCCGCGCCTTTTCCATACCATATATTGTATTCCACGGTGCGGCATGGTTTTTGACGTTTGAGAAGTTTCAATTTAGAGAGGCTTGAACACTCATGAAACAATGTGTATTTGCAGTTGGAGCGCAAAGGATTGTTTTAGATTGAAACTATTTTTCTGGATTGTTTAGGATTTTTTTAAACCAAGAATTCTTTTTCCCCCAGATGAAATGGGCTTCTTTATTCGTATTCCGACGCCGTTTCGCTCGCCGTTAGCCCAGCCTCCATTTATTTGCCGTGGCATAAAACGAGGTGCCGTGTTTGGAATGTCATCTGCCTTGAGGATCCTTCTTTATAGAAAGGAGCAGCAAAATCTTCCAAATATGTCCATTTTCCCAATACGTGAGATCTTTGGCAATTTGCACCATTTTCAAACCTTGGCAGAACAGACTAAATTCATCCGTTTTTCCGAAACGCTTTGCCTGGCCCGGACGCTAAATCCTTTTACCACGTTGAAGTTTATGAATTGTTGATTTGAATGAGCATTTCCTTTAATGAAAGCATCTATTTCTGCCGTACGGCTTTGCAAAACATTGATCCTATTTTCCATACTGCCCGTTTTCCAATAACTGAGCTATCGGATGGCGCGCTCGCTCGCTCGCTCGCTCGCTCTCTGCGCCAAGCGGCGCCGCTTTCAGAGTCGGTGGCCGCGGGGATGACTCCATTAGAATGCAGACCAAATCGCCCGCCGGCGTCTTTTACGCTGCGTAAACGCTGCGGCTCGCCGCTGTAATTAACTCGTAAAAGAGCCGCGTGCCGTCGCCCAAGGTCCCAAAGGCTAAAAGAAGGGAAGGGGGGCGGGGCAGAGGCGTCTGCTCGGGGCGGCGCCCTCGTGTAAGCGTTGGACAAGGGCACCGTCGTTAGGGGAAATGCTGTTTGCGTAGCCGTACGTCGGCTAACGCGAATCGGAGCCCGTCTTCTCCGTATAATGGCCACCAAATTTGGGAAAAATTGGTCCATTGTCCCGCAGCCGCTTGTAGTTGGACGGCCGTGTTTTTGCGAGAAAATCGCCTATGGTCTACCAGCCATCAAGTCATTGAAATTCACGGATGAAAACAGCCACGCCACGCTAGAAAGTTCAAGTCACGCAGAAATGGAAAATCAGTTTTTAGTCTGTAGTTGAAGGACAATCGCCCTGCGTGGCGGCAAAAGTGACAAAAAGCCTCCACCTTTGCGTGTCACTGTGCCCGCGGCGTCATTACTCAACGCCAAACTGGCGGGGCCAGATTGCTGCTTTTGCTTTTTAGGGGGTATAAAAAGAAGATGGAGCGCGTCTCGCTCGGTCAAAAGAGAAATGAGCCCCCCGTGGAGTTCAGCCGGGGGAAAGAAAACGTCTGGAGGGCCAATACACGGCCTTTTATCACTTATTATACAGCCCACTGCCTCCTATATTGTTCGGGGAGCCTTTTCGCTCACTCGCTCGTTCGCTCGTCCATCCATCTCCCACGCCGTGTGGATCGGAGAAGCGTTATCGGCACCTAATGTCATCGGGCTGGGCTGCGCTTACCATTTTTAAGCCCGTCGTGCCCTTCTTTTTTTCCACGCAACAGCAATTTTGGCTGGTGAGTCAAGGTGCTCCACGGAAGACCCATCGTCACTCTCCATTGGACAAATTGGCCAACTTTTGGAGGACAAAAAAAGGTCATCTTTGTGACAATTTATGTTAATGTTTGTCGTTTGCCTCAAATCAATAGCAGTCCCCGACCGTAGGAAGTCCCAATCCGGCCCTCTCTATTTTTCTTCCCCCGGTAGAATCGGAGCGGCGTCATGATGAAGTCAAGTCGAGCGTGTAGCGCTACTAACGATGAGAAGATAAGCCGTCACGCGGCTTCATAACTCTCGGAGCGAGCCGACCCCGCACGGATAAACAAACGACGCCGTCTCCGAGCGGGTCGGAGGTTACCTTTTTTTTTTTTGCCGCGGATTTGCGTACGAGTGTTTGCCGCTGATTGATCGCTCCAATTATACGTCGGCGTAGGCGTGCAGATAAAATGCGCCCGTGAAGCCGCCCGCTTTGAATAATCACAATACTGTAATGATAAAATGTGTTTTTTTTTTGTAATCATGTGGGATTTAATGAACTAGACGCACTCTTCTTTCCATCCATTATTGACTTCCATAATGGCGGCATTACCATTAAATATGACGCAGATTTCCGAGCAGCCGCTGTAAAAAATACAATGCACGGTGTAGCTAGCGTATGTATTTTCACACGTATTATATACTTAACACGACACGTTTTTTTAGCCCAGGCTTGACGAAAACAAGACTAGGAAAAGAAAGACCTTGAAATGTCCTGGCACGCACACACACACACACACACACAAATCATTTATAATGATTACATTTTCAACTCTTAAATCCGTTAATTTTTTTAATCAAAAAGGAACTCGGGGCTCAGCATTCCAGCTCACGTCCGTGTCCATTAATCAATTTGCGCCCATTAGCGATAACGCGGCGGCGGCGCTGTGGAGTGCCGCTCGCCATTGTAGTGGCGCGACTCCCGTTCCCTAATGAACGGCGGCCCTATCGCATGGCGTCGAGGGCGAGCCAAGGCCGCCGGAACTCCATAAAAATGCAAATCTCCGTCATGCCGAGCTGGACGTGATTAAACATCTCTGCTATACTTTCTATTTGGATTGTTGCGGGAAGTCAAGTCAAGTGAAAAGTGGGCAAAATCCTCTGAATTTTGGACTCCAGGAAACGCCCAAGTTAGGAAATCCCCAAAAGGTCAATTCACTTATTGTATCCGTTATTTAATTTTGAAATTGTCCCGCTCACATCGCGGCCTGCTTTACTTCCACAACAACAACAACTTTCTTTTGGATTTTTATAGGGTTAAGAGGCAGATTTTTGGCGTAGGCCATCGTTAGAAGTGTGTCAACCGTCCCGGGCGACGAGCAAAGTCCTTGTCAAAAGCCCCTCCCCCCTTATCTTCACGGGTAGTGTCATCTTGCGGCCTTATGCAAACTTTATGACGACGACGGCGGCGGACGTCGACGCCGGCGAAAGGATGCTGTACTTCAGCTAACCCTGATTTCTCTTGAATGATTTATATCTCTGGGCGACGGGGGCGTTTTAGTGGTCCCCGCTGAGGCCCCGGGGGGGTCCATGGTATCATCAGCAAGTCTTTAAGCCGCTCGCTCTAGCATGCCATTCTTCAACTAGACACCCGCAAAAATAGTGGTGCGCTCGATGCCGACGACGGGACTTTCTGGTCGGTAAAAAAAAAAGGAAGGACTTAAAGCTATTTGTCCGGCGTCCCGCTAATTTAGCCCGTAGCTTCCAACAACTCTCTCCATGGATTTTACTCATTGCAAAGGCGGGCATCGTGTTTGACTGACGTCGACGTTCAGACCAAATTTTCCCGTCGAGGCCACCTTTATCCCGTTTGAGTCATCGGCAAACGGAACGCGGAATGGCTTTGCGGCGCCATCCACAAATAGTTTGTTATTTTTGGTGGTCTCGTTAAGAAAGGACGTGGAGGAAAAGCAAAACGTTTGGCCAGCTGTACCAATCCAGTCCAGACAAGAAACGGCGCTGCGCGAGAAGACATTTGCACGTAGCGTCCATTAAGGACATTAATATTCCAGAAAGTAGACCCCCCCCCACACACACACAGGTTGTGTGAGCATCCGTGCTTGTGTTAAGTACAAACTCATTTTCTCCATGGCGCTCCCTCATGACATATTTACATTGGGCATCAATTATGGATTATGATGTGATTGAAGCTGAGTGGTTCCGTCGTGGCCCCCGGGTGAACCCACCTTGTCGTCAAGGAAAAATGAAAAAAAAAAAAAAACAGCCTGGGATTATTTTGCCGTTTCATATGTTTTCCTCTTTTTGTTGACGTTTCTGGCCAAATTCTAGCAAGACTCTGGGGGGGGGGCGCATGGCGGGGGTCGCCAAACACTCGGGCGTGCTCACGGGCGCGTCCGCGAGATGACCGCTCTGCGCCGCTCCCTCGGAAACGCTCTTCCGCTCCCTCGCTGATGACCCGGGTTATTTTTTATTTTTTATTTTTATCCCTTGACAAGGTGTCACCTTCACGTAGAAGTAGAAAATTGTTACTTTTTTTGTGCGGCTCCAACGGAATGCAGGGCGGCCTCACAGTTCTGGGGTCCTGGGTTCGATCCCAGCTGGGTGGAGTTAGGGTTCTCCAGGGCTTGCGCAGCTTTTCTCCGGGTACTCTGGTTTGATTGAACTCTCGGATTTGCTAAGTGGGAGGTGGACGGGCTAGCCACTCAAACACTTCATGTATTCGTGCTTTATTATTTCTTCCTGATTTGAACTCATTCAAGATGACCTAAATATATATATATATATAAATGATGATGTGATATTTTCTTCCACCTCCCTTGGAAAGACTTTCCATAAATTGATGAAACTTCCTTTTCCTGACCTCCTCTCGAGGCCTCTCCAGCCGTTCCCCCGCTGTCCTATTTTTGCCCGCCGTCGTCCATCTTTCTTCCTTCCTTCCTGCCTACCTGACACACACACACACACACATGCAGCACACACACTTAAGGGAGCGCCGACATCCGCCTGTCAACGTCCCACCGGTTCACTTGATGAGATCGCTTGCCTTCTGTTTTACATGAGGCTTTTATTTATTTATTCAACAGCTTCCTTTGTGTGTGTGTGTGTGTGTGTGTGTGCACCCACGCGTGGGCCAGAGAATGATTTGGATCCAAAAAGACATAAACGCGCACCTGTGTGCAAAGAGGCTGTCACTTGAATGATAGGCGAGCGACGGCGCAAATGAATTATTCACGGCGTTTCATTCCGAAGGCTCCTTTTCTGACCGTCTCCTCGCCGTCAGCGAGGTCGCCGATGGGAGGAATGGGCCGCGTTTGGGAAGGGAATTTAGTCTTGCCGCTTTCCATCTTGGGTTTCGGTGCCGTTGACGACCGATCCTTTTGGACCGCTCGTCGGGAGCGAACATTCCTCTCCCGATTGGTGGGGTCGTCGTCTAATGACGTAAACATTTCTCAAAAGCAAGAAAAGCTCCTCGTTTGGAAACGTCTTCTGCTTATTTGCCTTTTCAAAGCCCGAAATGTTTTGAACTTTGCCTGAACTTTTTTCCCCCGAGCTCCGACGAGCGCTACTCGCTAAAACGCTCGCTAAGACTTAGCGGAAGGCTCGGGAAGATTGTCCAAACGAACGTCACGTGTTGCTTTCCATCGTTTCTGGGAAAACAAATGTCTTACTAATGAGTCCCAATTGCCGTTTGGAAGTATGCCGTTAAATTCAAAGCAGGTGAAAGGATTAGCCACCTGAGCTAACGTTAGTTAGCTCACGTTTGTTTGGCAGAACGTATCCGTCACGTCCGATTTGTCCGATCTTCCCACGCCGCACGTGTCGACGTCTGGCGGCGTTATTGGAAAATCGAAGGGACGTAGTTAGCCATTTATGTGAGGAGCTTCACTTTATCATTTCTTGTTATTTCAGGAAGGCCCGGAAACTGTACAAATATGAATTGACTCTATGAATGAGTGTGCGTGTGTGTGTGTGTGTGTGTTTGTGAAACATGGCAAACAAACTAATAAGTCTCCCGTTTATCTCCTGGCCGTTCTAGCGGATGGCGCTGACATGCGGCTAATGCGTCCTGGCTAATCGCATGTGAAAGTGATTTTGTCTCTATAATGTCAAGTCAAAGAGGTCCCTACGGACACGTTAGTCGCTATTGTAATATTTCATGTACTATATCAGGGAGCGCATGAATAGATGGAGCTGAGCTGACTTGTAATCGTAGCCTGCTGCTTCAACTGGGATTTTGGGCTGGGAGGATTTGCATTGTCTTTTCTTATCCAAATGCCGAGGCTAATGTTTGCCTCCTTTTTTTTTTGCCTTTCCTGAAGATTAAGCATTACACATGACTCGTGGAATTACAGCACGAGATTGAGGATTCTAACCCGGGGACCCCACCAATGTATTTTCGCCTTCCTTTACATTTTCAAACTTTCCCCGCTTTACTCGTGGGCCGGGCCGCCGTTTGCGCTGCTTTATCCGCCCTGGCCGCTCAAAATGGAGCGGACGTCCTCCCAACGACAGGGACCTTTCTTAAACCGGCCACCGGATGAATTTGGAGAGAATTTCGATTGTGCTTCATTCCCTGGCGAAGCTCCATTCGGCCCTGACCGGTCGCTCGAAATGGCGGCCGGTCCTCCCACTTGAAATGAATGGGATGTCCTCGGCAACACGTTCCCAAAGTTCACGTTTCTAATTAACTCGGCAGATAGATTTCCATGATTTCCATGTCGTCCACTTGCGGACAAATGCTTGTATTCTTGGAATGCATCTGGCGTCTGGTATCGGTGGCAGTCTGAAGTCACGGATACGTTTTCCGAAGGTCTCCGCCGTCCCAGCTCCTCGTAGACCATCGTTCACGAAGAAGAGAAGGGCGCCCGATAATTGGTGTGAGGAACAGGCGCCAGAACAGGTGTAATGAGCTTCAAAGCAAACGAACGGCGTGCCCTATTTCTATTTCTAGGGAGGCAAATGAGCCGACTTCACCTGCGTGTTGAGGAGCCCACCACGCCACCCCCATTTAATGAGAAGTCAAACAAGCGGAGGAAGCCATTGAGCGCTGGCGCTTTGCTTTCATTTCCATCCGTTTAATACAACATCCCGAGCGCGAGTAATCCGCGCTGAATACAAATGCTTATGTTTACGCCGCGCGCCATCTGCCGTGTCTCCGCGGGTGATAGATTTCCATTTTTTCCCCCCGCTATCTTCGCTCGGGGATTTTCCAGAGCCGCGCCGCCGACGGTCAGAATTGATGTCCGAAATTAGCCGAGCGCCGCGTGGCTGGGGGGGGGGGAAAGTGGGAGCTTCGTCGGAGGGCGGATCCGGAGTCCGGGGCCTTGCCATTCCCCGGTCTGGGTTCGATTCCCACTCGGCAGGCGGAGTTGCTTTTGCCAAACTGTCCTGCGAGAGCAAACAAAAAAAAGTCCAAACTCCCCAGCGAGAAAGTTCAATCTATCGAATGGAGCCGCTTCATTTTTCTAAGATTATTTCCGGAAAACAAACGTACTTGAACCTCATTTGTTTGAAAGCTTATCTTTTCTCCCCACCATCAATTTCAAAGGCATCGGAATTTGCATCCCTAGTCCAATGGACGCAACGGTCTCGATTGCTACCGTTAATTATCAAACCAATAGCGCAACTCATCGGTCATTAGCCTTTAGAAGTGGAAAATGGTTCTGCTGCATTTCACGTGTTTGGCGCCTTGCCAAAATGGCCAATAAGCCGGCGTCTCATCCTCTTAAGAGCTAATAAACATGTCGCTTTTTTCCCCTAAAATGTCAGACGGACAAGGCGCCGTTGCGCCGGAAACGGAGAAAAAAAGCCTCCCCTCGGGCGGGAGACGTCCCATATAGCAAATAAAAGAACGGAAAGAAAGCGAACCCGCTTAGGACTTAGCATTTTAGCGTAGCCAACGTCAAATATGTCGTGTATCGTTGGTGACCTTTGTCGCCGATAGAAAGAATCTAGACCGGCGAGCGCCCGGTCGTAGGTCGCGGGGGCGGCGCCGAAAGGGGGAGGGGCCCTCGACGGGGCGGCAAATTAGCACACCGGGATAAAGAGACGGGCGGACGCCTCCCCCCGGGGGGGGCTACACAATACTTTACTGCAGGCAATTAGGGAATAAATAGAGGTGAATATGATAAAAGAGCAAAGTGTGCTTTATTGTTTTCCTTATTTCCCTTAGGAAATAACGCAAGTAGACATCATCTGTTAGCTTCTTTTTTTTGGGTACTTTTTTATCCACTCTATGGGCCACTTGAGCTTTTAAGACCGCTTGGAAATGTGGAAATTCTCACAATCTTCACGTTTAGGTTTAAGGCCAAGCGACTATTCTGACAGATGCTATAGCACATTCTTTGACCTTTGTCTACTTTATTACCATGAGTAGTATCTTCCTCTTCTTACTCTTCCCATTTTAGCATGCCGTTTCAATACCCGATTGAATTCCAAATGAATAAAAAGCGCGTCCACTCAAAGCTGCCGTCCTTTCTTTTCCAGCCCTCTCCCAACAACCCGACGGCGGTCCCTGCCGGAGGACGTACTGCGGCCGCGGGCGCCTGTGCGCGCTGTCGGCGGCGACCGGTCGCGCCGAGTGCGTGTGCCAGGACCAGTGCCGTCCGTCCTTCGTGCCGGTTTGCGGCTCGGACGGCCGCTTCTACGAGAACCACTGCCAGCTTTACCGCGCCGCCTGCGCCGAGCGGCGGCCCATCCAAGTGCTCCGCACCAAGGACTGCTTCTTCAAAGGTAAGTTTCGCATCCGGTCTGGCCTTCTATCAGTGCTAAAAGTCAGCTCTGATTCAGTTCAGTTAAGTTGAGTCCAACATATTTTGTATTGATTTGAGTGTTGCCAGTCAGCCCGTTTCAAATGCCATATTATTCAATCCAATTCATTGGTGAGCCAATCCGACAAAGTGGGATGGCCATTTGACTCCAAAGGCGAGCCGATTTCCTCCGATTACGAAGCCATGTTCTTACGATGCTGTCCGATGAATCTTCCATTAGCATTGTTTGAAGTGATGTCAGGATCCAAATTGTTTTGCGCTGATCCCAGTTGGAGTCAAAGGCTCTAAAATCTTCTGCTCCTGAGATATTTCCTTCCAAATTCTTTTCTCTCGTTTCTGGCAGAGAGGAGATGGCCCGCGGGCTTTTCCGCGTCGACGCCGCATCGATCCCCCGTCGAGTCTTTTTTAATTACCCACGTTGCAAAAAATAGCGCCGGCTGACGGTAGCGTTCGAAGCCAGCTCCATTTTTCTCTCGTCTTCTTCTCTTTTTTTCAAGCGAGTACAGACGTGGACGACGAGAGCTTTCCGACGAGCCCGAATGGAGTCGGCGGCGCACTTAAAAAGCTTTTTGACTCGCATTTGATACGGAAACATTTGCGCGCAAACAAAACAAAGCCTTGTTTGAGTCTGGATTGCCTGCGACCGTTATTGGAGATGAAACAATCCAATTGGTTTTTTTTACTTTTTTTTTTTCTCCCAGCCCAGAGGTTGAATTTGTCGTCAGGGAAACCGCAGCCAGCGCAAGTACGGACACAAAAGCCTTTTTGTTTCTTCCCTTTCAAGTGGCGCTCGCCCGTCGACATCCAATCCGAGGGATCGGCGGCCGGACGTTCCTTGAAATCTGACCACCAATTGAAAAGTCTCCTTAAAGGAGTCCGTCCCGGATGTCAGTTTAGCAATTTAACTTGGCACGCCATCTGAAACGGGATAGATGGCGTTTCGTGGTTAGCACCCTCGCTCCCGCTTTGATCAATTGCGTCGTGATATTCGGGCCTTAAACGCGATGGTCTCGCGGCGGCCATCTCGGTCAGAAACTCGATCTGCCAGACAACCGTGACATTATTTTTGCGCCGATAGCAATACCATGGCAAACCAACCTTAACTCTATTCCATTCTATTTTCTTCTTTGGTATTTTTTCACCCGATTGGCTGCCACCGACAGCGCTAGGATAAACGTTGATTCGCTCCCGCTTCAAATGGATGGCACGTCTGGCGTCCATCCGCTCATTGAAATTCGCGGCAGAAGAACGAGCGGACGCCGCACCGTCCAACGTCTGTCATCGTCTTGGGAAGGGCAGCGAGCGCTCCTTTTTTTTTTGCGTCGCCGGGTCGGGCCAGCCTTTGGAAAAGTCGATTTTGCAAAGCACGGGCGCCATTTTTCGGCCGCATTTGCGAAATGACACGGCGTCCGTCAAAGTCCGCTTTATCCCAGCTCGAGGTGACACACAAGTCCCCATCTGTTGGCGGCGTGCTTTTAAATCTCCTTTTCCAGGTCAGATTGAAATACTATTTTCTAATCCCCTCAAGGTGAGGACGCGTCAATAGACAAACGGGAGCTTTCTGCTGTCGTTGGCATGCCGGCTCACACGCGCGATCGTGGCCGCGGTTTTAATCGGTGCGTTAAGCCGGGAGGGATCCCCGGCAGGCCGGCCGGCCGCCCGCCCGCCCGGCGCCGGCGCACATTGCTGATCTACATTAGCCGCGCGGCGTTAGCCGGACCGCGGAGAACGATAGCGGCGGGAGAGGGAGGAAAGAAAAGAAGAGAAAAGGAGCGCTCGGCGGTGAGGACGCCGGAGAAAACAGTCGCGGCGGCCTAATATTTCCAAAACAAGCTAATTGACTTCCACGGTTTGCCACGACGGGGAAGCGCTCGAGTCTCGCTCGTTATGCTGGCGGTACGTGATTGCGTTTTAGTTTAAAGCTGTCCTCGTCAAATGTGCTCGGTTCAAACAACAACAAGCTTTAGCAATCCGACCTTATTTTGCTCTGGGCTTCTATTTTTCTTGTTTTATTTGAGGAGAAATGTCAGCGTAAACAATCCCAAGTCCCTCAAACCCAGTGGGATCCTTTCAAGCGCCCGTCTGCGTCTCGGCGTCCGCTTTAGGCGTCTGGCGTCTGCTTTGACTTTCAAATTTGCATGGAAACGTGGACGCCAGTCAATTTCGCTTGACTCGGGGCCACGACCCGAAAGCCGCGGCGTGGCCAATTTGACCGCTTTTCACGGAGATGGTCGCGAGCCGCTGGAAACGCTCGCCAGCAGCTTGGCGCTCCTTAATAAAGGCGCTTGGCGCCAGACGTTTCAAGCCGGAAGACGCTGAAAAGTTGCAACGCTTTTTCTCATTTAACCCAAGGCTGGAAAATCTCCAAACGTAGCATGCGAGCGCCGCGGCCCGTCAATAGTCAAAAGGAAAGGATCATTTGGACGTCTATTGTCATTGTGGGAAGGGTGACAAGTGCTCCTTGTTTATGCTAGCGTGCGTAGGTGGCCGCCATCCTGGTGAGGGCAGTTAGAACCTAGAATTCAGAAGGTACATATTTCTCAGCATCTTTATTTCTTTGTACTCCATGATATCGTTGTTTTAGTGCCGTGTGGAATTTTTACTTCGTATTGTTGCATTTGTTTTGGTGCCAGGTTTATACTCACTTTGTTAAAAACTTGTTCCACGTTAGTTTGCTGATGTTCATCTTGATTTGCAAAAGAAAACTAGAGTTGACAGCAAAAGATTTCTTGGCAGATTTGGATTCAGCCATTCCCCAAAATGACATACCAGTTACAAGTTTACAGATAAAACAATAATAATAACAAGAACGATAAACAATAACTGCATCCAAATCGGACGGCGGCCAATGAATTAAATGTAGACGTCGCTAAAACGTAAGTTGTCTCGCCATTTGTGGAGAAAGACTGACACAAAAAAATAGTGTATAAGTCTGAGCCCCCCAGCGCTAATTTGATGGCGGCACCGGCGAGCCAGCCAGCCGCTGATTAAAAAGCATCAGTGGCGGCTGATTAATCATCTCTGTCTTTTCTGATTGAACGGCGATCGGAGTGGTCGCTCCCCTGTTTTCTCCGCCCGTCTCCAATTTCCATCACTTGATTAGGGACGAGCGCCTCTCCGGTAAGCGTGCGATCAAACCGTCGCTTTGCTTGGACGCCGGCCGGTTGGCCGGCGCGCTTATTTCCCAGCCATTTATATTTCCCTGAGGCCATGAGAGAGAAGTTAAGTTGAATTGATTGTATTTTTTTGGGGTCTTCTGTTTTGTTTTTCTGTGCTGGTTGCAAAAAAAGGCTTACTTTTTGGTCTGAATTATTCAGGAGGTTCCTGAGCCAAAGTCTCCGCTAAGTTTGGTTGAGTAGCAAAGGACGGAAAATTGTAACTGTTTCTTTTACTCTTCAAAACAAGGCCCTCCATTAATCACGTTGCTCCCAGCTAATTGGCCACGGCGGCCATTTTTGTCGCAGTCAAAAGTCGCGGCGTAGAGTAGAGAGTCGGTCGGTCGCTCGGTCGCTCGGCTCTTCCCCAGAAAACAAGAAAGCTGTGGTGGAGAATGGCAAAACAACGCAGATCATAAAAAAGAACACTTATGTTCATCACTTATTCAGTGCGCGGCGCCGCGGTAACAACTGCAAACAACCTCGTGAAAATGGCCATGCATCATTTATGACGGAAAAACTTGCCCGGTATGCCAGGGAAATGTCAATTGCATCCATTCGTTTAATTTGCCGGCGTGGAGAAGCCCACGGTGACCTTTGACTGCCCTTGAAGGCCATAGACATCCAAATATTTGCACCACGGGACGATGGATAGAGAAACTATTCAAAAAATAGTGGTATCCAATGGCTTCATTTTGTCAACTTCAATTAGCTAGAAATGCTAACTTGTATTTGGCTGCACCGTGGACGCTATATAGTCAGCTTTGTAGAAGATGTTGACAACTACGAGACGGTGGGAAGGAAGGAAGGAAGGAACGTTGCCGGATCGATAAGCCGCTGAAAGAAAGCTTCAACGTGCCCCCCCCCCCTCTCGTACACATTCATGCGGTTGACCTTTGAAGAGATCCATAGCAGACGGCGGGCGAGATTAATAGCATCGGTTTAGAGGCCGCGCGTATTGCTTTATTTACATGATTTCAACATGGCGGATGCCCAGCCGGCTTTATGACTTTATCACCCTCGCGTTGGGCACAAAGAAAAATCCAATCTTTCTTTCCCCGGCCGACGGCGCCGTCCCAAAAATGAAGCGTGCCGGTTTGTCTCTATTGAATTGGTCTTGGCGGGTTAGAATCCGTTGGTCTTTGTTCCCTTTTTTTAATCAAGTGAAAAAGCTGACAGGCGGGGGAAAAGAATTCCACTTGGCAGGAGTGGTTGTCCCGCTGTTAACACACAATGGTGGCACATGTTATGTTATTAATGACTTTGATTGGCTTGTCATCTTTTATACTTGACGTCTTTTTAAAATGCCTTTGACCGCGTCCAATACGGCTCGTCTGCGTTTTTTTAGCACCCCGTCACGTCCGTGACGCCGCTAATGGATGCTGGCGAAGGTTGCGACGGATCCCCGTTGCCAAAAAGCAAACAAAAACAAAAGCTGCCGGCGGCCCAAATTTCCCAAACTTGAACGACGGCGCCGTTCTTTTTTTTTTTTTTCAATTTCCCTAACCTTGAACGATAAGCACTTTTCTTTTCAATTTCCTAAACTCAAACGATAGCAGCATTTTTTTTCCAAAGTCCTCCCAAGTGACATCTGTTTTGGCAAGAACACAAGTGGCAGTTTCCCAAAGCGACCACTAGTTGGACTCTATTTCCGAGCCTATTTTTACGGCGCTCCGCCCTCATCAATCTCCCCTACAGAAAGTGTAGCGTAATGTGTCACGTTGCCCTTGGCTCCCGTTATTAGCGACCTCCGGGGGGACGCCTCTATTTGCATCACCGCTGACTCTAATTCGAGGACCCGCGGGGAGGAAACGGGCGACCTCGGCAGCTGCCCGAGCAAAGTTAGCTAGCGACGCGTGTTATTGTTCTTCAGACTTTTTGTTTTTTTTTGTTCAGATAAGCCCCGGTGATTTCCTCTGAGAACGCGGGCGTCGCGCATGGACACCACTGACCCCTTTTTGTTGTTTTTAGCGGCACAGGTGGCGCCAGTCGTCTCTCCCGAGGCCTCCGGTCGCCTCCGGTCGTCGTCTGCTAAAATTGCCGTCTGCGTGAAATGAGAAATGCGTAGTTGTCGCTCTATTACGGGGATCGGTTTTCCGACCGGCTGCCTAATTGGCTTCCGTTGAAAACCACAGATGAGTTTGTCGCTAGTCGGCGTCCAATCCATTGGGGGGCTGGCGGCCAACGAGATGGGTCCTCCATGGGCGTCAATGAAATTAAAGTACTTCCTTTTTGATTCACGCCATGTACCGTATTGGCCCGAATATACTAAGGCGGTGCATTGAAATAAGACGGAAAAAGTGGGGGTCGTCTTACATTCGGGCTCTGGAAGTGATACCATTGACCACGCCAAATATCTTTTAACACCAAGAAACTGTATCCTTGTGAAATATTTCCAGCCGTATTAACCAAAACAAACGTGCTCTTGCGTCACTTTATAAATCCACACTTTGCGACAATGCTCTTTTAAAACCTTTTGCAGCGGAATGCCACGCTAATAAGAGCGTGCAATGACACACGCGCGCACCGCCGTTTTTCCTTGGCTAATCCTCGGCGTGGTCTGAACACACAAGATGCTCCGTGAGTCAACGCTGCTCGGAGAGCACTCCATTAACCGCCGCCGACTATTAGCAATAAGCAGCTGTAATCTCCACGCCACACACACGCGGATGGAGAGCATTCATTATTAAGACGTGCCAAACACACACACGTGAGGAAATAATGTGATAGCCCTTTTCATTTTTTTTGCTCAGTGCTAACTTCTGTCTAAATGACTGCTTTGGTACCACTTAGTGGCATCTGGATGCTAAGGAACTAAGTTCGGGAGAGGAGAGGAACTTCATTCTTGTCCCTTTTACATCACTCTTATCGTCGTATCGTCCCTTGGCTTCTCCCTCGCAGCAAATGAGATGTCCGTACCGGTTCGGGCCTGTCTAAGGGCGAGCCGGGCCTTATCCACATCTTTCTTTTGTTTGTTTGGTTTTAAAGGGCCGGCGTTCGACCGCGTCAGGCGTGAGAATTTACGTTTGGACATCCCGCGCGAGCTGGAATTTAGCGCGGCGACGCTGGGTCGGACGCGAAGCCGTTTGTCTTTGTGAGGGAATCGGTCGTCAACCCCCCACCCCCTAGCGCCTTCCTTGTGGGCTTGTTGCCATGGGAACCAGGCAAAGGGACACTTCCCGCTTGGTGCGTGTATCGCTACTCCCGCAATCTCTATAGGGACTATAAATAGAATTGATACCTCGGTCGGGGTGTGTTTGAGGACCGTTGGCAACGATAGCCTTCCATTTGGCGCCCATAAACTATTGACGTGACATCTCTTTCGGCGAGTTCATTTTTGGCGTCAATGGCAGCCAACGATCCGCGTCGTGTCCCTTCCGCAGAGTTGGTTTGTGGGCGGTCTGGTGTAAATGGGCCCCATTGTGATAGCCGCAGAAATGGGATCCAGTTGGTTAAATACACCCACTTTAGAGGTCACTTTTTCATCATTTTTAAGAGCCCTCCGCACCCCATGACTTGTTAATGAGCCACTCTTACCGCTATGATGTAATCTTCCGCCTCGGCGTTAGGGCCGTGCCCATTCATCTCGGGCGGAGTTGGCCCGCATCAAACGGATTTTATCTCGCCAATGTCGGAATTCAAAATGAAAACGGCGGAATGAAAGGGAATGGGGAAGAAGAACGTTTTTTCCTTTGGCTCCAACTCGTTGGCCGCCGTAGGGATTCCTTGCAACGCGGGGATGGGTTTTGGCTCGGGTGGCGACAGACGTCCGATCCCGCGGCTCCCTTGACGAAGGCGTCCTCCCAGTCGGAATGGCTCGTCCGCCGCCGTCAATGACGCCGGCGAGACAGATCGATGCGTTTATTCGAGGCGCTAATTGAAGATGGGAGGCAAGGGCCGCGTTCATCAATCACCGTGTCACGTTGGAAATTCCCGAGGCCGCGCCACTCGGCGCTTGACCTACTTTGAGCGCCACCGCGCCACCGCGCCGCCGCGCCACCGTGATTGTTTTTTTCCAAAGCCCACGCACGTACCTGTAGAAAAAGTACAAGCAAATGGTGGTAAACTTTGGTCCCCTTTGCTGTCTTTTTCCTCAAACCGGAGATATTGTCTATTTCTTTTCAATCCAAAATGAGCACCAGCCCATAGAGATTTGGCTCTGCAGGTCCCGACATGAATAGAAAGCGAAAGAAAGGAACAGGAAGTGAGCCACCAGAGAACATCCAAATCTTTGTTCCATTTTTTTTCTCCAAGCGGTCATCCGTTAATTTAGTCTTTTAACGACGTCCAAAAAAGTGTAACTGAGGTCAAAGCTGATTTAGCGCTCACTTAAACGACTTTTGACTGGCGTCAGCAAGATAGTTTCTTGCACTCTTACTTTTGAGCACGACCACGTCGGCGCATTAATAAAGGAAAAGAAAAAAAATCATTTTCTGAGTAAGTTGAGATGAAAAAAAAAATCATTTTCTGAGTAAGTTGAGATGAAAAAAATCACTTCTCTTTATTTGGGAAGGAGAATCCGGCAGCGAGTACGTCGGCGCCAACTCATTTAGCTGGCTTATTTCGTTGCTTGACAAAAATAATAACTTTTGTCTTTGTTTATGTTTCGTGGCGCTTCATTACCAACACCAAGATGCTTGATAATCCTCTGTTTGTGACGTTAATGACCCAGATTTCCTTCCCCGTTGATTAACGGCTGCCGCTCCGTTTGCTATTCTGTAAATTCCCCCATTTTTCCATAAAGTCAGTCATTGCCGTGGACGGGGTGAGACGTCCAATCCAGTTGCACTAGAGAAATCTAGTTATTATGCTGTTTTATATGTATGATGCTATTAATGCTGACTTCAAACTTCTATCTCAACAACTAATACAACTGAGCAAAAAATGTATATTCCGATTCCACTGGATAGCTTTCATTGGCAGCACATTTGTGCCACTCTATTTAAAAAGGTGTCATCATTGTTGTCTCATTTTTCGCCTTATATCTTAGGCGATTTTTCCTCGCGTATATTGCATGACTAGTTAACGGTAGCCTGCGAGTTAAACGCTGCAAGTTTTTGATTGAACGCCTTTACGAGCCGAATAACTGAGGCCCAATGAAAAAGACAAAACGGTCCGGCCCCGAAGGCGACGAGTCGACAGGCGCTTGTACGTACGTGTACACGTGTTATTTGTTGTTTTTGCGCTTTGTTAATTTGCCCCTTCATTAGCTCTCTTTTCTGCTTAATGGGCCTGTTATTTGGGTTCTCTCTTTTTTTCTCTCTCTTTGTACCTGCTGGCAGCAAAAAAGAGGGGCGCCACGCCACGCCTCCCTAATGGCGACCTCGTTTCAGCGGTGGCGCGGCGCCCCGCCCGAGGCTAACCAAAAGCATATTTCATAGCAGGCGGGGAGTGACAAATAAAAATGTGTCTGGGCGAGGTCAGATCAAGAAGCCTCTGCACGACTAACGGCCTCGGGTTCTTCTCGTTAGTCACACTGGATGCTCGCTAATTATTTACCAGATAACCAAACTCCATTTCATTTCCTGCCCTTGTTTCACGTCAGCGTAAAAACACGCGCACACGCAAAAAAATGAGTTCATTTTCAGTAAAACCAACATTTTGCAAAGTCAAAATAAGCCTTCAGCACGTGTTTGTGAAATTATAGTTTAAATAAAAGCTCTTAAATTAAATTTCCGCCAAGTTGACGCGGCGACTTTGGACACCCGCGACGCGTCCTAAATGTTCTTGCTGTTATCGCAGGTACCGCCTGCACCATGTCGGAGTACAACCGTCTGAAAAGCTCGCTGCTGGACATGAAGAGCGACCCGGGGAACCCCGGCGCCGAACCCGAGCGCCAGAGGGACATGGAGGCCAGACAAGTGCTGGCCGACGCCATGTTCCAGTACCTGGACGTGGACCGGGACGGAGGGTTGATCGGCGAGGAACTGGACAAGGTGGGCCACCTCGGCTTTTTTTTGCGTTAGAGGTCCCATCCGTTTGACCTTTAAGGACGGCATCGGCGGCGACGGCGAATAAACCGTTTATTTGTCCGCCTCCTAATTCAAATGGATCGGCCTCCCCGGCAAGCCAAAAATGGAGAGGGAGGAACGGCGCGTTAAAAAAGAAAACAAAAAGACAAAGCGCCTTGGCGTCGGAATGGGAAAAATGCCGGCCAGATCTAAATAACGGATCCCAAGTAATTAATCATCTGTCACCTCGCCGCCATTGTCGCCAACACCGCGCTGGCTCGCTCAAAATTAAAAACTCCGGCGTGATTTATGGCCGGGGCGGAGCAAATAGAAATGGAGATTGTGACGAGAGATGGCCACCGTCGGCGAATGCCCACCCGCGTCTGCGCCCGTGCCTTGCTGAATTACAGGGGCCGCTCGGGTCGCGCGGGTGCTCTTGGCGCTGGCAAACACAAAAGAAAAACGCCACACTTTGATCGGGCGCGGCGGCGTGGATTGCAATTTATTGCCGGCGGTTCGATCAAACGCTACCGGAGGAACGCACGTCTCCGTCCGGCCTGCCAGAGCTCTGAAACGGAGAAATGAAATGTGTCACGTCCCTTTAATCCGCCTCCCCGCGTGCACGGCGGCGCCGCCGTAGACAATCAATCGGCGGAGATAAAGCGGGATCGACGTCGGACCGACGGCGGCCGCGGGACGTCGATGGACGAGGCCGGCTAATCCTGCCGACTATTTCCTTCACGCTGCTTTGTTTACATCGTTGGTTGCTCTTCATTTTCGGATTAGCGCTAGTTTGTGTTTACCTAAATGACGTGGTTTGGGGGGGGGGGGGGGGGGGTCATCTCCGCCAAGTATAACCATCCAAAGTTCTGAAAAGGTGAGCTGGTGTACCAATATAAATTTAAAAGCGCTTTACATAAAAACGACAGCAATGGGTAGATTTTCTTCCATATCCGACTCCATTTTGTGTCGCTAACCTTTTTTAGCAGGCAGAGGCGAGTGTTAATTGAATATTAGTGGCTGTGATTGAAACCTTCCAAATACGGCCTGCCTTTTTTCCCTCCGTCCAGCTCGTCTAGGCAACTGAACTGGCTTTTGCTTTGTCAGATCTCCGTCAAAGAAGACCTGCTGCGATGCGGCACGCGAGACCTGCTGCGCTACGACGACTACAACAACGACGGACACCTCAGCCTGCACGAGTTCTACACCGCCTTCCGTAAGTCCACTTTTCTTCAAGCCTCCTTTTAATCTGAGAGCGCGTCGCCAGCGCGAAGTCCAACGTCGATAGAAGTTCAAACGTCGCCATCAAACGTGTCTGGCCCACTCGTTGGTTGAACCGTTTGGCCCAGGTTTTTGTGAAGTTTCGTATTCGGATTAGAGCTGAGCCATAAGTTAGGGCACGCACGGCTGAATAAGGAAACACCAGCGCCCGCCCATCCATTTCTTTTATGGCCGCAATACACTTATTGTGCCGCGCCTCGTACCGGATTTATTCACTCAAATATGGAGTGCGTCTCAACGGACCGGTCGGGAGGCAACGTGGATCCGGGCCTGCTCGACGTCTGGACGAGGACCTCGGATCCCGCCCCCGAGACGGCTCCCGTCAAATCTTGCGCTCATGAAGCGTTAGGCTGGCCTTTTCCCCCCCTCTCCGCCCCCTTTTGGTGTCTCATTAGCCGCAGACGTGTAAAATGGCCCCCGTGGCCTTTCTTCTTCTTCTTCTTCTGCGCTAGCTCTTCTTATCGCCAATCGTTTGGCCTCCTGGCAAAAGAGGCAGCGCGCTAACCGTCCACTAGGAACGATCAATGGGAGCCCCTGACTTCAATATGGAAGAAAATATCTGATGGCATTTTACTCGGCCAATTTAGGAAAAAAAGCCTTACTATACTATGTCGTTTTTTGAAGAAAAAAGCCTTACTATACTACGTCGTTTTTTTAAGAAAAAAAGCCTTACTATACTATGTCGTTTTTTCACGAAAAAAGCCTTACTATACTATGTCGTTTTTTCACGAAAAATAGCCTTACTATACTATGCCGTTTTTTAAGAAAAAAAGCCTTACTATACTATGTCGTTTTTTTTATTTAAAAAGCCTTACTATAGTATGTCGTTTTTTTAAAGAAAAAAGCCTAAGACCCTTAGGCTCAAACTCCCTCATTTTTTGTATGGAGTTCATTTTTGGCCACTGGCCCAGGATTTGATTTTCATTTTCCGCAGCAGTCATTCATGGGTTAAAACCCCCTCTTTGCCGCACCCCATAGGTGAATAAATCATCATTTGGGTGTCACAACTACTTAGGCCTTGTTACGTCAAGTTTCAGCCACACTTTGGCTCCGGTGCGAGTACGCCGGGATCCTTTTTATGTTTTTGGATTGGCGTCAGAGCGAGGAATGCCACGTTTCCCCAGCGCCGCTCTCGGGGGAACTTTGCTTCCCTTCGAGGAAAACATCTGCTCGTCGCGGATTGTCAGCGACTCGGCCAGATGGCGCCGTTACAGTCACGCGCCTCCTCCGGCTCCGGCGCCGGCTTCCATCCCGGGGAGGCGCTCTCGTACGGAGTCCAGCGAAGAAATCTGTCTGCTTGCTCCAACGTCATCCATATTCACCAGGACCGGAGAAGTGGATTTGGGCAGAGGGAGATGAGAACACACGCGCCTCGTTATCTTTGGCGGGATGACTTGGGAATGGCCATTGGCGTCGGGGCTATTTGTTTCCTTTGCCTCCTTATCGCCACGTGACTTTTGCTCCACCCTTCCTTGGCCTTCCCCACTTTGAATCCGTCCGTTCCTTCCCACCTCAAGATAAGCAGACGTGGCCCCGGCTGGCCACGCAAAGGCCTTATCGGAGGGTGAAGACGCACAGATTTGATACCTGCTTTGTCTGCGAACCTCCCAAGAAAGGCCTACAACTCATTTAAAAAAAATGCTGGCGGCATGCAGTCAATTCCTGCTCCGCTCTGCTAACCGACCCTTGACTCGGTCCAAAGTCCCTTTTGACATATGACTCTTGGTCAGGCCTCCCTCCACAAGTACGTGAAAGAAGACCGCTTTTGTGTAAAGACAAACAACGTCACCTTCCAGAGACCCCGCCTTTTAAGTCCTCGGCCGCCGTGGACGAAGACGGACGTCCCATCCGTTTCCGTGAGCATTCAAAGGGATCAACTCGTTGGAGTTAGCTTTTTTGGAGGAGATGACAAGAGCCACGCCGTCTCTGGCCGTCGATAGATTGCAGGATAAAAGAAAATAAAGAGCAGGTCGTCATCGTCCAGCTAACGGCGGCGGCCGTCCTGAACCCATTCTGACACGAGCGGGGAACAAATGGCGTATCCGCGGGCGGATGCCGCGCATGGCCGAGCAAGGATGTCATGACATTATCTTGGAAATGATGGCAGCCGTTCACTTGGCCACCTTTTTTTTCTTTTTTTTCCTTCCCCCGCAAGCCAGCGAGCCGGTAATTGAGCATCCGGGGACGCCGGCCGGGAGCCGGGCTAATCAATCGGCGCCGCTCGCCAAAGACGGAGATGGCCAGGAAGATTTCTGCCGGCGAACGCTTTTTTCCCTTTTTTTTCCCCCCCAAGCCCGCCTCAGCCCGACAGAGACCCATCCCGTTTTTTCTTGTTATAGATAAATATTGGTTTCCTCTTTTTAAACGACCTTGAAACGTCGGGGAAGGAAAGGATGATGCCGTCGCGCATCATCCGTCGGGGGAGCAAATCCACAACGGCTCGTCCCGGAAACACCACCAACTCGGAAACGACCACACTAATCTAAGTGGAAACCTCATCGGACGTGATAAAAAGTGCGGCACCATGGTCCAAATCCTTTCCCGGGACCCGTTGGAAGAACGAATCTCCCTGCGTTTGCAAATGTGGGGATCTGAAGCCACTTTCCCAGCCAACATCTTTAGGCTCAAGATGAGAAACCTAAGCTAGTAGTACTACATGTCAAGATCGACTACCATTATCTGTTAATACGACGCCTGTGTCAGAAGCTACTTTTTATGGAAAAAGACAGACCATGTGAGGCTTTTATTTGTTTAAAAAATATTTATAGTGAGGGTTTTATTTGACCATGTCGAGTAAGGATTTCTTTTCTCATAAAAAAGACCACGTATAGTAAGGCGTTTTTTAATTTAAAAAAAAGACCATGTATAGTAAGGCGTTTTTTTGCTTAAAAAAAGACCATGCATATAGTAAGGCTTTTTTCTTGAAAAAACAACGTAGTATAGTAAGGCTTTTTTCTTTAAAAAACGACATAGTACAGTAAGGCTTTTTTCTTTAAAAAACAACATAGTATAGTAAGGCTTTTTAATTGAAAAAACGACATAGTATAGTAAGGCTTTTTTATTGAAAAAATGACATAGTACAGTAAGGCTTTTTTCTTTAAAAAAGGACATAGTATAGTAAGCCTTTTTTTATTGAAAAAACGACATAGTATAGTAAGGCTTTTTTCTTTTAAAAAACAACAGTATAGTAAGGCTTTTTTATTGAAAAAAACGACATAGTATAGTATGGCTTTTTTATTGAAAAAAACGACATAGTATAGTAAGGCTTTTTTCTTCAAAAAACGACATAGTATAGTAAGGCTATTTTTCGTGAAAAAACGACATAGTATAGTAAGGCTTTTTTCGTGAAAAAACGACATAGTATAGTAACGCTTTTTTTCTTAAAAAACGACATAGTATAGTTAAGGCTTTTTTCTTAAAAAACGGCATAGTATAGTAAGGCTTTTTTTCTTAAAAAACGACATAGTATAGTAAGGCTTTTTTCGTGAAAAAACGACATAGTATAGTAAGGCTTTTTTCTTAAAAAACGATATAGTATAGTAAGGCTTTTTTCGTGAAAAAACGACATAGTATAGTAAGGCTTTTTTTCTTAAAAAACGGCATAGTATAGTAAGGCTATTTTTCGTGAAAAAACGACATAGTATAGTAAGGCTTTTTTCGTGAAAAAACGACATAGTATAGTATGGCTTTTTTTCTTAAAAAACGACATAGTATAGTAAGGCTTTTTTCGTGAAAAAACGACATAGTATAGTAAGGCTTTTTTTCTTAAAAAACGACATAGTATAGTAAGGCTTTTTTCGTGAAAAAACGACATAGTATAGTAAGGCTTTTTTTCTTAAAAAACGACATAGTATAGTAAGGCTTTTTTCGTGAAAAAACGACATAGTATAGTAAGGCTTTTTTCGTGAAAAAACGACATAGTATAGTAAGGCTTTTTTTCGTGAAAAAACGACATAGTATAGTAAGGCTTTTTTCGTGAAAAAACGACATAGTATAGTAAGGCTTTTTTTCTTAAAAAACGACATAGTATAGTAAGGCTTTTTTCGTGAAAAAACGACATAGTATAGTAAGGCTTTTTTTCTTAAAAAACGACATAGTATAGTAAGGCTTTTTTCGTGAAAAAACGACATAGTATAGTAGGGCTTTTTTTCTTAAAAAACGACATAGTATAGTAAGGCTTTTTTCGTGAAAAAACGACATAGTATAGTAAGGCTTTTTTCGTGAAAAAACGACATAGTATAGTAAGGCTTTTTTTCTTAAAAAACGGCATAGTATAGTAAGGCTATTTTTCGTGAAAAAAACGACATAGTATAGTAAGGCTTTTTTCGTGAAAAAACGACATAGTATAGTAAGGCTTTTTTTCTTAAAAAACGACATAGTATAGTAAGGCTTTTTTCGTGAAAAAACGACATAGTATAGTAGGGCTTTTTTTCTTAAAAAACGACATAGTATAGTAAGGCTTTTTTCGTGAAAAAACGACATAGTATAGTAAGGCTTTTTTCGTGAAAAAACGACATAGTATAGTAAGGCTTTTTTTCTTAAAAAACGACATAGTATAGTAAGGCTTTTTTCGTGAAAAAACGACATAGTATAGTAAGGCTTTTTTTCTTAAAAAACGGCATAGTATAGTAAGGCTTTTTTCGTGAAAAAATGACATAGTATAGTAAGGCTTTTTTTCTTAAAAAACGACATAGTATAGTAAGGCTTTTTTCGTGAAAAAACGACATAGTATAGTAAGGCTTTTTTTCTTAAAAAACGACATAGTATAGTAAGGCTTTTTTCGTGAAAAAACGACATAGTATAGTAAGGCTTTTTTTCTTAAAAAACGACATAGTATAGTAAGGCTTTTTTCGTGAAAAAACGACATAGTATAGTAAGGCTTTTTTCGTGAAAAAACGACATAGTATAGTAAGGCTTTTTTTCTTAAAAAACGGCATAGTATAGTAAGGCTATTTTTCGTGAAAAAAACGACATAGTATAGTAAGGCTTTTTTCGTGAAAAAACGACATAGTATAGTAAGGCTTTTTTTCTTAAAAAACGACATAGTATAGTAAGGCTTTTTTCGTGAAAAAACGACATAGTATAGTAGGGCTTTTTTTCTTAAAAAACGACATAGTATAGTAAGGCTTTTTTCGTGAAAAAACGACATAGTATAGTAAGGCTTTTTTCGTGAAAAAACGACATAGTATAGTAAGGCTTTTTTTCTTAAAAAACGACATAGTATAGTAAGGCTTTTTTCGTGAAAAAACGACATAGTATAGTAAGGCTTTTTTTCTTAAAAAACGGCATAGTATAGTAAGGCTTTTTTCGTGAAAAAATGACATAGTATAGTAAGGCTTTTTTTCTTAAAAAACGACATAGTATAGTAAGGCTTTTTTCGTGAAAAAACGACATAGTATAGTAAGGCTTTTTTTCTTAAAAAACGACATAGTATAGTAAGGCTTTTTTCGTGAAAAAACGACATAGTATAGTAAGGCTTTTTTTCTTAAAAAACGACATAGTATAGTAAGGCTTTTTTCGTGAAAAAACGACATAGTATAGTAGGGCTTTTTTTCTTAAAAAACGACATAGTATAGTAAGGCTTTTTTCGTGAAAAAACGACATAGTATAGTAAGGCTTTTTTCGTGAAAAAACGACATAGTATAGTAAGGCTTTTTTTCTTAAAAAACGGCATAGTATAGTAAGGCTATTTTTCGTGAAAAAAACGACATAGTATAGTAAGGCTTTTTTCGTGAAAAAACGACATAGTATAGTAAGGCTTTTTTTCTTAAAAAACGACATAGTATAGTAAGGCTTTTTTCGTGAAAAAACGACATAGTATAGTAGGGCTTTTTTTCTTAAAAAACGACATAGTATAGTAAGGCTTTTTTCGTGAAAAAACGACATAGTATAGTAAGGCTTTTTTCGTGAAAAAACGACATAGTATAGTAAGGCTTTTTTTCTTAAAAAACGACATAGTATAGTAAGGCTTTTTTCGTGAAAAAACGACATAGTATAGTAAGGCTTTTTTTCTTAAAAAACGGCATAGTATAGTAAGGCTTTTTTCGTGAAAAAATGACATAGTATAGTAAGGCTTTTTTTCTTAAAAAACGACATAGTATAGTAAGGCTTTTTTCGTGAAAAAACGACATAGTATAGTAAGGCTTTTTTTCTTAAAAAACGACATAGTATAGTAAGGCTTTTTTCGTGAAAAAACGACATAGTATAGTAAGGCTTTTTTTCTTAAAAAACGACATAGTATAGTAAGGCTTTTTTCGTGAAAAAACGACATAGTATAGTAAGGCTTTTTTTCTTAAAAAACGACATAGTATAGTAAGGCTTTTTTCGTGAAAAAACGACATAGTATAGTAAGGCTTTTTTTCTTAAAAAACGGCATAGTATAGTAAGGCTATTTTTCGTGAAAAAACGACATAGTATAGTAAGGCTTTTTTCGTGAAAAAACGACATAGTATAGTAAGGCTTTTTTTCTTAAAAAACGACATAGTATAGTAAGGCTTTTTTCGTGAAAAAACGACATAGTATAGTAAGGCTTTTTTCGTGAAAAAACGACATAGTATAGTAGGGCTTTTTTTCTTAAAAAACGACATAGTATAGTAAGGCTTTTTTCGTGAAAAAACGACATAGTATAGTAAGGCTTTTTTCGTGAAAAAACGACATAGTATAGTAAGGCTTTTTTTCTTAAAAAACGACATAGTATAGTAAGGCTTTTTTCGTGAAAAAACGACATAGTATAGTAGGGCTTTTTTTCTTAAAAAACGACATAGTATAGTAAGGCTTTTTTCGTGAAAAAACGACATAGTATAGTAAGGCTTTTTTCGTGAAAAAACGACATAGTATAGTAAGGCTTTTTTTCTTAAAAAACGGCATAGTATAGTAAGGCTATTTTTCGTGAAAAAAACGACATAGTATAGTAAGGCTTTTTTCGTGAAAAAACGACATAGTATAGTAAGGCTTTTTTTCTTAAAAAACGACATAGTATAGTAAGGCTTTTTTCGTGAAAAAACGACATAGTATAGTAGGGCTTTTTTTCTTAAAAAACGACATAGTATAGTAAGGCTTTTTTCGTGAAAAAACGACATAGTATAGTAAGGCTTTTTTCGTGAAAAAACGACATAGTATAGTAAGGCTTTTTTTCTTAAAAAACGACATAGTATAGTAAGGCTTTTTTCGTGAAAAAACGACATAGTATAGTAAGGCTTTTTTTCTTAAAAAACGGCATAGTATAGTAAGGCTTTTTTCGTGAAAAAATGACATAGTATAGTAAGGCTTTTTTTCTTAAAAAACGACATAGTATAGTAAGGCTTTTTTCGTGAAAAAACGACATAGTATAGTAAGGCTTTTTTTCTTAAAAAACGACATAGTATAGTAAGGCTTTTTTCGTGAAAAAACGACATAGTATAGTAAGGCTTTTTTTCTTAAAAAACGACATAGTATAGTAAGGCTTTTTTCGTGAAAAAACGACATAGTATAGTAAGGCTTTTTTCGTGAAAAAACGACATAGTATAGTAAGGCTTTTTTTCTTAAAAAACGGCATAGTATAGTAAGGCTATTTTTCGTGAAAAAAACGACATAGTATAGTAAGGCTTTTTTCGTGAAAAAACGACATAGTATAGTAAGGCTTTTTTTCTTAAAAAACGACATAGTATAGTAAGGCTTTTTTCGTGAAAAAACGACATAGTATAGTAGGGCTTTTTTTCTTAAAAAACGACATAGTATAGTAAGGCTTTTTTCGTGAAAAAACGACATAGTATAGTAAGGCTTTTTTCGTGAAAAAACGACATAGTATAGTAAGGCTTTTTTTCTTAAAAAACGACATAGTATAGTAAGGCTTTTTTCGTGAAAAAACGACATAGTATAGTAAGGCTTTTTTTCTTAAAAAACGGCATAGTATAGTAAGGCTTTTTTCGTGAAAAAATGACATAGTATAGTAAGGCTTTTTTTCTTAAAAAACGACATAGTATAGTAAGGCTTTTTTCGTGAAAAAACGACATAGTATAGTAAGGCTTTTTTTCTTAAAAAACGACATAGTATAGTAAGGCTTTTTTCGTGAAAAAACGACATAGTATAGTAAGGCTTTTTTTCTTAAAAAACGACATAGTATAGTAAGGCTTTTTTCGTGAAAAAACGACATAGTATAGTAGGGCTTTTTTTCTTAAAAAACGACATAGTATAGTAAGGCTTTTTTCGTGAAAAAACGACATAGTATAGTAAGGCTTTTTTCGTGAAAAAACGACATAGTATAGTAAGGCTTTTTTTCTTAAAAAACGGCATAGTATAGTAAGGCTATTTTTCGTGAAAAAAACGACATAGTATAGTAAGGCTTTTTTCGTGAAAAAACGACATAGTATAGTAAGGCTTTTTTTCTTAAAAAACGACATAGTATAGTAAGGCTTTTTTCGTGAAAAAACGACATAGTATAGTAGGGCTTTTTTTCTTAAAAAACGACATAGTATAGTAAGGCTTTTTTCGTGAAAAAACGACATAGTATAGTAAGGCTTTTTTCGTGAAAAAACGACATAGTATAGTAAGGCTTTTTTTCTTAAAAAACGACATAGTATAGTAAGGCTTTTTTCGTGAAAAAACGACATAGTATAGTAAGGCTTTTTTTCTTAAAAAACGGCATAGTATAGTAAGGCTTTTTTCGTGAAAAAATGACATAGTATAGTAAGGCTTTTTTTCTTAAAAAACGACATAGTATAGTAAGGCTTTTTTCGTGAAAAAACGACATAGTATAGTAAGGCTTTTTTTCGTGAAAAAACGACATAGTATAGTAAGGCTTTTTTCGTGAAAAAACGACATAGTATAGTAAGGCTTTTTTTCTTAAAAAACGACATAGTATAGTAAGGCTTTTTTCGTGAAAAAACGACATAGTATAGTAAGGCTTTTTTTCTTAAAAAACGACATAGTATAGTAAGGCTTTTTTCGTGAAAAAACGACATAGTATAGTAAGGCTTTTTTTCTTAAAAAACGGCATAGTATAGTAAGGCTATTTTTCGTGAAAAAACGACATAGTATAGTAAGGCTTTTTTCGTGAAAAAACGACATAGTATAGTAAGGCTTTTTTTCTTAAAAAACGACATAGTATAGTAAGGCTTTTTTCGTGAAAAAACGACATAGTATAGTAAGGCTTTTTTTCTTAAAAAACGGCATAGTATAGTAAGGCTATTTTTCGTGAAAAAACGACATAGTATAGTAAGGCTTTTTTCGTGAAAAAACGACATAGTATAGTAAGGCTTTTTTTCTTAAAAAACGACATAGTATAGTAAGGCTTTTTTCGTGAAAAAACGACATAGTATAGTAAGGCTTTTTTTCTTAAAAAACGGCATAGTATAGTAAGGCTATTTTTTGTGAAAAAACGACATAGTATAGTAAGGCTTTTTTCGTGAAAAAATGACATAGTATAGTAAGGCTTTTTTTCTTAAAAAACGACATAGTATAGTAAGGCTTTTTTCGTGAAAAAACGACATAGTATAGTAAGGCTTTTTTTCTTAAAAAACGACATAGTATAGTAAGGCTTTTTTCGTGAAAAAACGACATAGTATAGTAAGGCTTTTTTTCTTAAAAAACGACATAGTATAGTAAGGCTTTTTTCGTGAAAAAACGACATAGTATAGTAAGGCTTTTTTTCTTAAAAAACGACATAGTATAGTAAGGCTTTTTTCGTGAAAAAACGACATAGTATAGTAAGGCTTTTTTTCTTAAAAAACGGCATAGTATAGTAAGGCTTTTTTCGTGAAAAAAACAACATAGTATAGTAAGGCTTTTTTATTGAAAAAACAATATAGTATAGTAAGGCTTTTTTTCTTAAAAAACGACATAGTATAGTAAGGCTTTTTTCGTGAAAAAACGACATAGTATAGTAAGGCTTTTTTTCTTAAAAAACGACATAGTATAGTAAGGCTTTTTTCGTGAAAAAACGACATAGTATAGTAAGGCTTTTTTTCTTAAAAAACGGCATAGTATAGTAAGGCTTTTTTCGTGAAAAAAACGACATAGTATAGTAAGGCTTTTTTATTGAAAAAACAATATAGTATAGTAAGGCTTTTTTCTTCAAAAAACAACTTAGTATAGTAAGGCTTTTTTCTTCAAAAACGACATAGTATAGTAAGGCTTTTTTATTGAAAAAACAACATAGTATAGTAAGGCTTTTTTATTGAAAAAACAACATAGTATAGTAAGGCTTTTTTCTTAAAAAACGGCATAGTATAGTAAGGCTTTTTTCGTGAAAAAACGACATAGTATAGTAAGGCTTTTTTTCTTAAAAAACGGCATAGTATAGTAAGGCTATTTTTTGTGAAAAAACGACATAGTATAGTAAGGCTTTTTTCGTGAAAAAATGACATAGTATAGTAAGGCTTTTTTTCTTAAAAAACGACATAGTATAGTAAGGCTTTTTTCGTGAAAAAACGACATAGTATAGTAAGGCTTTTTTTCTTAAAAAACGACATAGTATAGTAAGGCTTTTTTCGTGAAAAAACGACATAGTATAGTAAGGCTTTTTTTCTTAAAAAACGACATAGTATAGTAAGGCTTTTTTCGTGAAAAAACGACATAGTATAGTAAGGCTTTTTTTCTTAAAAAACGACATAGTATAGTAAGGCTTTTTTCGTGAAAAAAACGACATAGTATAGTAAGGCTTTTTTTCTTAAAAAACGGCATAGTATAGTAAGGCTTTTTTCGTGAAAAAAACGACATAGTATAGTAAGGCTTTTTTATTGAAAAAACAATATAGTATAGTAAGGCTTTTTTCTTCAAAAAACAACTTAGTATAGTAAGGCTTTTTTCTTCAAAAACGACATAGTATAGTAAGGCTTTTTTATTGAAAAAACAACATAGTATAGTAAGGCTTTTTTATTGAAAAAACAACATAGTATAGTAAGGCTTTTTTCTTCAAAAAACAACATAGTATAGTAAGGCTTTTTTGCGTAAAAAAACAACATAGTATAGTAAGGCTTTTTTTCGTAAAAAAAAACAACATAGTATAGTAAGGCTTTTTTCGTGAAAAAACGACATAGTATAGTAAGGCTTTTTTTCTTCAAAAACGACATAGTATAGTAAGGCGTTTTTCGTGAAAAAATGACATAGTATAGTTAAGGCTTTTTTCGTGAAAAAACGACATAGTATAGTAAGGCGTTTTTCGTGAAAAAATGACATAGTATAGTTAAGGCTTTTTTCGTGAAAAAACAACATAGTATAGTAAGGCTTTTTTTCGTAAAAAAAACAACATAGTATAGTAAGGCTTTTTTATTGAAAAAACGACATAGTATAGTAAGGCTTTTTTCCTAAAAACGATATAGTATAGTAAGCCTTTTTTCTTTAAAAAAGTACATAGTATAGTAAGTTTTTTTTCTTAAAAAAACGACATAGTATAGTAAGGCTTTTTTCTTTAAAAAGCGACATAGTATAGTATGGCATTTTTATTAAAGAATGACCATGTATAGTGAGGCTTTTTATATAAAAAACAACCATGTATAGAATTGCGTGTAAAAGGTGAAGAAAAAGCACGGTTCCCTTCGTCCCTGTGACCATAAATTTGCCTTAATGAGAGGAATGATATTTAGCGGCGGGCCTGGCGCTCTTTTCATTCTGGCGCGGAATCGCTCACCGCGGGACAGCTGTTTGTCCTCCTCGCTCGGCTGGTAATGAGAGCGACCCGGGAGACGGATTAAGCCAGCCTCCGCCATCGCCGCGTCAGCACCTTTTTTAATGTTTTCTTTTTCTCTCCTTTTTCTCCCATCGTCTCTCGATTGGTCCCCTTTCCCGCCGACGGCAGAGGTGGTCCGGCTGAGCCTGGCGGAGGAGCGACGCGTCAGCGTCTCGGCGGTGACGGTGGGCCTGAGCGCCGTGCTCACCTGCGCCGTTCAGGGGACGCTCCGCCCCCCCATCATCTGGAAGAGGAACGGCGTGGTGCTCAACTTCTTGGACCTGGAGGACATCAATGTGAGTCCACTTTTCACCTTTGCTTTTCCGTGACGGCGTCGGCGTCCAATCCTTTTATTTTCACCGGCGAGGGCCGACCAAACCTGCGCGCTATCATTATAAAAACTGAAAAGTTTTCCCCACTCACCTCATTCTATTTAAGTTTAAATGTGGTCATTTATAATGTGCCACATGGGAGTTCGGCACTCACTCCTGTTGTTCTTTTTTGGACAGACTTTTGGTCGCGTGACGGCAGAAAGTCAGTCGAGTGGACGCACGGTGTAGCAAATGCTTGCAAATTGTAAAAGCCATGAATAATGTATTTTGATTTCATTAGCACGGAATGACTCGCATTTGCATGTAAGTGGCGACGGCGTGATTAACAGGAAAAAGCATCTTCTTTTTTCCCCATCATGCCGCTGGCCCGGTGACACTTTAATGCCAAAAGAACAAGTCTTTGATAAGAAATTTGAATGTCATTATTTGACGACGTCCTCGGCGGCACAAAAGCCGCGCCGGAGCCAAATAACCGTGCCGAGAGGCCGCCCGCCGTCATTTGCCGCCGAGTACATTTTGATGAAATAAAAGGTTAACATCCCATTAGAGCTCGGCCATTTTCATTTGGCGCACAACGGCCGGGAACGCATTAGCCTGGTTCCGCTCGCCCTCGGCTTTGGTCGCGTCGCCGTCTCGTCGTCCTCAAAACGGGATGGAGAATCTCCTTTCTGGAAATCTGCTCCTCTGGAAAAAAAACACCATTTGGAAACATGGATTGGCTGGCGTTGAGCTTTATGAACAGGGACGCTGTCGACCAACCGCTCGGACGTCTCACGCTGCTAAGCGCCAGCCATTTTGGAAGAAATGGCGCCCCGCCGAGGCAAAAGTGGGCTTGTTTTGACGGGTAATGGACGCCCGGCGGGACGACCTAAAAAAAAACAACATCCAACGCTTTTGTAATCTGTCCTCAAACGTGTGCGGCCCCCCTCGGGCGCCCCTCATCCGTCACGCTGATGGCCGTTATATTTTGAAACCTTGCAATCTGTCGGCGCCCGGGACGAAATTCCCAGGCGCCGAGTGCCCGTGCCCGGTGGGGTCCCCGGTCGGTCCCATCCTTCTCCCTTATCTCATTTGTCCCCCCCGCCGCCGCGTTGTTTGTGTTTGGTAGGACTTTGGGGACGACGGCTCGCTGTACATCACCAAGGTGACCACCATCCACATGGGCAACTACACCTGCCACGCCTACGGCTACGAGGACCTTCGCCAGACGCACGTGCTGCAGGTCAACGGTCAGTCTTTCTCGTCCTTGCCGCTTCCTTATTTTCCCTGCCGCCGTTCCATTACGCCCCTCGGAGGTCTGGAAGGAAGAGAGACGGGATGTTTTGCCTTCCCAAATGCGCTGCGGCCATTTTTCCTTGGCTTATTAGAGTTGACTCGCATGGATGCCAAAGCTATATAAAAACAAAAGAAGGCGGCGGCGGCGGCGGCCAGGATTTTGTCTGGCTCTGAGGTGCTTTTGCAAAGCGGAGGTGTCATTCATCCTCTACATCCTCTCACAACATTTTTTCCCCCGGGCGGCGCCGACGAGTCCAACATCTTATTGGTGCAGCCGCCATAAAGCCGCCCCCCGAGTCGTGGGCCGTGCGGATTCATCCCGAGTAATTCCGCGTCGCCGGCGGTCTTGACGCCCCGTCTCTTTGTTTTCTTTTTTTTTTTTTTTTTTACCTGGCAGTCCCTCCGGTGATCCTGGTGTACCCGGAGACGCAGGCCCAGGAGCCCGGCGTGTCGGCCAGCCTGCGTTGCCGCGCCGACGGGATCCCCGACCCGAAGCTGCTGTGGTTGAAGAACGGCGCCGAGCTGCAGCCGCGTTCCGCCAACCAGCTCTCTCTTAAAGGTGAGCCAGAACCAGAAAAAAAGAGCCCGGCGCAATCCGCTTTTTATGACCAAAGCCGAGGGCCTCGTTCCATTTCAACTAGCTTTTCGCTTTCTTTTCTTGACTTTTTAGCGGGCTCGCCGTTGTCAACACACTAGCGTACGTATTAAGGGGGACTAATACCAGCGCTTTTGACTTAGCCCAAAACCATTAGTAATAGCCAACGATGCTATCCGCGATACTATTCTAGCCGTGAGCGCAAATCGGGTGACGTTTGCCGGAGCAATTGTGCATTTGGGGAACAGGTGGATAAATCCAATAGTTTGATAGCATTCCCTCTCAGCTAAAGGCTTCCACGAGAATTGGGCCAAAAGAATGAAAAGCTCAATGAGATCCGTCGCCGCTGCAAATTAGGGAGAACAAAAGCGGGTCATTTCTCCACTAAAGCGTCGCCAGAATAAAAATAAGCCAATGCGGAACAGCTTTGGACGTCAACAAAAGTCGTTGACGGCGTTTTATCGCAAGCAGTTATCGGGCTTTAAAAAGGAAACGTCGACGGCTCTAATGAATATCGCGCCCGTTTGACGCTAATTGCCAGAGGAATATCGTTCTTGACGACGCGACGGCGTTGCGTTAAGTGAGACAAATGTGTTTTTACGCCGGTGATTGACGAAAGGAAACGGGGCAATTTAAATTGGCTTCTTTATTGAGGATTTATTTGGCCACTTGATGGTGAAGCTTTAAATCTCATTGTACTTGAATAATGACAATCCAGGCATTGAATTCAATTTCCAAATATGTTCAACACAAATAAGAGCTTTCTAGTATAGGGTGTTCCAAAATCTTTGACCCCATTTGGTAGGCCAATCATTTCGACCAGGGAGGGGTGGGCAAACTATTCCACTGTGTGCAGGTTTTCATTCCAAGCCATAAAGAGGACACCTTTTCACCAATCCGGTCGGTTGTCCTACAAGTGCAATCAGTGGATTGCAGTCAGGTGCGTCTTGTTTGCTGCTGAAATCTCATGGGGTCCCCAAACCGGTCGTCAAGGGCCGGCCGATGACGGTGCAGGTTTTTCTTACAGACATTTTGACCAATGAGATTTCTGCAGAAAACAAGAAGCACCTGACTGCAATCCACTAATTGCACTTGTAGGACACCAGATTGGTGAAAAAAAAGGTGTCCTCTTTCTGGGTTGGGAATGAAAACCCGCACGCACCCACTGCGGCCCTCTGTGGAATAGTTTGGAGACCACTGGGTTAAAATGTCTTTGCTGGATCGCTTGCAACAAAAACCTTCTTCACCCCCAGCGGCACCCGAGGACCGATTTGCCCACCCCTGATTTAGAGCAATTTGATTGGAAGGACTTCCAATTTTCACAGCAAGCAACCCCTTTTCTTCACATTTTGGAACCCCCTTGATTTGTGGGCTAAACTCAATGAAAAATGTTCACTAAACAGGTCAAAGTTTGCTTTTGCTAAAATTGTAGGTGCTACTCAAAACATCAGATCTCATGTCCTAGGTGGCCTTGGCATGGCATACGACCCTGAAAATGCCTCAAGTTAAGTGGGGTCGGGCCTGGTTACTACTTGGATGGGAGCCGGACTGACTGACCGACTGGCAATGCAATGCTACCTCCTGCTCCAACTTATGTTTGCTCACTTAGCCTGTGAGAAACAGTGGGATCTGGAATAGACACTTATTCTGACTGGTAAGTGGCCTAACTGGTAAGTGCATGACCCTTGCCTCCGGCGACCCGGGTTCAAATCCCGCTCGGTGCACTTGTGTGGAGTTTGCCCTGCGATCGGCTGGCCACTACTTCAAGATTTTGGCGCCCCCAACACAAGTATCACAAGTATTAGAGTGCTCACTTAGCCTGTGAGAAGCAGTGCTCACTATCATTCACACTAGCACCATTGGAAGACCATGGCCTAACTGCTTAGAGCGTTGCCCTCAGAAGCACGGGGCTCTGGCTGCGTGGGTTCGCATCCCAGGTGTGCTGCCTTTTCTTTAACTCTTCGTGCCCTAAACACATGTCAATTTTTTTTTTTTTACTTGAACTATTGGGGGCTCCGCCGGCTGAGCGGTTAGAGCATTAGCCTCTGAGATCCAGGGTCCTGGGTTCGAATCCTGGTCACTGACTGGAAACTCTAATTAATACTTTTGTTGGGGGCGCAGCAACATTCTGGGTGTGCCAAAATCTTGAGGTAGTGGCCAGCCGATCACAGGGCAAACTCCACACGAGTGCACCGAGCGAGATTTGAACCCGGGTCGCCGGAGGCAAGGGTAATGCACTTACCAGTTAGGCCACTTACCAGTCAGAATAAGTGTCTTTTCCAGATCCCACTGTTTCTCACAGGCTAAGTGAGCAAACATAAGTTGGAGCAGGAGGTAGCATTGCCAGTCGGTCAGTCAGTCCAGCTCCCATCCAAGTAGTAACCAGGCCCGACTCCACTTAACTTGAGGCATTTTCAGGGTCGTATGCCATAAGGCCAACTAGGACATGAGATCTGATGTTTTGAGTGGCACCTGCAATTTTAGCAAAAGCAAACTTTGACCTGTTTAGTGAACATTTTTCATTGCGTTTAGCCCACAAATCAAGGGGGTTCCAAAATGTGAAGAAAAGGGTTGCTTACGGATAGCTAAACAGCAAAGACGGCCATCGACAGCAACAGCGCCAGTGGAGCAGGTTGGTGAATCCTTCCTGTTTAGTCCTGGGAAGAGAGTTAGAAAGGCATTTGTTAAAAAAAATTCCAATTAAAATGTTCAACGTGAATGGCCTATGAAATAGGCTCAAACATTTTGTAGTATTTATGTAGAAAAGAAGTGGATGTATTGTCATGATATAGTATCACGACAGCGAGCCGTCTTCTCTACTCAAGATTATTTGTCATCCGGTACGGTGGAGGTTTTTTTCCCAACAAGTGAGGCCATTTTTTTCCATTTTTCCCCGGCTCTTTGATGTGAGGAAGACATGGGCTATATCAAAGAGAAGCGGCGCCGTAAGAGCGTGAAAAAGGGAGCTACGCTTCTGTGGGACTTGTTAGATAGAGAAGGTGCAAAAGGGCCGCCTTTTCATCTCTCGCTCGCTCGCTCTCTCGTATCTCCGGCCACTTTTCCAGGCGTCCGTTCTTCTCGCCGGGGATGGCACGAGCGGCCTCCAGCGTGGGGGGGGGCCTTTGTTTCCAAATTTGTCCACGGCCATCCCATTGAAGCGGCGTTCCCTTCCCTTTCCTTTCCCGGCAGCCAACGGCAGCGAGCTGTTCATCGGCAGCGTCCGCTACGAGGACACGGGCGCCTACACCTGCATCGCCAAGAACGAGGTGGGCGTGGACGAGGACATCTCGTCGCTCTTCGTGGAGGATTCGGCCAAGAAAACGCGTAAGCAAAGAGTCGCCCGTCGTCGCCAATCTCGTGCTGCGCCGCCGACGGACCTGATGACGGATCTTTTCCCTTTTTTTGCCTTACAGTTGCCAACATTCTGTGGCGGGAGGAAGGTAAATACACCTGCATTTTTTTTTTTGGGGGGGGGGGGGGGGGGGGGGTAGCCTTTCCTGAAGGTGTTTCAATTACGAGAGGTATTTCCGTTGAGGCGGCTTTTTCCTCCACCGAGTCATCCCAATCTTTTTCTGAGCTGCGACAGAAATACAATAGCAGACGTGACGTATTTTACCTCGTCCAAAAATGCGACGAGCCGACCGTCGGTCGTTTTCGAGCCCGAACCACCAGCATGGGATTCGGATTCTTTGCACTCCGGCTCTTGAAGGGTGGCCTGCACAAAAAAAGAAGACAGCATGTCCCATGTAATACATCCGTTTTCAACAACCATGGCTGCAAATACGCGTGGTCTTTGTGTTTTCCAGGTCTGAGCGTGGGCAACATGTTCTACGTGTTTTCCGACGAGGGCATCACGCTGCTTCGGCCGGGCCGCTGCGAGATCCGCCGGCAAATCCGCCGCACCGAGAGGATCGTGGCCACCTACGTGAGGGCTCTTTGTTTTTTTTTTATGGACTCCCGGTAACACGGCGGGTTACCGATCGGCTTCTGGCGCATCCCGGGAGGATAATCCCAGCCGTCACCTCGCCGCCCTCCCTTCGTCTATTCCGAGTGGGCCGGGCGCAAATTTAACGGGATTACCGGCGTGCTTCCCCCTAGGCCGTACGCCGTCGATAGCCGGGCGGCTAATCCTCGGGGAAGCGGAACAATGGGCTCCAGGTGCTAAAAGTTGCTTGTTCCGTAAAAGGATTGGGCTTGCTTTTTTTTTACGGGGCCGCCTGTGATTGTATTAGAGATCAATAGAAATTCAATAAGCCCGGCGTTAGCGACTTCCCGCTACAAACGGCACTCGCTGCACTTTAAAGGCACTCCCGTGTTTTTCTCCTGGCCGCGGGCCGACGGCGAGCGCCCCTCCGACGTGAAAAACGAGTAGGGTCAGTTGGCCGGCGGCCCGCGGGCATAGCCGCTTTGCCGTCCAAAAAGTCAAAGACTGGTTCTGGAGTACTAACGGCGTCTTCTCACTGGATGGCAGGAGGAGATGTGCCCCAAAGGCGAGGGTCCGGCCCCCCAACGCTGCGTGTGGTCGTCGGCGGTCAACGTCCGAGAGAAGTACGTCTACGCCAGCCAACCCCTCCAGAGCCGAATCCTGGTGGTGGACATTCAGGCGCAGCGGGTGGTGCAGGTGGGTGGCCGCAGCGCCGGCCGCATTTCCTCGTTGCTTTTGGAAGCCGGCCTGGAACACCGGCAGAGACGGGAGATCGTTGGCGACGTGGCTTTTCAAAACGAAATTCTTTGAACGTGCAGTATTTAAGTGTTAAAGATCTCAAATATGAGCCTAAACGCCGCCGTTTGTTTTCCAGGCCGTGGCCACCGATCCCTTTCCCGTCAAGATGCTCTACGACAAGTCACACGACCAAGTGTGGGTGCTGACGTGGGGCGACATGGAGCGGACGCGCCCGACGCTGCAGGTACGATGGCGGCCGATAAAACCAACGAGCTAACCCTCCCCGATTTGGAGGGCTGACAATAGCGCGCTGGATGCTTTGCCGCCCAGGGCCCACCTACCTGGCAAATGGATTCCTCTTTCGAGGAGATTTTTTTCTCTCCTTTTTATCTTTCTATTACAAGTCCAAGTAGAGCTTGACTGGCTTTTCTTCGGGATTCAACAAGGTCACCTTTAGCTCATGCGCGCGAGTTCAGACGCCGTGTTTAACGCAGTTTTGTCTTTTTGCGAGTGGATTGAAAAATTGCCCTTCAACGAGCCACCACAAGCAAAATGATTCCTTTTCAACTCATCCAAGTGGGAGTTGAAATGAATTGCCAGTCGATGGTTGACATTTTCCAAATAAACGTGGTCTGGCAACGTCCGCTCATTGTTCTCATTCAACGTGGCCAAGACGGACGGGCGGGCGGCTGGAAAAGGGAAGGCTTAAAAAGCCCCCCCCGCCGGGTTGCCTTGGGCTTCTATTTACATCCCAATTTGGACCCGTCCGCCGTCAGACTGCATAATTACATTCTTTCATTGTTTGCTTACGCGCAGTTGTTGTTTAGAACTTAGCGCTTGGGGTCTTAAATGAGGCGGAGAATCATTTTTTTCTCTTTTTTAACGACAAAACAATTCTTCTGCGTCTAATTAAAAAAGGAAGGCCGCGAGCGGCGGCTCGCCGTAATAATCCCTTCCCCGTTTTTCTTCACATTTTACCCATCTTCTGGCGGATGACGCTTTTAGTAAATAAATAAGTGGCTTGCAACGTCTTACGCTGGATGGCAGGCTTTTCATTTGTTTGCTAGTTTTAAAAAAAACGACGAGTGACGATTGCCACCTGTTTTTAGCCGCTCCAATCTTTGGGAAAAAGCGGGTAAAAGTGGCACCAAACCGAGCTTAACGTGGGATAATAGGCGACCAAAGCGCATTACCTCTTGCTATTGTATCCCGTCACCTCCCGCGTTTTGCGCTGGCTCCTCTGGAATGCCACCGTCTAGATGTTGCTGAAAAGAAAGAAAAGTCAGGTATGAAGAGGAGGCGCTGGCTAAGGCACCACTATTTTGCACGCCATTTGATCCCCACCACCACGAGTAAGCGCAGACGGAATTGGAAGCCCCCCCCGCTGAGCTATGGCGTGATGCCGCACCGCATTTGATGCCTTGTTCTTGGAAAATAAAAAGCGTCTCCTCCGTATGTCTAAACGCAGCGGCAGAAGCCGGTCCAAAAAAATACCAAAATACTTTGATTCACGGTGGGGGGAAAAAATGGAAACTAGGTTATCGCTTCTCTATTCCCAAACAAATGAAGTCTGTTGCCAAGGTGGAAATCATACGGACGGCGCCAGCAAACACCAGTAGAACAAAAACAGAGTCGGCGAGAAAAAGCAAGAGTCCGAAGCCAAGGAACCTGTCAAAAAGGCTCTAAAATGATCACGATAAAACACAGCGGCCTATAAAGGCCAAAGAGCTTTAAGGAAAAACGTGGGAAGCCAGGCCATAGATAGAGAGAGTGCCCCCCCAGCCCCCCTCAACATTTGGTCAGCGAGTAGGAGGACAATCTCGAAGCCGTTCTTTCGTTGCCGCCGACTAAATAAATAACCTTTGGCTAGCGTACGGGTAAAATAGATGTCGCGCGGGGAGCTTCAATAAAGTGCTGACTGGGTCTCACTTGCGGGCCCACTGAAAGATACAGAGATGAGGGCGCGAGGCCCCGCCCCCCCTCCCAACGCCACGTTGCGAGACGAGCGACTCGGAATGAGCCTCGTTATCTTGGAAAAGCCAGGCGGGGGTGGCATTTGCTCGGCATTTGCTACGCCGCCGTCGCCGTACACCTTTGGCGATGTTTATCGCCGGCAGATTGACTCGGACGGCGCCGTCGACGGCACCGTCCGAGTCCTTATCTGGCGGCGGGGAAGAGGTGAGGGTGATAGGTATACGTGAGAATAAACCGGCGCTAAATCAAGCCACGGCTAATTAAATTCAAGATGGACGCCGATAGACATTTGATCCTTTTGCTGCCGGCAACGCAGCGTTTTCTGTGAATCTTGTTCTAAGCGACATGGTCGAGAATGATCTCCGCAAATGGTGCAAAATTTTGAACATGGAAATCAATCTACGAGAGCGAGTGAATCCCATATACTATGCAAACATTTCATCAGATTTACATACAAAACCGAAAATCCCCTCCTTAAAGAACATATTCTCCACGCAAAATATTGCTTTTTTTTTTTTTTTTAATCCATGTTGTGAGTGTCCCCACTAATTTGTGGTCACGCCGTAATGTCGCAGTCCTTTGCAATAGGTAAAGTAACATTCGGAAATCAAAAGTATTTTTTTGTTTTGCTTTTGCCGTCGCTCGGACTGCATCAAAGAGGCTTTTGTTTGCGTGAGGATTTCATCCGTACCTGTATGGTGTTCTGCGGCTGTTTTTTTGGGGGGGTCAAGGTCATCCCTCAAGCCAGCGTAGGCGAAGTGCACCGCGCCGTCCGCACCTCCTTCCGACGGGTCAGCGACTTCTTCATCCCGCCGACCAACCTGATCATCACCCACGTGAGGTAGGCCGGGATTGATCCCGACGGATCGGGCGTCGGTCGTTCCACTAACCTTATTGACTCTTGTTCCTTCCACCAAAGGTTCGCCTTGGTCTTCCTCCGGGACGAGCCGGCGCTCCACAAGGTGGACCTGGAGACCTTCCGCCGCGTCAAGACCGTCAGCCTCAAGGACTACGGCTGCGTGCCGGAAAGCGCGGCCTACACGCACCTGAGCGGCATCTACTTTGTCCAGTGCCGGGACGGGAGAGGCCAGCTGATGGTGGACGCCGTGACGGACGCCGTGGTGGGCCCCAACGGCAACGTCAGCGGACGGGCTTTCGTGTCGCCCGACGGCCGCCACGTGGCCTCGGCGGGCCCCGACGGCCGGCTGGCGCTGCAGGGCGTCTCCTTCCGGGGGGAGCTCCTCCTCCTCCGCCGGGAGACGGGGGGGACGGCGCCCGTCTCGGACCTGGTCTTCCAGCCGTCCTTCGCCGCCTCCGAGCGATACGTGGCGGCCGCCGTCTCCGACTCCTCCCCGGACCTGCTCTTCCTGGAGCCGTCCTCGGGTCGGGCCCAGGCGGTGGGCGGCCTCAAGGAGGCGGCGGGCCCCCGGAGCTGGCCCTGGGGGCCGCCCTACCGGGTGCTGGTGGCCAGCGGCCCCTTCGGACGCTACCTCCTGACGCCCTCGGCCGCCTCGCTCTCGGTCCTGGACGGGAAACAGAAGACGCCGCACTGTGAGGTCTCGGACGTCACCGGGGGCAACGCGGCCGTCTGGGTGGGCGAGGCTTGAGCCCCCCGGCAAACTGTCCAATACCGATAGGACTTGATTTGAAAAATTCAAAGGCCCGCCGGTGTTTAATGGTGGAACGGGGAGGAGCACGATTCAATGTGTTGGCTTTTAACGTGTTTCCCCCCCAAAACAAACAAACAAACAAAGAAAAAAAACAAGATTGTTGTGAAAGTCCCGTCGGGAGAAAGCGTGATACGAGTGCCAGCGCGTAAACTGGTACATCGGCGCCGCGCCTCCCTTCCGTGTTATCACAGCAAGTTAGGTCCCCGAACACACAGGGGTTACCGCACCACAATCTATGCACAACGCTCACTTTTTTTAAGAGTTTAAAAAAAAACGACAACTAAAAAGCTTTCCCGTGTATTTTCTTTTCTTTTCTCTGCGTGCGCGTGTCGATCGTCTTCACCAGTGCTAACCACAAATGTCAGTCAATGTCCGCATTTAGTATTCGTGAGTCCTTTTAGACGGTGTGCTATTAGCCCTCTTCCCCTGGTCAGATCGGACGCCGGCGACCCTTCTCGGCGTAACGTAACGTAACGGCGGAGCTGGGAAATTTGCTAAACTACGTCAACGACGGAGCGCCTTCCGGACGGACCCGAGCCCGTTTGGGGCTGCCGTTGATTTAGGCTGGCTGGAGGGTAGCGGTTGGATTGAGTCATGGATTGAATAGCAATTGGAGAGAAAGCCAGCTGTTTGACACGCTTGCATGCCGGTCGCGGAAATCGGTCGCCCTCTATCTGCGTCGTGGTTTAACCGATAATGGTGTAAAAGAAAAAGTCCCACTTGTTGCTTTTTCATCTCGCTAGCTAGCCCAATGGTCTGAAATGTGGGAACGCGGGTTGTTGTAGAGAATGTGTTTAGGACGCCACAAAAGTGACTGTACAGTTTTTTCCATTTTCTTTTTCTGTATGCATTTTGTGTCTTCTCTGGTTGACCAGCCAAATTGTCTTTTGTAAGAAAAAGGGAATAAAACAGGCTCAAAAACAAATCGCCTCGTTTCCTTTACTGCGTCCGCTCTGGCGAGAGGACGGAGTTGCACTCGCGACAAATACATGGGCACGTGTCGCGGACTCGGGAGCGCCGCATGTTTGGCGTCAGGGTTGCCATAGAAACCAGATGAAATGACTGATGGGCAAAGGGCGACGCGACTCAAAAGCCTTTTCCCCCCTCCCTCTATCTTTTCTTCTCATCGGCCAGATCCGTCTTCAACTTATCGCGAACGGCGACTTCCCTTCAAAGGCTACGGAATCTAGTATTGCGTCAAAATATCCCAACAAAACCTCTGGCGAGGAACAAAGCTCATTTGCGACGGGGAAATAGGATGGCAAACAAAGACGTGAAAAAAAACGTTTTGGGTTCTCCATGCCCAGACTTTTCCTTTGAATGCCAAGCCTTCAGGCCCATCATTTGGCGCAGCAAAACACATTTATCCCGCGACCAATCTTTTCTCGTGCCTTCCTGGGTTTAGCCTAGCGATATTGGACGTAATATTTAAGAGACGGCGGACTTTGACATTTTTGGGGTACCGATTCTCCATGCTTGGCCACCTACATTAGTCCCTCCCCTTAAAAAATGGCTGGCAAAATGGCCAACACGGATTAAATTTGTTTTGCGCTTTCTCCATTCGAAGATGGAAGTGGAGACGATGCAACGGTGACAAAATGGAGGCTTACCGTGAAGTTTGGCGCTTTGGCTAGCTGGAATGGCCACAGTAATAAGTCATCCCTCCCTCCCGCGTTAGCCGACAGCTGGAGAAAATCACGGGGATTGCGCCTGTTTGCTCGGTAGCGCTCGCTCGAGTGTTTGCACTGCCAGATGAGAGCGTGAGCAAGCATCCATTGGGTCTGGTCTCAAGTGGAACACCGCCGCCGCCACCGCCATCGCCACCGCCACGCCTGAGAGAGATTTGAAAAGGAAAATCAGCTCAATATAACAAGTAGAAGAAATTTTCACAATAGCGTCAGCCCGTGGTTAGCTTTTAGCATTGGGCTGCCACACGTTAGGGATTCTAGCCGGGATTCAAGCCGGGCTTCTTCAACCCGATAAAGTGAGGACGGCGGGTCTTCATTCAACGCCGAAAACGTTAGGTCACGGCTATTAGACCACCTAAAAGATTCATCTTCTCCGTGACACGTTCATCCCTCAAAATTTTTTCTCCCCCGCCACTTTTCCCGGCACGCGGCGCTCCATTTCACCCGCCGAGATGACGGCCATCCTTTTCCATTTGGGACAAGCGGATGCTCTTCGGGGAACATCCGGCGGGGAGATTGGAGGACGGAGAAAAGCGCAAGCTAAACGGCCGTGGCATCAATCGATGGAGCACGCGGCCGGCCAGCCGGCCCATCTCCTGCACGTTGACTCTTTTTTAATTTTTTAAAACCATTTTTTATGGGCTCCAAACCATCCGTCTTTTGGAGAACTCAACGCCGACTGACATCCGTCCCACTTTATGGCGTACGGCCCTCCCGGTCTAAATGGGCGTCGCCGACACATTCTCGCACGCTAACTCCAGTCCTCCAAGCGCTAACCCGTAGCGGCGTATAGACGGCGGGATTGATTTTTCCCTTGGTCAAATCACAAGACGGAGCCGCCACCTGCGGTTTTGGGGCTGCCGTTTGCCGATTGGACCTGGCCCACTTTGTTTTGCAACGCTCCTGGCGAAGACGCCATAGATAAAAATGAGAGATCAAAAGGAGATTGGCCACCCCCCGCCGCCTGCCGCCCGTCGCCCGCCGTCCGCCACCCAGCGCGCCTCCAAAACCCAATAACAGGCTATTTAATGGCTTTTATGATGTATTGGGCCAATCTTGTCCTCACGCCCGCTGGCCACGCCGCCCCCCCCCATTTGAGTTTTTTTTTCTCCGGCCTTTGCCCGGGTGCGACACGAGCTCGGCTGGAGGTAGACGGAACACAAATGTGGGCTATTTTTCTAATAGACCCAAGTTCAAAGTAAAGTGGACTGGGTCTCCACTTTGCAAGAGGAAGTATTATTGCTGTTGGCTTTGGTCTGAGGCAAAGTCTCCGTTTGGAGTCTCAGAAAGCCTCCTCCCATCTGGCCCCGCCCGGTTTGTCTCGGTTCCAGGTCGCTTCTCTAAAGGCCGGCCGGGTCTGGACTCTCAAAGATCGTGATCCGGATGGCCGTTGGAGATTTGTCCGTGTCCCGCTTTCGGTTTTCCAGCCCAAATGGAGCGTGTCCGGGGGCGCAAAAGTTACGAGCCGTTGCCTCATACAATGCGGCGTGCGCCTGGTCTTTAAAGCCGCCACCCAGAAATGAGTAATTGATCACAAAAAAGTCATGAGAGGAATTTTAAACAGCGCCCGCTTTCTTTTTGGTCAGAGAGTTGACGCAAGGACGAGGACGAGGACGGCGGCCTAAGCCGGCTTGTGCGTTTGCCGCGCGTGCGCCGTTGACGTGCCGGCCAGGACGCAAAAAGGACAATATTCATCCCGTTCTCGACCTTTGCGACGCTGACACACAGACGCGTCTTAACGTCGGCTTACTTCGGATCGGATCGACTTAATCCGGCTCCTCGGGGGAATGAATACTGAATACGCTCCAACACATCTTTCAGATATTTTCTCCCGGGGACGGACGGACGTATGGACGGCTAGCTCGCTAGCTAGGGGTGGACGGTCGACGTCGAGCGACGGGTGGATTTGGGTGCTCAACTCTGAATTTTAGCTCGCGCGAAACAAAAGTGACCAACAACTAACCAAGTATATATATTACCCCCCCGCTTCTGCTTTTCCAGACTTGAGGATGTACGAGGAGGGTCGGCGCAGGTAAAGACAATTTTATGGTTGGACATTTCTAACGGCGAGCGCCAAAGACCGATCGACTGAGCTCGTTGACAAAAAGCTCAAGGGCGCGACGCGAAATGGCCACAAACAACAGCGCTCTCCGCCGACGTTTTGGCAATTAACTCCGGGAGCAGATCGCGGCGTTTAATTTTAACGAGCGACAACTCGGTGGCATTTGCGCTCATCGCGAAAAACGCAGAGGCTAGGCCAGACTTTTACGAGGAGGTCGCCAAGCAGATAATGCCAGGTGTAATTGAAAGCTTCCTGTTTGCTTTACTCCGCCGACGCGGCGCGGCGCACCCTTTCATCACGCCAAATTAAACAAGAGGCGACGGAAATGGCGGGAGGTCTGATGAAGGAAAAAAAAAGCGAAAATGAGGCAGCGCTCCCGCCGAGGTCGTTATCGAGCCGTCGACGGTGCGACGGCGCGTTGTCACGGCGCCAGGTGAGGAGGAAAGAAGGAATGAAGCTAGATGATTCGCTCACCATCATTTTTCAGTGACGTCTGATCTACTTAAGGAAGGGAAGAAAAAAAACATTCCCTCCGAGGCACGGGTGTCAAAATGGCGGTCGGGGGGAGCGAGTCTATCATCAGCGGGGGCGCTGAAAAAAATCCATTCCTCAATTCCCAACACAACGTCACTTTGAGTTTATCTTCAAAAGTTAAAAAAAGGCTTCACTAAAGTGGGTGGAAAAAAACAAAAAAAAGCCAAATGGGATTTTCGACGGAGGAAGCCAAACAACCAAGTGAGCCTACAGGTGCGTTGGACGGAGTTTTTTGGCAGGCAAGGTCAGAGACTTTTGACAGGATAGCAGCGCCATCAAATACGCGTCAACTCAATTAAACGCTGACACGGACACGAGGAGAGAGAGACAAAACAAGATGGCCTGCCTGCCTGCCTGCCTGCCCCGGGACGTCTCCAGTCAAGGGCAAAAAAGCTTCATCTGGAAAGGTGGCCGCGGACAATTTACGAGGTACGAGGCAGGGCGCCGTCGCTTTAGAGCGTTTTGACAATGGCGGAAGCCGCCGTGGCTCGGCGCTCCGTTCAAGTGGGCTCACGTGATCGTGCCAACGCGTTACGATTCAAAACAAACCCGGATTCCGCCAAAGGGAGAAAAAAACGGGACGGAGACGTTTGTAAATAAGGTCAAGCGACAAAACGCCGCTCTGTCGACAACAAAATCAATAGCCTTTGGGCTCTTTTGATGAAGATGTCTATCTTATTTTGAGCATTTCCAAAGGAGATCAATCCTCATTGATGAAAATTCCAATTCCTTGCCATTTGCCCTTGCTTGTCCGTCTGTCCGTCTTTATCTCACTGACTGACTTTTTTTTGGCCACAACTTCAAACGCAATGGTCAAAATTGCGGGCCTTGGAAATGCCTGCCAATCAGCACAAATCAACACTATGTTTGTCTATATTACATATCATATATATGTAGAAATGAAATTAGCTATCATTATTATCACTATCCGTACAATAAATGGATTATAAATCAACGTACCAATGAATGAAGGCTATATTCATCAAGTTCAACTGAATTGAAAAAAAGAATTTAACCAACTGCAGCCTAAACCATTCAATTCATTGAAAGTGGGAGGATTGGCCGTGGTCAAAATGGACGGCGTAACGAAAGCCGTAAAGACTAACGACAGGCGATAAAGCGGACGACGGCCACGGACGTCAGTCGCCATTTTTCACCGTCGACGAGCGAGGCGCGAAAAACGCCACGTCGATGAGTAGACGTGACGGACGGACGCACACTTCTTGGCAGAGTCTGTCAATTAAGCTGTCGAGGCCCGGCTCGCCGTCCTCCGCGACCCCGTCGTTGTCAACGTCAGCCCACGAAAGGCCGGCAAATGCCAACTTTAATGTACGTCGCCGCCACTGAAACGTGGCCAAACGGAGAGGAAGGACGCCTTTAGTACGTCTAGCGCGGACATCGAGTGACTTGCTATGAACGCTGTTTTTCAACCCCCAAAAAAGAAGAAACAGATGATTTTAAAACGGCCTTCCACGTGACCCAAAAAGCAGTGGGCAGGCAGAAGGCCATCTCGAAGACAAAGTGGCCATTTATGCTTAGCGAAAACGGGCTCGCGGGCCACCAAATATGCCCAACGTACGCATACCTATAATAATATTAAGGCGCCACGTGCGTAGGAACGTCCAAAGTAGGCGGATTTGACCTTGGCGGAGGTCCGCCATTCTGATGGATGATCCCATGGGCGTTTCCAACGCCGGAGAATAGATCCCAGTCCGCTAGCTAGCTAATCGTCCCCAACGGCGCTTTCAATCCCCCGCGGCGTCATTCCAAAGTACGCCGGCTTATCTTTATTAATGGTCTCTAGCCGGCCATTTTGCATATCTTTTCGGGATCTTATTTGACGGATGCTCGGAGAGCGTGACATCATCCCGAGCGCCGTAGCGAGATATTAGAAATCCATACGCCCCGAACGTGATGTACGACTGGCCGGGCGCGGAATTGACCGGCGCTTTGGCGCGTTTTCTTTTGGCCGGAGACGAGCGTGACGAATGGCCGGGGGAAATAAAAAGACCCCCCCCCTGCCTGGTGGCAGAACGAAGAATAATTTAGCCCATGGGCACGGCGGGAAAGGTCAGGGCGCAAAGACGGCTCGGAAACGATCCGAAACGAGGCTCTTACTTTTGATGAGGACGGATGGGCCGCCAGCTGGGGGGGCGGGGGCGACCGTTTCCAACACTAGTCGGCGGCGCCCGCCCGGAGATGCGTCTTCGCACGTCGGGCAGATTGAAGGAAATTATCCACGACAGCCGATGATTGCTCGTGTTGGAGGTTTTGCTGTTGGAGGAGAAGAGAAAAAAATGTCACCGATTGCCGCACAGACGTCAAACTCATTTCGACCGGCATCGGACGACGAACGCCGTCGATGCCGGCCGACGCGTTCACCCGTCAACCGGCGGCGAATGATGGCCGTCGCTGGCCGAGAAAATATTTGACGGTAAATATTCACCCGTTTAAATTCCGAGAACTGTGGACGCCAGGTTTTGTGTTCTTCCTGTTCATGACTTTCCCCATAAAGCTTTTTTTTCGTACTGGGCAAAGACGGAATGACTACTCGCCACAAACCGACAGAGAGCATAGGTTCATCCACTTGAAAAAAATAGCTATAAAGCCCAAGGATTTAGATGAAGAGCCTGTTTTTGTGATGCTTTGTCTCCACTATCTTGAAAAATAATACCTCAAATACCTCCTTTGTAGTGATTTCCCTCCAAAAAGTGTTAAGCCACCAAAGAAGAAGAAACATTTGACTTTGCTCACATTCCCGACGGAGCGTCTTACCATCGCAGTGGGGCGGCGACAGGTACGCCGCCGTCTCGCGATGCCGAGCTTCGGCTCAAAGTCAGTTACGAGAAGGGGGGGAGGGGGGGGGGGGGGCGATGGAGTGACGGGGGTGACGGGTCCCCGCCCAGCGGGAGGCCTTTCACGCTTTCTTTCCTCTTTCAATACGCCGCGCGTCCTTGCCAATGTTCCGCTTAGCCGTCAAGTCATTTACTCAGCAGCTACTAAGAGCTAGCTAGCCGGGTGCCGCCGAGTACGCCGTTCCGTTTGTTTGGGGGGGAAAAGAAGCTAACGAGCCCGGGTTCGCAATCCATCGCCTCTTCACCCGGAACAATTGCCGCAAGTGTAAATGTCAAACAAAACGCGAACTTTTGGAACAAACGCGTGTGCTTTCCATGCTAATGTATTGACATTTTAGAGGCAAACGCAATCAATTGTACAAGAGAAAAAAAAACGGGGCATACGCTGGCATTATTTTCTACTGGTTTCGTGAGAGCCAACATGTCTGCCGCATGCAAAAGTCATCTCAAGCGATTAAATACACTTAAAATACGTCTACATTGACCAGAAAAAATACGAAATGTAGTAGGCCAAAGAGAAAAAAAGAATGTGACTTTTATTCCACGGCCGCGACGTGGACTGACAGTCCGAAATTGCATCGGCCCCGACCTCGGACGACCCTCCGCATTTCACGTCAGTGCAAGTCAGCGCTTTTTATTTGACGGTACACGGTCAGATAAATACGTGGCCGTGGCCCCCCTCGCCCTCTAAAAGGACACAAAGGCGCCTTTTTATGCTGCCGTCTCACTTAGTTTCATCTTCACATTGTTTCTCGTATCCGTCCGTAACATGTACTCAAATGACGTTTGGTTTTACTCAAACCCAAGAGAGAAATGCAGTTACTGGAAAATATTGGAACCTGCTCAATGAGCTGCAATGATGAATGCTGTAAAAAAATACTTGAATTCACCATGGCAACAGAAGGAAAAAGGTCAAGTTGCAAAATTTTCCCCAAAGGAATTGGAGGCGTTCATCCCAAAAAATACACAGCTCGAAATAGCACTCGTATACTTATGACGTGTGTTTTTTGATTGTTTCCTACTTATTCATTGGACATCTCTGTGATTCAGAAGCGACCGATAGAAGAATCCCTTTTTTTGCGTGTTTTACGGGTCGTTTGCCTGTTTGGAGGAAGATTTAGGGATTAGGAGATTAAAAGCGGCCTTCTGTCAGATGAGCATACCCGTACGCCACAGCAAAGCGCTTCTGTACGGCTTCATTTAGAGACGGCATTGTTTGCCGTACACTTAAACTGCATTTTATCGAGTGCTGTGGACACTACGATAGAAGGAAAAAAAATACCCAGCACGTGACGGATACTAGACCAGCGAAAATAGTACCACACTGCTCCTTTTTTTTAACGGGCTCAGTTTGTAATTTGAAGTTTTCCAAGAAGCCTCCACCTTGGCGTCCTTCCCCTCCGGCACGCGGCGGCGCAAACCCGCCGAGAGCAAATCCCGTCGGCCTCTGCCAAGAGGCTCCGGGCTGATGAGGTGAAAGTAATCTAACGGGCGCGCCGTCATCACGCCGGCGCGCTGGCATATGGCGCCGACCCCACCGCCTTTGGAAATATCCAAAAACATCAGACGGGGTCCAAGCGTAATTGCCAAATCGAAGGAGTCAAAACAAAGTCGAGGAGCGAGCGAGCGGTCGGTCGGTCGTTCGCACCTTCCATTTGGACGGCAAACGAGCGGCCCGGAAGGCGCGGGCTCTCGAGGACGAACTGACCGGACGCCCGCCTGACGGGAAAGAAATGTGGAAGCGGGCCATCCTTTTGGGAATTAATGGAGGAAACGAACAAGTGACGCTCAAGGACATGCATGTCGCTCCTAAAAATAAAAAAAAATCTCTGATCCCTATCGTCACAAAAACAAAACAAGAAAAGCAGTTTACTGTCTTACTTCATTTGGCACAAAGTCATTCACAGCGATCCCTAAAAATTGACAAATTGGCAAAAAAAAATAGAAACAACCATCAGAAAGAAAAATAAATGCGATAAGGGAAGGAAATCTGAGTGGATGCTATTTTTAATTGTTATGGAGTGATCCAAATTAAGAAATTGGGTCCTTTCTACTCATCTCGGATGTTTAACTTGACTTTTTTTGAAAAGATTGTTTTTCATCTGCTGTACAGATGATTGATTATTGCTTTTTGTTTTGTTTGAAAAGCACTAAACCTTCCCATTTCCACACGGATGCGATCTAGCGTAACCGCCAGAAAAGCCTTTGCGTTCTTTCATCACTTGCAAATATCTTTGACTGAGGAAATAGCCATATTTAACCCTTTGGCGCGTCTTATTTAACCCCAGTGAGCCGCGCATCCTCCCACCAATTGGAGCGAGAACGTGCCATTTATTCCATTTCCCATTCCGCCCTGGAAATGGAAGGTGACACGGGAGAATAATTGATACAGTGAGTGTGGGGGAGGCACATCAAGATCCCGCTATCCAGCTGACCATACTGCTTATCTTTGTCCAGAAGGCGACAAGTTGGGAAGTTTGGGAAGGAAAAGATGCATTTGGAGATATTGGAGATAGCGCACGTCATTTTCACTTGGCCTCTTTAGCCCCGGCCGGCATTTTCTTTAAACCCGCTGATGTATTCATGGGAAACAATAAGCGCCGGCTGACGCTGGAAATGTGGAAAAGAGCCAAAGCTGCGTGCGCACCATCTACACAAATGTAATCTGCACGTCGCCATTAAAATTCATGAGGGGGGAGATAAGATGGGACTTTCATTAGTGTGGAGTTAGCACTTTTGGATGGCGTTGACCTCAAAGCGCACCAAAGAAATTTGGAGGAAATTTGAGAAAGGTCAGAGGTCACCGGCGACGGCTCACTGGCGCCGGGTCCCAACATTGGCGTCGCACGAGTCACGGTACGAGAGTGACGTTGAACCCGGTGGACGGCGACAGACGTCCAATCCATTTTTGGCACTTGATGGCAATCTTTGAACGTGTGTTTTAACTAAAGGATATATTTTTAATTTTCTTCCATATTGTTCAAATCCAGTATTTCTTTGGAAAGTACTGGCTTGGTGTAAATTTGGTCCTAAATGGATTGGATGTTGAACGGCGAACATTTCGTTTGCGCACGTCCAAATAAAAAAAGGAATAAATGAAGGTCGCCTCCATCTGTTGGTATTGTTTGCGCACGCAAGCACGCATGCGAATCATTAGCACGCCGGCCGGCCGGCCGACTCCAAACTCAGCAAATGTGCTGTCCCGCTTGAAATGCGACGCACTTAGCAGAAAACAATGTTTGCCGCTCACCGCTCGCTCAGCTAAACATGGCTGCAAATAAAAGCCATTAGCGCGAGGCTGGCGGAGGACGGCGAGGAGGACAAAGCCTCGCTCGTTCGCTCGCTCTACAACGGCGCCTTTTGCCTCTTGTTTTTTTTCTTTTATTATCTTCCCGTTATCGACGTTAACATTGACTGGGCCGCACTTTGTTTTGGCCGGCTCCAGTAAAACTTAACTCAGTCATCAAATACGTCGTTAAGGGGATGCTAAACTTTTTAGCCAGTCCGTCAAAAGACCCGCTGCGTCTTTATCGAGGCAAATAAAAACAATAAACAAACACACACGTTTAACTGAATCGCATTGAGTGGGAGGGGCAAACGAAGGAACAAAGGGATTGGACGTCTGTCGTCGTCAATGGCTTCACCTAAGGCAATTGACTTTGGCCCAGGTTATCAAAAAAAAAATCTTTATGCGAGTGAGAAAGAAGAATGAAAAAGTCCCATCCACCTGGCCGTGAAAAGTCGGCTTTGTTATCGCGTCAGAACAGCGTGCGGGCGCGCAAACGTATTGCCTTTTTTGTAAAGGGAAGATACAGAATCAAAACGATTTCCCATGCGTGAAATTGAAGGAGATGTTGCGATATCAGCGTCAGACGATTTGGGAATAAAAAAAAATACAAATAAAAAAAATCCCCCCAAAAAATTGGAAGAAAAGTCTTTGTTTTGATTTTTGGGATTCCACTTCACTTTACAGCTTACAAATTGTGTTAGATGGAATGAAATCAATAACCTTTCTTTTTAAAATATGAATACATTCACATTCAATACTGATTTTCTTTTTCACACGATGAATATTTGAGTTTCAAGGAAAAATGATGCGCAATTACTCCGTGACCTTTGCCCCCCTCCAGTCAATGAGTTCAAAGAGCGCTTCTATTGAATGTCATCGTCTTTAATAGCCCAATTGAGTCAACTTTCAACCCTGGCGCACAAAAACATCCGCCGTCATTTTATCCATCAGGAAAATGGATATTTTTACCCATTTTTTATTGGGTGCGCACGCAAAAACAAAGAAGAAGCTCTTAAGCCCCCGACGAAAGGCCTCCACGGAAATGCCCATCCGGCTCTCTAATAAAGTTCGGACAAATTGAAACGTAGTACTAATGGGCTAGAACGGGCTAAAGGCTTTGATTCATTCGCAAAAAAAATGTTTGCCACTTCGCTAGCCCAAATGCACAATTAGCATATTGGCTTGAATGTAAGACGACCCCCTCTTAATCAAGACTCAAGTTTGAAAAGACTAGGTGGCGAGGAATTTTTTTTAAAAGTATTCTTCTACTGACGTCTAGTACTTCGCAGGCCAGCCAAAATAAATGATACTAAATGAAAAAAAAACATTTTTACTTTTTTTTTTAAATTGCAATTAAAAAAAGAATGAAATGCAAATGGAATAAGCCATAGCTAAAATAATAAAACAAATTTGCTCGGCTTTGTCTGCTCACTGGCCTGTAAAAAAAGCCAGAGCAGAGCGAGAGAGTTATTTGGGTTTTTTTGCCAAGTCAAATGATGGCCAACAGTACGCTCGGCGCTTCCAAGATCGCGAGCAGAAGTCCCGGGCAACGCAGGCGCAGTGCTCATTAGCTGCTAAATTACCCAGGATTCTTAGGGGGATTGGAGACAGGGAGATGCGGAAAAGCCATGCTCCAATATGTCCTGACAGGATGGAATTTGATTGGCGGCCCGCCAAATCCCCACAGACTCTTGATGTCTTCACTGTCAACAATGGACCAGTCGAATTATCAAGCAAGTGATTTTTTTATTTCATCCTCTTCCGTCTGGATTAAACCTAGTCCATTTCCAAAGAGCACAATTTACTGGAAAATATAGAGCCAAAGCGTCCCAAAAAACCTAAGCGCCGGGATCGGGAAATGTCAAGTGTATATTCACGTCAACAAGTCGCTACTTAAGCGTCATTTACAGATGGAGCGTTGATATTTTTCAAGCGTGAAAACATTTCAAGGTTCGCCAGAAGGCCAAGGTGACACGACGGCTACCGACGCGATCAAAATTGGCGAGCGCCCACCCTCAGGTCGGTCCAAGAATCAAGCGTTCACTAGTTTATACATTCACTGTGATCATAGAGATATATTTAAAAATACAATGATTAATCAAATGAAGAAAATATGAATACTAAAAATTGCTAGATGGTAATTTTTTTAACTGACTATAAACTTTCACTTTCTCTCTATAGGGTTAAAGATTTGAGCTTGCCACTGCAGTGACCACTGTCCCTGGAAAGGTCAAATAACTTCCAAAAATCCAACATGTCGAAATAGGAGGGAGAGGACAAAAATAATTGCCTTCCTTCACAATATTCAAGGCTTTGAATAGCAACAGTGCCCCCTCGTGGTTGTAAACGGGCGTTACGTGCGACACAACATAAAAAACGGCATAACCTTTTAAAGGGCCCTATCACGGATTTGTACACTCTAATTAAATGATAGAATATTGTAAAAAAAATCAAGCAAACAAAAACAAACAATCAAGACCCATACTGATCCAATAGTATTAACAAAAAATATATGACGATGCCATTCGAAAAGGATAGACAGTCCCGTATCTAATGAATGGTACATATCTTACTTTTACAACTTTATAGGCGAACCTGGCGATTGAACAGTATAGTTATAATGGTTATAGTTATAATGGTTATAGATATAAAGGTTATATTTATATAGTTATAACAGATATAACATAATAGTTTATTGCGAAATGATTTAGTTGAATGGCCGGGCGGGGTCACAACCCCGGCTAAGGCATTGTTGTTGGGAAGCTAGCTCACATGCTAACCATCTAGCACCGGTACATTTGCCTCCAGTTTAGCTCAAGAAAAACAATCCAAGTCATCAGCAACACCACACGTGTTCATTTGTAACTTGTGCCAAACAATCTTGAGCAAAAGGTTCGGATCAAAACAAACTAAAATAACTACTTAGCGAATGCATTGTACGTGTCCGATTCTGGTCACGAATTACTTACACGAGTATCGGGTGAGGAGATTGTGTTTACTACTTACCGAGTAGTAGACAAGTCTTGGGAGGACATCGACGGGGACTACTTTGGTGTTTTTGTCGATGATCAACAGTTCGATCCACTTAAATTCCAAGTCCGAGGAAAATTATCCGTCACTGACACGACTTAAAAAAAAACATCTGCTCAGTTTTTGGAGCGACCTCCGATCCATCAAAAGAAAACAAAAGCCCCCAAAGACTGCAGACTCACTACAAATCGGCTCTTCTTGGTGGCGAAACCCAAAATAAGCTGTTTTTTCCCTGTTTTTGTTGTTGTTTGGCATCTCCGTTTACAGCGATGCCAAGGCAATTCGTGATGCAGCTGGTGACACACCTGGGTAATTTCCGTTGCGCATGCGTACTCAATCGTGTCCATGGTAGTACTGTTGTGTAGTTTTTTTTCCCCCCAACAGCGACAGCGAGATTAAAAGTTGTTTAAACTATCATCACTGGTATCACCTGATGGCCAAAAACAAAGCCAAGCTTGTCGTTCAGACTTTTATTCGTGGTCCAAATTCATATCAGTAGACTTAAAAGGAAATAAAAATGTCCTTTTCTTCTTGTTCTTTGATTTTGAGCCATTGTACACATCCTCTTCAACAAAAATAGAACAACTATATACAATCCGCCTGTAAAAAATATACATATACAAAGCGTACGAAGCCAAAATGGAGTCGTCTTTGTAAAAGACATAAATGAAAAATCAAACCAAAAAAGCGAGCGCCACTTTGACGTACGCCGTACGGGACGGGCGTCTTTTGTGCGGCCAACGCTCACTTTTACAGCTTGTCGGGCATTGCTTATTGCATCTTAGAGGGGGGGGGGTCAAGGGGGGAGCAGGTGGGGGGGGGGGGGGGGGAATCATAATAAATGGAGGTTTCAAAATCCTTGGTACAAAACCACTTCACACCTGAGGAGGCCTAATACTGACACGGGGTTTACGACGTGATGACAGAAGCTGTGCAAAAAAGAGAACAAAGTGTCAAAATGGCAATTCAGTCTAACCTAGATCCAGTTGACCAAAAAAAGAAGGGGGCAAGAGGGTCCAAGAGGGGCTTTGAGGAGAACGATGAACGTTTTTTTTGTCTTTCAAGTGAGGCAGGCAGGCACGAGTTCAGGAGAGTAGCCAAAATGGCATCCATCCCACGGAGGTCCACGGAGGTCCGCGGCGTCTACACGGCGGACACTTGTTCGTCTGGAAGACAACAAAGGTCAATGTGGGGAGGGCCGGATGTCCTGAAATCGGGTCAAAAAGGTCAGGCCAATTTTGACTCGCTGGTCGTAAATAAAAGTGGTAAATGAGTTTGGGGCTACGAGAAGCAATACTATCCAAAGATGTACTAGTAGCATTGTAAAAAAAAAAAAAAAGGAACCCCGGCCGGAGAGGACACTAAAAAATCGGCGTACTGGGACTCACGTCCTACGGTTATTGAGTGGGCCAATAACCGTCGGTGCTCGTACCTTCCTGGCCGTCGTCCGCGTAGCGCGTCGCTTCCTCGCCGGCGTCGTCGTCGTTGTCGTCCACGCGGCGGGTCCACGGGCGCTCGCCGGCCAGCCTGCGGGCCTCGGCCAGGCTCCCGGCGGCCCCCGGGCTCTGCAGGAGTTTGCTCCTCCGCATGGCCACGCTGTAGTCGGGCGGTCGGAGGTGGGGGGGTCTGCCGGACGCCTCTTTGACCTGCCCCAGGGCCAGACCCTGGTAGCCTGGAGGGGTGGGAGGGGGTGCTCGGTAACGTTCGTCCTTGGTGGGGGAGGTGACGCAGTACACTGGGTGAAGGCCATGACCAGGGGGGAGACAAAAAAGCCCAAAGAAAAAAAAGGCATCGGGGAGGGGGAGTGAAGCGGGCAACACGAGACAACGGTGGACAAATTAAATGGTGGTGACGACTGGAGGGTCAAAATAAACAACACCGTGAAGCAAAAACATGGCCAGAAGCGGTGAGATGACGGACCGACCGCAACATTTTGCACCCGCTTAAGACGACCGGCTCACCTATGAGACCTTTCTCCGTGCTGGACGTCACCATTTTGTAGGCGTGGTCGGCGCCGGGCGTTCCCTCCTCGTCGGGCGGCCGCGGCCGCTCGGCGCCGTTCCTCCGCTTGACCGTGTCGTAATTGCCCTCGTACGTGTCGGACAGGGAGTCGGACGACGTCCGGCTCCGCCGCGAGCGCTGGGCTTGGCCCGGCCCCTGACCGGGACCCTGCCCGGGACCCTGCCCGGGACCCTGCCCGGGACCCTGCCCGGGACCCTGCCCGGGACCCGGCCGCTGACCAAGCGGGTGCCCGTGAACGCCATAGTCCCACGGCCGGCAGGAGGAGGCGCCGACGGCGGCGGAGGGCGGGCCCTGGAAGGAGTCGTGGGAATTGGACGAGCAGGATGTCCAGCTGCCGCGCCCGCTGTCGGCCACCGAGTCCAGGTCGGGCGTCAGCTCCTCCGTGGAGGCGGACGACGTGAAGGCGGAGCCCCGTGACGCGTAGCCTCTGGACGCCGGAGCAAAAACCACGCAAAAATTTACGGCGAGTGACCCGTGGGACAGAGCGATGGGACAAGCGCCAGCCATTTACCTGGCGCCGTCGGCGTTGCAGTAGTGCGTGGCCGCGAGCGACGTCCTGGCGCCGGGCTGGGTGCCGTCGGCGCCGGAGACGGCGACCCCCACCGACGTCCTGGCGCCGGCGTCGGAGAGCGCGAGCGACGTCCTGGCGCCTACGCTGTTGGAGCGCTCCTCCAGACCCGGGGCGGGCACCGAGTCCACGGAGCAGATGCTGGAGCGAGACGAGATCTCGCTGTGACTGGAGTCCGACAGGTTGTCGGCTCTGCCCGGGGGCAGCGGGGCGCAACCTGCGCAAAGGAAAGGGCCTCGGTTCAAAGTGCTCCGCCGAGGCGGCCGGCGCCGGCCTTGCTCCCCGGCTCCGCCCGGCCTACCTATGCCGTAGGCGCGCAGAAAGACGGTGGGTGTGGCGCCCTTGGCGCCGCCGTCGCTGGTCATCGACGACGACGACGACGAGCCCGAGCGGCTCTGGCCTTTGGCGGTTGGGCCCGTGGGAGGCGGGCCTTTGCGCGGCGACCCGGCGGGGCTGGGGGGCGGGGACGAGGCCGAGGTCTCTTCCGACGGCCTCTCCGGGGCCCACTCGTCCGCCGAGCCCGAGGGGGGCTTCTTGGCCACCCGGGGGGAGCTGGAGTCTAGAGCCCAGGAAAGCCTTCTCACAAGCCGGCCCCCGGCGCGCGCCACGGACCCCCAGGTTGAGCGGTACTCACCGGGCGGGCCAACGTCTTTGGCCGTGCTCCTCTTGCGCAGCGGCTTGAGCGGCACCTGCACCTGCAGCACTTGCGACACTCGGTTCTGGCTCTTCCCCGACAGCGGCGCCGACCGCAGCGACACGGGCGAGGCGTCCGACTTGTTGGATCGCCGGTCGCTCAAGTTCTTGGAGACTGGAAGATGGAGGGACGGACGATTTGTTTAGCGCCGGGGAGCCACGCGGGCGGTCGGGGTCCGGTAGCTAACTCACCGGTGGCGTAGGAGGGCTCGCACTGCAGCGACATGATCTGGTGCTTGTCCTCGTCCGTTTCCACCGCCAGGTTGGACAGGTACTGCTTGACCTTCCGCGCCATCTGCGCGTCTTCGTACAGCTTCTTGGCGTTGAGCAGCGAGCTGCGCCGCACGCGCTTCTTGTGCCCACCGCCCTGCACGTCCAGCACGTTGGAATTGGTGCTGCCCTGGCTCAGGGACCTGCGGGCGGACCGTAGCGTTAGCACACGGATGAGTCCGGATCAACTCCATAAAATACGCTCAAATGCAACACCACATAATTGTGGGCTGTCCGTTTCAAATGACGACCTTCAAATAGGAGCACGCCGACGCATCCCGGCTCAACGATGCTTATCGCTATCAAAACGCTAGTAGCAAAACGAGTCCATGCGGGTCATGCTGTCTACGTCGGGGGCGGCACGGGGTTAGGGTGGGCGTCGGCGACAACCGACAGCCGATGCGACGGGACGCAGAGGCCATGCGCTACCTCCCGCAGATATCGCATATGGAGAGAGCCCCGTTGGCCAATGGCGTCAATTCTGGCCCATGTTCCGTAGGGGCAACCTTCTTGCCAGTGGAGCGCCTGCATTGAAATAGAGCTCACGCGAAACGCTAGAATCTCAGTCACGTCAACACCCTTCAGTTTTGGCCGAGTGGCCAGGATTTTAGGGGAGAAAAGTAGTCGGCTCAGGTTGGCCACTAAAGAGTTGGACATGTAGGGCTAACATTTGGCATCTCCATATATGCGATATCGACACTCGCTCGGTGTTCGGCTTGGTGTTATGATTGAAAGCCACTGGATTTGGGACACACAACGGACGCTGTCAATGGATGGATGGACGGATGGAAGGATGGATGGTGTTAAGGATGCACAAGCACACTCAAATGAGCGCAAGTCAGTCTCTCTTTGCATGCTCTTTTGAGGGGAAAATCAAAAACGTTTTCGGGTGGGGAATGATGATGCGGCAAAATGGCGCCGTGGGGTGGGGAGTGCTGGGGGGACAAAAACTTACCCTAAACTCTTCCACCTCTTCTTCCTGCAAGCGAGAGGTGCGGAGATTGAAGCGTGAACATCAAAAGTTGTTGTTGTTGTTGGGGAGGTGAAATGGTGGTGGAAATAAAACAATCGTGATATGACCACAGACCAGAGCAGACCAGAGCAGACCAGAGCAGACCAGAGCAGGGCGGGGCAAACTCTCCAGCTCATTTCATTTGGCCAAATTCTAAATTTGGGCCGTTAAAAGACCAGCTCAAAATGAGTGTAAAAGATGATTTTTCTTTTCTCTCTTAATGCCTTCTATCAAATGGGTTAGATCGTTTGGTAATGAGGGATCAAAACTTGGCTCTCAAAAATGAATTTAAAGTCTTTAAAAGTAGGAGAAATCTAGTCCAAATAATTCAATCCAATTGATTTCAATTGTTCTGCTGGTAATAAGTTCAGCTTCAAAAACTAATATAAAAAATGGCCACAAATGAATATTTTAGGGATAAAATAATAATAATAATGAATGACTTTTGACGATGTCAATCATCTGCCCATCCCTGCCACACAACCAACGCATGGACAAAACGTGGAAGCCAGGTGCCCTAACGCTTTTGTCCACTAGAGGACAGTAGCGCCCCAACGCCAACGGAAGCGGACCGACGGGGCTGTCAAAAAAATCGCGACAGGACGGCGAAGTGGACTGACCGTTGTCGGAACATAAGGGCGGGGTCCATGTGGGCCGACGTCATGCGCACCACGTGACGGATCTCTTTGGCGATCATGCGCAGCTTCTCGAAATTGACCAGGCCGTCCACCGTCGAGTCGTTGCCTGGGGGCGCACACGGCGTGACGGGGGTTGTTTGGCCAGCGGTCTAGGCGGGGCGGGGCGCGGTGCGGCGTGGCACGGTGGGGTGGGATGGGATGGGCTCACCTTCGTGCAGGAAGGTGAGGTCTTTCTTGACCACGGGAAAGAGCGGGATGACGGGCGGCTGCGCGCTCTGGCCGCTCAGGATGTTGCGGTACTTGGCCATGTTGCGCGACGGGTCAAACACGTCCTGCAGGTCCCCGAAAAGCTTGTCGTACTTGCCGGGCAGCTTCTCCCAGGTGCCGCGGAGACGAGCCACCGGGGGCGAGTTGAGCCCACTGTGGGAGGAACGATGGAATGATGGAAGGAAGGAAGGAAGGAAAGAAATGGCCATTAGCTCAGCGGCCCGGCTCCCCACCTGATGATGGCGAACATGGAGTTGAAGTTCTTGCACTCTTGGCAGTGCAGGGCGATCTTGACAAAGTGCTTGAGGGTCTTCATCCTCTTGAGGGCGTTGGGTCCCTTCAGGATCTCGGTGGCCACCCAGAAGGTCTCCTGGTTGACCACCTCCTCGAAGCGCTTGAGCTGCCCTCCGCCCGAGTCCAGCTTGAAGAGGTCGTCCACGTACTCGGTGGACTCGATGTTCCTGAAGAGCTCAAAGTCCCGCATGGAGAGCTGGGCGGCCACCTCCATGGTGCTGAGCTGCAGCAGCGAGATGTGACTTTCGCGCAGCAGCTCCTGGGCGTCCTCGTCCGAACACAGCGTCTCCGTCTCCATGTTGTTCTTCAGGTAGTACCTGCGAGCGCGTTGACAATTATTTCCGTGGAAAATGGCAACCGAGTGTGGACAATTCAAGTGGGGGGGAAAGACTTGGCGTGGCGCCGGAGGGTTCGCCGGTTGCTATACGCTAGCCTTTTCTTTCTTACCTGCCATTCAGCTGAATGCGGTCGGCCAGCTTGGAGAGCTGGTCGGGCAGGCGCCGCTGCTTGATGACGCCCTCGGGGCTGACCGACACCTCGCACAGCGAGAAGGCGTCGGCGGCCGGCGTCAGGCCAAACTCGTTGACGGCGTGGGTCGCCACGTCCTTGGCCGTGGTGTCCTTGCCGATGATGATGTAGCAGCTCTGCTGGTCGGCTTTGAACACGCGGATCACTTGGTCCGGAATGTCTGAAAAAAACACAGAGGCGTGTCGTGCGTGACCGCGGGCTCGTCCGAGTCCAATTCCTTTCATTTCGGCGGAAGCGGCTCAACTCAAACTCCAAACTCTCAAGCTCTCATTGAAAACTGACAGAAATGAAGCACGTGCAGAACGGCACGAGAGCGTACTCACAGTAGAGTCCCAGCGCTGGAGCCGAGAACGAGAAGAAGAAGAGGAAGAAGAAGAAAAGGAGAGGAAAGAATGAAGAAAATCCAGGCGGCCCGACGGATTTTCCGCGCCGACCCCCCACTCACTAACCTGCCGGGTTGGAGAAGTCCAAGACGGAGGAGGCGGGCTGCAAGAGGTCCGGGCTGCTGGACGACAAGCTGCCGGGGACGGGCATGATGGCCACGCTGTGCCGGCACTGCTTGGTGCCCACCACGCTGTCGTCCTGCGACTGGCCCAATCCGCCCTCGCTGAGGAGAAGAAAAAGAAGAAAAAAAAAAAGCAAAGTGGACGGTCATCTTTGGGAGCAGCTCCGACACCTCCGTTGTGTCCGTTTCCACGCGCAAATTTTTGGACTGTAGGCGCTCTTTCCGCAGCATTAGAGGACGCGGGAAGCCGTTTAGGAAGTCGGGTGTGTGTACGTGAACGACAATTCTTACCCAAACAGGCCCCTGAAGCGGCAAAGCGGGGGGGAAAAAAAGAAAGAGAAGATTTGAAATCAATAGGGAATAAAAGAAAAAAAATAGCTTCTTTGTTCGGGGGCAAAAGCGTAGCGGAGGCGGCACGTGGGCTCAAAACAAAGAGGAAATGGCGGTTGTGCCATCCGGGGCAAAAAAAAGGCACGGCGCCGGGTGGGTGGACGCACCTGAAGGGCTTGGGCGGCAGTATGCTGAAGCGCGTCTTCTCCAGCATCTTGCGGATCTTGTTGCGGCCGCCCGACACCGTGTTGGCCTTCATCTTACGCGTGGCCTTGTGCTCGGTGGCAAACTCCATGTCGCCCGGCAGGTCCTGGATGGAGAAGCGGTGGCCCTTCTTCTCCTGGATCTTGGGAATGTGCGGACCGCCGTTCTTTTTTTCGTGCGCCATCCGGCTCAGGAGCTCCTTGAACACTGCCACGGGCACCCGTCCGTCCAGCCGTTAATGACAACGTGACTTGACGATAGTCGTGGCCGTCGGGAAGACTGGACTAGCTCACCAAATATGTTGGTCTTGACCGTGAGCGACAAGTGCGTGTTGTTTTTCAGGATGTCGGCGGCTTTGGAGAAGGAGATGTTCTCAAAGTTCTGTCCGTTGATCTCCATGATCTAAAGTAATCACACACACACACGAGGCACCGGTTCAATCCGGAAATCCACTCCGCCCCCCCGACCCAAAGGCGGCCCTCCAGTCTCGTCCGCTAACCTGGTCTCCGCGCTTGAGTCCCGCCTGAGCCGCCCGGCCGCCGTCTTCCACGGACTCCACGAAGATGCCGAAGCCGCGCTCGCTGCCGCCCTGGACGGCAAAGTGCAGCGCCGAGTCGCGCGAGGCCTTCTGCAGCGTGATCTGCCGCCACTTGGCTTTGGCGGCGCAGGCGATGTTGAGCAGCCGCAGGTGGCCCTTCATTTTCTGACAAGAAGAGCCGAAGACCACGGAGATGAGCCGTCGGACGGACAGACGGACGGACAGAGGGAGGGATGACGGCTTTTACCGTGGCTTCCAGCAGCTTCTCAAAATCTTCCAGGAATCGCGTCATGGCCGTGTCCCCCTCAAAGTCGTTGAAGTGGTTGTTGACCCACAGCAGCACGATCCGCGTGACCTGGGTGACCCAAGGCGTCTCATTCCAAATAATGGCAGACCATCATTTTGCAACTTCCCTATCGCGTGATGGCCGTGAAAAAAAGAACCTAAATCCCAACTGACCGTGTCTCGGAGCGTGTCCCTCTGGAACCAGTCCAGGAGCTTCTTGCCCACCTCCATGGGGCCGGACACGAAGGTGCGGTAGGTCAGCAGAAAGTCCTCGATGTAGGTGGGATCCACCACCGAATGCTCCTCCACCAGGTGCGTGATCAGACGCTCGGGGGTCCCCTGAAGGCCGGCGTGGCGTGCGTTAAAGAGAACAGAGCGTCTACATGGTGTCAATAAATAAAGGAGGGAAAAAGCCAACTATTCTTTGGCGGGGTTTTTGGGACAATGAAAAAAAGAAGCAAAACTGGCTTCCAATGAATAATGACCAGGGGACCAGATCTCTTGAGAAAAAAAAGGGAACAAGCAAAAACAACGCAGTCGAAAGCAAAACACGGTAAGGAAGAAGGAAAAGCAAAAGCAAAACCGAAGCGCGGGAGAATCCGCTCTTGCGTCGCATTTAGTCACTCTTGCTTCTCACCTTGATGACAATGTGGCCCTTGCACGTGCCGCTGCGGTCCAGCTCGCGGTGCTCCTTCACCATGACAATCTCGCCCTCCTCCTCCACCTTGTGGGTGTTTTTCTCCACGTGGTTGAGGATGCGCCAGTAGTCCTCTTGGGCGATGCACACCAACTGCCGGGGAGGGGGGTCAAAAAGCACGGTGGAACTACGCGTAGCGACCCGCAAATTCCATGGGACGAGCGGTCCAGAAAGGGAATGAACATTTGGCGGAAAAGCCACGCCGCCGCGAGGCAGCCGGCCGTACCTGGCAGTCGTCGCCTTTGGTGCGGACCTGGCCGTTCACGTACTGCTTCTCCAAGGAGGCCGAGATGCCGAAGCTGTTGCCCATGCACAGCGTTTCCGTGCGGCCGTCGGCTCGCTCCATCTCCACCGCCCCGTTGAGGATGACGTACCACTGGTCCAGCTAAATAAACCAGGAGGACCGGCCTTAGGGTAAGCCCCAAAAGCTGAAGTCGCCACCGGTCTTTCGGCCACGCTCCTGACCTCCTGCTTGTCGTGCAGAATGACGGCGCCGGCCCGCTCGACCACCTCGAAGACCATGACGCCGCACAGCTCCCGCCGCACCGACATGGTCATGTTGGCGAAGGCCGGCAGCTGGTGCATGAACTCCAGCAATTGCTCTGGTGGAAGACGGAGGAGCACGCCGTGGCGTCAAACCCGATGGCCAACATTCAAATGGCCCCAGCCCTCCCGCCACCGACGGCGCACTGACCGACGTCGTCGTCGTTGCGGTCCGCCGGCTCCTTCTCCAGGCACTCGCGCACCAGGTCGCGAGCCGGCGGGGCGTCCGAGGCCCTCTCCAGTTCTTCGTCCTCCTCATCCTCCTCCTCGCTGTCCACGGGCGCCTCGGGCAGGCCGGACAGGTCCACGTCGCCCTGCTCGCTCTCCGTGGCCTGACGTGTTTGGGAGGGGGTCAAAGGTCACCCTCGACGCACATTTAGGAAAGGCAGGCCTGCCATGGGGAATTAACGCCACCTGGTAGATGTCCGACAGGCTGCTGCTGCCCGAGTCGCTGGCGATGCTGCAGCCCGACTGACTGGCGGGCACGTGCGTCACCTGCCGCTGGTGGGGGTGATCCGTCAAGTGCATCTTGTCCAGGTCGGCGGGAAGCTGCGCCAAAAGACAGATGAAAAAGGTGGGCTTTTGAAAAGGTACTTGTAGTTGTACTTTTAATGACGACAAACTCATTGGCCGGCTTTGACGTCGGCCATTTTGAGCCACGGACAGACGACGTAGCGTCGCTCAGACAACGCAAGCCAACGTTCACCGGCTGGTTTCAAAATGGCCTTAAAAGTGACGCTTGGCTATCCAACATTCACAAGCTTTTTTCTCATTCCGGTGTGTAACAACCATCTCAAAAGTTGTTTGGTATGGGAGGGAGGGAGGGAGGGACTGCTTTTGAAAATGGAAGCAAGTCTTGGGGTCTATAAATGCCCTTGACCTGGTACCTCCCTACCTCAACACACACGCACACACACACACACACTTTCCGTGTCCCCCGGGTGGAGGCTGGGGTCTCTCCTCATGCATTAAGGATGAGTCTGTCGATGAAATATAAATGTGTCTGCTCGCTTGTGCCGTGCGAGGCCGTCAACGGGGAGGATGGACGGAGTGAATGAAGGAGCTATTTCAGCCATCTTTGGTGAGTGATTTTTTTTCCTTTGGTCCCATCTTTTCCTTTTTAAAAAAAATAGAATAAGCCGTGTGATTTTGACGGTTGTGGACAGGCCTGGCTGTAACGCGACCCGGATCGATCGTCTACGCCGCGACTTCCTGCAAATTGGAGCTTCCAGACGTCCACCCGGCAGCTCGAAAAAGCTCTCCCTGGTCCCCTCGCTTGGGGCGGGGGGGTCAAGTGGACCGTCCTTCTAATAATGCTCTTAACTTGCAAACACACACACACACACACACACACACACAGGCTGAGCTCTAACAACCCCTCTGGCGCTCATGATCATTTTTCAAGGCTCAAAGGCGACATTATCTGCCATCACGTCAGTCCATCAGTCGGGATGTCAAGGGTTTGGGGGTGGCGGTGGGGGGGCCAAGGCCGATAAAGGCCATGACATCATCGGCCAAAGATCAGCCTCCTCTTGTTCCCCGCAAAAAAAAATATATGTACAGTGGTACCTCGTCATACGACCGCTCGTCATACAAAATTCTCATCTTACGGCGGAAATTTCGATCGAATAATTTGCCCGTCATGCGATCAAAATTTCGTGATGCGACCAAGCCAGGTCTTTTTTGCATATCTTTCGTGTATAACAATATCTACGAGCACGGAACGATTAATTCAGACGAGTTTCTCCCAAGACCAGGAAACGCACAACGCGCATGGGCGGGCAAAAAGAGGGCTTTCTGGGTAATGAAGTATACTCGTGCACACAACACCGACCCATAGGCAATGGCAACCTTTCTCAGAATAAAACTTCATTACCCACAATCAATACGTGGGTAAGCTCAACTATTGTATTTCCTGTTATTCTTTCTAAGGAAAGAAGCTCCCGCGATCGTTCTTGAAAGACTATTTCTCGTTGGCTGACAAGTGGTCGTGCGTTATCCTATTGTGAGGACATTTGTGTGCATCATTTTGGGAATATTTTGAAGGGAATAGTACAACAGCAAACAGTCCATCGATAGCGAACGTGAGGGTGGGTGGAGGCGTGGCAAACCGCCAACCCGGAAAACCAAGGTAACAAAAGATTACAACAAAATTACAATTCAGTTTTGTGTAAAGTTACATTAAACGGATGTTTGAGTGTCTGTATAAATTAATCCAAGTTAATTTAAATTTGTTTGTTCCGTTTACGAGTGCGTTGTCGTGGAAAAATCCACTCTAATGTTGTTTTGTCATCTAGCGGGGACGTTAGCCAAGCGGTAGATGAGAGATACGCTGTGTTGGAAAATAGGTCCACGGTGGTCCTTCCCGCTTGCACGCAACTTGCAGTCTTCATAAAAACGCAATTAACCTTTAGCGACGGTGGCGCGGGCCAATTAAAGACAGACTTTCCCACAGGGCGAGCCAAAGGAAAGCTCTATGGTGGCGCAGATCTAGGTGGAGTTGGGGAAGGCCTCCCCCCGGTCTTCCGTGTCAGGGGGTCGGGCTACCACGACAGAGGAGGCCTTTCAAGTCCAAAGATTGGACTCCAAACGCCTCCGTGAGTCGGTCCATCTCAACTTTGGAGCGACTCGCGGCAACACGTCTGCATTTCTGTGCCAATCTGTCCGTAAAAATGTTTTCCAGTGATTTAAGAGATGATTGCGGGAAGCCCCGCCAAGCGACTTCAACATGGCTCCGGCCACACTCAAGTGGGAGGAAAGCACAATTTTCCATGCAAAATTCAACATAGTAGCTCTCTGGCAGCTACACCACTCATTGAATCAAATCGTGATTCATCCTTTAAAATACATAACTCGGACTTGACGTCCACATGTTGGCTCACGTGGGCTACGCGTAGAAATAGTGCAAAGAGCCCCCAATAGGATTTCCCCTCACCTACACCTATATAAAGAAACTTTTGCATGGAACCCTAATCTATTTTGCTAGCTTTTCTTTTGAAAAAAATAACCAAAAGCAATGAAGAACAAATGACAACATGGCTTACTTTGGAGGACCACGGCTGCAAGCAGTTGGCATAGCAACGGACCAGGAAAGCCATCTCTCCGACAGAGGGGAGGGGGAGGAGGGAAGTTCTCCCTCGTCGCCCAAAAATGGGTGGGGGGCCAAGGAAGGAGAACCCCCCCTCTAGTCCAAAAAAAAATCGTCGGGGGAAATCCTCAGCGGACCACTTCAACTGAAATTGCGGTCGCCCCCCAAAAAAGGAGCAGAATTCCCAGAGAACCACGTCCAAGTTTTCCCAGTTGCCCTCCCCGGCCGTCAAACTCCGGAGCCTGCTGCAGATACACCCCCCGCCCGCCCCCTACCGGTCCGGTCCGCGACCCCCCCGCTGCAAAGTCCGCACCATTCCCAAGCTTTTTTGGGGGGGGTAAGTACGGGGATTCTTCGTTAGGATGCTGCTGCGCCGAGGTGGCTAATGGCCAAGCGGCAGAGCAAGGAGGGAAGGGAATCCAGATGAAAAAGAATGACATCACCTGTATAGCCAGTCAGCGAGGGGTGGAAATAGAGATAGAGAGAGAGAGAGGGAGAGAGAGCGGGGGGAGTGGCGTGTGTGGGGGGGGTGCATTAGACGGATTGGCTGGAAAGGAAAATAAAAGGGAGCATCTTCATTGATCGGCTACATCAAGTCTATTAAGGCAAAAGGCATGTGCAAATAAAAAGAGTCCTCCCCCTTTTGTGCATACATTACAAACATTTGGGATAGAAAAGAGCCTGATTGGCAAATAAAGGGCCCCATGCATTTGGACCGGGACGGACGGACGGGACGCTCGACGGGAAACCATCGGGATTCTTGGCTCGGTAGTTAAAAGTCCAAATGCTTCTACAGCCCCTTTTTTTTTGGAATCCCCGCCCCCCACCATCCGCCATCTACTCGTCTCCATTTGGTACTCCCTCCGCCCTCCTAGAGTATGACATCATCTTTTACCAGGGCAGCCAATGGGGGGCGAGCACATGGAGGGAGGCCTGCCTGCCTTCGAAAGAGACGGTGTACACAAGAGAGATGGAAATAGAAGAAGTGAGGGTGGAAAAAAAAAAGAATGTAGAGAGAAAGAGCGAGCCAGGGGGAGGGAGGGGGAGCTTCAAAAATAGATATGCCTTCAAAAAAAATGGAAGACACAAAAGGGAGGATTTTTTTTCATGCAAATACGCCACTGGAAAAAGACAAAGCTCATCCGATTTAACGCACGGACTGGAATAGTCATTCATTTTCGGAAGCATTCCGGCCAACGACGGCCACTCCATGGGTTGCCGTTCAGCCAATTGCAAGACAATTTAGCTTACAGTCACCCCAAAAGGCGCCCGCTGGGTGTTTGCGGAACAAACGGCCACGGCGGCGACGGAAGCGCCGGCGCCGGCCGCCATTTGACTCACGAGAGCTCCCGGAAATGTTTCCGTTGCCACGCGTATCCCGTTGCTAGGTGCGATCGCCGTCGTCAAAACATTTGACTTTTTAGTGGCACGCTGGAAAGCCCAGGTTCACATATTTTGCCGACGAAAAAAACAAATAAAAACATTTGCCGTTGGAGCCCAGGCAACAAGTCGCACGTTCAAATGAGAATACAGTGTTAGAATGGCTGCGCTGCGACTCCATTCCAAGAACCAAGTGGAGTGCCACTCATTGTCACGTGACCTAGCACGCGTGGCTCCATTTTGAAACAGAAAAGAGGTCAATTCAACAGCAGTAAGCCATACGTTTTCCCTTCAAATGCCAAAGAAGGAGGACACGTTGCCAAAATGTTTGTTCCACCACGAAGCGCCAGAGGGGAAAAGAAAAAAAAATCCCGTAAACAAGCCGTGGGACGTTCGACGTTTGTAGCGCGAGACAGGAATTCCTGCCATTTAAAGCCTTTTCCCGTCCCTTCCTGCACTCAAAACACAAACACAACCCCAAAATGGACGTCCGGCTGGCCATTACCGAAAAGCGGGTGAGCCCAAAGCACTGGCCAAAATCATTTCCATTCATTTGCATATTTGTTTTGTTTGCTTGACACCCCCCCCCCCTTTTTAGCCTCTCTCTCGACTTCCGGCAGTCGGGTTTCTGGTGACGCAAGGCAGTCTTGAGGCTTAGGGGCGGAGCCAGTTCTGACACAGGAAGCAAGCTCGACCGCACGCGCCCAAGTGCGAAACATGTTTCCACCCGAGCGAGCGAGCGGGGGCACGCAACTTTCCGCGTGGGACGTGACCGCCGCTGCGTCTTGCTAGCAAAGTCGCCTCAATCATTTCCCAGACTCACTTGAGCAATGTGTGTGCGTGCGTGCGCGTGTGTATGAGACATATGGCGAGTCGTGATTAGCTGATGCTATCTCGTGGCCCCACCCTGTGCAAATAACAACGGTAGGCGCGATGATGTCCTCCTACCTTGTAGGACGGGACTTCTTGGCCGTCGGTGATGAGCTCCCGCTCGCCCTTGGGGTTGATCCTGCGGAAGCGGCGGCGGGAGCGCCGCTGCGAGCCTTCCCGACGGAGGTAGCCGTCGTCCCCTTGGCTTTCGCCGTTGTCCACCTGCGGGGCGCAGAGGACGGCCCGGTGAGAACCCGTAGCGGAGCCCTCCTCCCCGCCCGCTTTGACGTGGGCCTTCCGATCTTCCAGCCGCTGGTTGGCGGGCTCCCGCCCCCCCGAGACCCGCTTCTTCCAAAGCGCCAAAAGCTGGCGGCGGCGCCTAGCGTTCATCCGGATGGCGGGCCGTTCCAAAAATGTCAAAAATACATTGTTTCTTTTCAAAAAAATGAAAGTTAGGTCATCCTCGAGGGGGAAAAAAAAACAAATCCGAGTGCGAGCGTCCGCCCGACGCCACGGCGAGGCCGCGAGCGGCCGACGACGGGCTCGGGGCCGAGGCCGCTTCCTTCAAGGAAGCGGTGCGGCGGACATCCTCTCGTCGGGCGTCGCAAGAAAAAATAAAGAACGAGAGAGCGCATCAAGAAAAAAAAACAAGAGAAGTTCCTCCGAGAGTTTTGCCGTGGCAACAATTTGTTTACTGGCCGCGTTACGTCAGTCCACCACGGTGGCGTGGTCTCGACGCGCGGGAGGAGGAATTTCAAAAAGGCGGTGTCAAAATATTGGCGGTTTCGCTCTCTCACGATAAGGCTTTTCTTCTCTTATATTCAAACGTGCCAAGGTGGCGACAACTCTTCTTAACATTACACTTTTATAACGTTGGCTTGATCGGTAAAAATAATCAGAGCAGTCCGTGCATATTTTTGTTCTCATTTTTATGATTTAAAAAAAAGGAATATTTGACAAAAATGGATAGCATCCATCTATGTGACCGACGACGCTTCCCGCCGTCAACCGAGGTCCAGCCGCGTCAACTAGGAGGGATGGCGGCACAGACTGCTGATATTAATTGTCCAAGTTTATTGCGCGTTTGTTGTTATTGTTTTTGTATCAATGTGGTGGATTTGAATGTGGAAAATTTTCAGGGTCACGAATGAAGGAGAAAAAAAAAAGTTGTCTTACCACGATCATTTCGGAGGGCTCCAAGGTGATGCACTCGCAACCTCGCCGCCCCCCCGGCTGCTTGCCAAAACTAAACAAAGGCACAAGAAGAGACAATAGGAGGAGCGTTACAAAGCAGAGCCAGTTTGACTTTTTCAAGAGCAGAACGTGGATTGAGCCGCCGTGGTTAGGAGGCCACGGCCGGCCGGGAAAGGCACAGAGAGCCAATGGTAAGCCAATCGAGGCCAATGGAGTCCGGCCGCCACGGATGGCGTCTATCCTCCCTTGGAACCGGATGTCCTCCTCCATGTTGGACAAACGCGTGACTTGTGCTCCCTTCTACATTTTATCCATCTAAGGAGCACGCTAGGAATTTGGCAGAGGGGGAAAAAGTTCCAAGCTCACTCACCGGGATTTTGACAGCCACGCTTGCCCTTGCGGGGAGCCATCTTATCCTCAAAGGCGGGTGGGTGGACGAGACCGGGTGACTTTGGGAAAGCTTTAGAAAGGCCAGCTACTCTTTATCTCTCTCTCTGTTTTTTTCTGTCTGCCTGCCTGTCAGGGTGCCCGCATGTTGCTCATTTCCTGCTCGGGCACACGCACGCACACACACACACACACCACCCAGATCTACACATTCCACTCACACTCTGACCTGCTTCAATACCCCCTACTGTGACCGCTAAGCAAGCAATACGCACGCACGCACGCACGCACCCTCCGGTCATGGCGGGAGCACAACCGAAAGCCTCCCCCACACCAAAACCAAACACGTCCAACGCAAATCATCTGTTATTAGCTACAAGTTGACGAGCGGATTATTTCCAACAAATAAAAAAGGACCATCGCGGCTCCTGCTTTTTCATGGTCGTCCATAACATTTCAGAGGTATTTTTCCCAAAATAATACAGGCTTTCTTTGCACGTCGACTGCCTACGTATTATTAGAGCCGTCTTCTGGAGTGGCGCTTTGGTTCAAGCCGCCCCGTTTAAACGCCGGCGGAGTGGAAAGACTCCCGGCAGTCCCCATGGAAATGGCAGGTACGTACCAACAGCGGGCCATGTACATGTGCTCCTTGAGGAAGACGGATCCGGACAGCAGGATGTACCAGCAGCTGGCCACGCTGTCGGGACTGCGAGAGAAAAAGACGTACTTTGCTGGAAAAGGGACGGACGGGGCCGGTCCCAAAGCCCCCCCGCCGACCGATCGACGGCGTACTCACAAAAACAGGATGTGGTTGGCCTCGTGTTTCTCGTACCTGACCGAGGTGCACATGGACCTGAAAAGGAGGGAATGAAAAAGACAACCCCGGCGTGGGCTTCAAACGCGTCTGCCGAAAGCATCCACACATAAAAAAAGGCATCTAGCGGCCTCGTGATTGTGATTGCTGACCTGAGCTGGTGCTCCCTCAGGTGCGAGAGGACATCCATGTGATAGAGGTGGCAGTAGATGGTGTGCAGGTCCTAAAAGACAGGAGGGGGGAGGAAATCATCGCACAGATATCTCCACATTTTTGCCTTGCCAAAGCCTAAAGATCCATTTTGAACCGCCACTGTTCAGACGGAAGAAGCCAGCCAAAGTCTTTGTTTCCGGCAGTCCGTTTGAAATCAGTGAATTCCATTAAATCGATGAGAAGAAGAAAAATGCCTGTCTTGGGCTGTTGATTCTATTTTTTTTTACTGATGGACTTTCAAAAAGTGCTAATGGTCAGAACTGAAAACACTGATGCTCCCAAAATAGCAGACCAAGTAAGTGGCTTGCCATTCATCCTATCATGTTGGCGCCCCCTGCTGGCAGGGGCCAGGCAAGTCAGGAAAGCAGCTAGCTCGCTTGCTAGCGGCCTCCCAAAACACAACAAGGAGCCTTTTGGAGAAACGAGATCTTTGTTTGGGCCTACTGGAAATGTTACGCCAGCTTCCACAAGACTTTAATGTGCGTGCGTGCGTCACTGGACTCGAGTGAAAAAGTGGCTGGTCAAAGCAGGCCGGCCCGCCGGCCCACCGGCCCACCGGCCCACCGGATCGCCCACTCCACACATTTCTGACGTTTGTTTGACACTCAAAGGACGCCTTGTATTTCCCACGTGGGATTTTTAATTCATCAAAGGGAAACAAAAGTCGATTGTGGGGAAAGCCAACAGCGACGTCCACCAGCTTTGCGTTGATGGGCGACCGACGTCCGGCGGCCAACAAATTCTACGACAACGTCCGCGCGTTGGTCAAAATGTCGGCTCCGATCTAGATGGAGCGACAATGTTTTCAAACTCCGTTTCCGACGCAAATGGGCCACGTTCAATCAACCTTTGGTCGCGAATGAAACGCCCGCCGCTGAGTCAGCGCCTTTGACTTCCTGTTTTCAACAAATCGTGCTTTTTATATTCTCTACGAGGGTTGCGAGGGGAAGCGTTCATTTTGTCGTCGTCTTCGGGGAGGAAGGAAGCCTCGGCGGAATGCGGCTCTCGCATTCCTGCCCTCCTCGCAAACCCGTCCGGTGGCGTGTTTGGCGCAACTAGCGCGACCCAATCGGGAGAAGGCGCCGCCACGCCGCTATCCTCCCGACATTGTTGTTGTTGTTGTCGTTTGTGAGATGATTTCAAGTGGAGCTTGGTGGAAATGGACGCCATCTCTTCTTGTTGGCTAATGAAAGCGCGCCAAGTGAGTCACTCGTCTTAAGGCCCCAGGAAATGGCGTGAAAAGAAGCAATGACGTCACCGTGTGGTTGCGCCACCGTTGGAATGAGACAGACACTTTGCATTCCATTCCAGGCAGGGGGCGGGGGGGCCACCTGAGGCATCTAGGATGCCAAAGTCCCGCTTTTACCGCTCTAGGTTTAAAGCCATTGGGGCTTGACTCATGCTAGGGCGGGGCAAAAAATTAAAAAAAAAACATTTTTAGGATATGATCTGAACAATCTGGAGGGGCATTTCGTCACTTACAATGACATGTCATCGTCGTAAATGACGAAATGCCACTTTTAGGATGTGCCGTCAAAACCCAAGTCCCGCCCCGTGGGGTCAATGTCTGGTCTGACTGCGCAAGGTGAGTGCACCTGTAGGAGGCATTCCATGCGGAGCCTACTGCTTGTTCACGCTTGCTCCTCTGCAAGGAATGTACTGACCTTTTTTTGGGTTCTTTTCCCCTCCCCTCCCCTCCCTCCCTCCATAACTCGGGGCGGTCGTGACGCGGGCAGGCAGGAAGTGGCGGCGGCTTTACTTTCCAACAATGTGCCCACGGTAGGCAGGCAAGCGAGGAGCGGACGCTTGGAAACGGGGTTGCGTCCCAGAAAAAAAAAGACTTGCAGGGATTCCCTAAGCCGTAAAGATGATGAAAAAGATTTGCCTGCTCGTCAGTCAAAGCGGAAGCGCTCCGTCCGTGCCTATCGTCACGAAACACAGTCGCCTCGATGCCGCGGTCGCTCGTTTGCAAGCGCACCGAGCAAAATCAGACATTTTTCAATCTTCTTTTTTTTTTGCCATCCAATGTTGCCATTTTATCTCACGGACCTCCTATCCATATTTAGTGTAAGCAATGTTCATTCCCTCCCACTTTAAACTTGACCTGGACTGATGACTAAGTGAACGTTTCTGAGGTGAGGGTCTATCATAGGCACGTTCCACGGTTTTGAGCGTGGCCGTCAATGGCGACGGCGACGGCCAAGGCTTCACCTTGGGCAAGAAGGCCCCAGTGGCCCGTTTCGACCACGTTCGTCGTCGTGCTTGTTATGGTTTGTTCGCGTGGGCACAAAAGCGCTCTGTGGGCGCCATGAAAGGGGCTTTCTGGTGCGCAAACAAACAGGGGATCAAGAGGCGTCAAACCAGCCCCTTTAGGGGGAGAGAAAAAAACGGGGGCTCTGAAAATAGAAAAATAAATGGCTTTACACTCCCTGGGCTACCATTCCACTTCCACAGTGGGGACGTCAATGGCGCTCAGGGTTGTCTGCCGAGCACAGGGGTTGCTCTCATTTTTGGGAGTGGGAGGGAGTGGGGGAGCAAATAAGTTGGACATTCTCCCAAAAATAGGTATCAAAGACTTTTTGGAAGATTGACAGGGTCCTGGCTGCCTCTAAAATGGAGCATCTCCAAAAGTCTCATTTTGGTTAACAATCGTATCAGCAACGCAACGTCCCTTTTCAGTGTCATTGGCGATGACAGACGTCCAATGATGTGTGCCGGTGATTTTTCAAAAAGATTTGGAAATCATGCCTGTCGTTTCCGGGAGAAGTTTCAAATCTCCTTCAACTTGGATAATGACAATAAAGGCATTCCATTCAAAGAGGGAACGCACCACACGGATGGATGGCTGTCAAGAGAACAATTCAAACGCCTACATGTGTCATAAACGACAGAGTGTAACGGCACGTGTGTGACTAGTTTACAAAGTCGTCGGAAGCCATTGACGACCGACCACTGGCGTCCGTGGCACCGAAACACGAGGAGTCACGTTACTAGAAGGCGCCCAGAGTGCCACTCGCCGAAGACGTGCCTGCCCGTGTTCGAACGTGTTTGTTCGTTCGTTTGTTCCTTCGTTCGTTCGTTTCGGATTTTCGAGAGCTCGCTCGGCGATATTGAGGAGAACGTTTACGTCACTTGATGACAAAACAAGATAACAGCCGCGAATTTGGGAGCTAACTCGGAAGAGAAGAAAAAAGCAACAGCAGCAGCAGCAGCGATGTATGTGGGTGCGTGATGTTGCCTTCACGTACCTCTGCCGACCGCAGGGCGGGCGGCTTCCTCAGCGCTACTTTGAAAGCACTCTCCATAGCTCCGCTCGTTTTCATGACGTCCGACTTCAACTCAGAGGGACTTTTCCTTCCTCTTTTGTTGATTTGCAACGGCCAGGGTGGTGTCACATCGCTCGCGTCGTAGTTGGTCCTCGCCCGGCGTGCATGGACGCTAAACTTTTTCAGCTAACTCCCCAGCGTCCGGCCAGCGAACAAACTCCCGAAAGCGCTCAAAAGTGACCACAAAAGCGCGTCGTAATCCTTTGAAAATGGCCACAAAAAAAGTAGTATCCGGGTAGTCATGGGTTCGTCGCGTCCATGTCGGTCACCGTCGCTGCGGGTTCCATCCGAGCGGGGGAGATTTGGTTTGCCTCCTCCCGGAGAAAGTAGCGAATGTGGCGAGTTGACGACATTCGTGTGTTTGCCAGTAAAGCGACGCTGCGTTCAGGTACACCGGGAAAGACATGAAACCGCCTTGTGATACACGGTAGTTTGCCGAGATACGTTGATACGACGTCCCATTTGATCCCTCCTATACATCCATGTACACAACGTCTAAAACACACACACAGGGTTTTAACAAATCAAAGAATAAAACGACAGCGTCGCAATCGTCAAACCGAACAGTAGGCACATTACCGCGGTCCCTGAATGCATCAGCGACTGCTGACACTTTCAGTAGCTGTTTGGACTGGAGCGAAATCTGACTACTGCAGTCAAAATGAAGACGATTCGAAATGACTCAAATTGAAGATGTTAACGCGTATTAAGATGTCGTTTGACTGCGTTGTGTTACAGCGTTGCGACAAGAAACTGAGTTTTTGAGTCACCTTCTTGGACACTCCTTATGGAGTGGTCTTATTGCATAACGGCGGCGGAGAAGACTCGAGGGCGACCGTTTTGCATGGCTTTGCACCACACAGGGGCGCTCGAGAAGTGAAATATAATTCCTACTTTTTAAAAGGGCCCAGATTTCACTCTATATGAAGATGTTAAATGGCAAAAACAAATCATAGAGCACTTTGTCAAAAGGTCTGCATGTTTATTGCACAAAATTCCCATAAAATTGGGAAAAAGATCATTTCTGAGGAGGCAAATCATTGAACAGGTATAAATACATGAAAATGAATTGTACAGTCCATAAAAATAACTTACCTTTATACAAAGGACGCATTGAACACACAAACAAACGCTGCCCCATGTTAGCTGCTGTTTGGAAACCTGCCATAACATTCACACTCCCACTTAAGACAAAAAAAAAATCAGAAGTACTGTTAAAAAAATAAAGATGGCCAATAACATACACATGTGTTTTTAAAAAGTGTGAAAATATTCAGCATTTCTTGTTTTGCTTGGACAATGGATGTAGTAATGACACTGCAACCAAGGGGGAATTGATGATTTAAAATGTAAAAAAATCCCTTTAAAAAAATAAGTCTCAGGATACTTATTTCCGGTGCATATGAGGTAGTATTTAAACCGGTGTGACGTGGTAAATTTGCATTAAGATGGGGCGTCAAAATGTTAATTGGCATTTAAAAAAAAAAAAAAAAAAAGACAAACACACACAGCCGGCTTGTCGGAGATTGTACAGGAAAAAAAAACCTCAAAGTGCCTTTCTCTGTGCGAAAATGTCAACAAGTTCCAACGAGTGTGAGGGTCACCAAGCTGAAAACACATTGGTAGAGTGACAAGTGGGAATCTTCAGAGACTCCAGTACAAATTGAAGCAGAGCAAATAAGTTCCGTGTTCCCGAGGATAAAGTCGCATATTATCATACGATTCCTGACTTCAGGCTAGTCATATAAATGTGTATAAGTTTGTTTCCAGCCCGGTCTCGCCCGCTCCTTTGGTAAAAACAAAGTCTTTGGCTTGGTGTCCAAGAAGAAGAAAAGGAAAAAGGACGACGACATTCAATTCTTGCTCAACAGCACCCTCCTGTGGTACAGGAGGGCATCGCGGCTGTCAGCAGCACAGTGTGTGGTCGAAAAAGGATGGAAAGGGGGGAGGAGGCTTTGGGGACGCACCCGGGCGCCCTCACAGCAGAATCTGGGCCACGTAGGGCGAGTGAGTGCTGGCCACGGCGGCTAGGAGCGGGAGATCGCTTGATTCGATTCTGCAATTCAAGACAAGGAATACCATTCAAGTATGTACTATAACGTATGTGTACGGGCATCCAAGAGTGCACGCTCACCCTAAAACCATGCCGAGTTCTTTGACGTGGACTCGCTTTTGGCCCTTCAGGTACTCTGCTAACATCTTGCTCTTGAAGTAGATCTCCTGCAGTCGGTCCTCCAGGTGCATGATGCACTGAGGGGGGGAGAAGACCAATGAATTGAATGGAATTGCGATCACGGGTCATCACGGATTCGCTCGATATCTGTCACACTCATTACGTCAACTTTGGTATTAAAAAAAATGAAGACGTACAAAGTTGGGGGACATGTTGAGCTTGTACAGCTGCTGAGTGGAGTGCAGCAGTCCCGACACCAGGCTGGACACCAGCACCTCCTTGCCCAGCTTGCTGGCGTCGGTGGCTCTTCTCTGGCTGCTGGCCACCTGCACCGTCCACTTGTCCGTGTCGGCCACGATGCACACGGCCTCGGCGATGGGCTCGTCCAGGACCGGATGCTGCACGTGCCGCCACGCGGTTACCATTAGAGTGCCAGCGGGACTTTTATTGATTGATTTTTTTGTTGAAAGGACGGCCTCCCCTCTTTTACCTGGACGGCGTGCGCCAGTTCGGCGGCGAGGCTCTGCCGCAACTTGTCGTCGGCGGGCATGCCGTGCAGGACAAAGTCCGGGACGTAGGTGGGACAGTAGCCTCCGAAAAGGGAACGGCCAAAGTTGGCCACGGTCGGCTTGGAGTAGTTCTCCACCAGTTTGGAGCTGCCGGCGGAGAAAAAGGGACAACATGGCACGGTTCAACCACAGACTTTGTGTCCCAAATGCTCGATACATAGACTATTGATTGATTTTTTTCAACAACACGTTCTTTTGGAGCGTTTTCTCACCCGGGGAAGGGCACCGTCACCTCCTCCTGCCAGTCCTCCGTCTCTTCGCTCTCGCTGTCGCCCAGGGCGCTGTCCGAGCTCTCGTTTCGCGGAATCTCCCAGTCGTCCGGGGGCGCCGCCTTACTCTTGGGCTCCTCGCCGTCCCGCCGGGGGACGGACGGGACCGCTCCGGCGGGAGCGCAGCAACACCTCTTTTGCCCGTGGGACCCGTCGCCGGCTCGCCCGACGCCATCCCCCGGGGGACGGAGCGGGTCTCCGTTGCCGGCCCGTCGGCGCTCGTCCGCCCGGTCCGCGGTCCCGGACTCCGGCGGGTACTCCTGGCAGATGCACTCGTCAAAGTGTCCGTCGTCCGGCGCGTCGGGCTTCCACGGGGAAAGCTTGCTGGACACCCGCTGCAGGCAGGGCGCCGGATCGAGAAGGCGGAGCTTCCTGTGCTTCTCCATGTCCTCCTCCACCTTCCGCCGCCGGCTCTCCGTGTCCGACTCGGGCGACGTGGAGTCCCCGATGAGGAAGGTGACTTTGGCCGCCGGCTCCCGGGCCGGCGGGGCCTTTTTATCCGGCGGTTTCTTCTCCGGGGAGGAGTCCGGCGGCGGGTCCCCGACGGGAGCGGGCGGCGTCTGGGGCCGGACCTCGGGGGCGGGCTCCCCCCAGTGGCCCTCCGAGCCGGCTTCCCCCGAAACCCGTGGCGGGGCGTCCCGGGGCGCGTCCTCCGGCGGAGCGGGCTCCTCCTCCTCCTCGGCCAAGTAGTCGCCGGCGGGCTTGTGCACGGTGACCAGGACGTAGTCCGACTCCTCCACCTCGCCCTTGCGCAAGGAGGTGGTGATGAGCGAGCCGGGCATGACGATGGCCTCGTCCTCGGCGCTGTCCAGCATGTGCGTCTCCAGCAGCTCGGAGCAGCGGATGAAGTAGGTGAGCACGTAGAGGAGGCGTTGCACCAGCTCCTGCCGACGGCCCACCGCCACCGTTCGGGCCAGGCGGACCGGAGAGCCGATGGTGCCGTACAGGTCGCCTGCCCGCACACACACACACACACAAAGTCCGGCCGGGCGGGGGTGAGCTTTCACGGAGCCCGACAAACCCAGAAATTTCCCCGATACGGGATGAAATCAAGTTGTCATTTTGGGATCATCTCTCACCGAGCTGCGCCCACAGCGGGTTGTAGGGGTGCGTCTTGGCCAGCATGTCCACGCACGGCGACGAGTGCTTCTCCAGGAAGACCTTGATGGGCGGCTGGCCGTTGGGCATGACCGTGGGCACCCAGGCCAGGTGGTTGGTCAGGACGGCCGTCAGCAACGCCGCCAGGAACCTGCCCGGCGGGTTCGAGAGGAAAGAGGACGGCCGGTCACTGGACACGTGAGCGCATTCTCGCGGCGTGATTCACTTCCCCGACAAGCGGCGACTTCCCTTCCCGTCCCATGACTCCACTCCTACCCGGCCGGTGGCTCGGTCACGTGCCGCCCGGTGCTCACTTTCTAAAAGCCTGTGTCATTTTGTCTTTGCAAAAGTGCCCTGAAAGCTCTTTTTAGAAAGAGGAGGAAAACGCACCAAGAGTACAGCCCTTTTTTGGAGCACAACCCCCTGGCTCCTTCGACTGCAACGCCGCAAGCAAAAAGCCGCCGCCGCCGCCGCCGCCTCCCTTCCACGACCGATTTGGCCAGCCCCGGGCTAGCCGCTAACACAGTCACACTCCATTGGGCTCCCGAGGCGCCACCAAAGCAATTTTGAAAGGTGAAAAGCGTGTCACTCAACTGGTTCTTGGAGGCCTGCTCCACCAGCGAGGAAAACTCTCGCATGAAGAGGCTGCACAGGTGGTTCTTTTCCGAGGCGCCCGACATCATGCTCAGCCACACCGGCTCGGCCACGCGGGGCATGCTGTAAAGGTCGCATATGGTCATCCTGCAACGACACGGACGAAACAAACGTCTTATTGTCGGGGAACGAGAGGGGGGGTGGGAGTTTCCACGGGGGGAGGCCAGGCGCGACTCGGTCGGATGCCGGGAATCTCCCCATGGCCGGGGACCAAAAAAAAAATCATGCTTCATTTGCCAGAGCTGTATCCCTTAAGTCATCTAGAACTGGTTTTGTGTGTGTGTGTTTGCCGAGAACAAGAATTAAGTGGGGTGGGGCAGCTTTTCGTCTTCACCTGCGGAACAAAGTGGCCTTCAGAGCTGAAACTGGTTCCTTCTTTCTTTCCGTATTGGGGCCCAAAGCACTATATGAACTCAAACGTTTACCGATTGGCCGTTACGTTGCACGTTACTCCGCAACGTGTGCCGTGCCCTATTCATTTCATTTTTATTTGCCTTTCTTATTTTAGCAGCTGGTGTTCAATGAGTGCCTCTTAATGAACAATTGCGCTTTGCCCCACCTCTTGGTCCATTTCCTGCGCTATTAAGAAATCTCCCTCATAGGTTCGCTTTCACCAGTAGGCTGTTGAAATAAAGCCGGTCGGACAGGCCGGTGAAATAAAGCGCCAGCGAGAGGCATCCCGCTGTGCGGAAAACCCCGGCCTCTCACGCTTGGCCTAGTTTGACCGTTCGGCTTGGCGCGCCAGGCCCTGCCGGTGTGCCCGCGCCAACGCACGTCACGACAGAGCCCGGCGCGCTTTTGTCGCATTCCGTCGAGTCAAAGGTAGCCGCGGAGTGAGGCACAGGCCGGGGCGGTTAAATTTAGCCCCAGGCCCAAGGTGAGAATGCGCGGCTATTTTGTTTGTGCCCCGCTCCACCATTCCGGAGCCGGCTAGGGTTGCCGCTGCCGTGTGACCGCCGCGTCAGGCGGGGGGGACCTCGAGGCGGTGTGCCAGCCGCCAAGAGAGGTCCGCTCCACGCCCGTCGTGTCGTAGGTCAAACTGATCCGTTATGTAAAAAAAAAAAGGCACGCAACAGGAAGGTTCCACTCGTGTGCTGGGTGTCCGCGCAAAATGCTTCCGCATGAAGACGGAGGGACGAAAGGGTTTGGGGGCTGGAAGGGGCCGTCAGTGGCGTCTACTTACCTAAATTCAATGAGGCCGTCCACCATCCGGCTGTAAGCCAAGGCCCTCTGGCTGGCGTCGGTTGACCGTCGGCTCATCTTCATGGCCTGGTGGGAAGAGGGAGGGGGGGACACGACACGCCATTTATTTTTTTTAGAAATCCCACTCTTTGGAATTTACGAGAAGGCGGCGCGCCAGGAACGCCGGGCGACCACCGCGATGGGGGGCGCCGCCGTGTAAGCCATATTGCATCACAATGTCTGTCAGTGGCTGCCATGTGACAGCTGACTGTCCACAGGGGGCGGGGGGCAAGTGGCGAGGGGGGGGGGACCAATTCCATTTCCAGAGAGCCCCTCCCGAACCAGTCTGGTTTCCACGTCTCCTCCGGCACACTCCAATCCAACGATCGACTCGTCAGAAAGCTCGATCGCCATCCCGATGATTGGATTCAGGTGTGTTGGCGGACGTGGAAAACAAAGTGGTGGACGGACGGGGGGGGGCCCTGCGGGACCGGAGTCCGTGCTTTTGTGCTTCCATTTTGCAAAGTCCTTAGATGAGCCGTTAAAAAAGGGGGTCACGTTTGTGGAAGGCGGGCAGGCGGGCAGGCGGGCAGGCGGGCAGGCCGGCCGGCCGGCCGGCGGCTCACCTGTTCGATAGCGCTCTTGAGCTTGTTCACGTGGCTTTCAAAGAGGGGGAAGTGCGAGAAGAAAAAGTCCTGGAAGCGCCCGTTCTCCTCGGGGTCGGCCGACAGCGTGAAGATGACGCCGATGGCGATCTTCTTCTTGCGGGCCACGCCCAGGCTCTGCCCGCCGCTCTCGTCCGACATGTTGAAGCTCTCCTCCGCCGACCTGGCGGGGGGGGGGACGGATGGGAAAGGTTGACGAGCGTGCCCCCGGAGAGTGGGCGGAGGCCCCCAAGTCGGCACCCGCCGGGATCGGCTGACCAGCGCGGGAAGACGCCGTTCTCCAGGCTGGTGGTCTGGCTTCGCCGCCAGCGCCGCTGATAGCTGGACGCGCAGCTGCTCGTCAGCGAAGAGCCGGGCGATGGAAAAGGCGTGATCAGGAGGCTGCTCAGGGACGCTGAAACAAACAAAAAGAAAAAAGATTACAATCATTCAATCTGTTGTTGCTTTTTTTTCTCTCTACTTTTAATCCCATTGTTCATCCAAACTCATGGAATAATTGTCCATTTCTTACGTGGAGTTCTATTTCATGCCCAAGCGTCCAAAAAGCAACAAGAAAAATGTCCAAATGAATGATTTGGACATTCATTGTCAAAATAAACCCGAATTGATGGTTGAGATTGATTTGCAGCTCAGAAATGGAATGGCGATGACTAGCTTTCCAACAGCTGACGTCCGCCACTGAGTTTCTTTTTGCCGGAGGGAGGCCGCCACGTGTTTATGTTTCCAGCATGACACCTTCCAACGCCGTGCGTTCTTGTGGAGGATCACCGCGTGCGTGGCTCTACTCTCTTCCAGTAGCGTTCGGACCACCTCTTTTTTTTTCTTTTAAAAACACAGACCAACGCTCACGAGAAGGACGAGTCTTTGCCGCATGAAGCCTTGCTAGGGCACTCGTCCATGGTCATTTTTGTTTTGTTTGGAATGAGCAAAAAGAGCGGATCGATCTTTCTAGAGTTCCAAAAAAAAATTGCCGGCCGACCCACCTGAACGGGCGATGCCGCTGTCTCGCTCGTCGTGCGGCCCTCGACCCGGCATGTCCACGGGGTGACTGTGTCCTGATCCGGAACAAACAGAGACAAAGGGCACAAAATGAAAAGAGCTGGCAAACAGTCCATCCTGGCCAGTGCCAGGCTGGATTCATGCCCAAATCTATAAAGGCCAGGCTGCACATTATCACCATTTGCTCTTTTACTGTGACACTTGACACACTAAATTCAGGCAAAAGCAGAGCGTAGAATGGTGGCATAAATCCAGTTGATCATCACTTGTACAATAATGCATCATGCAACACATGCAATTTCACAAAAAAAGGCGCCGTTCCCGTCTTCTAAAATCTTGAAACCAGACTGCTAAAAAGCGGTGCTTACTCACGGTGTGATAAAACAAAGTTGGGGTGCTTGTTGAGTACAATCACAGACGACCCCCCCTACATGATCTTTGGATGCTAAAGATGACCTCAATGATTGCCCTCGCGCACCAAAAGTCACCCAAAGACCCCGTTAGTACGAGAGCGCCGGTTAGTCAAGTCCAGGGACAACAAACACACATCTAGCAAGTGCCATTTAGGATTATTCTTCAGGAAAAGCATCACGACCACCGGCAAAGCGGTCTGATCGGAAAGGCAATCCCCCCCCAAATGGCCGCCGTCGAGCATGCAAGCGCAAGAGAGGAGGCGGCCCGAAACATGCAAGTGGCGGAAATTGACAGCCGTGTTAGGCTCGCTCTTTTTTGGGGTTTTTTTTTGCGCCAACCTGAAAAAAAAGATGCGCTTTTGATGAGACGCAGCGGGCCCTGTTCAGAGAAGGCCCGTCGAGGGCTGCACAGCTGAGAAAATCCTGCGCGGCACAAACATGGAAAGGAGAGAGAGAAAGAGAGGTGGCAGGAATGATGTCAGGGAGGGAGAAAAGGAGGATGAGATGCACAAAAAAAACAAAAACAATCCTTGTTAGTGAATGAAGAGGGAGGAAAGTTGGAGGCCTTTTAGAGAGCAAAACGCTTAGCAAATCCCAATGAGCTCAATTGAAATGAGCAGCGCTGGCGTACCTTTAGCTTTTTCTCGGACTAAGAGAAGGGAAATTTTGCCAGTGAAATTTCCACCCTTCTTTAAAAAGTGTCTCGCTCGACGGAGTCCATTTTGCCAAAGGGATCGGAGCCACAAACAAGGGCTCCCGCATCCCAAAGCAGGAAAAGCGCTGCCATGGCCGCCACTAACAATGGCGGGAAATGTAGCGCCTGGATCGGACGGAAAGCCACCCGACCGAGCCTAAAATGTCCGCTCGGAACCAAAACCGACGACAGCGAGCGCCTCTCCTCGTGAACGTGAACATTGCGCCCGATTCGGGTGACTCCGTCCAACCGAGTGGCTTCTGGGGCTCAATTTAAACAAACAAACAAACCCCCCAAAATCTTGTGGCTACGGTTACCTAGGTTCCCCAGGAGCCCCGTGTTTTGATCGGGCCGCAGGGCGTTGCCGCCGTCCTGCGCGATGAACTCCAGACTGTCCTGTAACCTGGCAAGAAGACGAAGGAAAAAGAAGTGGAAAATGAGGGTAAAGGCCATCGGTGTCTGTGCGCACGCTCACTCACGTGTTGAGGCTGCCGTAGACGCTGCCTCCCGTCCTGGCCGTGAACACCTTGCTCAGCATGAGCTGAGGCGGCGACCTGACGGGGGGCCCAAAGGACGCCGGTGAGAAGGACCGCTAGGCCGGCCGCTACTCAAATGGAAAAAAGGAAGATTCAACTCACCTAATTTGGTGAATTTTCAGCGTGGAGCCTTTGTAGCTCATGGCCACCGAGCCAAACATCATCTCCCCCAACATGACCACGTCGGACGAGCACCTGGAAGCCTGCCAGAGGGCGAGAGAGACAGAGAAAGGCTTTCAAGAAGCGTGCCGGACGGCCGGCCGGCCGGCCGGGCCCTCCTTTCCTTTCCTTTGACGCCGCCTACCTGGAAACGGAGGCCCGCCGGCTCTTTGCTTTCCCTGGCGGTTTCCGAGGCGCAGGACGACGACGACGAGCTGTCCAGCGAGCTGCTGCTGCCCCCCGTCGCTCGAAGCCGGAAGCATTTGCCGAACATTTTACCCTCCGTGGCCTGCGGGCGACATCGTTACTCGGACCTTTTGCTCCTCGAAAAATATGGAAACTCGTCACGTGGCGCCTCTCTTTCTGGCCGCGGTGGACCTGGACGTGGCCCGAGGATAAAATAGGCCGCGACGGAAATCAACGGGACGACCGAGAATAACCCCACGGAGCCCGTCACGTGCCATCGGTCATAAGGTGATAAATGAAGAGTGACGCCGGTGCAAAAACAAAAAAAAGTCCATCGCATGCACGCTCAGCGCAAAGCGGGAATGTGGTAACCAAGGTCATTTCTTCTTGAGAAATGACACCTTGCGCAATAGACGTCAGCACGCCGACTTGAAAACGCGCTTCTGTGCACGTACGGAGGGAGAGCGCACTGTCGTACGCTCGTTAATGAAGAGGAATGTATCTGCGTGCGTGTGCCATTTGTGTACACGGAGGCCAGCGGCATGTGACTGCCAGTCACATGACGGGACCCGGAGAACCGGGAGCCATCCGCGCCCGCCGCTGGCAAAAATAGCTATCGTCGGCGTTGGCCGCCCGGTCCGAGACCGTAAGCGAGCGAGACTCACGGCGACGTGGGCGTCCTCGGCGGCCCTCTTCTTGGCGTTGGAGTCAAAGAGGACATTGCGGCCCCGCCTCTCGCAGTCCTGGTACACGATCAGCCGGATGTGAGCGGGCTCCAGCTGAGGGATCGGCCAGCTGCGGGGGACACAAAACAAGAAGGCTGGTCAGACCCCACCATCGTCCGTCCGTCCATCTTCGTCGCTCCCATTAGAAATGATTGACCTGGCCAACGGAACTAAATGAAGACAATCGTACGGACAAAATCAAGTTAAACTTCTTGGTTTATTTTCATTTGACAGTGATAGACGTGTAAGTCATTTAAAGTGGGCAGACCGGCTGTCATTGCTTGAACGGAAGCAAAGGAAAAGAGAGCCAACGCCAACCGCACGGTCGCTCGGTAAAGAAGGACGAGCACGGCATGTGGATTTAGTCAGATTTTTGTTCCCTGTTAGCGCAAATAACCTCAATGCTTCGACACTTTTTTTCTTTCCGCAAATCCGGCTATTGATCATTTCACTTGGAAACGGCCCAAGGCAAACGTTAGGACCAGTTGCACAAAGCCCTGCCTGCATGTTTTTTTCAAGTCAACACAAATATACCTGACCCAATTGCAGACGGCGCTAAACCATGGCGACAAATGGGGAGGAAAGAGCCAAAATACGGTTGGGGTTTTCAAATTGGGTCAGGGTTGAGAGTTCAGGCTGAAAATAGGCTTCCCAGGGTTTAAATGGAGAGCTTAGGGTGTGGCGCAAGCGCTTTCAAAAGGAGCGCCGAGGTCGGAGGCGCGCCGTCGTCACCCGACATCCGACGTCGCGTTTCCGAACTCGGCGATAGTGCGAAGCGGGTGACATCATGGCAGCCTGGCCTACATCATGAGCTCAAGTAACCCAGGAAGAAGGGCAGATCTTGTGTGTAAGATTACACACCGGGCGCTCTTTTTAGTCCGGTCACATGCAACTGGGCAGCTCGGCAGCTCGGCAGCTGGGCAGCTGGGCTGGCCACCGTCTGCCCGTTTGGCTCGAGTCGCTGGAATTGTCACGGCGACTTTTGAAAATAATCACAAATCCACCGTGATTTATGTCCATTGGCTCTAGCAAAGGATATATATAGCGACACAAACACACACACACACACTGAAGCATATATCTTGGAAAGCCATTACATTTGTATCGCAAAACAAAAGCCATTTGGAAGGCCATCACTTTCTCGTAAATCCCCGGAAAGCGCGCCACGGCTTGCTGACAAGATTCGGTCCGATGGCCAACACAACGCAGAGACGGCGGGCGACTTGACTGCCGCCTTTGTTTGGAAGATGACAGCGAGAGGACGGACGGAGGCAAAAGGAAGATACAAAGGCATTCTGTCAACCACGTCATGCTTCAAATGTGGCAAATATTTCTTGGCGCTTGCCGCGACCATCCAAAAAGAAGTGATTCGTTTTGGACGAAACTAAGATGCAGTGAGTCCCTACCTGGGCATGGTGGCGACTCCGCCGGCGTCGGCCTCGGCCCCCGGGCCCTCGGACGGCTCCCTCGGCCGCCAAGAATAACGGAAGACTCCGGTCGCACCACATGAGACGGGTCAGGTGATTGCGGCGTGAGCGGTGGGCAGGCGCGGAGCCGAGCGGAGCCGAGTGAAACCGAGCCGAGGCGAGGCGAGGCGAGGCGTGCGGGACGCTAATGACGCTGCCTCTTCTCCCTCATTCGCACCCTACTAAGCCTTCGCGCTGTACGTCAAAAGCGGCAATTAGGATTTCTTATTAATGCTCCTGAATGGCAGAAAAAGGCTCAGTCTGACGACGTTGTTTTCCAAAACTCTTGTGTTTTCAAAAAGGCCTCGCTCCTTGTTCAAGCTGACTTTTTTCTCTTAGGAAACTCCCCAGTTTGTGCTCAGAACATTAACAAGCGCTACTTTTAGCTTCCGTCAAATGAGTTGCGCTAGCATTTGAACGGGCTGCTTAGAAGGGAAAACAACAACAACAACCACAACAACAACTGTGCTTTCTAATCCCTGCAACAGCCTCAGACGGGCCAAAAAAGCGGGGCTCGACTTCACGGCCCTGACGTGGGCAACAGCCCGTTACGCCACCCACGCCCGGGCGCTTACATAAACACCTCCTGCGACATTCCTCCGTCCGCACACGTATCTGGCTCCTCGGCCAAGCTGGCCCGCCGGACCCTTCAAAAAAACAACAACACCTGACTACCCGCATCTCCTCGGCCGCTGCTGAAAAAAAAGAAAAATCCCACAAAGTGCGTCCGCATTCCCGCAATCACGCAGCGCATTGTGCAGTACTTTTCCACCTGATTGCTTCTTTGCTAATATCGTTTTGTTTGTTTGTTTGATGTTCAGAAGCCAAAGGACAAGTGCTGCTATTGGAAAAAGGACAATGTAAAAAAAAAGTTCATACAGTGAGTTTTGCCGTTTTCAATGTTGAGAAATTTCCTCCATGGATGTCCATTTGGAAGCATCGCAAACATATAAAGTACAAGTGTCACGAATTTAAATCAAGTTTCTTTTTGGTGGACAAATAATGCACATTTCATGATATTCATTTGAATGAGATGACCCTGAACTTCCGAGCGTGGCCACTTTATAACGCCTTGAAAGCAATCTGACTGTCATAATCATCATCGTACACCGTGTGTCATGACACTTACCCGCACACACGCACACGCACACACACACACACACACACTCACACACACACGGTCGACAGGCATGTGATTGATGAAAGCCTCACATGACACAGGCTAGGTTGCGAAAGTATGTTCGCACTAAGCCGAGGTTTCTCGTGCCAAAGAAGAAATCGGACGCTGCGGGAAGCATAGATGGGATGCGTTTTTTGTTCACTCGCCTGACTTGGGCGCGGGCTCAATTCTCTGCCGGTGGCGGTACGATTGGGAGTTTGTCGTTTGTCTCTCTGTGTGCCCTAAGGCTGACTGGCGACCAGTCTAGGGTGGAGTCTGCCTTTCGCCCCAAGTTGACCGGGATAGGCTCCGGCAACCCCCGTGACCTACAGTAGATAAATGATTCTTCCGCACAATTTGCCAGCAAATTCGGGATTGGAAGCCGGCCGGAGTCATTGGCCTCGGTCGCTATAAGTTTGGGGAGGCCAAAATCAGTGAACACTTAAACACTAGTTGCGGCGAGTCGACCGATGAACATAACATGAGGCCACGTTTCGGTACCTTTGACAGCAATAGACGTGGACTTTATTGTAACCTTGCCCGCCCTGTCGGTGACGACGGATGGACGTCTATCGCCGTCAATGGCATCCACGACGGCGTGATGACGTCACACAGGCCGGTCGCGTTTCGCACGTCACCAGCCAGGACAGTGTCGCGAGTTGCACTGTGTGTGCGCGCGTGTGTGTGAAGATAACAAAAGAAGGCACGTGACTGCAACACACACACACACAAGTAGCCGCGGAGGTGACAAACATGCGACACAGTCACTTGGAAGTATTTTACGTACGACGGCGCTTCACACTCTTGCCTTGGGTTAGCACAGCTAGCTTGCTAGCGGGCTAACCCCCTCGCCAGACCGTAACAAGTCGCCTACTTTTTACAAAGCCTAACGGACACATTGCCACAGCCACACAGTCCAATAAAAAGACGTCATAAAGCGTGAGAAACCGTTCAATTGGTAAATAGTGTAGTCGTAACGCACGCACGCGTCCGCTTGAGCTACCTGAAAGCTGGCTCGTCTTTGTTACATCGCTGCGGAGGTGGCGAAAAGGCGCTCCTCTTGTTGAAAAGTTTCTGAAACAGAGTCGGGGGCATTCTGTACCAAAATGTGAAGGGCTTGGGGGGGTGGCTGACAAACTAATCCTTTTTTTTTTCTTCCTCTTCAAATCCACGAGCCAATCTTGTTCCTTGTAACCGTCTCCATGGGTGTCATAGTCATATGACAAGCTTAGTCACGGGAGCCACTTGGCAACCGGACTAGCCCAGCCTTTTTCTGATTGGCTGCCCAGGCGAGGGAATTATCTGACTGGCTGGTTATTTTTGGAGTCCGCACCACGTGGTCAAAAGGTGGGCCCTCTGTTGATGTTTGGCGTAAGCAACGTGTCATGGCTGACCGAACACAAATGCGCCGGAGACGAACTTGCAAACGATCAAATCATTTATTATCATACTTTTTTTTTCTCCAGGCGTAAACGCCGTCACACAAGACACTGCAACGTGAACGGAATGCCTGAATAAAAGTACACGAAACACTACATGGGCGCAAACACCACGAACGTGGTTACTTAACAGTAAATAATCAAGAAACTCCCGTTGGGCCAGTTACACACGGCTGACATCTAGTGGTCATTTATCAGTATAAACATTGACTTTTAAAGTCTGACAAAAAAATCCTTAACTTTGAGACAGCCTTTTTTTTGCAAAATGGGATACTATTCCACATTACGGAGCACAGACGGTTCAAAGTGGAAGCCTGTGAGTATGGCGTGCCGCTTTTGATTTTCCCTCAAGAACTCCTGCTCGGAAAAGCTGTCGTCAAAGTAGAAACATTTGACCTCCTCCTTCTCCTCCTTTTGGGAAACCGGCTCCCGACGTGTCTCCGGGAGATCCTTCCGTTTAGCGACCGGAGCAATTTGAGAACTAGTCAACTTCTTGTACGTGATGCGCCTCCTGCCATGGGCAGACTAAAGAAAGGAGAATACATAGTGACAGGCATAATATTCCTCCTGCTTTTTAAAAGATAAACAATCCATTTTCATGCAATACGGCAAGTTGTAGAATGTTTTACAGTTTAGAATGAAACCCTTATAGTTCATTTGAACCAATCAAGTGGATGCGAGTTGCTTACTTTAAGGGACTTGCCCTTTGAGGAGTTGTCTGTAGATTGGAAGGAAATCATAGAAAAGGGGTCAAAAGGATGGCACTCGTCGCAAAATGTACCACTGTTGTTACAATGAAACGGCTCATTTACCCAGACGAGATTGACACACGCCCTGATCACTGCACAAATTTGAGAAAAATGTTAGTGAATCATTTCTGAATGAAAGGAGGGAGTGATGGATGAAGGGATGGACTCACCTTTCTTGGCACTCTGTGTTGAACAAAATGGTGATGTCTGAAAACACTGGATTTTTTCTTCTTCCTAAAGAGCTCCCTAAAAGCGGCAAAAAAATCTCAGATTTCCCACAGTTTCTGAAAAATGGACCACATTGATTTGTTCGGAAATAGTAAAAGCTCAAAAGGGACTTTAATTTAGATCTAGATGTGCTTAAGCCTCAGCGGAGGCCTAACAAAAGCTATCTTAATTTACCGAGGATGGGCGTGAGGTCAACGGGCTGGTACTCGTCCATACGCTTGTGGCCACTAGACACCGGGGTGGAGTTCTTCACCTCGGACCGCTGGAGATCGGCGTCCTTGGGGGTGGAATGAAACATTCCCGTCACCGACGCGTGGGACTCCAGATTAACCAAAGAAAAGTTGGCGTTGTCGCTAGTGGTTTCCCAGTCAACGTGGTCCGGGGAGTCACTCCGCTTCTTAGCCGGTGTCACCGTTATTCCGGTTTCAACTGGGTTGGGCCTCGCCTGACCCACGAGCTGACCCAAAGTGACCTGCACAACTGATGGTAAAAATGAGGATGATGATGTGATCGGCCAGATGCTGTTGGCAACATTATAATGGGGTTTGACAACATGCAAAGACAAACAGGACATTCACCCTTGCGTGTGGGTGAACTGACTGACTTTTTTTTCTTTCTTTTTGGACATTTTAGGCCAAAATGTAGAAAATGGGATCTACTCAACAGTAGTTGACACGTTTTGTACTTCGGGAAAAAAAAATCAACCGTTTGGCAGTCATTAACGGTCCGAAACGTCCAGTCCATTTTGACTGGGAGGGGGCGAAGGAACATCCCAGTTATAATGTCAAGAATGACATTGACTTTGGCTAGCATTAGCACGCGCTGCCAATGCTCTCATTTGAATTGAAACAACACGTCTATCGACGTCAGTGGCAGTCGATGACTTAATTCGGCTCTTGGAGCAGTCGTTTTAACAATCGACTTGCATGGTTTCCCTCTTCTAAAATGACGAATCCCCGCTAGCTTGGAGTCAAATTGGCGCATTTATAAGTGATATTTAGTCGTGTAAACAATTGTTTTTCTTACCTGGTCGCCGGAACGGAGGCAGCTTGAAAGTCCTGTCTGCTTTGACACCGTGACGCTTCATTTGAAACCTTTTCAGTTGGGAAATAGCCACGTGCTAAGTTAGCTTGACACTTATTCAGGAGTAGCTAGCTAGCCAGCTAACGTCGGCCGCCTTAGCTAGCGTCCAGTCAAGATTGGCCTAGTGGTTAACGAGCCAAAGACAACTTTTTTTGTGTTGCCGTTCACTGAACACATTCGTTCTTCAAATGATATATTATGTGCGGGTGTCGACACTTGACTCTTATTTTGGAAGACCGCAATGGAGATTTTGCCACGCAATTAAGGTCAATTTGGTCCAGCTGCGGCCCGTAGTACTTCCCCTACGTTTATGGTCAATAAGGAGGAATTATTAACGAATGCATCTCAATGGAAAGGTTACAGTTCATTGTCAAGAATAATGCTAACAAATGTGTACTGTCACTTCATTACCTTCCGTCCAAATACTAAATATCAAACGGGACAGAGGTTTAAAATCATCTCCGATTGTTTATTTCATGAACCTGCCCCCCTCGTACCACCACTCACCATCATCATCATCATCATTATCATCGTCGTCGTGGTCATCGTCATCACCACCACCAACACAACCATCATCATCTTCATCATAACAAGGGTATGCTGTTGGACTGCCAAATTAAAGAAATAAATACGTACATTTTGCCCCGCTCTAGACGCACTCAATTCAAAGAAAAAGAAGTGGGGAAAATCTCATTCAAACCGCAGACTCGAGTAGTCAATAAATAAGCTCACATCTATGGTGTAGCTGTCATGTATGTACGTACATAATTCATGTTCACGCTACGGAACAACAATCTTGAAAAGCTCTACAATACCTGTGTGTATGTGTGTGTGATTTATAAAAAAAATCAAATAAAATAAAAGCCGCTGCTTCATTAAAAGTGAATGGTCGCTCAGTATTTTTCACCAGGAAACAACTGCATGCACTGCACCGGCGAGTCCTGCTTTTTGTCCCTTTTGTGGGGGAAAAAAATGAAGTTAAGTAACGTAAAAGGAAAAGGTGGATGTCGGGGGTACTCCTCAAAATGGCCGAGCCACTACTGGTAAGGCAGGAGGTACCCTTGCGTGAACCTACCAACAAACAAAAAAATCCATGTCCTGGATGTTTTATGTAAAAGTGTTGCATGACTATCTGGATGGAGGGGTGATTTTTTTTTTGTTTTTGCTTCTTGTTCCCAAAAACACATTGTTGTTTTCGTCGTCCTCACATGGAGATGGCGCTGTAGAGCTGCTCGATCTTCTCATTGAAGAACTCCCGCAACTCGGGCCGTTTGGCCTTCAACGTGGGCGTCAGCAGGCCATTCTGGATGGAGAACATCTCGCTGTGGATGTAGATGTTCTTCACCTGGCCACGGATGGAGTGCCAGCACAGCCATTTCGCCCCGTCAAAAAGGGTGCGACGTTTTTGATGTCATTTCTTGACAAAAGCGCTCACTCACCTGTTCAAAGGAGCGCAGAGAACTGGCCTTGCCCAGACGCACCAGGTCCTCCAGGATGGCCTTCTTAAGTTCCTGTCGACGCGGACGCACAAACGGCGGTGCTCGGTCGGTCACCCCGGGAAATGCCACGTCCCCGTTTGTCGGCGAGTGCGCCACCTACCGTGTTTTTACAAAGGTCCTTGTAGGTGCCTAAGATGCCTTTCTTCTTGGCCCACGACGGCATGACCTCCGGGTCCGGAACGACGATGCCCACCAGGCAAGACTGAAGAGAAAGATCGGGAACGGCTTTGAGACGTCGGGGGAGCAGACGCGGGAGGATTGGACGGACCTGCAGGCTGTCTCCGTGCACGTAGAGTTGGGCCACGGGCTCGCTCCGGATGTAGATGTTCTCGATCTTCTCGGGGGAGATGTACTCTCCCTGAGCCAGCTTAAAGATGTGCTTCTTTCGGTCCACGATCTTCAGCGTGCCGTTCTGCAAAAAGGCCGTGAGTCGTCCGTTCTCCCGTCGCCACGGCGTGGCCGCGCAAAACGTACGGGCAGCCATTTGCCGATGTCGCCCGTGTGGAGCCAGCCGTCCGGGTCCAGCGTCTCGGCGGTCCGCTCGGGGTCTTTTAGGTAGCCCTTGAACACGTTGGGTCCCTTGACGCAAACCTGAGCGAGGACAAAAAAAACAAACTCAAACACACATGGTTTTACTGTTTCTTTGTACGTTTTTGGACGCTTATGAATGAATACTTTGTTTAAAAAATGATGAAATTCCACAAAATAAATGCGTCTAGCCTTACCTCTCCCTCTCCCTTAGCAGCAAAGTAGTTCTTTTCTGGAACATCCACCAGTTTGATGAGGTTGCACGGTAGCGGTGCGCCCACGTGACCTCAAAGTTGGAGAGAAAGAAAAAAAAAATTGGTATAAAAAGCAAAAAATAAACTCAAGTCATGCAACATATTCGGTGCAATATTGTTGTAGTACCAGTACATCTACAGCAGGGGGTAGTGCTGGACTACATCTTGTTACCAAGCTCAGAATTAGTACTTTATAGACAGACACATGGTTCTGACAGCTATTGCCAATTGGACAATTCAAACTTTTAGCCCTTTTTAAAGCACCTGACTTTTTATAGTCCTCTAGAAAAAAAATGCCAACTCCGATCGTGCTAGTAAATGCTTGGCCCCTGTTGGCGACCTCATTCCAACTGGTGTTTGTTTATTCTGTCCACGTCGTCGCATCTAAGTCATTCTTTTATGGCGCCTTCCTAACCTTTGGGAACTCGGATAAAGATGGCGGTCCCGTTGCATAACCGGCGCTCGCTCACCTGACGTCCAGTCGCCGGGCGTGGTGAAGGTGCATCCGGCCGTGCACTCCGTCTGCCCGTACGCTTCGTACACCTGCGGGAGGAATCGGGAATCACTTTGGACGGCGGGAAGGCGGATCGACTTTTGGTGTTGAGCAAAAATATCAATCAGACGGCAGAACGGCGCGGGTTGGATTTGATATTGGGGCTAAAAGGTCCATCTCCATCTAAACTCCAATGGCACCAATGAGCTACATTTACGACCTACGTTTGCAACCCGGAACTTGGGCTGTGAATGTAGGTCGGTAGATTTGAGAGAACAAAAAAACAACAAATATGGGCTTCATGGGTTGCCACAGACAATCAAATTACAATTTATTTTCAACCGGGATTGGCTGGCAGCCAGTGATCTTAAACTGCCAAATGATCATGGATTCGTAGCCGTTTTTGGCACATGTCACGTGCCCGGGACCATGAAAATCATTAGAAGCAACCTATGTGCCAATTGCAATGACTATATTTGGATCTGACCATTGTTTGAAGGTCATTTTAGTTGAACTTTGATTTCGTAACAGAACATGTCGCCCATGTTAGCAAGCACCGCTGTGTGTGTGTGTGTGCGAGACCTGGCATCCTAAAGCCGCTCTGAGGAAGCCCAGCACCGTCGGCGAAGTGGGAGCCGCCCCCGTGATGATCATCCTTAGTCTTCCACCCAGGCTGGCCTGCCACCCACGCAAACAAAGGCATTTTGTTTTTGCTTTTTGTAGGGCCCAGAGGTATTTGTTTTTTTGGTTTTTTGTTTTTGTAGGGCCCAGAGGCATTTGGTAGGCGTGGCTCAGAAGCGTGGCTCACCTGAATTTTGCCAAAGAAGATTTTGTCCCATAGACTGTCGCTGCGAATGACGCCACGGGCCACCTCGGTGCCTTTTCTCTTGGCGGCAAAGTTGAGAAGCCAGCGTTTCCAGGGGCTGTCGGCCTGGCTGAAGATCTGCCGGTGGGCGGGCGGGCAGGCGGGCGGGGGGATAGGTATTGAGTTTTGCCGAGCAAACGGTGAGCCGACGGCCCGCTCGCCGTGCACGGCCCAACTCTCACCTTGTCGTACATGCGGTTGAGCAGGCGGGGAACCACGGGGAAAATGGTGGGCCGGAGGGCCTTCATGTCGTCCGGCAGCAGGCGGATGTCGCCCTGGTAGAAGCCGATGCGGCCCCCGTGACAGTAAACCACCGACTGGGGAAACCAGAGTCAAAGCGCCTTGGGGTCTGCTTTTCTTTGGAAAAGCAATCGAGTGGAAGTCGTCCTTTCCCGCTTACCTCGATCAACCTCTCGAACATGTGAGCCAGCGGCAGGAAGGAAATGAGGCAGTCGTCCCGATTGGGGAAAATCACTTTCTGCAAAAAGGAGAGGACGAAAAAGGAGCTGGAAAAGAAAAGACAACAGAAAAAAATAACAGTCCCCCGAAGCCATTTTGGGACTCACGTCGGTCACTTTGAGGAAGCCCGAGAAATCGGCCACCACGTTCCCGTGGGTCAGCATCACGCCTTTGGGGTTTCCTGAGCGAGAGACGTAGAAAAAAGAAAAAGAAAAAAGAACATTAGTGCCAAATTGTGATGGAGTCACAGAGCCAAGTACGATGGATTCAATACGGATGGGATGGAGGATTGCGCCGGGTTGTTTATCTGTGGTCACCTGTCGTTCCACTGGTGAAGCAAACGATGGAAAGGTCCTCTGGCGAGGGAGGCTGAAGGTGGCCAAGAACACACATGTCGTCGTTTCAACGTCTCATAAATAATAGCATTACACTTGAAGATGAGCCAGTTCAAATGAATGACCGGACGAAAATCAATTCAAAGGAACTTTGTTCCAAGTGGATACTTTTTTCTGTCCGCAGAAGAGCGAAGCTAGCAAAACAAGCGGGAACCAAATGTGGATTCTCCACAGATGATTGAAAAAGGTGCTTTGACTGGTCGCTCCGCTTGTCAATACTTACTAAAGGATTGCGATGGTGATCTCGGCCCAGCGCCTGCGGGACAGATAGGCATGTTATTGGATTGAATATTTCTTCACTGGCATCCGCGTTTGCGTGGAAATGCTTTGGTGAAAGACGCACGCGGGCACGGACAAACCAGTTTGCCGTGTTTTGAAAAAGGCCAAAGATGTCAAGGCGAGGGCATCGCAGGAATGCCACGCTCGACATGGCACGCAAACAAACGTCACTCCGAAGGCTTTTTGACCTTGGACGCTGGGTCGACGCCAACGGCGACCGAAAGACGGCGGCGCCGTGCGTACCTCCACTTCCCGCATGGCCTGCACGTGGACGCCGCAGCCACGGCCGCGCTCCACCAGCGCCGCGTCCAGGGCGTCCATCAGGACGATGCGGCGCAGCGGCGGCGTCTGGCCGCGTTCCACGTTGGCCAGCAGCACCTGCGCCTTGTCCGCCTTGTCGCAGATGACCGTGGAGATGTCGGCTGCGGCCAGAGAGTCGTCCGCGTTCAAAAGCCATGGCCACTTCAATTGGCGCTACCTTAAGCTCAAGCCCAAGTCTATTTCGTCCCAACCGGATCACTCCCGGCATCTTACCGGTGTCGATGATGAAGCGGATGGCGTCGGGACCTAGCGTGTCGTACAGGGGCACCACCGCCATGGAGTACGTGTAGCACGCCAGCTCCGCGATGATCCACTGGCGCGAAAAAAGGAAGAATCGCTACAGAGGAGCGACGAGCGGCGCGGCGGCCCGTACCGAGGGAGGGAGTTTGCTATGGCCTGACCTCGGGACGGTTTTGAGCAAAGACTCCGATGAATTGGTCCGGTCTGGCCCGGCAGCCCTGGTGCAGCAGGCCCGATCCCAGATGCTCGGCCCGGCAGGTCACCTGCAAGGACCCCGCCCGAGTGGGTGCGCCCGGGACCCAAACGCGGCCGGCCAATCGGCCGTCCTTGCGCCGGCTCTTCCGTCTCACCTCTTTGTAGGACATCCACTTGTAAGGCTGATTGGGGAGCCGCCAGCCCAGGCAAGGCCCGTCGCCTGCGAGCGAGGAAGGAGCGCGTCTCAGTTGACGCCTGCGCCAACCCGTGGGAGCGCTAAAGCCATCGGCGCAGTCGCTCGGCGGCTACCTGAAATGTGGAGGCCTCGTCGAAACACCTCGTACATTGTCCTGGCGTCGTCGTGGTAATGAGTCAGCAGCTTGGAGGCGTCTCCCATCATGGACCTGCGACCCCCGCCTTCAAGCTGCGGGAAAATTCACAGGTCTACGCGCTAAGCAAAATCCAAATCCAAATCCGGTGGCTCCCGCTGGCTCCCGGCGGTCCGCTCTTACCGGCACCTCCTCGGACTGGTGCAGGAGGCCACAGGGGGGCTTGATGGCTCGCGGCCTGGTGGCCAGCCAGTAGGCCAGCAGGGCGGCCAGGGCGCCCGCGCCCACCAGCGCCGAGGCGCCCGAGCAGCCCAAGAAGTCCACGTCGGGCACCCGGAGGCCGCCCAGGATCTCGCGGCCCTGCGTCCTCTCCATCAGCGTGGAACTCAGCTCTGGCCAAGCGTGCCACCCGTTAGCGTCGCGGGCCCGTGAATCTAAATACCACGTCGTCTGGACGGCCAGCGGCGCGACCGCGGGCGGCAAAGGAGGACATCTTGCACTTTTTGTAGTTTACTCAGCTGTTGCGCTCGTGCCCCATGTCAAAGCGAGTGTCCCGCGGCAACCCAAAGGCCTCCCCGGAGACACGCACGGAGGTCGCAGAGTTGTTGAACCTCCAAAGTTTATTGCTACAGCTGCTGCCGCCGCAAAAGGCCAGGGAGCGCTCCCGCCTGGGTCTCGTGGTCCCGTCAGGAAGGCCCGCCCCATCGGGCCATGTTGTGGCCGATAAGCGTCCAGCTTGAGCACGCCAAAGCCTATTAAGGCTGAGACGGATGGACGCCTCTAACCTGGATACCGGGGCCTGCCAATCCATCCCGTTACGTTTACCCCAGGAGTCGGGACCACTAGCGTCAATAGGCGGCAAATCCCCATCCTGGCAGTTACTGCTAAATTGCGTCTAAACGGCGGTCGATTCAAATTCCAAGAAAAGGGAGGAGTAGGATGGCAGGCACCCTTGCATTTTTAATGGCGACCAGCAGCCAGGTGAGGGATGGATCACGTGCCAGGTGTCATTTTACGCTCCCAACGTTGCTTACGACTCCATTTGAATTCAACGCGCGTGCTTTGTGCACCGCGGGCGGCTCTGTCATTTGCCAATGGACGGCCAGCGACGCACGCGGGACCGGGAAGCCTGGCCCTTAAAATCATTAAAAATCCCTGTAGCCATTAACTAGCGATGGTGGCAGAGCGGCAATGTGCTGCACATGATAATATTTGGAGAAGGCTAACGAAGAAGCACGTGTCGTCCGAGGCCCACAGTTGCTCCCCCTCTATCTTTTCCAGCACCGCCTCTCGCGTGGACAGCTCCCGTCCCCCCGTCCAATCGGCTTGGATCTCGACGTCATTCGAACTAAAAGGCCCCCCTCTCCCTCCATCTCCGTGATGCATGGCGGAGGACATCGGAACGAAGAAGAGAATAACCTTTTTTGTGCACTCTCGCTGCATTCGGCCCTTTTTACGCAGTACGAACAAGCCGGAATTGATTTCCCTGACGTCACTAGCCTTCGCTTGGGTTAGCATCTGGCATAAATCCCTTCAATTGCATTCTTTTTTTTTTTAAGAGGGGCGGGGGGGGTGGATGAAATCGAACGGGGAAAGGGCAATATATGGCGCAGGCTGCGTCACCCTCCCCCATTTTAACGCACCAAGGTGAACGAGGGACGGAACAATAATGACTGTTTATGATGAAAAGACTCACCCAAAAGGATCCACAGCGAGCCGGACACCAGCACGAAGGCGAGCATGACTGTCTCATGTGGACTGGGGGGTGCATGGATGGGAGGGGGTGAGGGTCCCGGCTTGTGCGGCGGGGCGGCCGTGGACTGGACGGAGGCGATGCTTGCTGCAAAGAGGCACCGGCAATCTGGAGATTAAGGAGGGGGAGGGCGAGAGGGAGAGAGGGAGAGAGGGGGAGAGGGGGAGAGGGGGAGAGGGGCTTTGGTGGCGTCAAGGCGGTGCAGTGCACATCCTCCCGCTACGAACAAAAAAAGAATCACGGATGGGATATGCGGTTTAAAATGGTAGGACAAAAAGAAGCCATATTTCTATTTAGGATTTTTATTTATTTTTTTATTTGCCCACAGATGGAGAGAGAAGGCGAAGAAGAGCGACGACGTCACTGATATGGGGCAACGTTGCGTCACGGAAGGCTAGGCCACGCCCACTGAACTGAAGTAACCTCTGCAGGTGGGCTGATGTATATATGGAGGCAGAGGGAGGACCAAGATGGCCATGGCCAAATTATCTTCATTATTTGATTTCATGCGGTATAAAATGAACAAATAACATTGCATTTTCTTTAAAAAAAAAAAAAAAAGGATGCCTGTGGAGTGAACAGTCAAACCAATTGACCTACCGTATGCATGCATGTACATCTATATGTATGTATATGTGTGCTTATGTGTATGTATGTATGTATATATATATATATATATATATATATATATATATATATATGTATATATATGTATATGTATATATATATATATATATATTTCAGCAACGCGCTTATTTATTTATATATTTATTCATGTATTTATTTATTAACCCACTTATGACCTATCTATTTATGTCTAAAATGCCTTTCCTATTTCTGCATCCTCACCCCCTTGTTACTGTGACAACGAAATTTCCCGAATACGGGATGAATAAAGTTATCCAATCCAATCCAATCCAATTGCTTTTTAAAAAAAAAAAATTGTCAAACTGAAAACATACTGTAAATCTTTTTCCCATTTTTGAGTAAAAAACATGTCTAAACTAATATAATCTCATCTAAATGAATTCAATATATAAGTAATACCATAAAATGAACCAAGTTAATGACAGAGGAAACTGAAAACAATCATTTCAAATGATGGTTAGGTTTTGATCCTGCGTGTCAGGTGTTTCTACATACGTGGAGGAAAAGTGTTTTGGAGAGGTCAAAGTTTAGCACATCCCATCCGTCACTCGTGGTGCCCGCGATCTTTGACTCACTGGCTGCCATGATAGACATTGACTTTACTGAGAGAGGGCCGGCTAAGAATAATCAGCGCCCTCTCTGTCGCCATGGATTGGACGTGTATCTCCGCCAATGGCAGCCAATCCGTTAAGAATGCTGCCATCTGCAAAACACACGGCTCGTTCTGTCTTCAGCTTGTGGCCACACACAACCTTGCTCAGTCGCACAGAATAAACCATCTCGTATGGACACGCACACGTCAGGAGTTTGGAGTAAGTCACGTGACTTTCAGTCACTTTTCCTGACTCCATGCCTCATATACCACATCATACTACATGATACTACAAGTACGGTGGGTGTGCATAGGACCTATAGTACCCCTAAGGAAAACAACACACACACACACACACACACACACACACACACACACATACACATACACATACGCCTACTCTTTCGGTAATGGGGGCATAATGCAATCAGCAAAACTCAGGCACCCACACCAACACATAACCTCACACAATATCATACTTCCAAAGAGTTGTTGTACACAAACACTCTGGCCCTCTCTCACAGTTTCTGGAAAGTCATGTGACTTTCATCCCTCAATTTCGGTTTCCTTCCACACGCAGCGACACGCACACTACAACAAAAGTAGGGAACCCCCGCAGATGATGTCAGGGAGAAACATCCAGGAAATTCTCATGGAATCACAAGCGACCTCGATGCAAGCCCACTACTCTCGCTTGTTTCGTTTAGTTTTCTGCCGTGCGTGCGCGAACGAACGTCATCGCGCAAGATGGCGCCCTCCAGCGGCTACTTTAATCAACGCACCATTTCGGTGAAAGCGTTGGGCTTCTCCTGACTGACTGCCTGCGCGATGACGATGTCGATGTCAGTTAAGCGTTGGTGCAATCTGGAATGTTTGTGGATTGTTTCAAATATGAAAAATATCACATGGTTACTTCGTCGTTGTTGTCATGATCAAACTCGACGCAGGATTTGTATTTCAGAATACGTTCAATTTTGATGGACTCAAATTCACGTGTTTTTTGTTGTTGTTGTTTTTTAATAGACGAGATAACCTTCATTCTCCAGGTTTTGACGTATAAACTGGTTAATCGGTTCTTCAAATCAGTGCAGTGCCAATATTTTCATAAAGTCAGCGTTTACACGCAATAACGCAGCATCCAAACTAGTTCTTTGTTTACCTTGCTAGTTTAGACAAAGGGCTTCATTAGAAGTAATAACAGCCCACAAAAGGCAACCACACCTGAGCTAAAAGCGCCCGACTTCCGCGTCCATTCAAACCACGTGACTTCGAAGAAATAGCCAGTCGCCGAAGAAACGGGCCACTCGTACGCCTGCGCATTGCACTGCAAAAAGTGTTCGTCCCCCACTAACACTAACGTGCAAAAATGACAAATACATTGAAACGATCGTGCACAAAAAGGGACAGACCACAGCTGGGTGAACTCGGGACTGTTTATTTTGTACTTTTTGTGGATTGACACGGGAATAAATACGTTTGAACGACATAAAGCGAGGGCGGTGCATGATTTCGGCTGAAAATGACCATTACGCGGGCAAATTTGGCTCATTTGGCTGTGAACGTGAGTTTTGACCATTATTCTGCACGGCGAGCTTCCACCCAAGGTGAAATAGCCCATTTTCAGACGCATCTTCAGGCCAAACCCCGATGCAAAGTGCCCGTTTTTTCTTTGAAGGGCGGACATTTTTTACAGCGCAGCCCTCCCTCTCCTGCAGGGGAATTACCAACCTGCTAGGCTTATAAAAGCCTGCGCGACTTCTGCAAGGCACAAGTCTGACCTGGTTGGCCTACGGGAGGAATCATTCAAGACCGAGGAGAGGAGAGGTTCTTCAGGAGCGAGTCTTCCATCGTGGGGATTATTTTTTCCATTTTTTCCTTCTTCACCGTCATCACTAAAGAACTTGTAAGTGGAAAGAGTAAGATGCTCAAGTTTATGCCTTCTAAAGTTGGTCGTACAATGGACTTTGGGTCACTTAAAAAGCTTAGAATGAGTTTGTTAGACGAAAAAAAGAGAGAAATGGGGTTAAGGATTTGGTGAGCACGTCGTGACCGATGGGTGCACTCTCGAAATCGCAGACGAGAGCCATAAAAGCGCGTGGGCGGACAGGCGAGCGACCTCGCCGCTCTTTGCGTCCCGTACCGCCAAAAGAAGATCCATTCATTCCATTTCAAGTGATTTCCCTTGTTTTTTTTACAGCCCTAAAATGCCCGTGTCCAGGATGAAGATGCGGCCGTGGTTGGTGAACATGATCGAGAACAAAAAAGTCACCGGCCTGGCATGGTTGGACAAGGTGAGGTCTACGAAAGGCATCGAGTCGCACCGTTCCGTCTGGCGGACGGAAGCACGGACGTCTGTCTGCCTGCCTGCCAATGGGATAACGTGGAATATCGGCTTACAGGAGAAGACCATGTTCTCCATCCCTTGGAAGCACGCCGCTCGCCACGGCTGGGACGTGGACAAGGACGCGTCTCTGTTCAAGATGTGGGCCATCCACACAGGTGAGCCCCTCCCGAGGCCCCGCCCCCGCCCGCGCTCCGGCCGACGTGCCGTTAAACCCCAACCGGGCGCCTCCCTTAGGAAAACACGCAGAGGGCCGATCTCCCGACCCCAAGACGTGGAAGGCCAACTTCCGCTGCGCCTTGAACTCGCTGCCCGACGTCGAGGAGGTGAAGGACAAGAGCGTCAACAAGGGCCAGTCGGCCATGCGGGTCTTCCGCATACTGCCCCAGAAACTCAAAGGTGAGTTCCCTGGCGCCGTGGCGCCGTGGCCCCGCGGAAGGAGAACCAACCCTTGTCTTCCATCTTCCAGAAAAACGTGGCAAAGCCAAGTCCAGGAAGCAGGTCAAATCGGTGGCCGAGGACAGCGACGAGAGCGATTGTCGGTCGCCGTCGCCGCCGCCGCCGCCGCCGACGGCTGACCCTCTGCGCTTGCACGACCAAGCGCCTTTCGCTCAGGAGAACGTGGTGGACAGCACGGTGGCCATGGACATGAGAGAAGGTGAGGGGGCGGGGCGGGGCGTGGAGCCAAGTGAGCAGATCTTTTGTTTTTTGGAAGCGAAAAATGAAAATGCTGGACCGACCGGGTTTTTTTTTCCAGATGCCTTTCCGTTTGAGTTGAACCATCACCTGTCCGGCAGCTTCCAAGAGAAATTCCAGATTTCGCCCGAGCGCAGCCCCGGTAAGCCGACCCACTGGCGACGAGCCGTTCCCAGTGGCAAGAATGAACCAAAATTCCGGTTCAAATGCTAGTTTGGATAAATATAAATCTCAGCCAAAGAAAGAGCTGCCATCGACGTCTAATCAAATGCGTCTCCTTTGGCTTTCTCCCCATGTGCGGCCCTCCAGAATACGAATACGACGACATAGTGGAGGTGAGCAACGTTCCAGGCACGTCGTTTTCTGGCCCCCGTCGGCCGCGAAGGCTTCAAACGGCGGAGACGCAGGCACGGGCGAGGGAGCTAATGTCGCCATTATTTGTCCAGATTTGCAGGCAACTGGAAAGGGACGTGCAGAAGATTAGCTTTCATGAGGACAAGAGCTTCCAGTACCAGCGCTCCAGTCCGGGGAGCCAATGGAGCGAATGTTCAGGTGAGGAGAAGTGGGCAAGGGCAAAGGGCAAAGGGCGAAGGGCGGGCTTGGTTTCCAAGTCTGACTGACGGTAGAAGTGGGGCTCTCGGGGCGCTCCCTTTCCAAGCGAGTGACCCTCTCCTCTCCTTTTTAACAGCCGACGACGCAGACGATTCGTCGCGGATGTATACCACGCTGAATTTGGATATGCCCGGCTGCTGGTTGGACGGCCCCTATTCGGAAGCCTACGACGGCCGCGCGCTCTACTTTTAGCATCTGGCTCTATCTGTCCTCGCCGTCCGCCACCACGTGACCAATCTGCCGCTGCCCCCTGACTCGTTTAAGATCAAGACCTGAAATGGTTACGTCAGGACCACTTCACCGGCGCTCATACAACCTTTTACTCTTTTAATATGTAAATACTTGTATATAGTTGTCTGTGATTTATTTTTACAATTAAAAAAAGAATTTTTTATGAAGCTGTGCCGTTTTTTGATGGACTCCATTTTGACTTCGAAGGGCTAGCAAATGACAAATGCTCCCCGCATCAGTGTTCCGTCCCCCTAAATTAAAATAAATTTGGCATGGGTGATTTTTGCCAAATCACAACTGAAAAAAAATGCTCTAAAATGTGAAAACAAAATCCTAGCAGCTGCTGCCTGGCTAACATTGGGAGAGCTAAAAAATATATATATATGTATTGCATACACTTACTGTATTTTTAGCCTATTTTGAAAATATTTGCCCCCGAGAGTTTTTCTCTTCCACTAAATATGGTTATGAAATTTTCCGTTTCCGCTTTAATGGTGTGACGGACGAGTTGACAAGTGCGCGAGGTTTGGGGAAGAGCTAAAAAGGTCATTGGTCCTTTCCCACATTGCAGCAGCGCGTTTCTTTTTGTGGCTATTATTGGGAAAGACGGGACTTCCGCCCCCAAAGCGAACCTCCTTGCGCTCTTTTCATCTCTCGCTCCACCAAGTCCGCATCTCGGTATTTCCCAATGTCATCATCGAGGACGCGAGGCTTTGCAAACGGCAACAAATTTACACTAAATATATCGGGGGGTTCTTTGAACTCAATTTCCGGCGCAACCCAAATGGCCTCTGCGCTACGCGACATTCCAACTGAACCATTAAGCATCCCCAAAAGACAGGAGGAAGCAAATATTTTTTTCAGGGGGTAGTACTATTTCCTTGTCTTGTTGACGCGGGGACGCGGTGACACTCACGCCCAAAACATAACTTGTATGTATTAAAAAGGCCTGTCAGTCACTTTGAGTGTCAGTCAAAACGGATCGGTCGTGTGTATGTGTGTGTGTGACAGCCAGGTGTGTGCATGAATGTCATGTGATTTAGCAGAAAAGGCTCAGGCCCCAGAAAAGAAAGCCTAGCCGCGCAGGGTTTTTCGACATCTCAAATGGATTGGACATCGATGATTGACAATGTCATTTAAATCCAAGTCAGTAGGGCGCCAATCAAAGGGAATTTCGATTTACTGAAACTTTCATTGGAAAGGACACGGCAGCAACATCATTACCAAATGACAACATCAACAAACCATTCAAAATTACCACAATAATTGAACAAGTTGAACAAGCTGCGTAACTGTCAAACACTGTCATTGTCTGCAATATGTCATCCAACTATTTGCCAAGACACTGTTGATGAAGTAAAATATGTACAGTGTTCGTTCACAAATCTCCTGTCAATCATGAGGATGACAAAAATGCAACCGCTGCCTTTGTCTGTTATGCACTTCCTTCCTGAGGGGGATCGGAGGAGGGGTTGTGGGGGGGGGGTCACAACAGAAAAAAAATGCTCTAAAATGTGAAAACAAAATCCTAGCAGCTGCTGCCTGGCTAACATTGGGAGAGCTAAAAAAAATTCATTTACACAAGCGCCATTAATTATCTGTTCATTTTCAGAAAAATAAGAGATATACTGTTTGGCATTGCAGGAATGGTTGACTGCATCCGACAGGGTCACACTGAGGTTATTACGGGAAGTAAATTCTTTGCACATCTGACAACACAACCCCCCCTCCCACACACACACACCCACACACACACTGCTTAACCACAATATTTATGAGAGAAAAGACACTCAAGCGCACCTCCTCCACCCAGATAACAGTTTGGGTTCCCAGGCTATGTTGTAATGGCAATAGAAGGTGCTACAACTTGCACTTTTTCCCAATTGCATGGAGAAAAATAGCCCGCCGTCGTGCTCATCATCACGAGCTATTGACGGCCATAGACGTCTGCTATCCAAATGAATGACCAACCACAACGGGATGGGTTTGCTTTCTTCCTACCGCGTGCTTCATTTCTCAATGCTAGTTGCAATGGAAAGGTTGCCAGTGAATGCTAGTCATTTAAGAATGTGTGGCGCCAGATCCAAAAATCAACTTCAATAACTATTCGACGTAAACTGAAGAGTCCTGAACTGGACGCTCAACAGACACCAAACTACGCTGGAAAAACACGAGTTTAATGTTACCAGATATTTATCAAGTTCCAAGCCCTTTGATGACTTGTCACACAATCAAAACAAACAAATGGAATTTTTTTTTCTTTGTCTTGCCGGGCCAACAACCGAGGGCGTGCCAACAGGTGCAATAACGCGACAGCAGGTATAACACAAACATATTTTTTTGGGCCTAAAATTCATTAAGACTAGTTGTCTTGCTTTTTTTTTCTACGTAACTTTGCCTTCTATGACATTATTTAACCATCATAAATCAGGATTACGCACGTCCAAGTGTCACAGAAGAAGGGTCAGGCTATGGCGTGATTTAGGGGAAGTCACATGACTGTTCAGACACAGTACCTTTTTTCTCCAGCTAGAGGCGCAGGAGCGTCAAAGCCATTTCCAAAGAAATGCTCCACCGGCCGGGAAAAGCACTCGGTCGCAGGTGGCTCTCGTCTGCTCTCTAGCGGCGTTTCGTTCAACCGCACGCTGGAAAATGTTCCACAGTAGAGTATTTCTCATTACGTACATACAGGTATTTTTGTTTTCATTTCATTCATTTTGTACGCATCTATGTATTCACGTGATTTAAAAAAAATGAAAAAATACAATAATGGCTTCAAATATTTTAAAATATGAGTCGCTAATATTTACTAAGTTTTATTTTCATGACAGACAATAGTCACTTGTGTTAAAGGGCTTTCATTTACAGTTACACTAGTAGATCAAATTGCCCGGTTCAAATGAATTGGACCTCTGTCGCCGTCAATGATAGTCAATGTGTTAAGAGCTTGTGCATTAATCCACATTCTTTGGGTATCAATGGGAGGCTCTTTTTTTTCTTCGTAATTTAGCGCCCTCTAGAGGGATACTTTAGATATAAACAAACTGAGATTCGGAATGTTGATGTTTATTTATTTAGTAGAGCACATATTTGAGGAAGGCTACAGTCGACATACAGGAGGCCTACCTATGTATTATTCACAGCTGAAGTGACGGAAACGATTATTTTAAATTCACCTTGAACCCGAGACTTTGAGAACTGTAAATAGACTGAGGAAAGATGAGATTGTACGGAATCTGGGGTCTGTAATTTTTTTAAAAAAAAAGATTCAAACAAAACAATGCAAAGTGAAACAAAAAATGAAGACCTTAAGCAAAATAATGAAACTACCTGAAAACAACCTACCTGAAAAGGAAAACCCAACACTTACAATGTTTACAAAGGTCCTTTTGTCGGTCTTGCTAGCCAAAATTTATCACAGGCTAAAACAAAACATTTTCGCTTTTGGTGCTTTACTACCAAGTGCTTTATTTATGATTATACTCACAGTTCAATGACGTTAGTCCGCTGTCCAAAAAAAATGAAGATTGTTGACGTTTCGTGCATACAGACGGTAAAAAAAAAGGTAGGCAGGAGTCACGAAAAGCATTTTTTTTTGTTTTTTTTGTTTTTTTTTCAAAGACAGATCTCGCGCCAACTAGAGATTCCGGCGGCACTTTTAATCTACTTGACCAATGAGGAGGCCTTCTCCATAAAGCTCTCCCGCCTGTGATGTTTGAGTGAAAACTTGTAAACGGAAAAACTAAAACTATCTAAAAACGCCTACTTATTTTTTCCTTTTCAGATGACTTTATTTGCTTGAGTGTCGTTATTTTCCTTAAATACTAGTTTTTTTGTTTGCAAATTGCGAAGTTTTGTGTGGCCCAAAATGTTGTGTTTGAATCTTTTTGACCCAAATCCATAGGATGGCGGACTGTCTCTGAATGCAACATGGGACTCGTCGAATGCCTCCTTTTTTGTTCGGTGAAGGCTAGCAGGTAGGTTCAAAGTAATATATATATATACATTGCTTGTTGTCGAAATTAAATGTAGAAAAACTTTGGTCACATACAATAATGATTTTGAATTAATAGCGATATACTAGACAAGAATTGAAGAGCACACTGACAGCAGCGCTTCGAAAACCTTTCAATTTTTCCCCACACGTCCAAGCTAATAATGTAATCGACAAACTAATGACGTCCCTATAATTTAAGCATAAATAAAAGTACAATCACCGTAGTTTGCAAACTGAACATTAATACATATTTAATGGTAGCTTTCAGTTGTTTTTAAGTTATTAGTATTGTTACATGACTGAAAAGTACACTCTTAATAATATACGTAGAGTACATAATTCTGTTACTCATTGCCAATCAGTTGTAAAACTGCAGTAGGACAGTTATGATAAACAAAGTTGTCTCGTTTTGTACTTCAATGGTAGTCTAAGGTCCAAGTACTGTAAAGCTTCTTTGGGGAATAAAAAGTGTTCATTTAAAATGAGGTTAGGGCAATTTTGAAATCTCTCAAAAGGAATATGAAAAAATATCTCACGGTCCAATAGCACCAAGGTTAAACATTTCATGTGCATGAATGTTTATTTTGTCGAACTAAAATGTTCAATTGAAGCACAATTTTTTTAATATGATTACAGGATATTTGAATTTCATAAAAGCTGTATCCATTACAACTTGGATTCTTTACTCTGATAACGGTTCACCCGTTCTTCTTCAGCCTCCTTTTTGTTTTCTTCCTTCTTTCCTTTCGGCCTGCACAAATAGCGAGACGTCATGTCGAGACATCTTTAGGATTTATTGATCGGGGAAGGTTTTTTTTAAAATAGTTAAACTCACCTGCACACGGTCTGCATTTGCGCCAGGGTCTCGGGCAAAGGCTTCCCAAATGTCTCTGGCAGAAGAAGACATAGAAAGCCTCCGGAGATGGCCAAAGCTCCCATGAGAATGTACGGTAGGCTCTTATAATATTGTCCTGCGGTCGGACAAATCCAGCTTTTCACTCTGTTTTAGTTCCTCGGGTGCCGTTAAAGTCGGGATGGATTACCGCACCCACCGAGGTAGATGATGAAGGGCGAGAGGATGGTCCCGACGCGGGCCGCCATGGAACAGCAGCCCATGGCCGTGTTCCTGATGACGGTGGGGAAGAGCTCGGATGTGACGGCGTACACCACGCAGAAGGCCGACGTCACGCCGAATTTGCCCAGCATCTCCAGCAGTACGGCCACCCACGGCAGATCTGCAAAGCGGACGCGGTCGCTTAAACCATGCGCTCTTTGCCCGCGCAGGAAGTGGCCGTCACCTATGGGAATGAGGTGGACGCAGAGGATCATGATGCCGCCCATCAGCAGCGTGGACGACTGGCTCAGGCGGCGGTAGCAGAAGCGTAGCAGCAGCAAGGCTATCAAGTACGCCGGGACTTCCGTCACCGCCGACAAGAAGCAGTTGAGGTAGGGGTCGCCGTGAAGGTTGGACGTGTTGAGGATCAGAGCATAGTAGCTTATGGTGATGACGAACCTGCCGACCCGTCAATCTTTTATCCAAACGAAAGATGTCACTTTTCCGGCGTGCCGTATTTCGACTATCCTGTTTTTATTGTCTATCATTGGGCTTCCTGCGGGATCTAAAAAACTCTCCTTGTCTTAAAAGGGCTTCGCATTTTGTCCGATAGGTCTTAAATCTTAACCACTGGGGGGGAAACGTCTAAAATCCAAAGGAATAGCTTGGGACCATTGTCAGATTTAACCCAGTGTTCAGATGATCGGGCTTTTATGCCTTTTTGAAATGCGGTTCTTAGCGCTTCGTTATACTTGACACAAAAAAGGACGTACCACAGAATTGAACACAACAGGGTGACGCTGAATATGTTGCAGCTGCGCACAATCGAGCTCATGTTGAAATTTTTGCCTTTCATCCTTATCACGTTGTCAATCTGAAACAAAAGATGGCATGAGTGCGTCATCCCTCTTCCGAAGTTCTATGAACCATTCCAGTGACATTGGCCACGATAGACGTTTGTCTCTGGCGATGTGACTTGGCATGTATTGAAATGTAGCTAGTAGCTATCCATCCCTAGCACAAATGGATCTTTAATAACAGGTGCATTTTGGTGCCGAGGAGGTAGACAGAAAGTTTGGTGGGGCTACAGGAATTTTCCACGCCACGACTCTGGACTTTAAAATGGCCACGTTCACCTCGGCCTCCGTGAAGATGGCTTCCGGAGTGGCGATCCCATTCATCCTGGCGGCGTCCTTCAGGATGGCCTCTGCCTCTTCCACTCTGCCCTGGGACAGCAGCCAGCGCGGCGACTCGGGTATAAACCTGGCAAAGGTGCCCCGCCCGCCCCGTGTTAGACTCGGCTCAAGTGCAAGTCGATTTGATGGCGGGCGGCCCACTCACCACCACAGAGGGATGTAGATGAGTCCGCTGGCGGCCATGGGGATCAGGAGCAGACGCCAGGAGCGCAGCAAGTAGGCCACGGGTGGCAAGAGCATGTAGCCGATGGCGGAGCTCATGAACACCCCCAGCGAGCAGAAGACCACCCGGGCCTTGGGGCTCAGAATTTCCGTTCCTGGGGACGATACGGGCCACGGCGTCACGATCCCGACCGATCCTTCCGCTCGGAGAAGGCCACGCGGCTCCAATCACCCAGCACGAAGGCGATGATGTAATTGGAGAAGCCGCCGGCTCCCGCCAGGAAGAAGGTGAAGGTGAAAAGCTCCCAACTGTTGGAGAAGATCTGCGCCGTTATAGCCACAGTCTGCAGGACCATCATGGCAAAGAGCGCCGGCTTCCTCCCGTATCTGTGGATACCCATGCCCCGGTCTTCTTTTGTTCCTGCGCCGGCGAACGAGGCCTTTCTGACCTACCTGTCTGACAACTGGCCCGAGACGAAGGCCCCCACCAGTACGCCCAGGTAGTGGATGGAGTTGGACAGGGGGATTTTGTGCGCATCGTCACAAACCAGATCCCACTGAAGAAGGTCAACCTTGCGTTACCGACAAGTCGAGTACCTTGGAAAAGTATGCTTGAACATATTTTAAAGAAGCTATTTTAGCTAACCCAACATCATGGTTTTACCGGCGTCTGAGCATTCTGTGGCGATTACTCGATCCCACACCCCGCTATCCTTAGACTTTTAAAAATGGCCACAAAAAACACGCTTCACAAAGCCTTCTGGTTCACCTCAGAGGCGATGGTGGACTCGTAGATGTCTTTGCTGTACGTCCAGCCATCCAGGCAGGACTCCAAAGGAATGTCAGCCACGTTGACCCCGACGTCGGGGAGCGTGCCGTTCTGAGAGTACTTCTTGACCGTCTCCAAGTTGAGCCTGGAGCAAGAGCGAGGCGCGGCCGCGCCTTCCGCCATGACGGACACGTTCCTCCAGGCCTGGCTGATGTTGGCGTCGTCGGGGACGTGGCAGTGGTGACGCGGCGTGTCCGCCACAAACACCACGTAAATGCCAATGAAGCCATTGGGGTAGATGCTGATGGCCAAGGCCAAGAAAATCCGACGCTGAAAAGCTCCCCATTGTCCCAGAAAGGAAGTGATGGCGTCATAATCTCGGAGTTCCGTTGCCCCCATGGTTAAGCCCGTGGCCCGACTCCGAACCAAGCGACCCGCCGAGGCCTCATTCGTCAGCGGGAACAGTCGGCTAGTGTGCCGTCGTCTACCGACGTGGATAGAAAATGCTTCTCTCTGCAGAGAGCGCGTGGGCCACCAATGGATCACGTGTCAATCATTAACGAGTGTCTTTACAGTCACCGTCAATCATTCAACTTAGTGATTTTAAAAGGTCATGAAGTTGCTCCTTAAAAGCTCATCGGGTCCACAATGCTTTCTTCTCTTTTGCTGTTTCTTAGGTCTTTTAGTGGCCAACAAAACGTTTGGTATCCCCTGTTACTTCATAAATGCAGCCGAGAGTTTCCATTTGGTTTTATTCACACATTTATCCCAGCTACTTTAAAGATGAGTGAGGTATCCATGCATTTCCACACCAAACCCAGAAGGAAAGTTCCACTACAAGTGTTTGATCAAGATTAAAATCAGCTGGCATCCAGCTGCTATGAAAGAGTAGCATTTTCCGATTTCAGGTCAAAAGTAAGGCAAGCCCCTCATCTTCATTGCACCAAAAGTGCTACTTGGGAAGCTCCAGAAGGATGCTTTGCAGGTCACCTTTGTCTTCACTTTGCTTTTGCGCCGGTCCACTTGCCCCATTTTCAGAATTGCTCTTCTCTTTGGTTCCACAGCGCAACCTGAAGACATAGCTAGCTAGTCAGCACGGTCGGGACAAATTCAGAATTGGCGTCACGGTCTCTAAGTACAAGTGTGGGTCGGGGTCGCCCGTATGGTCTTGTCAATCTCCTTCTCAATGAGCCGTACTCACCCTTGCCATTCCTGCATCTGTTCCAGAGTTTCCGGGAGGTCTCTGTTCAAAGTCTCCGGAAGGAAGATGTTGACCACGGAAGACGCCACGGTAAGACTTCCCATGAGAATGTACGGGAGGGCCTTATTGTACGTGCCTGCGAGTGGAAAACCCGCGTTACGGGAAACGCTCGGCACGGGCGGATCTCGGTGGGCGTGCCTAAGTAGACCACGTAGGGAGCCGTGATGCTTCCGATGCGAGCCGCCGACGAGCACATCCCCATGCCGAGGTTCCTGAGCACCGTAGGGTAGACCTCCGCCGTGTAGATGTAGACGATGCCGAAGGCCATGGTGAAGCCGAACTTCCCGGTCATTTCTAGACCTAAGGCCACGTACTCCAGGCCTGGAAGAAAGAAAAAAGTTAAATCCATGTCGGAAGCACACCATTTGACTTGGAACTGAAACGCCAGCCCATCTCAAGAATAAGGAACCAGAGTTTAAATGGACTGGACGGACGTGAAACGTCAAGCCGACCGACGTCAAGCGTCGAACGCTCTCCCGTTTTGGTGAGATGACGACATCTCGGCCTTTAATTCCGTCCCGCACGCCCCCGCTTACTAGCCGGAATGAACTGGATGAGCAGCAGGACTCCTCCGCCGATGACCAGAAAAGTGGACAGTAGAGCCCTCCTGGGGCATCTCTTCAGGAGCCACGTGGACACCACGTAGGCCGGTACCTCGGCGGTGGCCGACAGGAAGCAGTTCATGAAGGGGTTCCCGCTTAGGTTGGAGGTGTTGAGGGATAAACCGAAATAGCCCACGTTGATGGCCATCCTGGTTGGGATGAGATGGAATATTCAGCCACATGGATTTATTTGTCCCTTGGTCTATTTTTTTATTTCTCCAATTTTGACGCATACCACAGAACAAGACACATGAGCGTGATGCATCGGATGTTCCTGGATCTCAGGACGTCCAGCATCGTGTACGTCTTGCTGGGAGGCAACGACTGGAGATGCCACAAAGAAGCAAAATGCAACGGCGAGCGCCGACCACACTTGACGTTCGGATCGGCGCCGGCGAAACCACACCTCCGTTCCCCTGAAGATAACCAGCGGCGGCTCCACTTTGTTCTTCCGGGCGGCCTCTCGCACGATGGCTTCGGCCTCCGCCACTCTTCCCTGAGTGATTAACCACCGGGGGGACTCCGGGATGAACCTGCCAGCCCGCATTTGGGGTCAAAGACCTCCCATCTCGGATGCCTTTCCGCTCACGCCAATACCGTACCACCAGAGGGGGAGGTAGACCACGGAGGTCGCCGAGAGGACCGCGAGGAGGGTCCTCCACTCCTCGATGGCGTAGGCCATCCACGGCAGCATCATGTAGCCGATGCAGTAGAAGAGGAACGCGCCCAGCGTGGTGAAGATCACGCGTAATGTCTTGCTCAATAGCTCTGTTCCTATCCAGGGAGAGAGAAAAAAGAAAACAACAACAACAACATGCAGACAACAACAGCTCGCCAGACCGTACCTAGCACAAAGGCGGAAATGTAGAGGGAAATCTGCGAGGCCCCGACGAACAGGAAGGTGATGCAAAACATGGACCACGACTGGGAAAAAGACTGCAACAGGACGGAGATGCCCTGAGCTCCAAGAGAGAGGAAAACAATCTTCTTCCTTCCAAATCTAAAGGGAGAAACCGTAGTCACTGATCGGATGGTGATGAGGCGCGAGCGAAAACTCACTCCAAATTCTGACTTGTCGCTTCCTGACATTCAAGGTCTTATCGCGTGATATCTCCCGATAAACTCATTGTAATTCACGGCATTGAAGCTGGTGGCCATCTTGGGTAGATCGACCAGTGGTCCTAGACTAGATCTCTAGAACTCCTCCATGTTACTTGTGAGATTCAAAGCACCTAAACAAAGTATTTCCAGAACTGAAGAACTGCTGGGTTAGGGATGAAATCAATAGGGGCTTTCTGGGCTTTTTGTTGTTGTTGTTAAGTTGTAAGACTGCTTGGCGTTTGTGCCGCCCTAATGCACTCTCTGACCCTGCAGCTGGCGATAAACCTCCACTTGTTGCCTTTCCCTCGCATCTTGGGGGGTGCGTGTTGGGGGACGCCGCAGGGGTTTAACAGCTGCAACAGAACCATAGTGAAAACAAAAGGGGGACGCTTCCAAAAATCTCCCAAGAAAACACGTCGCCCTAACGTCCAAGATTTCTGGCACGGTGAAATTTGGAATTGAAAGTCAAGCAAAGAAGAGAATCGGTGAAAGCCCGTGGAAGGAGCATTCAAGTGAGGAGAGAGAATCAAGTCCAGGAATTTGATTTGACCCCACTGTCCGCAGTATACCTCAACAGAAGGCGCTTTCGGGTCCCGCCACCTGCCCCACGCTCGCCTTATGGGCGTTTCTATCCCTTTTGAAAAGTTGAACGTGAGCCCGAACGGCGAGTACCTGTCGGAAAGCTGGCCCGAGATCAGCGACCCCAGCAGGTACCCCACGAACAGAGTGGAGGACGCAAAAGGAACTTTCCACTGGTCGTCACACACCAGGTCCCACTGCAAAGACAGGCGTCAACGCTCGGGGGGCCAATTGGCCGGCGCGGGAAGGGCTCTACCCACCTCGGTGACGATGTTAGCCCCCCGGTACAGCTCTTTGCTGTAGTTCCAGCCGTCCGAGCAGCCCTCCTGCTCCAGCAGCGCCAGGTCCACGTCGGTCCCCGGAGCGTAGCCCCTCGCCGACAGGTTCCGGAGCACCTCCAACTTGTAGCGCCGGCAGCGGCTGCGGACCTCCCGGCCGTCCACCAGGGCGACGGGAATGGCGGCCTCCCGCCAGGCCTCCGTGAGGTCGGCGTCCGGGACCAGGCAGCGGTGCTCGGGGGCCGCCCCGACAAAGACCATGTAGAGGCCGTTGAATCCGGTGGAGACGAAGATGGTGTTGAGAAGGAAGAAGGTTGTCCAAAAGTAAGGTCCCGTTTGGCCCAGGAAGGCCGTGTCTTGGTTGTAGTCGCCCATGTGGTAGGATGGTGGCACGTGGAATGGAACTGCGACTGGGACTGGGACTGCAACTGCGACTACGACCGTGACCGCACCCGGACGGCTGTCACTGAGCGGGACCCGCGGTGAGCCAGTGAATCCCCTCAGCCCCGGGCCCGGCCCAGGATTAAACCCCCCTCGACCAGCGCCGGGAAAGGACTCCACTACGTTCGGGGGGAGAGGAAATCATTTTCCTCGACACGTCCCCTCCGGCGTCTGATTTGATTTGGATGATCAAACAGTTGAACGGCGCTCGCTCCATCTGCCCCGCCGCCACGGCAGCGGGACGCTCTTTTTCTCCAAACAACATTCCGCACGTTGAAATTCCCTTGAGAGGGGCACGTGCTCCGACTCTAAATGGCGCTAAGTAGCTTTCCGGCACCCAAAAGAGCCGTGATTTAAGACCACGCCTTGCCGGGCGCTGCGTCCAAGTTGAACAGAGTTTTTTTTGGCTTAATTGTTAACGCGCGTGCGTTAATGTCAAACACTGGCTAGTGGGACGTGGGGCGGAAAAACTATTTTCACAAACCTTAGGACAAGATGAAGTCCAAAAAGAAAAAGTATGCAAAGGTTTTTTTTGCGGGCAAGAAGCCCATTTCCGCCGACTGCTTCTGCCAGGAGCACCAAAGCCACAAGTCAGAATGGGACACAAAAAAACCCCATCAAGGATTGAATTGGATTCCCATTCAACGTAGCGACATCGAGAGACCTGCTACAGCGTACAAGTATCTTTCAAACATGCCCTCAATCTTTTTTGATCAACAACAATTAAGGAGATATCCACTGGCTGAAAATTGCAACTTGATGGAAAAGCCAAGCCGCCTGACAAAAATCTACACGGACTCCAATGCCAATAAAAAGGCTAAAACCAAGGGTTCATTTTTTTCCCAGCACGGCATCCTGAAAGCTTTTTTGTAGGCTGGATACCCACGCCACTTTATATTCATTATCCAAATCAATAATGTGAAAATTCACACTGAAAGTTGCCAGCGCAAGACGGGAGACCGGCGCTCAACTCGGGCGGCGAAGACGACAAATTCTGCCGTCGAAAGAAGGCCGCTCCAAGAAGAGGAATGCCATCGGCCTATCCCAAAATGGAGAAATTGGAAGGAACCGCCGTGCAACTCGTTGATGACGTTCGATGTCCGAGCCGTTTGAAGTCAGGTGGACTTCAAATCAATCGACCAGCTCGTTCCAACCGACCCCTTTTATTTTTATTTTTGGTGGGTTAGGATCAGTCCTCCGTCATTTCCATTTCGGTCCTGACCAAGAAAAAAAAAGATCCGGCCGACCGGCACTTGCTTTGAGTTAATGTTGCACTTGGGCGCGCGTCAGCGTGCGGGAGTGCGCGCGTGCTGGGGGGCGGGCGTTAGGTCGGGGGGGTGTCGCCCGGGCTGGCCGGGGGCGCTTTCACTGGAGCGGACGGCCTGAACAAAAAGCCCCTCCGCTCCGGAATCGACCGTCGGCGGCGAGGATGGACGGCGCCCACGACTACGAGGCCGACACCGCCTTCCTGGGGGACTGGGGGCCCTTCCAGCGCCGCCTGTGCCTGCTGCTCTGCATCACCATGATCCCCAACGGCTACGGCAGCCTGGTGGTCATCTTTGTGGCCGACACGCCGTCCCACCGTTGCCTGGTGCCCATGGGAGCGCTCAACCTGACCCCGGAGTGGCGCCGCGCCAGCGTCCCCACGGAGGAGGACGGCCGGCCGGCGGAGTGCTCCCGCTACCGGCTGGACCTGATCCGGACGTACTCGGAGGCGGGCGCCCCGCCCTCCGACGTCAACCTGAGCGCCGTGCCCAGGGAGGGCTGCCTGGACGGCTGGGAGTACGACCGCAGCGTCTACGTCTCCACCATCGTGTCCGAGGTGAGTTGGTCGCCCGCCACCGCACCCTCTCGCGTTTTGGCGGAAAAGCCACTGCCCGGCGCCCGGCGGCTTTTAGCGCTTTGCGGCCATTCCATCCAAAACCACGGCTACTTTTTCCCGCCCCGGCAATTCCGCCGGTCAAGTCACGACCAGAACGGACGCTTGGAGCTTTTCTGTGGCTTTTTCTTGACAAACGTGTTCAAAATGTGGCCCCTTGTCTATTGCTGGTTTTGGAAAAGAGAACAAAGAGTCCGTTTGAAAGAGAAGTCCGCCCTTGACGCCATCCGACAGCCAGTTGAAATGTTAAAAATACTCCGCCGATCAATCAGTAAGTATTTCCCTGTGAAAGTTAGTGAAATATCAGCCCCGGCCGGTCCCACCACTGCCTTCCAATGCCTTGAAGTGAGTTTGTCGGGAGGGTGGCATCCTTCCTTCGTCCCCTGCCGGCCTTCCCGCTTCCCAGGGGTGGGACGTCTGTCTCCGTCAAGGGCTTGAATATTTTTTAACCATGAGTGTGTTGCTGTGCCTCGCATGTGTGTGTGCGTGTGTGTCTGTCACAGTGGGACCTGGTGTGCGAGCAAAAGTGGAAGAAGCCGCTGACCTTGTCCATCTACTTTGGCGGCTTCCTCGCCGGGTCCTTCTTTTCGGGTCAACTGTCAGACAGGTCAGCACACAACACGCACCTGGGAAATGAGTGTCTTTTTTTGCAACTTGAGTCCTGGTGGCAATTCATATCAACACACTTTATTTTAACATCTGGAATGTGCCTTCAATCATTTGGACTTCTTTGCAGGTTTGGCAGGAAAAAGGTGCTGTTTGTGGCCCTGGCGGGCCAGACGCTCTGCTCCTTGGTCCAGGGATTTTGTCACTCCTGGATGCCCTTCGTCATCTTGTACTTCTTGTCCGGCGTCTTCCACATCTCCAACTACTTGGCCGCCTACGTGCTGGGTAGGCAAAATGCTCCAAATGCCGGATGAGAGGAGCCAAAGTGCCTCGGGATTTCCAAAAATGTCACCAGGGTGGGCGCTTTGCTTTCTTTCAGGGACGGAGACCCTCAGTCCTCGAGTGCGCGAGTTCTTCTCCACGGCAGGCTCCTGTTTATTTTTCGCCGTGGGCTACTTGCTGCTGCCCCTCCACGCCTACTTTATTCGAGATTGGAGGACGCTGCAGCTGGGCATCACCGCGCCCGGTTTCCTTCTCTTAATTCTATGGTGGTAGGTGCACACGTGCCTCTTTTTGACCTGAAAAAGAGGAAAAAAAGCCAATTTGTCTTTGTTTTTGGTTTTCGTCGGGTGCAGGTTCATCCCCGAGTCTCCTCGCTGGCTCCTCTCTCGGGGAAGAGTGGCGGAGGCCGAGGCCATCTTGAAAGGCGCCGCCACAAAGAACCACGTGGAAGCGCCCGCCAGAATCTTCCCTCCTCGCCAGGTTTGTGCCGTGGGCGCACGCGAGGAAGGGGGACGTTATGCCAAAAAAAAGCAAAATAAGGCATTACAAATCTTGTTTGTCGGCAGTTTCAGACACAAGTGGCCTTTTTAAAATGTATCCTCAAATGTACGTGCTTTCAATGCAAAAACTATAAAGGTTGATCCGCATAAGGGTTGGCTGCCAGTCCTCCCACATCACGTGGACGGGACTCGGACGGCCGTCGGTGGCGATCACGGGGTCGCTCTGCACACGTCACGGTCGATCATTAAACCGGCGCAGCGGAGATGATTTTTCTGGTTTAAAAGCCATATTTTTCTTCCCCTCTTTATCTGGTTCACTGCTCAATGTCCAACGTGTGACAATAATTGGCACGTGTGCCGGCGCTTCCACGCTGAGCCCGGCAGGGGAGCCAGAGAACCCGCTGGAACTGGAACTGGAATGTGGGCAAAATGTACACTCTTTGACCCCAAGCCTCATTACTCTTCAAATGAGTTGGATTTCATGGCCAAGATGCTCATATTCTTGACTTTGAATGACGGGCGAGTTACCGCACGCACAGAGATGGAGTGTGTTCAGGAAATGAGCGTACGCTGTCATTTTTTATCGTTTGGTAGAAAGAAGGCGGCTCGGGGAAGAACGACGTGAGCGTCTGCGTCATGCTGCGTTCTCCCAACATCCGCTGGATGTCGGCGGTGCTCTGGCTTGTCTGGTAACTTGCATATAGTATATCCTCATTTACGTAAAAACACGGTGACATTCTGCGTGATCTACAGGAACACCATTGCCGTCGCCTACTTGGCCCTGTCACTCAACACGTCCAACCTCCACGGCGACGCCTACTTCAACTGTTTCCTGTCGGGGGCGGTGGAGATCCCGGCCTACCTGGCCACGTGGATCATGTTCCGGCGCTGCCCGCGCCGGCTCACCTTGGCCGCGTGCCTCTTGGCTTCGGGATTCTTCCTGCTGGCCACCCAGCTGGTTCCGGCGGGTGAGTCCCGCCGTGGCCGCCGTGGGTCGCGCCCGACATTGAAAATCCCCTTAACCCAGCCCGTCCATCTGGTCTCCCCGCCCGTAGAACTTGACCGGGTGGCGGTGGCCCTGGAGATGATGGGCAAGTTCAGCGTGACGCTGGCGTTCGGCCACGTGTACGCTTACTCGGCGGAGCTCTACCCCACCGTGTTGAGGACCACGGCCTTGGGCGCTTGTTCCATGGCTGCCAGGATCGGTAGCATCCTGGCCCCCTACGTCCTCTACCTGAGTAAGAACAACCGCCAAAAGCCATTTGCCAACCGCCTCGGTCTGGAGTCCAAATCCCCTTTCGCCCCGCCCGATGCCCCTTTTTTTTGTGCCGTGTCATTAAATCCCCCAACATAACATCGGCTTGTGTGCCGCAGGAAGCTATTGGGTGTCGCTGCCTTACATGCTGATGGGCGGCCTGATCACCACGGCGTCGTTGCTCAGCCTCCTGCTGCCCGAGAGCTTCGGAATGCCGCTGCCGGAAACCGTGGATCACATGCAGCCCTTCCCCGGGTGAGCGCTCGGTCTCCCGGGAACCACGGACGGACGGCTGGGGGGGGGGCAGAACGGGGTAACATTTTCTTCTTTAAGCCACGTGCCGTGCTTTCAAATCCACTCATTGGCTGGCTCGTTTGGAGGATAGGTCAAAAAATGTTTTTTTTGTATTGCCGCAATCAATTTGCCATGGTCTGTAAATGTGGAACAGCTTATTTTCACAAGGTCAAAATACGTAAGCTAACTTATTTTGGCTCCGTTATTTCTTTTTTCAACTCATTGTAGTGAGCTCAAGGAGGCTGGCATACCAGCGCCCTCTAGGGTTCCATTTTATAAGTGTCTGAATTCATTCCGTCCTAACTAAACAACACTGAAGGGAATAGTATATTCTTCAAACGCATCAAATCAATCCAACAGTTATTTGAGCCAATGAAGGGATTTTAATTGAACAATGTTGGATCTATTCATTCTTGGTCCTCACATCTGGTAAGAAGAACAGAACCGGTTTGATGCGTAATATCATTTACAGGAATTGCAGTTGGGAAAATATTTCACGTGATATATAGTAAGTTGGGGTACCATTACCGTATGTCCTTCTCTTCTAGGTGCTGCCGGGAGAAAGTCTACCAACAAACGTGCACCAAAGAAGAAGAGACTGAAAGGAAGTCCACGGATGTCTCGTCAACGCATCAAGTTATCAATTGATAGATTTGTGTCGTTATGCTTTTGATTTCTTTCTGAGGTCATATTATTCTTCTATGGATGTCAAAACAAACATCCGGCTCAAGATATTCCTAGTTGTTGTTGTTTTTTTAATACTACACAATGCTTTGTATAGCGGTACAAATCATTTGGTGCACTGAAAAATTCACTTGAAGTTGTAGTACATGCATTTTGCATTGTAGTAGTTGATTTCCCTCAAATTTATTTTTTACAATATTTGCATATTATCCAATCACTAAATCTTGCTGTTGCAAACCAAATTGGTTCCCTAAAATACATAGCATACAGACGTGGCTGCAATATGAAAAACATTGTATTCCCTTTTAGTCCAGTGGTGGGCCGTCAGGGCCTTCAAGGCCTTCTCTGCTGGCCTAAGAAATATCTGAATCATATATTATATTTTGTCCATCAATACTTATTAAATAATTCCAAATTGTCTGTTAGCTTCCTTTCATTGCTTTCCCCCCTGGTTGCACTGCTTCCAGATGTGTATTTTCATATTGAAGCATTTAAGCAATCACATTTCAGCCATTGAGGGCAAAGAAAAGCAAAAAAAAACTTTTATTTGCTCAACCCAAATACTGCAAAATGTAAGATTTTTTTTTCTAATATGAGAAGGAAGGCTTTTGTGATGTCTGATGTGGATTTAACTCATTTTATCTCTTCTCATTTGGCCACATTTGATCTTCTCAGCAGACAGTGTTTCGCTGACTAATGCAGCATCTGCACTACAGCAGTCAATAGTTCAACTTTAGATATTGCTCACCTCTAGCGTCTATTTTTAAGCATTACACCACCGAAATGCAGACTGGACTGTACAAAAATATTTCTTTGCCAAGGCATACACAAGGAGTTAATCAACATAACCTATTGAAAGTCTGGACTAAAGCATTTCAGCCGATTCAAATGCATCATTTATCAAAAAGTTCCAAATGAGATGGGTCTTGGTTTATACAGACTTTATTTCTTTTATTATATTAAGGAAAGTTGGCAACCAAATCAGATCAGATCTCTCAATGTTCGTGTTTGGCAGCTTCCAGTTTGTTTATATTCTTCATTTTTCAATTTTCAAATGACATAAGAACAATTATTTGCACGATGCAAGACATTTTATTGTGCTTGATGCTTTAGTGCGCATAAGACATTGAACTCAGTGAATTTATGAGTGTTTTATGTACATGATATCGAGATGAATTAAGGTGGTGCGCAACAAATGTCAAACTGATTACGTATTATGATTTGATGCAGTGTTTTTATTCTAATCTTTTTGCATGGTGCTGTGGTATTACTAATATTCAGATTCAGGGGTCACGCACCACCGATGTGAAGATGCAAGTTTTTATTTTGTATTTCTTTTTTCTTTTAAGCCTGCTGTCAAGGGCATGGATGCAGTTATGATGAACGACTTTTATAATTCTCATGAGCTCCTCTCTTCTTCTCCTTTTTTTTTCTCCTCTTTTTTCCTCCTCTTCTTCTTCTCTTCTTCTTGTTCTTCTTCTTCTTCTTCTTCGTGGCTTAACGGTGCAGCGCAACACACCGGCGGCGGCGGAGACTACTCAATTCGGCCTTGAACGCAGCTGTGTCTCTCCTGCCAACGAAGCGAACGAAGCGGACGAAACGGACGAAGCGGACACTTTATTCGGCGTCGATGGGCTGAAATGGGACCGAAAGACGATTTAATGGGTTGCTCATCCGAACGGAGAAGACCCCGTGCAGCAGCCATGAAGCGGAGGGTGGATGGATAGTCTCCTCAGCCTCAGCCTCCGCCTCCGCCTCCGTCTCAGTCTCAGCTTCAGCTTCAGCCTCAGCTTCAGCCACCGAGACCGGGACGCTGGGCTCCGTCCAAACATCTCTGCATCGTAGCACCTCTTTGGTTGCATGCTCCTCTGGATTTGCATTTGCTGCATCGCCGATCGACCGTCTCCTGTCGGGTCTCCATTTTTTTTTTTTTTTTGCCAAGTGCACTGTGGATGGAAGATGCATCTGCTTTGAGGACACCCCCCTTCCTCCGGATATCAATTCCTGCCATGACAGGCAGAGGACTGCTCTCGACCGCGGCTCGGCCGGTCGTCGACGAGGCGGACTGACTGACTGACTGACTGACGGACTTGATTCGGGGACGCCGCTCGTTCGCCTCTGCGGCGGATGCCATTCTGCCGCCGGAGCCTCTCCAAAAAAACCAACAAAAAACGAAAAAAGAAATAGAAATAAAGCAAGTGCTCACGCCAAACAAGTCGCGATTGCCACTCAGGGAAAGAGGAGAACGAAAACATGTCCTCTCGATCTGCATTACCGTCTGGGAACGACAGGAGTACCGGAGACCATGTAAGTACAGATGCAGCCTAAAGCCTCTTTTTTTCGGGGGGAGGTGATAAGGGGAATGGGGGGCATTAAATGCCTCCTTAAAATTCGCCCATCATCATTTTTTGGCCTTTACTGGGCCTAACGCCTTCCCTGCTATGTTTTCACTAGAAGGATTGAATGGGCGTTCTGCTCTGTTTTAATACCATGGTCTTGGACGACATGTATGAAAAGAAATATATGGAATATGAAAAAAAAACATACAACGGGCTAACCTTGAGTGCCTGCGCGTGCACACACACACACACACACACACACACACATAAACACACACACGCGCCGGTGCATGCAACAACCAATTTGCGCAGAAAGCCTTAAAAGCAGCTGTCACGTCTCATTACATGAGACGATGCTGACGTCCCAATGCCTCCTTGCCGCTCGGCCGATGCACCCCCCGCATGCATTCTGTGCGGGGGCCAAAACAAATGGCCGGTCGACTCTACCTGAACGACGGCGTGAAGTGACGTGCGGTAGTCTGTGCTTGCGCAGGCTGCCGTTTAGCGCCCAACCCTTCAGCCGCTCCGTCAGTGGGTGTCAGACGGCGCCGCTAAGCACATCTACAGCACCCCCGTGCAGCCCCATTTATCCATCTATCCATCCGTCTAACTGGTCTGCGACACGAGCATGTAACGTTGCCGTTACGTGTCATTTCTCCGCTCTGAACACTCCGTTGGGCCATTCGTTCTACGAAGCCGGCCCCCCTTTGCCAGCGTTAGCAGAGCTTTTAGCGCACAAAGGTGGTTTGAGCCGATGTTTATGTGCGAGCCAGTTTACGAGACGCATGACTGATTATGAATTCCCATCCGGGCTTTCCACCAGAATGATCTGGAGGATGCTTTCCAGCGTGAAGTCCACCCAAGGTTGGGTTTGGGTCTGCGTGATTTCCCATTCCAGTCCCTCAGACTCCTTCTGTAAAATTCCAAAGTTGAATGGCCTTTGCCGTTATTCTCAGTCACTTGGTCAATTTGGCCTCGCAAGGTTTGGAAAAGGGGCGTGCGTGGCGTGCAAAAAGCCCGTCCCATTCATTCGGTCATTCGTTTTCCGTCGGGCTAATCTTCACAAGAGTCGCGAGGAGCCGCCAACTCGAGGCGCTAGGGGATGGACACCCCGATGGATTCCCAGCCAATAGATCGGGATGATTTTGAGTCGTCAACCGGCCAGCCTAGCTGGCATGTTTTGGGATGCGGGGGTGCCCGGGTGAAAACCCACGCGGGCAAGCCAGGGGAAAACACGCAAACGCCGCACGGGAAACCCGGAAGCCAACGCCGTAGTCAAATGATTAGAAAAAGAAAAACGGTCGGGTACCTTTGCTCGGGGCTTTGCCTATTGGGAGATGGAACAAAATAGGCCGTACATTGTAGATGGGGCATGAAAAGAAGAAGAAGAAGAATGACGATGGCACGAGATGGAAGGACTGAGTTTGTGTGTGTGTGTAGATGGCATGCTGGGTGAACGCGAGCGTGTTGCCTGGAGGCCCGCAAGTGGCCGGGGACTACTGTGTCGGCATCTGTTCCTTTTTCCCTATAACCTCCTTTTATTGGTCGGTCTGAGTACCTTCACCCACTTGTCACCCCGACATCCTCGGCCTTCCGTTTCCGACTCTCGTTCGCCGCTCCGTCGAGCTCGCCACGATGGAAAAGGCACATTCTGATATGGAATTGTTTCAAAGCTTCATTTTGAAAATGGGGAAAAATGAGTTGTCCTAAAACGTTTTTTCTTGTCTGTGTTTATTTTTATTTTTTTTCAGCATGTGTTGCTGGGGGCCAGCCGTTCCGACAAGGCCACGAGTCAGTCGAGCCGCTCACTGGGCGCCCGCTGCCGAAACTCCATCGCCTCGTGCTCCGACGAGCAGCCGCACATCGGCAACTATCGTTTACTCAAGACCATCGGCAAGGGAAACTTCGCCAAGGTCAAGTTGGCGCGCCACATCCTGACGGGAAAGGAGGTAAGACGTGAGACGGACAACGCCAAGCCAGGAATCGCCGTCGGCAACGCAAAACGTTCAAAAAGAACTGAAAGACATTTCCATGTTTTTTTCAGGTTGCAATAAAAATCATCGACAAAACTCAGTTGAATCCAACCAGCCTACAAAAGGTACGTTCCTGCGCTCTCATATACAGACATTATTTTTCAAACCATAATGTGTACTTCATCAGACAGCACATAAAAGTATAAACTAATGAATAAATGATGTTCAAATGGCACATCTCATGCCAACGGCATAAACCGATTAAGATACATTACATTGTTATTGTAATTCTCTACCTTTAGATAACGATATAGAAGACCTATTGCCTCAAAAGTATTGATTTTGTGTTTCTTAAATAAAAAAAGACAGCATAAGCATTTGTTTTTCCACAGACACAAACAATAGGCTCCATTTTTTTCTAATTCTTTTTGGATCCAGTCAAAAGTAAGGTAGCATTCTGAAAGAAATCCAATTTTTGACTCCAAACGTGTCCGTGTAGCGATCTTCCGTCGTCCATCCGAAGCTCCCTCCCCCCTTGCGCTGAATGGATCTGGCCCAATCAAAAGCTCCGATGGCGTCTTCATACAAGAAGCGCCCCATCGAGCCATATTTGCCCTTAATGCTGCTTATATGCACATATGGGCCAAAGTGTCTTGCTCGTTGAAGCGAAAATCTGTCACTCGTACTCCGTGAGCTGCTTTGCTCGGGGCGAAAAGTGAGGGGGGGAAAAAAACACACCAAAAAAAACAACCCTCAATTTTTGCGTGCTGGAGGAATAGGAATTTGCATTGTTTGGTCCGTCACCGTAAACATCTTCATGGGAACGCGCGATCATAAATAAATAAGATTTTTCCAACAGGCGCCACGTTCATTTTGACAATGATTCCATAATGTGCTTTTCAGCGTCACACTTTTGTGTTTAGCATACAATGATGCTGATGACCTTGGCGGGTTCCTTTTAAGCCTACAGTCGCTCAACGCAATTTTCTTTTTACGCTATATGAAAAAGACATCATCCTGGTTGGTTATGTTTTTCCGGCGTGCTTGACTTCAGGTGCTTACGTTGTGGATTAAATGCTGCGTTCCAGTTTGGACCTCATCTCATTTTCCCGCTTTTCCACGGACCGGCTGTTGCGATGGATGGACTTGTTTAGGAGGGAGGCAGGATTTGGAAATCAACATTTTATCGTTATCATTTGATTTTGATGGTCGGCGTTATAACATGGCGGAGACGTTTGCGTCATTTCAATAGCCGTTCTCGTACGTAGAGGGAAAAATCTGGGATGGCATCTGGTTTTGTGTTCCTCATTCCTACAAGATGCCGTGTTCGTAGTCATATTCGAGGACGTCACGTCCTTCAGGGCCAGTTTCGTCGGAGAGCCGGCACGCATTTTACGTGATTGTGCGGGATGCTACGGCGCCACTACATATCCCATAATTCACACCGGCCCGGCCGGAGACGGCGAGAAAGGTCGCGGGGCTTAATACCTGGGTTGCTACGGCAACAGTGACGTTAGCCTCGGCAATGGGAGGGAGGGAGGGAGGAGATGGCTCCAGACGGACGGGGGACGGGGGACGGGGGACGGGGGAGAAAACACAATGGACAAATTGAGAATTACAACCAAAAAAGAAAGTACGTACGTAACTGCCGCTAATCTTGCCTCGCCGTCGTGACAATGTTTGAATGATGAAATAAAAAAGGGAGCGATATATTGTCATTAGCCATGAATATTGTTATTGATAAATGCACCTTATTTCTTTTCAGCTCTTTCGGGAGGTACGAATAATGAAAGGCTTAAATCACCCAAACATAGGTGAGTCTTGAGAAAAGTTTGAATTGCCAGTGGACTGTGTTAAAGTTTGATTTTCATGAAATCTTTTTCCGTTTGGGCCAACAGTGCAGCTGTTTGAGGTGATTGAGACCGATAAGACCCTTTACCTGATCATGGAGTACGCCAGCGGAGGTGAGTACCACACTACAAACTCCTCACTCTGTCCAAGTAACGGCTCATCTAGATTAAAAAAAAAAAAAACCATCAAAAATCCAAGAGAATATTCCCTCAGATCACAATGTTTATCAACGCTCTAACGACGATCAGAAAAGCTGTTCAGGAGTCCAATCTTTACAGCAGCCAATAAAAAAAGTCTCCAATTCTGGTATAACGCTACTGGTCCGTATCATTTTTTTTTAAATTCCACTCCAAATAAGTGCATGACCTAATAGACCAACCTTTTGGCAACAATTCCTTTTTTTTAAATGTAATTTCTTGCAAGCCAAACCCAGAATTTCAAAGTAAAAATAAATGTGCACAAAAGTATCTGCATTCTTTTAATAACATAGTTACTTGTTGTTATTGCTAATCAGGGAGGTTTTGCAGCGCTAGAGTTAGCATCGGCGCCGTTTAAATTGGGACGTGCCAACGCCAGACTCCCATTGGTCCATGTAGTGGCGCTAGAGTTAGCGTCGCTGCCACTTTGCGCCAATGCGACGCTCCCATTGGTCGATGTAGCGGCGCTAGAGTTAACGTCTGCGCCACTTTGAAATATACTCCAAAATTGGGCCATTTTTGGACTCACCTGTCTGCCATCACAGGTGAAGTATTTGACTACCTGGTGTCACATGGAAGAATGAAGGAGGTGGAAGCCAGAGCCAAATTTCGACAGGTAGGGAAAAAGAAAGACAAATGTTGTTTTTTTCAACAATGTCAGGCCTTTGACTAAAATGCATTTTGCGTCCCGATTTGTTCACAGATTGTTTCCGCTGTTCACTATTGCCACACTAAAAATATCGTCCACCGAGATTTAAAGGTAAGAAAACGGAGAAGATGTTTTGGCCAGAGTTGGGGGGAAAAGAGGATTAAGGCGAGTTCCAGTCATAATCTCAAAACTGGTCTTAATCTCGGTGTGTGAAAAGGGCGCCGTCCGTCCGTCCGTCCGTCCGTCCGTCCGTCCGTCCGTTGCGTCTTAATCGCACACTACGGAGCATTTCAAAATGGGGGCGGGGTTATTGGCATGTCTTGTCGTAGATTACAGTACACGCAGGAGTCACGTGAACGCGTCGGAGCTGCCAAACGTCCAAAATATCCATCCTATTTGGGTAAAGAGAACTTTGGGATTTTGTGACCTGAGCGGCGTCCAAAAATAAAGCGGAATAGCATCTCATTTTCCAATGCTTTTCATATGGTTTCCTTTTTTTCCCCACGCGATCGTTTCAGATTTTTTTGTTTGGGTCCTTAGTGCCGAGGCGTGCGTTGTTGTTGTTGTTGCACGGCTAAAAGGTTCAACATTTGAATTGTTTTTGCATATCAGTTGCTGGCAAAAAAAACGGCCTGATTTTTTTGGTTTGTTTTGATACAAAATGCATATGATTTGGCCTAGTCAACGACGGAAGATTGGTCATATTTGGCAGCTCGGAGGTTGTTGGACGTCACGTGGTGCTTTCCACCTGCTTTTAATTTGTGGGTTTTGTCTTTCTAATCTCACGCCACTTTTCCTCCCCTCTCCCCTCCTCTCGTCATTCTCCACTCTTGGTGGCCTCCTTCCTCTTCCTCTTCCTCTTCCTCTTCCTCTTTCCCACCAGGCGGAGAACCTCCTGCTGGACGCCGACGCCAACATCAAGATCGCCGATTTCGGTTTCAGCAACGAGTTCACGCTGGGCAACAAGCTGGACACGTTCTGCGGCTCGCCGCCCTACGCCGCCCCCGAGCTTTTCCAGGGCAAGAAATACGACGGGCCCGAAGTGGACGTTTGGAGTCTGGGAGTCATTTTGTACACGCTGGTCAGCGGCTCGCTGCCTTTCGACGGACAGAACTTGAAGGCAAGTCAACCCGACCGAGCCCGCGTCCGCTCGGGGTAGAAATGCTTTGTGACGAGCGTGCCGAGAAAAGCCCAGTCGGGAGTCGGGACAAATTTAATAGGGAGTTGCGAAGGGAGCCGTTCGTTTGAAGCCGTCCTTATTTTAAGCTTGTTCAGTCGTCGTCACGGTTGATTGTGGTATTTTCCCGACTACGATTCGCTGGACGCCGAGTATGTATACATCTCAGTTTCTGGTGTCCCGTGACCCACAGGAGCTGAGGGAGCGCGTGCTGAGAGGAAAGTACCGCGTGCCCTTTTACATGTCCACCGACTGCGAGGGCATCCTCCGGAGATTCCTGGTGCTCAACCCCGCCAAACGCTGCACCCTAGACGTGAGGATGACGCCCCGCCGGAAGCCAGATGGCGCCCCGCCCCGTCGCCACTTAACCCGACGGGACGGCGCTTTTTTGTGTGTCTCCGCAGCAAGTCATGAAGGACAAGTGGATCAATTCGGGGTACGAGGGGGAGGACCTGAAGCCTCACATAGAACCGGTGGAAGACTACAGCGACCCGGCCCGCATCGGTGAGTCGTTGGCGGGGCGGGGCGGCGCTCGGCGGCGCTCGGCGGCGAGACGCGGGGATCGGCTAGCATTTCTCTTTCCCCTTTTTGCCTTTCAGAGGTGATGGTCGGCATGGGTTTCACCTCGGAGGAAATCAAGGACTCTCTGCTCAATCAGAAGTACAACGAAGTCACCGCCACCTACTTGCTGCTGGGCCGCAAAGACGTGAGTTCATCGTCCTCGGTTTCAAATGCGCTATTCTAGGCGGAACGTCAAGCCAGATGAGGATGCGATCCGTCCTATTGCTTCTTTCTATCTCTACAACCTGGTGTTAGTCTTTTGACCCAAGTGCAGTAATCCCTCGATTATCGCGACTTCATTACTTTGTGATTTTTTTTCTGCTATAAATGTATTTAAAGTTCATCAAATGTGAAATCCGCTGGCTACTAGAACTCAGCACTGAAGACATTTATTTATTTATTTTTTTTAAAGTTCATAAAAATGTGAAAATCCAAGCTGAAACTTGTAACCAGAAGCCACTCTTGCTACTAGGACTCCGTACTAAAGAAAAGAAAAAAATATATATATTTTTTTTTCTTCATAGGGGTGACCCTACTTGGCGATTTTTCGATTATCTGATCTACATTAACCGCCAAATTTGAGGGATTCACCGTAGTTCCCAATCTTGTCACATACCGTTTAGCTTTATTTTGGAAACAAACGCCGTAAATGTCTTGGGTCTTTGGACGGCAGGAGGGCGGCGAGGCCCGCTCGGCCAGCAGCCTGTCCTTGGCGCGGGTGCGACCCGGGCCCATCACCAACGGAACCAACAAGCAATCTTCGACGGCCAGCGGCTCGTCTTCTTCCTCCACCTCGTCGTCGTCGCACAGCAAGACGCAGCGAAGCGCCTCCACCTATCACAGGCAGCGACGACACAGTGACTTTTGTGAGTATGGCGGGATGGCGCCGCTCCGCTCCGCTAGGCTAGGCTAGCTCTTGACGCCGGCCTCCCCGACAAAAGGCGGGCCTTCCATGCCCGTCATGCACCCCAAGCGGAGCCCCACCAGCACGGGCGAGAGGGAGCTGCGAGAGGGTCGCATGCCGTCCCGCAAGGCCAGTTGCAGCGTGATGGGAAGCCACAGCCTCCCGCCGTCCAGTCCCATGGTGAGCAGTGCCAACAACCCCAACAAGTCGGAAATACCCGACCGCCGCAAAGACATGACCGCCACCACGGTGAGTTCAGTTGGGAGCCGCTACTTTCTTTTTTCAATGTCCTACATTGAGTCATGGCAACTCAAGATTTGAAGGAGACAAAGCATATTTTTCCGACGACGAGTCACGCCAGCCAAACAATGCAAAGAAAGGGAAACAATTCTTCTGGACCTATTTCATACGTGGGCCATCAAAGCACAAACTTTTAACCATTTTGCCTCATTTAAGAGCAGCTTTGTTGAATGATAATTCACCCATTTCGTTATACACAGCTGTGTATGATGATAATAAAGGCTTTGGATTTGATATAAAGGCATAGTATCCCATAAGACTAGGCTTTTGTTTCAAACTATTCCACAAAATGTAGGTTTTCATAAAGAGCAAGCTTTCCGCAATACTAGTGTGCTGCCAGTGCAATCAGTGGATTGGCATCAGGTGTTTGTTGTTTGGGTCCAACCCCCGCTCCAGATTCAACTGGAATTTGAAGCAAAGGAAGTTCCCCCAAACGGGACGGGAGCGCTTTGCCCACCCCCGCCCGCTTCAGATTCAACTCGAACTTGAAGTTTAGGAACTTCCCCCAAACGAGCCCCCCCGCTCCAGACTAATATTCTCTTTTTCATTTTCCGTTTCCGCCGCGATCATGTTTGAGCGGCAAACGGACGCAAAAGGGATCCTATGGCGCCAATGTCATCCTTTTGAAGGAGCCCTTTTTTTTCCCCCTTTTCAAGAACAACATCCCCGGGAGCGCCATGACGCGCCGAAACACGTACGTGTGCACGGATCGCTCCGGAGCCGACAGGCACTCCCTCCTGCAGAACGGCAAAGACAACAGGTACCCGACTTTCCACTTTTTTTTGGACTCCCGGAGACGGTCCATTTTTGTAACCGGCGGTGTGGTGGGTGGGGGGCCACCAGCTCCCTGGGCCACCGGGCGGCGGCGGCGTCTCCCTCCACGCTGAGCATCTCCGGGGCCGGGGCGGCGTCCTCGTCGTCGTCGTCGTCGGAGCGGTGCCGCCTGACCCGGGGATCCACCATCCGCAGCACCTTCCACGGGGGCCAGCTGAGGGAGCGCGGGGCGGCCGTCTACTCGGCCCCGCCCACTTCGCCCACCCTGTCCCACCATGACGGCAGCCCGCTGCCCCACGCTCGCACCAGGGCCACCTCCAACCTCTTCACCAAGCTGACCTCCAAACTCACGCGCAGGTAGGCGGCCATATTTAGTGCTTTTCAAGGGCTTTTTGCGCCATTCTGCATTCTTTTTCTTCTTCTTTATGCCCCCAAAAAAGAAACTTCATTCTAGAGTATTTTCTTCTTTTTTTGAATCACTTTGTTGACATGATTTGAATTTTTCTTTGAAATAATGGGGCAAAAACGAGGAATTATTTTTGGGAAATGCTTTATTTTGCACTGCGGCGAGCGAGTGACGTCGCAACTGTAAAATGAGGAGGAACTTTCCTCCCCGCCGATTAGAATGTTGACGCATATCGGCGTCTCTGTCCCGGGATTATCCCGGCGTCCCTCCTTCATCTGGGTTGTCATAATCGCACGTGTCTAATCTAATCAAATCTCCGCTTTATCCTTGCCGCTCAATTCAGACGAGCCGGGCAGAGGAAACCAGGCCATATTTGGGAGGTTCCAGGTTCTAAACCGGGGGTCGGGAACCTTTATGAAACACAGCCACTCACTGCTATTCAAATGAACGCTCACTTTCTCTTGCATTCAAGCCACGGCCATTTTTCGGAACCGATCCCAAAAGTCTCAGTACGTCTCGTACGTCTCCGTCCGGCTTCCAAACGAGCACGCGGCGTCGTAGGTCCGAGGTCAAAAGAACAACGCAAATAAGGATCACGTCTAAATAAGCCACCCCTACTTTCTTGTCTATATCCGTACCATGTGTTGTGTGGCACCCGTTGGGGGCACAGGCTCACCCCCTCACCCCATGCCTCCCCTTCCCTTGACTCCCTTTCTCATTCTGCTCTCCGTTGGCGGCGGTGGCGACCTCAGGGTCAACCTGGACCCGTCCAAGCGCCAGGGCTCAAACAAATCCGTGTCGGGTTGCACTCTTCCACAAGGATCAAAAACCGTTAGTAAGTTCCCGTGTGTCTTGCCGCTTTTCTCTGGTGGGTACGGGGACCCCGTCGTTCCCCCCCCCCCCCCCCCCCCGTGACCCGTGACTCAATCCACTCACGACTGCATGATTTTCTTTGCGTTCTCCCGGCAAAGACGGCTTCTCGCGTGGCGCGTTTTAAGCACGATGAAGCGTTTCGCATGAACGTTTTCATTGCATTCATTTCATTTCTGGAGAGTCATGGTTGAGCGTGACCTCTTGACCTTTTCCTATATTCTCTGGTTACATTGAACACGCCATTTTGAAGAAGCAAAAGGAGACCAAAGCCATATTTCATTCTTTGATTTGGAAAAAGCTAAAGAGACCATCACACTGCAATTCATATTCAGATTGATTGATTGATCACGAAGATGGCATTTGCATAGCTTCATGTGCCCAGAGAGTTTTCGTGCTCGAATTGTACTTCATGGCTAGAAACTCATTGAATGTTTGCTTTTGGACGCGCGCCTCGTGCTACTAGAGACCGTCGTCGTCAATGCATGCTTTCATTTCGAGTGTGAGATGGCGTCCTTTTGACCTCGCGTCTCTATCTTTCAGGGTCACAAATGAATCTGAGGGAATCAGGAGATTTGCGCTCACAAGGTCAGTGTGTATCTTCTCATTATGGCCAGAACGGCGACGGGCCAAAAAATGCATTCAAAATTCAAGAGCTAAGTTAGCTTAGCTTAGTTTGCATTGTGTCAAAGTCCAAGGATGAGATATCGCTAATTGCGAGCACGGGACACGTGTGTACACGAGACCATCTCACCGGGATTGACAAATGCCACACGGGGTTTAAACGGACACACGTGACCAAAATCGTGGGGGAACTATACGTCAATCTAGTCCCGCTGGTGAGAGCGCCAGCAACATTTCTCAGCTTCTCCATGGCAAGCCGAGAGCGTTGGTCGTTTGGAAAGTACGGTCGCAAAGTGCTAAAGTGTCCGGGCAAAGAGTCGTTGCATTTTGAAATGGCCCAAAATGGCGAGTGTAATCAAGGCCTCCGTCCGTGCTTTCCAGTTGCCATCTACCTGGGCATCAAAAAGCGTCCGAGCCCAGGGCCCTCGGACGTGGCTGGGATCTGAGAAGCGGCGGGCGGACCGGCGGGCCCACCGGCCCCACCGGCCCCACCGGCCCCAGCAGGCCCGGCGGGCCGGCAGGGCGGAGCGGGCGGGACCCCGCCGAGGTGGTGCTGGCTCTGCGGGAGGCGGCGCTGGGCTGCGGCTGCCAGGTGCGCCACGCCGGCCCCTTTCTGCTCTCCTGCACCCACGGCGCGGCGGGGGGCCGCGTGGCTTTCGAGGCCGAGGTGTGCCACCTCTCCGCCGGCGCCTCCGGGACGTCCAACGGGGTGCGCTACACGCGACTCTGGGGGGCGCCGCTGGCTTTTCGGGACGTGGCCACCCAAATATCCAAGGACTTGGAACTCTGAACCCAGGGTCTAGGGTGGGCTCCGGGCCAGGAAAGGGTCCGGCGTTGGGACGGTAACGGATGGAAAAAAGAAAAAAAGTGGCAAGTAGGATTCCTGACGCATACCTCCGCTTTCTTGACTCTGGCGCGGCACACCCCCTCCCCAAAAAAACCCTCCCCCCCGCTTAACCTTGACAAAGACACGCCCACACCGAGTCAGCCACTCCCCCCCCCCAAGCCCCACCGTCCAACTTCCCCCACCGGACCTGGATCTGACTAAATCTAGTTTGATATATTTTACGACTACTCTAGCCATAATTCTATTCTTTTTTGTTTGTTTGTTTGTTTTTAATTTATTGCTCCGATGGTGTTTTTTTCCCTGTTCTTCTTTTTACCGGTGCAGACAAACACGGTTGTCGTCGCGTCTTTGGCCGAGCGGCCCGTCATCTTTCTCCACCACCGTATATATATATATATATATGCTCCTCTTTCCGTACGCTATTGAACGTTTTTTTAATATATATACTGGCGGACGTAACGTCTAGAGATCGGCGTCGCGTCGGTCTACCGAGTCCACGCGGCAACCGCGCTGGATTAAGGTCAACGGGGGCAGGGTCGGCCGGTCAGAAGCTGACTAATACTAATGAGTCTTCAGCTTAACGAGGTAGTGGCTTTTCAATCACATTTCCGCGTGGCAAATGAGCCGGAAAAAAAAGCTCCGTTCAAGAGTGGGAGCTTTTCTTGGAGCGGTTCTTGTTCTTCAGGTCAAATGGAGGATTTTCACGCAAAATAGGAAGAGCCGTAGTACCCCCATTTTGTTGTGACTGTTTCTCTTCATTAACGAGCGCACCCACGGATCGGCCAGGGTTGGCCTGTCCCGGCTGAAAAAATAGCGACGATGATGATTCACGATGACTTTAAGGCTGTTTTCCGTTAACCTGGTGCAAATGATTGCGTTTCCTCCAAACGGTCCGATCAGGGATATAAACGCTAGCGAAGGCTAGCTTATTGCTATTTTCTTTACCATTTCCATCCAAGCTTACCTTCTCCACCTCCAAATTTGCTACTTCGGCTTCCATTTGTCCGGAGTCTGAAGAATCTCGGCTTCAACTGTACATAAGACAAAGGACGGAAACTGTCGGGTTTTTCCCGGTTAGCAAAAACTATCTGGCTAGCACTCCCCACGGCAATCGTGACCCAGACTCGAGAGAACCCGTCCAATCCGTAGCCCTGGTTCGCTCGGGTGTCGATGGCGCGTGGCTTCGCCGTGCGTTGGGCGGGCTGGCGTGGCGCTAACTTTTAGCACGCGTGCCCAAATCTGCTCTTGGCGGGGTCACCACAAAAGTGGATGAGCCCAGTAGCAAACACTGTCGTCGTCGTGGCCCGGTGTCGAAAATCGTCCGTCCTTTCTGGATGAAAAAGGAGGCTAACGATGGCACGGTGGACATTTTTTCTTCTTCTTGGTCCAGTTGCCTTTAAAATGAACGACCCCAGCGCCTTCTCACGGTATCTATTTCATGTAGAAAATGGAAGAGACAGAAAGAGGCATGAGACGTCTTTCTATTCACCCTCCCTGTTTTTTAGTGAATAGCGTACTGTGATTTTGACGTAGGCCGCACAGATGCGGAGATGGCGTGGTCTGGCTGCCCATTTGCCGGTCATACTTTTTCTCAATGGGGGGCTTTTCACGTGGGGAAGACCAAGCGGGGGCGTCTGTCTACCTTTTGTCCGTTTTTTTTTTTCTGCTTGAGTCCAGTTAAAGCAAGTGGGGAAAATGGACACAAATGGTCAAAACAAACCAGTCCGTTTGTCGTTCCCTTTTCGTAAAACGGCGAAGCCACACCCCCACATCCCGCCACCTTTGAATTGGGTCCCAGAAACGAGCATCAGGTCGAGCTTTCCTCATCCAGACGACCTCTCTTGCCCTCTCAAAGCAATCCGCGTTCCGGTTCCAGACCATCGGGCGCCATTTTCTCATTGCTTTTTTTTCAGACGGGGGTCAAGTGAGACCTCTTGAAAAGTGAAAAAGCCGCGTGGTGGTACATTTTGGCATGAGGTCACTCACAGCCCTCGATGCACTTTGTTTTGACTTGAATCAGCACCAAGCCCCATGCCCACTCCCCCCCCCCCCCCCCCCCCTCCACCACCCCGGACTTTGATGCGTTACCCACAAAAGCCACTGGTGGGCGCCAATGTCTTAAATGTGAAACACTTCAATTTCTGGATATTTGCACAGGTACTTGATTTATTTTCTAGAGTAATATCATGAAAACAGGTTTCTATCGGTCCATTGCTGACTGTATATAGGATTTATGGAAATAGTATTTATCTTAGAGCTCAAGGTTTATTTCTAGCTAGAGCGTCCATCTGATTTCCAGTGGTTTCTGTCCGTGACGATGGGAAGAGCGACCCGCCCGTCGCGTGACTTCAGTGTTTGAATTGGAGGTGACGCACAGCTGGGATTGGTCGCGGTGGAAAATGCCGACACGTTGCTTGCCGAGCCTGCAAACTTTGGGGGTCGAATGCATTGACTTGAACACTTTTCACTAAATTCAGGGCATCTTTAGGCTTGTGAAAAGGCCGCCTTTTTCTTTTTAGGTAGAAAAGAAGCATCCACACAATCGACTAAAGGAGAAAGCATTTTGTTTGTACTTCAATTGGGAATTTGACCTTAAAGTGACCCCGATTCTTGACCTTATGGAAGCCCCGTTTTTGCATTTAAGCCATAGAAAGCGATACCACTGGTCGTTACGACTCACACACACACACACACACACACACACAGGCTATCGAGCAAACGTGTCACATGAATGGATGAACGTTAATTCAAAGGTGCAATCAATGGAACTATTTTTTTTGTTTTTGTTTTTAGTAAACGTGGTTTGGGATGGTATCGTCATTTTAACTCAGATGGTTCAGTATTAAAATCCCTCTGTTATTTTTGGGAAAGAAAAGATGAAAAAAAAAGGTGATGTATGCAAAAGAAAGGGATGAAATCCATATTTGGTAGCCTTTTCTCTGCTTGGCTCTTTGAATTTTTGAATTCCTCCCCCAACAGAAATCAACTGTAAACTGAGCTTGAGTGGTTGTGATATTTAAAAGAGAAGGTGGAGTTGAAGAGGAATAAAATTCACTGATGTTGGCATTTACGTGCTCTTTTATAGTTAAGAGAGTGTATAAGTAAGTAAGTACTCACTTTTCTTCTTTTGTTTACACACATGATGTTCTGATGTTTGTGGACAAATAACATGTTTGCCTCCAATTGATCATGTCGTCAACCAACGCCGTTCGCAATTTGGATGTTTTTCATGCTAAATTATTTCCAGCGCTTGAATGAAAAGAAAAGAAAAATGATAGCTTAGCCATCGTTGAATTTTGATTGTTATGGATGCCAACCCAATTCATAAACCATTGTCAATTTCAAACGTCAGCCAGAAACTTTTGCCATGTGTTTTTTTTGTTTTTGTTTTTAATGGGGCTTTTTATTGAACAGTGAACAGTTTCAATAGTGATTTACTATTTTTATACCAAAAGTGAAGTTTTGCCACCTTTACCAGGCGAGCCTAGCTCAGCGGGGATCCACCCGAGGTTGTTACGGGCCAACCAACCAAATCTGGGCGCCAGCAGAGTCAAGAGTCTTTCCGTGAGCTGCTGCATACCAGTACCATGGACTGGGAAAAGCCAGAGGATGGGTCTCCTTTACTTCTGGGCGGGGATCATGGCGTCGATGGCCTCTCCCTTCTCCAGCTTCTTCTCCATCTCCACCATCAGCTTGACGCCATCCACCACCATCTGGACCTGATCCACCTCGGAGGAGCCCAGGCGATCGGCGTTGGAGATGTCAAAGACTCCGCCCACGGAGGCGGTGTCCACGCCACCTGGAGGGAAGCGGCTGGGTCAGAGGTGGCTCTCCATCTCGTGGGTGGGATGGATGGATGGATGGAGGCCAACCAGGTTGGAATCCCTCCCTCCCTACCTGTGCCGCGCTTCTGCAGACGCAGCCTGTTGAGGATCTCGTCGAATTTGGGGTGCGTGCTCAGCTTGGGCAGCTTGACGTGGACGCCGCCGCGCAGACCGGTCCCCAGGTTGGACGGGCAGGTCAGGATGTAACCCAGATGTTTGTTCCACATGAAGCCGTGGTTGTGCTTCTTGAAGATCTCCTCGATCTGGCCAGGAGGAAGCAAAGAAAGGTCATGGAGGAAAGGCTCGGGCTTCTCTCGGGCGCCACGGCAAGCCAGGTACCTTCTGAAGGCCAACGCAGAAGCGCTTGAAGACCTCCCTCATGTTGCCGCCCTTCTGCATAGAGATGACGCGCAGGTGATCTTCCTCATTCACCCAGACCAAGAAAGTCTTGTTGTCGTTGTGCCTTGCGACGGAAGCCACAATAGATGGGTGAGTGGAAACAACGGTTCTTCGGGTTTCTTAGCGATTTGAACTTTGGAAGACTCACCAGATGCCCCTGCCGTCGGGCCAGTCGCGGGCCATTCCGGCGCAAGTCAGAAGGGGGGAGACGGGCTTGTCGAACAGGAAGTGATCGGCGATCAGCTTCTCCTGGTCGGCGTCGGTCATGGACTTCAGGGGGTAGTACTTGCCCTTGAACTCGCCATCCAGGCTGGTCAGAGCTGTTGACAACAACAACAAAAAAACTGTCAGGGTTTATCCTACCACTAGAGGGAGCTCGCCATTTGAAATATCTACACCGTACGTACCCTCGACGGACAGCTTCTCGATAATTCTGCGCTCTCCACGGCTGTTGTGGGGGGGCAGGGTGAATCCCTTGATGCTGCGGCCGGTACGGACGCGGCTGGACAGAACGTAGTTGGGGTCCAAGTCGTCACCGCCCTATTAAGAAAAATAGGGCCATAGTCATGTTGTGTTAAAGACCTGCACACCATTAGGCCTGGGTAATAATTCCAAATATTAACTGAGCGACAGGTTCTTTCAATTAAAAGCGTCGTCATAGACAGAAACAGATCAAATACCCGGTTTACATCAATCAGTTGAAATATATTGAGGTCAAACGACTTGACTAAAGTCCAGTTTCCTGAAAATATTGACTTCTAATTGTTAGTGTCAGATTTTTTTTCCCTCATGTGGCCTAGCTCTACTCATTGTTTATTGCTTTTGAATTGTCTTTCTCAAGGACCTTCAGGTTCTCGAAGTTCAGGTCGGTCTTGTGGGTGTCGTTGGGGCCGTATCCGCTGTGGCGGTCGGAGATGATGGGGTCCAGCAGATCCTTGAAAACCTCGTAAGACTCCTCGTCGCCGGCGACGCAACCCACCGTCATGATGAAGGGGTGACCTGACGGGACCACAATCGGTACGTTGCTCAGATATGTAATTTTTTTTGCGTGACATACCGATACGTCGGATGATGACGAAAGGCGCGGCCGGTACCGGGGTTGTCGACGCCCGTCTGGATGACGTCGTCCAAGGTGTAGCCGCTGGGGGTCTGCTTGTCCCTCAGCTTGCCGTACATTTCCTTGGTCAGAACCTTGGCCATGTGGTTGTTGTGCTTGGACAAGTCGGGGAACTCTTCCTCAACTTTGTAGTTGAGTTTGAAGTTGTTGTGGGTATTTCCGAAAGGCATGGTTGCTTTTCTAACACTGGAGGAGGGCAGGTTGGGAGAAAAAATAAATAAATAAATAAAAAGCAAATTTTAGACCCCAAGAACGCTATGCAAAACACAAGCTAGCCCGCGTGTCAGTCATCTGAAAAATGGCATGACATGGATTGATTGAAAAGTGACAGCTGCAGGATTTTTATGTGCCTCGGAGGAATTTTGCTTTCACGCGTTACACCGTTTCCAATGTATTATATTTCCCTTAAAATAGAGCGCTTCGAACAGGAGCGGAGTGGCGCTATTTTTAGCTAGGTGGCGTCTGCATGCGACCCCAGGTCGTCTCAAGATAAAGACTTTTGCTAAACAGTCGTGCTTTACAAAAGTCATCGGCTCTCGGCGTTTGTATCTTGTTGGGGTTTGAGTTTGGGGAAATCTGACCACGGAGCGCAGAACTTTTACTGCATGATCTGTACGTTTCAGGCAATCTTAACTAACACATAAACTGTGCAATCTAAGGAACTAAAAGCAAGTATTACTGTATTACAATTATACAAATAACATGGGTTTTGAACCCAGAAAAGTACATTGTTTCTGTCATGCCTTTAAGATGATCCAAAATGGGCCAAGACCAAGCTATTATTGACGTTTTGTTTTCTTTTGTGGGCTTTTCTCGGAGTCCTGAAATACGGCACTTTGTCATCCTCCTTGCCTCCAACGAATAGAAAACCAAAAAGATAATTACCTTCACTCGAGTCAAGAACAGAGGTAACAGTCCTCGGGATCAGATCCTGTTCACTGTGGCCAAATTAGGGGTCACCCAGCTCCGAAGGTCTTTCAGCCCTCTTTATATAGTGGGCAGATGCTCCAAGCATCGGTCTTACCATTTTAGTGCCTGCCCTTCCCCGATTGGCCGTGCACGAATACTCGCACGTCCGTCCACTGGATGATAGGGGCGCGGCAAGAAGGGCACCCGCAGCTGCGCCGTCACCCCGCTGGAGCACGCACCCGCCCATACATAGAACCAATGGAAGGGAAGAGGATCCGAAAAGGATTGAGGGTCACGAGGGGGCCGGGGGGGCGAGCTAGGTCAAACTCATTGGAAAAAAGCTGAGCTTGTTTTTTTTAATTTAATTTACGTCACACAGTGGTGTTAGATGTGCAAGATGGAAGACTTGTTCTATGAATTGGTGACGCCTTGTGGAAATATTACGCAAGTGTGCTCTCGGTTTGGAGGGGGCAATGCTAGCTAGCTAGCTAGCTAGGCTCATTTTCTTATTTGATACCTGACTAATTGTCTACGAATTTATGTTAAAAAATATTGCAATCTTCTGGTTTTTGTCTAGGCGTGTTCTATAAATGATAACAAAAAAGACGGGTTAGGTTGTTAATAAATAGTTACTGTTAGAAATGTAGAAATAAGAAATGGAGCGCCAATGCTAGCTAGCTGGGCTAATCTCACTGTCTCATTTGATACCTGCCTATTTGTCTACGACGTTATGTTAAAAAATATTGAAATCTTCTGGTTGTTGTTGTTTAGCTTGTTCTATAAATGATAACAAAAAAGTCGGCTTGTTCACAAATAGACAAATAAACATTCGGCTTTGAAGAATTTGAAGTACGTACTATGTAGAAAGTGGGCCTATTGCTGTACACTCCAACTACTGCAAATAGTTTTAGCCCGTTATATGAGGAAGTGTTGGATAGGAAAGTTCAGCCGCAGTCGACAGCGGGCGCGTCTTTGCCTTGCATTGAAATGGCGTCTCCTGTTACGCAGCTGTCTTTCGACTGGCTTCTAAAAGGGGGGCGCCTTGGCCTGGCGTGGTTTTTCAGCCTCGCACCTTCTCGTTTTTGAGGCGCAATGTCGTCGATTTGCCTTCCTTTCCTCAATCGAGTTTGGCGATGAGCGTGCTCTTTCGCCGAAATGAATACAATTGCCTGCTGTTTAACGTATGGTGACCTCTGTGACCTTTCCCTGTGATTGCCCATTGAGTTCACCCACCTCACTGGTGATTTCCCCACAACCCTAACCCTTAGCTGCCTCTTGCGTGACCCAGGTGTTTGTGATTGTCAACAGGCGTCCCCGCAAATTGGGTCCTGGTACGCCCCACCATATGCCAAAGTGGACAGGCTGCTGCAGGAGTCACATGTCCGCCACGCTGTAGCCAAGGTAGTATGCTATAATTATACGAGCTTCACCTCCACCCAGAGCAACATGAACCACGACTCATCCCGATTCCATTTCGCGTTATCCATCTTGGCTTGTCACAATGATGACCCTAACTCCAAAATGATAACTTCTTTACCCGTCAGATCACCGTCTTTAATGAGTGTGAAACTATGTGGTGTGCGTGCAATCACAAACAACATGTTGGAATTATCCTCATTTCAGATAAACCAGGCACTATGATGACTATGACTAATACATTAGGGAGGGATGTTTCCTTTTTTTCTTGCAGAATTGATTTTAAAAGTGCGAGCGAGCGGCGTTGACAATGAATGAATGAATGAAAATGTTTCTTTGCCTTTAAGAAAACAGACAGCAGCTGACTTGCATAACACTCCCTCGGCCTCTTTTACGTTGCAACACAATGGGTGCGGTGTGCACTAAAAGCCAATAAAAGTCTAGAGAACTTCCCAGTGGAAACAACCGGCCTCCGTTTTGGACTGAACGCGGCGATGAGCGCGGCCGAGTGGAAGAAGCGATGCCAGGATGAGTGGACGTTGGCGGGGTTGGCGTCCCCAGACGGCCTCGACTGGAAGTCCTTGTATGAAGCCAAACCTTTTGGGAGAAATCTGCTCAAGAACCCTTCGCCTTATGGTAAAATTCTCCAAAAATAGGCACATGCCGGAAATTGTTATTGTTGGACATTTGCAAGTTTACTCCAGTTGATATTTAAGATGAATGTGCAGTACTTTTGAAACGGCGGCACAACCACTTGCAACAAATATGAGCTTCCCCTCATATTTGTTGTGGACTAAAGTAGTGGCTTTTTTTCCCCGCACACTTGTTTCTTTGTCCTCAAGGGTTGGGTAAAGATAAGCCTCCACCTGAACCTGAGTTACCTGAAGTCCCACCGCACGGCCCTCCCACTTTTCAACCCGACGGTAGGACGAGGACCCGCGAGGAGGTGGCTCTGGCGAGTGGAATTCAACCATCTCAAGTTTATTTCACAGCTGACTTCAGCGGCTGGAGCACCAGCACCGAGGATCTCCCTTTTGATACCAGTGGGATTCCAGAAGGGGTGGTGGTCTGCGCCTTGCCCCAGTCCAGGTGAGTCTCCTCCAGGAGCCCGTGACCCACAATGCATCACGCTTCTCTATTCACACCACGCTTTACACCTCGGGTGTCCGAACCCCCGCCCTCGGCCCACCAAAGAAGCTTTTAGTGGGTCTACATTCTAGCTCCATTTCAAACGCCAGGTGCCGCGAGTCCCTCAAATGAAAAGCTAATATTGAGCGAACGCTTCTCTTTCCTTCGCAAGTTGGTTTTCCTTGGAGCAGACGGTGGACCTGAAGGCAGAGGGACTGTGGGAGGAGCTCCTGGATGATTTCCAACCCCAAATAGTCATTCAAGACTGGTAGGCCATCCATCAAGCCGTCGCAATGTAAACTTCCGCCACGACGTTCTCGCCCATCGTAGCTGGCTATTCTTTCCAACCAGGTACGAGGAGAGTCAGCTCCACGAGTCAATCTACCAACTCCACGTGAAGTTATTAGGCGCAGACAAAAGCACGGTGATCGCAGAGCACCGGGTCGACCCGACCGAGGATCTCAGCGTCTATTCCCACACGTGGAAGGAGGTGATTTCATCCTTTTTATTTGCACTTCTGGTGGGATTTTCACTGGTGGCGTTGGCGCTTTCAGGTGTCGCACGTGTTCTCGGGCTACGGAGCGGGAGTGAGGCACGTCCACTTCTTGCACCGACTGAAGAACCAAAGCCTGATGTCGTCCTTCTCCTACACCAGGTTCACCGGCACCTCCGTCACTGTCAAACCGGTCAAAACCGGCTCATGACTTCACTTAGTTGATCAGTTTGATGTCCATTCACAAATAAATTGAGTAGGGGGGGGGCAGTCAAAATTGTTGCTTTTCTTTTGATTAATAATTCAATCTGTGTTCAATCGTGGCATGTTGATATTGTGGTATAAAGTGGCCCGTATGATAAATAGTAGATTTATAGTGGCCACCACACGAGGGCGCCTTTGCTCATTTTTAATTTTGCGTAATTTCTGCGTCCCATTTTACATATGTACTTTTGGCTCATTAGTTTCGGCCCTTCTCTTCCATGACCTCACTTCTTCTATTTTATTGAACCAAAGTATACTATCTGGAAACTTTTGGGTGGTTAGTTTCAGATAAGATGTAGATAAATTGATTTGAATATTGGCAGTAATCCTCCCTCTCACACGATACATTTGCGATCAATAATGGTCAACTAACTGAAAAATGGAAAGGAAAAAAAAGACTGATAGCTTTTAGGAGAATGAAGTCTCCGTGAATTGCATCGTGGAGTGGACAATGGGAGGAGACAGTGAAGGCGTCACGTGACTTGCGGCGTGGGCTCGCAGCATCACTCGAATCGTCGAGTCGTGGAGAAGAAAAACTTCGGTGGTGTTGACTTTAGAGACAAAGCGTCGCGTCTGAAGCAATGACGGACAGCAGCGTTCGCCACCGGAAACTGATAGGTAAGTCCCAGAAAGAACAAATTCGCTCCAATTTGTCGTAGGGATCGGAAATCGGGTCCGATCGTGCCATTTTCAGACGATCGGAATCGGCTAAAAAATGGTATTACTTTTTTTTATTCTATATGTATTAGTTCAAACAACAAAACAACAATTTATGGCCTTGGGTGACCAAATTTAGTTGCTCTTTATGAAAAATAATGTTTTAACCATTTGTTTGCAACCTTATTTTAATGTTTCCCAACTTATAACAAGGACTGGTGATTTATTTTGATAGTTATAACGATTATACTGTTGCAATAGCTCTATAAATTGGGTGGACAAAATATATTTGCATATCGTACATTTCCCCCACCCACCGAAATTAATAAAGGGGAGCCAGCAGTGAACATTACGCACCAACTTTGAAGAAAAAACCAAGCGTATTGGGAAAAAGCGGAGATTTTGAAAATCAGACACATCTGCCCACGTCTGAAAATCATCAAATCAATAATCATCTTATTCAAGCAGCACAACATGAAAAGTCTTTTTTCAGCACGATACCCAAATATTAACGTACTGGATCTCGCAGGTTAACCCGATGTTGCGACCGCTGAGAGACTACCAACTCATGCCATCCGTCCGTCCTGGTACGGCTCATGTTTAAGACGGTGAGTAGCTCACGCTAATGAGTATGTCAATAGTTTTCCCTTATGCAAGTTTTAGTTGACTTCCAGGTTTTGCTTTCATCCCGTGGTTTCCACGCCCTTGTATGCAAACTAAAAGTCTACTGGTCAAGTACATAGTGGCGAAATCCTCCAAGGTTTTACCCGCCCGCGGCGCCGGTTGGGACTTGGCTGAAACGCAAGCTCTCTTTTGGCCCCCCACCGCGGCCGTCTAAGTAAACCAATGCTGCGGCCGCATTGTACGCGGGCAACGATACGCGTGGCGTTTCGGGCACGGCGGGACAAAAGGCCATTCTATCCCTCACGTTTCTCTCAAGCACCCCCCCCCCCCCCCCCCCCGGATCAATCACTAACACGGTGTACTTGTCTCTCCCGCTGAAAACTTTTCATCTCCTAGATTTTATCGCTAATGAGATTGGTTTTTTCGCTTATCCTCACAAAGGTGGCGGGGGGTGCTGGAGCCTATCCCTGATAATTACGGGCACCGGGCGGGGGACGTCCTGAATTGGTGCCCAGCCAATGGTGGGGCACATTAGAACACATACTCATAGCCAGGGACAATTTAGAGTGCTAAATTAGCCTAGCCTGCATATTTTGGGGATGTGGGAGGAAAGTGGCGTACCCGGAGAAAACCCACGCAACCTCGGGAGACCCACGCAAACTCCACACAGCGAGAACTGACCTGGGGTCGAACCCACGACCCCAGAACTGTGAGGCCAACGCGCTAACCACTAGACCAATGGGCCGCCTTTTCAGCTATACTATTATATATTTATATATACATTCTGAGTGTTTAAATGTGTCTATTTGCATCCCCGCTATGATGTTGCGTTCAAACAACTAACCTGAATCCAAATGTTTGTAAATTTGTAATGGCTTAAGCGAAGTTGACTTCAAAAAAATGGAGCTTAGTCACGGTGTTGGCTGAAAAGTTCTGCGGATCACTGGCTGAACATGAGGAGCAGTCGTTGTAAGATAAGCCTGCTGATCAAGCGGACGTGCATTGTTTTCCAGATTGATAGCACTTTTGACGTAATAGACGCGTGGCTCACCTTTTTCTTTTCTTTTTTTTTTTTGTTCTCCCCCTCGACACCGCTACACCGATGGTAACGAATACGCTGAGGGACAGCGAAAGACAACTCTTTACATTTTTTAAAGCTATTTTCGCTCCGACAATGACGTCAGTTCAAGTTTTACCATTCTGGGCAACATGTACACGTTTCTTCAATTGTTTTTGATGGTTAATCTTTCAGAATTCATGTACACATTGACATAAGCAAACTTCAGTTTAGCTAAACATTCTCAGTATTTGTTCCCATGGAACATTTTTGTCATGTAATGGATAGACTCCGATAGCTATTTAAAAAATCTTGGTTAACTTTGAGCTGAACTTTGAAAGCGGGATGTTTTTATAGTCTGTTGACATTAGCGGTGTCGTTAGCCAATAGGACGCTAGCGGCAAATTTCATTAGTGTCTTTCTAACGTGCGTTTTCCGACTAAATTGTCATGGAGCCCTAAAGCCCGACGGGTGGTTGAATCGGCTCCACGTGCCCGTCTCGCGTTGGAGCGGCCGGGCGGATCATCTTACGCTCTGATTGGACGGCATCGTTGACAGGTCGGCGACATCTCGCCAAAACCCAGAGTTACTTATTAAAGGGCGAGATCTAATTCCTTACTCTGTCTGTCAACACAAAGACTGGCCAAGATTTGGATGCAACTTGAGAGATACTTTTCTGTTCTACGTCTTTCCAAATGTCCTTCTCAAAGCTAATAATCCGATTTGGGATGTCATAAACGAGGAAACCAGGAGATTGGTTGAAATGTTGACCGCATTGTCAACCACGCAATTCCTTCATTCATTTTCCGAACCTCTGGGGGGGTGCTGGAGCCTATCCCAGCAAACTAAGTGATGAACACCCTGAATCAGTGACCAGCCAATCGCAGGGCAGGAGGAGACAAAGGACCACCAGTCATAGCTATGGGCAATTTAGCTTACAATTAGCCTAGCGCGCATGTTTTTGGGATGTAGGAGGAAAGCGGAGTACCCGGTGAAATCCCATACAAGCCCAGGGAGAACATGCAAACTCCACTCGGTGAGGACCCACCTGGGATCGAACCCTCGACCCCAAAACTGTGAGGCCGACGCACTAACCACTCGCACACCAAACCGCCTCGTGAATTATTTCCAAAGAGTAAAATCATTCACTTGTTCGTTCATATTCAACCCAAATTAACCTTGTCGGGGTGGCGGGGTGCTGGAGACTCTCCCTGCTAACTTCAGGTAGCGTTTGGGTCATGTCAATAATTTCTTACTCCGGTAGTGTTGACCATTATTGTCCAAGTCAGGGGTCCGAGCTGTCCGTCAATATCTAAACTCACTTTTGTTATTTTCCATCACCCTAGATTAGCTTATTTTTAGAGTCTGCTCATTCAGTTTTGTTACATTTGCGACACAATGTTATTTTTATCCTAGCCGTTTAACATTCCGGGAACAGCGCAGCGTGCGTGGACTTTTTGTGTAAACTGGTCCTTGGGTCCGAGGTGGTGCCGGTAACCATAGTGCTGCTTGGAAAGTGAAATGTGACTCTGTGGCTGTGTTTCTCAATCACAACTGTAGAAGCATCAGCCGGAGCTCGGCCTTTATCAAAGATGCAGCATTGGCGTATCCGTTTCAAGCCGCCGCCAGGAACAATGCGCCGTTCGGGAGCGTTCCAGGTTGCCCGTTATTCCGACGGGCTACAACACTTCCTGCTGTGCTTATGTTGCGTGCTAAGCTATAGCGTTGCCGTTCGTTGTCGCCGAAAGACAATCGCAAAAGCTGCGCGGCTTAACATTTTGGCTTTAATTTGGTCCATGTAAACGCGGCGAGGTGGTCAAGATGACTCAGACAGATCAGCTTACTTTGAACGCATGCCAAGGTTCTGTTTCTGAAAGAAAAATAACATGACAACATCTGGCATCCTGCATTTGCCATTCCCCATCCGGACTGACTGACCCGATGGTCGGTACGACTGTGTCTTCCTTTTTGGCTAGCAAAAGAAAACAAAATAGCAGCGCGACTTTATAAATAGAGAGGAAGGGAAACAAAGCGGCCTGTTGAATCATTTATTTCACTTGTGTTGTTTATGCTCTGAAGAACGGCATGTGACTACCTCATTTATTTATTATTATTTCATTCACCTCGGTAAACATGGTAACTTTAGCTAGCTAAGAATGGTAGAGGAGTGTCAAAACACGGACGCCAAGATTTCACCAAGGCAACACAACAAACTGTTCATTTTTGGTATTTTTAATGGAAGCTATTTTTTGTGTGTGTTTCCCCAGTGACCCCCCAGACCTGTCCGAGATATGGGAGCCGTCTCCTTTGACCTTTCCGCGGTCCCTGTCGTCCCGCTCTTGGTCCTCCTCACGTTGAACCCTTGCGCCTCCTTCGGCCCAGCGGAGACGGACCAATCTTCGGGCCCTCCGCCGGGCCAACGCTCGGGCAACGCCACGGGATCGGAAAAGCGCACTTGCGCGGGCCACGTGGAGTGCAAAGCCGGCATATTGTTACCCGTGTGGCTACCGCTCAACCCTCCACACGGGGAGAGGGCGGGGAGAGCCGTCATCTACTTCCTGTGTCTCATGTACATTTTCCTGGGAGTCTCCATCATCGCAGACCGCTTTATGGCGTCCATCGAAGTGATTACCTCTCAGGTAGTTTACTTTTGGGAGTCCTCATAAATCTGTTTGACAGGTTTCAAATATTGTTGGCGGTGTTCCACAGACGTGTCCACTATTTACTTGGGTAGAAAGATTTGGACTTTTGCAACTGTGTGTATTGAAGGTGAAAGAGATCACGGTGACCAAAGCCAACGGAGAGACAACCGTGACCACGGTTCGAATCTGGAACGAGACCGTCTCCAACCTGACGCTCATGGCTCTGGGTTCTTCTGCTCCCGAAATTTTGCTTTCGGTCATTGAGGTATAGTCCCTTCATTATATTCAAATAGAGCAGTTTTGTTGTTATTTCAACACCTTCCAAAATATTATCCTTTAAACTTATCCCTGAGTACTGTAATACAAGCTACGAGACCCCAATCAATCATTCATTTTTTTAACCGCTTATTCTCCGCGAGACGCCGGGGGTGCTGGAGCCTATCCCAGCTAACAACGGGCACCAGGCGGGGGACACCCTAAGTTTTTTGCCAGCCAATCACAGGGCATGAGGAGACAAAGGACAACAAATCGTAGCTAATTTAGAGTCTTCAAGCAGCTAGCATAGCTAGCATGCATGTTTTTGGGATGTGGGAGGAAACCAGAGTACCTGGAGTAAACCCTAGCAACCCCGGGGCGAACATGCAACCCACATGGGATTGAACCCAGAACCCCTGAGCTTTCTAAACAAGATCCTCAAAGTGTCGGTCTGAAGTCATCAACTCTGTTGTTGACCATTATTGACTAATCATGTCTTTTGTTTTGTTTTGTTTTTTTGCAGGTGTGCGGGCATCACTTTAATGCGGGGGAGCTGGGCCCAGGCACCATCGTCGGAAGCGCCGCTTTCAACATGTTCGTGATTATCGGCATCTGCGTGTGGGTGGTCCCGGATGGAGAATCTCGCAAGATTAAGCACCTGCGAGTATTTTTCATCACGTCTTTCTGGAGTATTTTTGCCTACATTTGGCTCTACGTCATATTAGCCGTCACGTCGCCCGGAATCGTGGAGGTGGGTGGGTCGAGGCGACGCCCGCGCGGCCTCCGTCGGATGCCGTCGGCCAACGTACGGATGCTTAAATGCGGTTTTTGTCTGCGTTGCCAGGTGTGGGAAGCCATGGTGACGCTGCTTTATTTTCCCCTCTTTGTGTCCATGGCTTGGATCGCCGACCGCCGTTTGCTCTTTTACAAATACCTGCGCAAACGCTACCGCGCCGACAAACGGCACGGGATCGTGGTGGCCATGGAAGGGGACGCCATACCCAAAGGTCACGATGGGACGGCGGAGGGGAAGAACTCGGACGGAAACGCCTGCCCTCGGAACTGCTCCAGCGTGACGGTGTCGGTGCAAACGCCGAGCGAGATGGACCAGAACCAGGACGAGGTACCTCCACGTCTCGACGTCCGCCCGATAAGGTAACGGATGACGTTCTGCCCTTCGTCGGTAGGTGGTCCGTAGGCTGAAGGAGCTGAGGGACAGACACCCGGATAAAAACCTGGACCAGCTCATCGAAATGGCAAACTACTCCACTTTGGTTCGACAGAAGAAGAGTCGAGCTTTTTACCGCATCCAGGCCACCCGTCTGTTGATCGGCGCCGGAAACCTGCTGAGAAAACACGCGGCTAAAAAGTCGGGCGCGGCCAGTCGGGAGACGGACAAACGGATTTGCCCTCACATTTGTTTTGAGACGGCGCAGTATCTTTGCACGGAAAACTGCGGGACTTTGAGCCTCTGGGTGATTCTCGACGGGGGCTCCGGGCGGGACACCTTTTACGTGGACTACCGTACGGAAAATGGCTCGGCCAACGCCGGGGCGGACTTTGAGTTGGCCGAAGGCACCCTGACGTTTAAGCCAGGAGAGACTCGGAAAGAGATCAAGGTAAGGAAAAAAAAATCATTCTTGTTGTCATTTTAGTAGCTAAAACTTTCCCCGTCGTCATTATTTTGCTACAAAAGAGCAGTTTATAGTTTCCAAATGTCATGATCCTTTTACTTTCTTCTTTTAAATACTCTTGTTTGATTAAACGCAAACACGTATTTAGAAAGCCGTGAGAAAATGTGGTGGTCTTTCGTGGCTGGGGCGTGGTGGCTAAAGTTAGCTTAATGGTCAACTAGCATTAATTAATTAATTTGCATTCATTTAAGATGATTTAAATTTTGAGATTTTAACGTGATATAAGTCGCTCCAGCCAAACTCTTTGCGTCTTATAGTCCGGAAAATAGGTCTTGTAGAACAAATATTGAATTGAATGTTTTTTTTTGTCATTATACAGTAACAGAAAGTAGAAACCGGTATGTAGCGTAAATCTGCTGTTTGTTTACAATGCCCTTTTGTATGACAGGCTCCATTTTTGTCTCTATTTCCCAGGTGAACATTTTGGACGACGACATCTTTGAGGAAGACGAACATTTCTTTGTCCGCCTTCAAAATCTGAGGTGGGAGGAGGGTGGCGATGAAGGGCCGGGAATTTCGGCCAGGGCTCGACTGGTGGAGCCACTGGTCGCCACGGTCACCATCTTGGACGATGACCACGCTGGCATCTTCACCTTTGGTCAGGGGGTTTTGCGGGTGAGTGAGAGCACGGGCACGCTGGCGCTGACCGTGGTGAGGAACTCGGGCTCCAGGGGGACCGTTTCTGTACCGTATCACACAGTGGACGGCAGTGCCAAAGCGGGAGTGGACTACCAGCAGGTCCAGGGACAGCTGGAATTTAACAATGAGCAAACCAGGTGAGGCCCAGACCGCCATCGCACGGGAATCAATCCGTAACGTCGGGCCCTCCCAGGATCCCTACGTCTAATTTCGACATGGGCATCCGTCGCAAAAAACATTTGAATGTTAGACTTCCACTTTCCTCTTCAACGTGCTACCCTGTGGCATTAGATTAGATTAGATTAGAACTTTATTTCATCCCGTATTCAGGAAATTTTGTGGCAGGAATATTCACACGCGTTTTTACTTAAGCTAAATAGATACGTGCGTTGGACTCTGCTCATTGGTGCTTTCGAACAAGAGGAAATTTAGTCTTCCTTAGTGATAATGACTCTCCATGACCTCAGTATTCGATGGGTATCAAGTTGTGAGCTAATCCTGTAATCCGGCCCACGGTGGGGGAAGATGCAGTTCCCTGTTTAAACTGACTGATTGTTTTCACATTAAATTTGCAGCTAATGTAAACTGTTTTAGCATGCAGACTAATTGTATTTTTTTATGGGAGAATACGGGAAAACCATCGCAATTTTTTCCAACTTGAAATCCATCGACAGAGCACATGTTTTACCCGGTTTCCGACTCACCTTTTGGGTCTAATGTCGTTGTTGTTGTTGTCTTGTTTGACTCCAGCCACACTTTAAAAGTTCACATTATAAACGTGGAGGAGTATGAAAAAGAGGAAAACTTCTTTGTCGTGCTCGAGGAGCCCAAATGGTTAAAGCGCGGACTCTCCGGTAAGTGCAAACCGTAAATGACAATCACGTCTTGTTTGTCTTATTACGCTTATCTAAGGAAAATGTCATGGTCTCTGTTTAAACAGCATTACTGCTCAATCAGGGTAAGACGCATCCCTTTGTCGGATGACTTGAAGAATGCAGTGTCTGAACTTTTGTTTGCAAATGGCATGAATAGCGTACGCGATACAATTGGGAGTAAAACACATCACCGTTACTAAACAACCCTTGCATGCGTATGAGTTTAAGCCAGTTCTCATAGTTCGTGAGTTTTGAAAGTGTGCCTGTACTGACCGATCAGATTTGTTGTTTTCTATGCCTACCTTTTCTTAAAGGCCAGACAATATAGTCACACCGTCCATTTGGATTGACTTCATACGAACGTTTGCAGAGTGTAAGATCATGTATGCTTCATCCTTGACAGGCCACCCCACGCCTGAGGAGGAGGAAGCCAGGAAAATCTCTGAGATGGGCAAGCCCATCCTAGGAGAACACAGCAAGATGGAGATCATCATAGAAGAGTCCTGTGAGTTCAAGGTTTGTGGGTGGCCCAATAGCTTCCAAATAATCCAACCTGCATTTCTTATCCTACCCTGATGGTAAAACAGCTCAGCTAATGAATCATCCCATTCCCAAAAGAGCATTTTATTGCTTTGCAAATAGAGATCTAAAAGGGAATGGCTCCTTATTTGGCCGTATTTAAAAGCAGTTCAATCGTAGATGATGGATTGCTTAATCAGCCAATCCAAGCATCTTCTTTAAGACAAAGAAATATTCCAAAACGATTTCAAGTGCAAGTCTGATGAAAATCAAGTTGATGTGCTTGTTAACCGCGACTGTTAACCAGGCACCTTCTCGCACATTAGACTCCCAATGGCATGCTTGACCAGGTACAGTACCAAAACCCACCCACACCCACACACCTTTGGATTTACAGAAAAAGCTGTATATCCGAGAATTCATTTTCTTAATATGCATGCATGCATTGAATCTGTAAGTCAGCCTAAGAATCCCGGGGGTGTCGGAAACAGGATTCTATAATATTGCTCACCAAATGTGTTCTAAGCACAATATGTAATAGTACTCCCATTTTTCCATATGTGAACGAGACACGATTGGGTTTTGTTAAAGTAAACCCATTTGGACAACTGTTTCTCCCTCAACTGTTTTACAGTGTCCAGATGAAAATTCGTAGTATCCCTGATCTCCGGCACCCCTCTCTCTCCTTAACCTTTTGACTTTGTCTTTGTGTGCCAAATGTTTTTGCGGTCACTTCACCCAACGGTGGTCCTTCGTTTTTGATGGACTTGTTGTACATAAACCGACTCTGAAGTCCTATTCACACAGGTAGTACCAAAGCTACGATGTGAATAGGACTGAATTGTGCTTTAGCTAAAGCTACACAATCCTTGGAAGTGTGTTTAGGCCTTGACCTGCCACCATTATGCATGAGGAGTGTCTCCATTTGTCGGCACTTTTGCATAATCTTGATGTAAAAGATGCAAATGCATGCACACAACATCCGAGTACTTAAAACTAGTTTAGATTTTCTAGCGTTAAAAAAATATGAACATTCCCTGGATTTTTTTTGTTATCGTGATGAAATGAATACGTATTTCTCAGAAGAAAAAATGACGGAATGGTCGTCATCTTTGTTCATTCTTTTCTCTCTCTCTCGTAGAACACCGTGGATAAACTCCTTAAAGATACAAATCTGGCCGCTGTGATTGGATCTCGTTCATGGAAGGAGCAGTTCGTCGAAGCCGTCACCGTCAGCGCGGGTTAGCTTAGCGGCTATCGGGAAAAAGTTGGGCTCCGCCCAAAATTCATCCATTATTTTATGGGGGGTTTCTTTTTGCCAGGGGATCGAGACGACGAGGGACCAGATCAGCCCGCGCCCAACTGCTTTGACTACTTCATGCACATTTTGAGCATTTTTTGGAAGATTCTCTTTGCTTGCGTCCCTCCCACCGAGTACTGGAACGGATGGGCGTGTTTTATCGTGTCCATGGCGGTGATTGGTATCCTGACCGCCATCATTGGAGATCTGGCGTCCCACTTTGGCTGCACCGTCGGCTTGAGGGACAGCGTCACCGCGGTGGTTTTTGTGGCCCTCGGTACTTCGCTTCCTGGTAAGTAGCGTGGTTTCGTGTTAGCGTTGAACGTTTCACCCGGATGACGCTGGGTCTCGATCCCCAGATACCTTCGCCAGTAAAGTGGCCGCGATCCAAGACCAGTATGCCGACGCATCGGTGGGGAACGTGACCGGAAGCAACGCGGTCAACGTGTTCTTGGGTATCGGCGTGGCTTGGTCCGTGGCTGCCATCTATTGGGAAGTCCAAGGTGGCGTTTTCCGGGTGGAAGTGGGCTCGCTGGCTTTCACGGTCACGCTCTTCACCATTTTTGCCTTCTTCACCATGGGAGTGTTGATGATCCGCCGGAAGCCCTCCATAGGCGGGGAATTGGGAGGCCGACGGATTCCCAAAATACTGACGTGCATGTTTCTGTTCGGACTCTGGTTCCTTTATGTTCTCTTCTCTAGTTTGGAGGCCTACTGCCATATAAAAGGCTTCTGAGGAAGCAGTCTCCGTCTGCCGAAGAACTGTTTATGTACTCACCAAAGTACTTTTTAAAAAGAAATTGGATCAAATGTATGATTGTCAACACAAAATGTGTCATTGTTTGCTCCACTAACTCGATCCAACTCGATTACTTAATCAATGTATATTACATCTCCATGATAATCAAATGTATTATGAAGCTACACAATGAAAAGGAGATGTACGCACTTAGACCTTTGGTCAGTTTTAATATTTTAAAATGATAATTAACCCTTAAAATCGTAGATTTTTGTAAAGACCGTATTTCCATCTACTGTAATCTATTTGTATATTTACTGTAAACGGAGAAAATTACAATATAATTTATTTTATGTAATAAATATATTTGAATTTGAAGCCTTTTTGTCTTCATTAGGTTTACCATTAAAACACATAATCAAACAATTTCTCAACAAAAGAGCCGCAAAAGGGATCATATTTAGGGACTTTTTCCAAAATATTTATTTATTCCGAACCAGAGGAGAGCAGCCATTTTAGGTGATTTGCGATTGCTCCGCACACTATTGCACTTACCGAACCATTTTACTTTCTTTTACTTTTTAAACTTACATAGACATGTTTCAAAGCATTTTTCTAACGGAATTCACTGATAAATAATGATGTTCGAAGCTAAAATGGACGAATTGAAATGACGTTTCAATTGTCCGACGGCTCTTGAAGGCGACATTATCCGGCACAAGGGGCAGGACAACATGGCTGCCGCTGCCGGCCGATTCTACGGAGAAGGAGGCAGAGCAACTAAACGACAGAAAACCGACGAAGGAGGGATGACTATGGTCAGGCGTGACTTCCTATCGTGTTATTTAGCTCTTAATACAACCATTTATCTGATGAAGTGTGCTTTTAGACGCCAGTATATCGTAAAGCAAGCCGTTCGTTTCCTCCGCTAGCCAAGAAGCTAACATATCAAAGCACATTCAATGGTGACCAGAAGCTAGTTAGCATTTTCAAACTCGGTTTCCTTTAAAAATGTACACCAAGAGAGAATAAATCCCCGGAATCTGCTCATCGTTTGATTAATTTGTCATTTTATTTGGTTCGTGTGTTGTAATGGATACATGAACGCAAGTTTCATTGAAAAGAGCACATTTGGGCCTTGTCTTGTAAGCGATGACTGTTGGGGGAGGTGGACTCGAACATGTATCCCCACATTGCTTTGCACGTTGTTGATGAGTCCTCTCGCCTCACTGTGATATCATTGTTTTGCAGGAGGGCTACGATGATCCCCACAAACCTCTCCCGTCGCCGGTCGTGCACATCAGGGGCTTGGTTGATGGTGTTGTGGAGAGCGACTTGGTGGAAGCCTTGCAAGAATTTGGTACCGTAAGGTACTCACCAGCTGATAACTACCTTGTAGATAAATATTAAAATCGCAAATATTTGTATTTTTGAACCTCACTGCTTAGACAGGCTAACGATTGGCACCAATTTTCCATGTTTTGGGTAGCCACTGTTAGGAATGTTGTATTTTGTATTCTATGACCAAAATGAATGGGAACTCCCTCTCCATAGCTCTGTGGTAATGATGCCCAAGAAACGCCAGGCCCTGGCGGAGTATGAGGACATGAATGCCTCATGTAACGCAGTTACGTACGCAGCAGAAAACCAGGTTTACATCGCGGGCCACCCTGCCTTCATCAATTATTCCACGAGTCAAAAAATCTCCCGGCCAGGAGATTCGGACGACACCCGGATCGTCAACAACGTGTTGCTACTGACCATTATCAACCCCATCTACCCCATCACCACGGTAATCTAAACCTGTTGAACATGAGTTTGCATTTCAGAAAGGTTGATTTAAAAAAAAAAAAAATGGTTCCACCTTTCTCCCAATAGGATGTGTTATACACCATATGTAACAACTGTGGTCCCGTCGAACGGATCGTCATCTTCAGGAAAAATGGCGTTCAAGCCATGGTTGAATATCCTTTTTGTCTTTCATCAACTTTTTGTGGATATTGAGATTTTATTTGAAATGGATGAGTGTGATTTCTAGTGCTCCAATGTCCCCTTAACTCACAATCGCTACGTTTGACTCGGTCCAAAGTGCCCAGAGGGCCAAAGCCTCGCTCAACGGGGCAGACATCTACTCGGGCTGCTGCACACTCAAGATTGAATACGCTAAGGTACGTACGTGTGCGCCGGCCACGTCTTCGTTCGTCCGGGTATTTAGTCGTGACATTTCTTTGGCCTCGAAAATGTACAGCCGACACGCCTCAACGTCTTCAAGAATGACCAGGACACGTGGGACTACACAAACCCCAACCTCAGCAGCCAAGGTACGTTCCTAAGCAGTCCTTTTCCTTTCTGTCTCCTCTTTTGACTTTTTCGTGCCACTGGTATTAGGCATTAGGTTTCTTTGCTGTGAGATAATTGCCTTTGATCACATTATCCAATTTATTTTCCCCCACTCACAGAGCTTGTCACCTTAATTGTTCCAAGGCATTAGTCCTCTGTTCCAATCACAGTTTTATGCATTTTCTCGCTACACGGCAGGCACACGGCGAGGGCACGGGGAGTAAGTAATATGACTGGCGGCCAAATACGGCGTGTCCCACGCATGTCCGCTGTAGTCGATCACATTCCTATGCACATTTCCACTATTCACCACGCAGGTCCACGAGAGCATGACGTAGTTGCACAACAAACGATGCCTTCGACTAGTTACAAACTGGCAAATGTGTTCACTTGCTGTGTTCCGGCAAACGTATCGAAGATTTGTTAGTCCTTGCCATGGAAATGTCCCCCAAATGCCATGAAATGACATTATAGAGTAAGTTGGGGGGCTTTGATGGCCATTCTTTGGCCTGTCAATTGACAATATTAAAACGTGGCAGTATTTTGCACAAAGCAAATGAAATGGTTGTCGGAAATTGGTCAATTTAAGAGAACAAATACATGACACGACACGCATTTGAATGATTTTGTTCACCGACAGACTTGTCAAATCTCGGTTTTGTTGTCCAATTAAAGTGGCTTAAGGTAGCCGTTCCATGTGTTCTTGTATCGGTCGATTCACTTTCAAAACAGGTTCCTACCAAGCGTCTGGGGGGAGAAAAAAATCACTAAAAGGGTCTGAAGGTCCATTTAGGAGAAGCGGTCCATTCCACTTGTGTTGCGCCGGCTGCGCAAAACCCACATAGTTCATTTCCAAGCAGACACAACGACTTCTACAGCGACAATAAAACAAGCACCCAAAGCTAGAACTCACGCATTGCCACTCTTTGGGATACATCGGACACGGTGGGACAGCAAACACCGGGACACGAACTCAACACGGCAAGTTGATCGACACCACCACGAGGGGATCTATTTTGTTTTCGGGGGTGATGGAGAATCGCCACCCTTTGATTTTCGGGGGACAGAAATACTCAAAAGGCCACGCAAACACCTCCAATAGTCAACACAGCAGACTCCTCTTGATAAGTTGCTAAGCATCCACCACCGCCGCCGCAACCACCACCACCACCACCAGCACCACCACCATGACCATGACCATGAGCGCCAGTACAAGCACATCCATCGGCCAGGCAGGCCCTTGAGGAGCAAGCACTTTGGCAGGAAGGAGGCTCCCCGGCACCTTCCCGTGCTGCCAACACACGACACCACAAGCAGCTGAACATCCTGAACTGAGCGTCACAGCACATTATGCAGATAAATTTTCAAGCACTAGATGCCTCTCCTCTTGTCCAACAAGTGGACACCAGCCATTAAAGCAGGCCACGAAGACACAAGCGCAAAAAACATTCATCCAGCATACAAGCACAGATGCAAACAGATTAGCAGCCCTCTCCCAAAGCTCGGCATTTTTGGACTCGTAATTCTGTTTTTTTTTTTTCTTCCCTCCTCCTTTACCTTCCCACCCATTTTCCTTCTCTCTCTGCTATTCTGTTGTTTTCCTTTTTTTTTAGTTTTTAGTTTTTTGGGGGCTTTTTGGGTGCTGGCCCACAGTGATTCCTTTTAACGCCTCCCGTGTGATGCAGGTTTGGCTCAGTGTGTCTGTGGACAGACAACCCACTCTCAAATGACGCACTAATCCTGCTTTGTGGTCAGCACGGTAAGCTGGAAATGCTTGTCCTAGCAACTTTGGGGAAAAAAAAATGAAAGAATTTGCAGCAAGTGAAAACCCAGCATGGATGTGTGGATGTACTTACCTTTGGTGGTGGGGATGCAAAGAGCGGAAGAAAGGAAGACTAAAAGAAAGAGTTGATCTCGGAGGGTGGCATCCATGCTGAAGACTGGCCCCTACCTACCTACCTACCCACCTACCAATGGCACCGACCGTGTCCAATACTCCGTGTACGGTGCTGTAAGTACTAAACGACAACATTGATGTAATGTTTGCAGTGCCTGTTGACCAAAATCGAACTTGCCGTTGTCGATGTATGCGAACGACGACCTGTAAGGGGATGACGTTTGAGCCAAGCGCCCTACGTAATGTTTCCAGTGTACGCTTAAGCAGGGTTCCCGCGGGGTCTTGAAAATTCAACTTGCTCTCTTCCCACTCTTTACATGCTATGTATGTGTGTACTTGCACAGATGCTGAAGGCGAAGGCAATTGGAACAGTTCACAAGGTGTGTTTACGCTAGGAAAGTGGCGAAGAAGGAATCTCCATTATGTCCTAAATGGCCTTTTCGGTCTATTTTGATGGACGCAAGCAGCCTTTTCTGTCGCATGCCGGTCACCTTGTCCCTTAACACCAAGTCACCACTCTAATGCATCTGCGCGCGGTCTTTTCCAGGGAAGAAGCTCCTTTAACGCACTTTTTCCCCCTTTTTTCACACCCTAGATCCCAACGCCAACCCGAACAAACGGCAGAGGCAGCCGGCGCTTCTCGGGGACCACCCGGCGGATTACGGTACGGATTCCGAGGGAGCCTTTCGCTCGGTTTGGGACCGTGGCTCATTTGTACTTTTCCTCTCAAGGTGGCCCTCAAGGAGGCTACCACGGCTACAGCGACGACAGCTACGGGCCGCCCCACCGCATGGGCATGGGCGCCCGCGGTCGCGGGAGTCAGCGCTACGGCGCCGGATACGGGCCGCCGCCGCCCGAATACGGCGCCCACGCCGACTCGCCCGTCCTCATGGTGTACGGCCTGGAGCCCGCCAAGATCAATGCCGACAAAGTCTTTAACATCTTCTGCCTCTATGGAAACGTGGAGAGGGTGCGTAAGCCAATTGCCCAGAATGAGTTGCTACGCCATCGACCGCATACTCAAGATTGTTCCTATTCAGGTGAAGTTCATGAAGAGCAAACCTGGAGCCGCCATGGTCGAGATGGGTGACTGCTACGCTGTGGACAGGGCCATTTCTCATCTCAACAACAACTTCCTGTTTGGACAAAAACTCAATGTCTGGTAAGGGTGGTGGCCTAAAGGCCAATGAGGCTTTTTTATTTTTGTCTGGGAGTAGAAGGGGAACGGGGTTGGTCTTTTCTTTTTTTTTTAAGTTTCAAGTTTATCATTGTCACTTGCTATTTTAAATGGGATTTTCTTGAAGTATACAATTGACTTCAACTGAACGTGTAGAAACAAGAATTTGTTTCTCCCAGAAACTAATTTCCACGTATTCAACACAAAATGAAGTCCAAAAAGGTATTTATCCGGGCTTCCTCTGTTGTACTTGTGAAAATGGCACGATAACCCTTAAGCCAGTCCCTTTACCCTAAACGAACTGGAACACTGAGCATTTTGCTTCTCCTCATGTGGAAAAAGTCCTTCTAAATGTTCATTTCATCAAGGAAATGAAACCTTTTTTATTTTGACATTGCTCCACGTGCTGACGGAAGCCTTTTGTATTTTTTGTGTGTTTTTTTTTTTGCGGCTAGCGTTTCCAAGCAGCAGGCTATCGTACCGGGACAGAGCTACCAGTTGGAAGACAACAGCACCAGCTTCAAAGACTTCCACGGTTCTCGCAACAACCGCTTCACTTCGCCGGAGCAGGCGGCCAAGAACCGAATCCAGCACCCTACCAACGTCCTGCATTTTTTTAATGCGCAGCCGGACATCTCTGAGGAGCTCTTTGACCAGGTCCCAAAAGCTGCACACACTGAACAAAAAACAAAAACAAAAAATCCCCCCTCGACTTTTAAATATAGGAATGATTCCATTTTTTTTTATCTTCCTTCTAGATCTGCGATGAGTTGGGGATTAAGAGCCCTGGAAGTGTGAAACTTTTTACTGGGAAGAGTAAGTCATTAGGTTTTAGTTTAAGTTTTGATGTCCTTTGATTGACACATGTCATTGGTGTAACCGGCATTACATCACATCCCAAAGTTGGAGTCTTGGGCTTTTTTTCCCGTGTTCTTCTTCCATCTTGGATGAACTTTTATTGAACTTCCTCATTTGTCTTGTGTGGCTGCCCCCCTCCAGGTGAGAGGAGTTCATCAGGCTTGCTGGAATGGGACTCCATAAATGATGCCATGGAAGCCCTGGCATTGATGAACCATCATCAGATGAAAAACCCCAGTCAGTATCGTATCCACTACGTAAATTGCAATTGTGAAATGTGTCCTTTTCTGAACCCTTGCAATCCGCCGTCTACTTTATTTTAGGTGGGCCTTACCCTTACACTCTCAAGTTGTGTTTCTCAACCACCCACCACACCGCCAGCTAAATGCAACCAACACCTTCAAACAATCTCACCTTTTATTTCTATGTATAAACGTTCATGTAGTTCTGTGCTTGTGTCCCATTAAAATGTTCACTCATTTTTGACACAAATAGGATGTTGTGTTTTACTACATTTTTTTTAATTTTTAAGTGTTTAGACTATTAAATGTATTCAAATAAATCCCCAATTTGATGTATGATTTTGACATAAACCAGAGCTGCATGATATTAGAAAAAGATCCTGATAGGAGTGTTGAATATCACAACATGAATATTATTGTAATATCTCCCATGCCAAGAAATATCAAAATATTTCAATTAAAGAAATGTTTAATAATGGCTAAATTAGGAGGCTACATGTAAAGCCAAATGTTTATATGGCACAAACAGTTAAACCTAAAAGCTGTCCAATGAACACATTATAATCTTGTTTGCTTTGGGTATGGATCGCTCAATTCATATTAAATGTCAACATTTTGAGAATAGATCAGATAACCCGCTAGAAGTTCATTTTGGCATGAAAATGTATGCTCCTACAATACCGTAAAACGCAGTGCGTGTAATAAACAGACATCTGAAATACCGTTTTTTTTGTTTCAATGGTGAAATGGGCTTGAAGTGTTTTAAATCTGACCTTGAAGAAAGTCTTGGCAAATCATTGTTTAAAAACAGGAGCAGTCAGTCATGATATTTTTCAGTGATTTAAAGGGTAAGATGTGTTGGGGATTGATTTGAAACTCCAAGCTAAACTATAGTGAAAAATCCCACACTATGAAAAGGTTGTCAACGCAACGTAACTCATGTCCGTTTGCCAGGTCCTACAACTCCCATGATGCCTCGGGGGGCCGCAAAGCACGTCGGCGTTTCCGGTGTCCTGTAAAATTTGACTTCCTTCTGCGCGGCCTGACACGAACAAACCGAAAAAGAAGCCGTCGAAAAGCACCTAACTTCTCGGAACACATTACTCCGTTGCATGGACCTTTGAAAGTGGCCAGAATGTGGTGAGCGGCCGCCGAGCGAAGGGAGAAGCGCCGGGAAGGTTCGTCGCAAGGGCTCGGGCCTAGTAGCGAAAGTTTGCTCGCTCGAGGCTCGGGGCCTCGTAAACAACATGTCGTCCACATCGCAGCCCTCTTCGAGGCGGCAATGGTGCTACCTCTGCGACCTCCCCAAGATGCCCTGGGCCATGTTGTGGGAGTTTAGCGAAGCCGTTTGCCGAGGTTGCGTCAACTACGACGGCGTGGACAGAATCGAGCTGCTCATCGAAACCGCCAGGCAACTCAAGAGCACGCACGGCGTTTTAGAGGGCCGCTCTCCCGGGCCGCAGCAGGGCAAGCCGAGCTCGCTCGGCTCGGCGGAAGTCGGCCGGCCACCGCACGGAGAGCGCCTGGAGCGGGAGCGAGACCGAGAGCGAGAGCGGGAAAGAGAGCGAGAACGAGAACGGGAGCGGGAGCGAGCCAGGGCGGACTACGGCGTCTCCTCGCGCCTGCCCAACGGCCTGCACCGAGTCGAAGACGTGGCGTTGTCCGAAAGCAGCCGACAGAGTCCCAACACTCGCAGGGCCATGACGGGGGCTCTCCCCGGTCTCCACGGAACCATTTCGCACGCCCTCATCGCCCAGGGTCTAGTGGCGTCCCCGCACGGGCTCCTGGCGCCACTCTCGAGCTCCAGGGCGGCGGCAGCGGCCGCTGCTGCCGCTGCCGCGGCGGCGGCCGGGGCTCCCATCGTCGTCTCGGCCGGGCCCATTCTGAGCGACGCCGTCTCCCGAAGACAGGCCGCCGCTCTGGGCGTGGGAGCCAGCACGTCCGCGCTGGTGGGCATCGATCTGGGGGCGTGGAGGAACAGCGAAGTCGTGGCCGAGCTCAACGAGGTGGCGCGGAGCAAAATGGAAGGCTGGCCCAACCGACCCAAAGTCGTCCGGGACGTCCTGCTGGCTCTGAGCTCCTGCGTTCCCTTCGCCGTGCGCTTCAGGAAAGATCACAACCTGGTGGGAAGGGTGCTGGCCTTCGACGCCGCCGCCACGGCCGCCGCCGAGCTGGAGCTCAAGGTCTTCGCCGAGTACCCCGTCGGCTCCGGCGTCATCTTCTCGTGCGTCCCCGACCTGGTCCGGCAGATGTTCCGGGACGCCGCCAAGGACGCCGGCAAGGCCGTCAACTCGGGCTTGCGCTACGTGGAGTACGAGAAGCGGCAAGGGAGCGGCGACTGGCGGGGGCTGGCGGAGCTTTTGAACGACGGCGTGCGTATGTTTAAGGAGCCGCCCATTCCCGAGGTCCTCCCGCATCCGGACGGCGGCGGCCTGTCCGCCGCCGCCGCCCCTCGCTCCGCCCCGGCCAAAGGCGCCGCCCGGCGCCGGAAAGCCTCCCCGGGATCGGAGAACGGGGAAAGCGAAGGCCGACCCGAGGTGTGGCCCAGGGGCGCCTACCCCGGGATGGAAGCGCTTCCGGGAATGGGCGCCCCTCAGGACGGCCCCCCTCGCCTGCACGGCCAGCCCTCGCCCATGTCGGCGCTCATGGGGGTGGCGGACAGCCTGAGCTCCGGCCAGGTGGCCAGAGACAGCCCCGGCGCGTCCTCGGCCGTGGGGCGCGCCGCCTCCGCCAGCCCCTCGGCCGCCGCCGCCTCCACTTCCGTCCCGCAGGCGGGTGGCGGCGAGTCTGCCGGCGCCGCCGCCGCCGGGGGTCAGGGCGCCCTGCTCTGCTGCACCCTGTGCCGGGAACGGCTGGAGGACACCCACTTTGTCCAGTGTCCCTCGGTGCCGCACCACAAGTTCTGCTTCCCCTGCACGAGAGGCTTCATTCGCAGCCAGGGCCAAGGAGGAGAGGTCTACTGCCCCAGCGGGGAGCGCTGTCCCCTGGCCGGATCGGCCGTGCCCTGGGCCTTCATGCAGGGCGAGATCTCCACCATCTTGGCCGGCGACGGGGACGTGACGGTAAAGAAAGAGAGCGACCCCTGACGTCGCCGTCCCGTCGGTCAGCGGCGGTGGTGAGTGAGAGCTCCTTTTTTCCGAGATCCTAAGTGTATTGCAAAAAAATGACTGAAACATAGATCAAATGACCACAATAGTCAAGAAAATCACAAATTGGTTCGTCACATTGGATGCAAACTAATTAAATTGCACGCTATTTCTTAGTACATTGATTTCAATGTGGCTCTGAACAGCTCTATCTAGTGTTCAAGTTGAGAAGTGCAACCGAAAGGAGGTTTAACTCCAGCCTCTTGCGGGGGCCGTATTCAATGATATTTTTTGTCCACGGGCTGTTGTTGGGACACGGCTGGCTTATAATATATAGCTGAAAATGACAAAGATTAGGGTTTGGATGCATTTTGAAGGTTTTAAAAGTATTTTTCCTTTTTCTGTCCTCCAGCGGACGACGACACTGACGCCGACGATTCCAAAGCACTTCCCGAGCACGTCGAGCAGAGTCGGTCGGCCCTCGCCGCAGTTCCGCATGTGCCTCGAGAGAGAGAGAGAGGATGGGTGAGACAAGGATGATAAGACTCTTGCTTTTCGTCAGGCTATTTTCCAAATTTAGAATAGAAAGCACACGGTTCTTACAGATGAAAAAGTCCCCCCTGGCAAAAAAAAAGACGGATCACATTGATAACGGATCGCTAATGCTCGGCAAAAAAAAAAGTTCAAAAATATTCTTGTGAAAAAGTATTTTCCTTTTGGAAGGCACGGATGGAATTGGCGTGGCGTGCCATGGCCCCGTCCGATATGTCAACTTGCTTTGAAAATGGCCGTAAATTCTATTTTTGATACAAGTCCAATTTCATTCATTCATTCGTTTTGTTTGTAGTCCGAAGACCAAAGACGGCGTCCTCCTCCTCCTCGAAAGGTTCACTCATTCTTTAACTGGCGTGAGTGACATTTATTTACTTTGTGTCATGCGTATAAGTTAACTGGCACGGAAATGTTTTAACGGTTAAGGACAAACTTTGGGATGTCAACGCTAAATTACAAAGTACAGTGGTACCTCGACATACGAGCTTCATTCGTTCCGAGCTCGTGTGTCAATTTACTCTTAACTCAATTGAACGTTTGCCATAGAAATGAACTAAAAACTAATTAATTTGTTCCCTCTGAAAAAAAACCCCACCAAGAACAGGATATTGGATTGGAAAAACATTTTTATTTGTTCTAATTGGCCATCTATTAACAAAGTATCAAATAACTAGTTCGCATATCCAAATTTGTCTCATATCTCAAGCTAAATATTTGCGCAAAAATTGACTCCTATCTCCAATTGCTCGTATGTCGAGGTATTACTGGATGGAGTTGAATTGCTGCCTGTTCTCTCGTTTACTGTTTGTTTCACAAGCGTGACATATGCTCAGATGGAACTTTTTTTTTTAAACAAACTTTATTCAATAAATACCAAACAAACCCCAGCGCTTTGTATGCTCTTTTAGTATTTGTGGTACTCATGTTTTTATTCCCCTTTTTACAGCCCTAAAAGAAATAGGTAACAAAATCAATTTTTGTATTTGACAAAATTCATTCTTAGAATAAATGTAGAGAATGCATGCTATTAAGAGGCTCAAAAAAATTGCAAAAAACAGGTACAAAAACAATCCTGCAAGTTGAACAATCTTTACAAAAGGTACAATTTAGTCGATAATGTTTCAAAAATCATTGCATGCATAAAATGTTGTTGCAAAAAATGCTTTCCAAGTCTCCGTGGCTCAGATGGGACAGCTGCCGTTTCCCAGCGCTTCCTGTGCTGCCTTCAGGGTCTCCCTCTTCACGCATTTCCAGTAGCCACCCAAGCCGTTCTGCGGTTGAACCTGCACGTGAAAACAGAGTTGCAATTGACTGGGAAGACAAGAGGGCGCCCAGGGGCTTGAGCAGGAAGCAGGTAAGGCTTTTTTCTTCAAAAAACGACATAGTATAGTAAGGCTTTTTTATTGAAAGAATTCTACCAATTTTCAGTAGTTGACCACACCAGTCTTTAGCAAGCTTTGTCTTCAGCGATTGACATTAACAAAAAGGTTTTCGGCTGGACATTTTAACTTCACTTTTGGAAATGTAATGTCACATTTGAAGTCAGTTTTCCATTTTGCACCTTCTCTAAATGTTGAATGATTTTAAAAGTAGCGTGTCCACTCCTACTGGAAAAAGGGTGATCAAATCTGAAAATTCTCTCTACCAAATATCTGACTTTTGCCAGCTCTGCTATCTATATTGTGCTAAACCACACTTGAGTACGCTCACACATTCTTGACCATTTTGTGACTTTTGTCTTGCTGGACAGTGGACCGACCTTAAAGCAGTCCAAAAAGGACTTCTTTCACTAAACGTCAGCCAATACATTTCAGACAAGCCTTTTTATTTGCACAGAATTGCCCCTTTTTTTCCCCCCTTCAAATTCAGGCATATGCTTGGTCTCTATCAAACTGGATCCCGTTTCCACCGCACGCAGGATTTCTTCATTTTTACCCAGAAATGAGGTATAGTGCCCACTTAGCATACAAAAGTTTTGTGGATTGATTCCCACATCCTTCAAGTTCTCACTCTTCAGCTCAAACGGATACTTGGCCTCAATAGTAGAGCACCAACTTACCATACAAAAGGTAATGGGTTGGATTCCACACCTCCTCCAACTTTTCAGGTCAAATAAAAACCAAGTGGGCAGGACCATACTTTTTAGGGCGGTGGCTTATACACTTAGTCATTTGAGTCGAGCGCCCTCCTACCGAAAATACTTGGCCTGTCCAAGTTTAGTGGGTGTGTGGGTGGGCCCCTTGGCGCACACAGTGGAGTATGCACCTACCGCCGAGTGGAGCCTGGTTCGCGTCCCGCAGACGTACTCTTGGTGCCTCTCCCGCCTTCGGCGGGAGAGGCACCTGCGACATAAGATAAATTACCTTTTACTAAAAAAACCTAAAAAATAAATTTTACATTTAATCATTACATCCAGATTTGTTAAAATACTTAGCCTAAAAAATCAAAACACTTAGCCAAATTACGACCATGCTGAGTGAGGGAGGTGGCTTGCACACTTAGTCAAATGAGTCGAGTTCCCTCTTACTGAAAATACTTGGCCGGTCGAAGTTTAGTGGGTGTGTGGGTGGGCCCCTTGGCGCACACAGTAGAGTATGCGCCTACCACCGAGTGGAAGCTGGTTCGCGTCCCGCAGACGTACTCTTGGTGCCTCTCCCGCCTTCGGCGGGAGAGGCACCTGCGACATAAGATAAATTACCTTTTACTAAAAAAAACTAAAAATTAAATTTTACATTTAATCATTACATCATAATTTGTTAAAATAACTGGCCCAAAAAAATCAAGACACTGGCTATTAGCTAGGATTTCAAATAAGACACCCAAAAAGTTTGATTGGACAGGACAATGCTGAGTAGGGAGGCGGCTTGCACACTTAGACAAATTACTCGAGCGCCCTCTTACTGAAAATACTGAGCCAGTCCAAGTTAAGTGGGACGGTAGCAGGGCCCTTTAGCGCACACAGTAGAGTATATGGCTACCATGTAGTGGAAGCTGGTTCGCATCCCGCAGACGTACTCTTGGTGTCCCTCCCCGCCGACATAAGACTAATGACCTTTTACTAAAAAAAAACCTTTCAAAATTAAATTTTACATTTACTCATCAAGCGCCCTCTTACCGAAAATACTTAGGAAGTCCAAGTTTAGTGGTCGTAGTCTTCGGCGGGGAGGGATACCTGCGACAAAAGACTTAATACCTTTTACTAAAAAAAACTTTAACCCTTTTTTTTGCAAGAAAAAAGCCTTACTATACATGGTCATTTTTTTAAGAAAAAAAGCCTTACTATATTATGTCGTTTTTTAAGAAAATAGCCTTACTATACATGGTCATTTTTGTTTAAACAAAGCCTTACTATACATGGTCGTTTTTTAAAGAAAAAAAGCCTTACCATAGGTCGTTTTTTTATTTTTACAAAGCCTTACTATACTATGTCATTTTTTAAAGAAAAAAACCTTACTTTACTATTTTGTTTTTTAAGAAAAAAAGCCTTACTATATAAATGGTCATTTTTTTAAGAAAAAAGCCTTACTATACATTGTCATTTTTTAAAGAAAAAAGCCTTACTATACTATGTCGTTTTTTCACGAAAAAAAGCCTTACTATACTATATCGTTTTTTCACGAAAAAAGCCTTACTATACTATGTCGTTTTTTAAGAAAAAAAGCCTTACTATACTATGTCGTTTTTTCACGAAAAAAGCCTTACTATACTATGTCATTTTTTCACGAAAAATAGCCTTACTATACTATGTCGTTTTTTAAGAAAAAAAGCCTTACTATACTATGTCGTTTTTTCACGAAAAAAGCCTTACAATACTATGTCGTTTTTTAAGAAAAAAAGCCTTACTATACTATGTCGGTTTTTCACAAAAAAAGCCTTACTATACTATGTCATTTTTTCACGAAAAATAGCCTTACTATACTATGTCGTTTTTTAAGAAAAAAGCCTTACTATACATTGTCATTTTTTTAAGAAAAAAGCCTTACTATACTATGTCGTTTTTTAAAGAAATAAAGCCTTACCATACTATGATGTTTTTTTATTTAAACAAAGCCTTACTATACATGGTCGTTTTTTAAAGAAAAAAATCCTCACTATACTGTCTGTCGTTTTTTTTAATAAAAAAAGCCTTACTATACTATGTCGTTTTTTAAAGAATAAAATCCTTACTATACTCTGTCATTTTTTTAAGAAAAAAACCTTATATAAATGGTCATTTTTTAAAGAAAAAAACCTTATATAAATGGTTATTTTTTAAAGAAAAAAGCCTTACTATACTATGTCGTTTTTTAAAGAATAAAATCCTTACTATACTCTGTCATTTTTTAAAGAAAAAAACCTTATATAAATGGTCATTTTTTAAAGAAAAAAGCCTTACTATACTATGTCCTTTTTTAAATAAATAGCCTTACTATACTATGTCCTTTTTTAAATAAAAAGCCTTACTATACCATGTCCTTTTTTAATTAAAAAGCCTTACTATAATACTATGTCGTTTATTTTTTGATAAAAAAGCCTTACTATACTATGTTGTTTTTTTAAGAAAAAAAGCCTTACTATAATACTATGTCGTTTATTTTTTGATAAAAAAGCCTTACTATACTATGTCGTTTTTTTAAGAAAAAAAGCCTTACTATACTATGTCGCTTTTTAAAGAAATAAAGCCTTATTATATCCTTTTTTAAAAGAAAAAAGCCTTACTACACGGTCATTTTTGGGAACAAAGAAAAGCCACAAGCTGAGGTCAGGGGGACGCTCATTTGTGTCCTATTTTGGCAAAAAAATAATTTTGGAACGGCGGACCTACCTTCAACCCCCTCATCACTCGCGCCTTCATCACGCCGACAAACTCCTTGTGGCTCAGGCGCCGGTCGCCGTCCAGGTCGAAGAGCTGAAAGACGGTGTCCAAGACGTTCTCGGACAGGTCGTGGCCCGTGGCGATCCTCACCGCGCGCTTGAACTGGGCTGCGTGCGGGTGAAAGCCAAAGGTCAGCCAAAAGCCAGCGAAGGGAGCTCCACGCCAGGCAGCTTCTTAGGAGCACTTACCCATCCCCACGGGACGATTGGCTTCGCTGAGAATCTTCACGGAGAAGGCAAAGTCCTCCAGGTTGTTGGAGAAGAGGCAGAAGGCCTTGAACTCCTGGAAGGTGATGCTCTAACGAGAAGGGATTGCCAGACGGTGCGTTTTGGTGGGTGGGCAGGAGGCAGGAAGGGACGGGGAAGCCTTACCTGGCCGGCGGGGATCCTCTGCCTCATGTTCTCCCAGTAGACATGGTTGTCTTCCTCGTTGGTGTAGTGCAGCAGCCACTCGGCAAAGTCCTCCCGCCGCATGGTGTCCATTCCCCTGGAGAACTGGCGGAACTCCATCTCCTGGACCTCCGCCTGGAGATCTTCCATGAACCTAAGGCACAAAGAGCTCTCTTGAGAGATTGCTCAAAATGGGGCAAGCCAGCGAGTCTCTTACTTGCGGAACTCTTGATACTGCAACTTGTTTTCTCCGTTCTTTCCAAAGAAGTAGGCCTGCAGCGTGGTGTCCACGCGCTCGCCCCCCTCCACCGATTTCTGCAAAGAGCGACACGGTACGCGTCACCCGGCCGGTCCGCCGAGGAGAAGGGAAGGACGGCGCGGCTTCCCTAACCTCGGCGTCGTCCTTCGAAACGTTGATTTTACTCTTCCTGATGATTTGCTTGAGCTGAAAAACAAACAAAATAGGAAGTCATGCTTGAATCCTGGAGGATATTTGCCACGGGCCCATTCTAAAGAATGGGAGAACATTTGATGGGATCCCTAAAAGAATCCTGGAGTAGGAGAGGATGTCTCACCTTCCAACCGGGGCAGCCTCGGTGCACAACTTTGCGTCAGGCAGCATTAAAAAATGCAAAAAGTGACATTCGTGCAACGACAACAAAATATTTCCATCTATTCATGTAGACTGACACGCCAGACAGACTAATAATATGATACATTTACTATCACTTTAGCATGTTTGTTCTTGGCCAATTGAAAAAGAACTCCTCAAAATGCAATTTATAGTCCAGTTTGACTTCTACATTTTTTTCCACTTACTTTGTGCATTCTTTGGTTGGTGCGACCTAATCCATTTATACTATTAATAAAGGTTTAAAATCTGTTGAATCTACTCACCGTTGAAAAAGATGATTTATGTAGCCCTTTTTAGCCATAACAACACAGATTTTTTTTTTAAAGGTCCCTCCCTTGAAAGGATTGGCATTTGTGAAATGGTCCCCCTGGCGTGTCGTACTACTAACAGTACTTAAATGGCTTTGACAATATATGCGATAAAGGACGGCGGTCATTGCCTTTACCTTCATAAACTCCTTTTTGTCCACCTGCTCATTGCCATCCACATCAAGCATTTTGAAAGCGATGTGAAATCCCGTTCGCGGCTCTGCAAAAGCCAGCAGCGTTCCTTTTCAAAAGGTGGCGCACGTTTAAAAGCCCCACCTGTGTTTTTGCTAACTTACTTACTGGTCAGAATAGTCAGCAAAAACAGGTATTCGGTGTAGGAAATCAAACCTGCGTAACCACATGGCATCAACGTTAGAATAATACAGTTTGAAAACTATTTCTATGGACCCGTAAACAGGAAGGAAACTCACCGTTGTCTCCCAAAAGTCTGAACAAGCTGTTGCCAGGTCGAGCTTTGGCAGCAGAAAGCATCATCTTCTCCACCTTCTGCAACCATGTAAACAAACATTCTCATTCCTCCTCTCCAAATGAAAGGCAAACACAGCTATCTTTGAAGCGACACTTACTTTTGTTGTTAGGACTCTCTTCTGCAACTTTCCTGAGGGAAGGACAACAAACATACACAAATATTCATTTTTTAGGTTACTGACTTGCTAACATATGTACGACTCGTACGGTGTTTGTAAGGTTTTTTGGAGGTTTGTAAGGGGAATCAATAATCATTTATAAGGGCAGTTATCGGCAGAGGTTGACAGGTATGCAAATGCTATTAGTTTCCCCAAATCTTGTGCTTAGGGATGGTAGCACTCCAATTTCATGACTGACAAAAAAAACTTACTTACGATCAACATTCTCCAGCATCACAGAGAAGAGAAAGTCTCTCGGCGTCATGTAAGGCTCCTCTTCATAAACGATGGAGGCGAACTGGATGAAACGCCTCTTTCTGGCAGACATTTGGGGAACTGGAACTGGACTCGGAGTCGGAGTCTCCTGGAAGCAGGACAAAACACCTCAACACGACCTATTTTTTTCACTGCCCATTAAAACGAATGCTGAAGCTACAACGACCACATTTGGTGGGTGTGGCGTTTAAAGTCTATTCCATTTGACTCGCGTCGCGGCTACATTTCAACATATTTGAGCATACTATTCGAGTCGATGTAAGTAAGAGTTGAACTTGTTCAGGTGCCTACTCACGTTTTGCTCGTCGGCATGAACGACGACGACGAGAGGAAGACTCGGAGCCTTCAAGCTAGAAGAGTAAGAGTAGGCTAGCAAGCCCGTGGTGACAGTTGCGCCACAAACGGCAGCTCGGCGCCATGTCAAAGCTTTCAAATATCGCGGAGCCCTGACGGCGTTCCTCAATACAAAAGCAACTTTTCCAACGAAGGCCATTTTGTTGCCAGCGGGTGGAAGGCTTCCGTAATTAGCGACTGGAAGCGTAGATTAGATATCACGTATCACGCTAGAGGCGTAAACGGGCGCGGTGACTGGTTATCCCTTGTCGGCCGTTACGTTGGAAGCAGATTGGATATTGTTTCTAGAGAGCTAGATGCGTAAACGCACTCTATGAGTGGTTAACCCTTGTCGGCCATTTTGTATCAGTTCCATACGATACCAGTATATCAACATGTCCCACCCAACATCTCACGGCTTATGTTAGCAAGTCAAAGTTTCCATATTCATTAAAGATTTTTTTTCATCCTGAACATCAAATAAGTCATCTTTAATCGGATACTCTTGCTAACACTGTCACAAATTGCACCAAAAAGCACTACTACTCTCCAGTTATAAATGCTTCAGAATTTGAGGCTAGAAAAATATACAATGAAAACACCAAACTAGTTTGTTTTTCCAAGGAAAAATTGATTTTATTTTCACATTTTTTACTGAAGAATGTAAATTGGGAAACAACAAACAAAAACATGTCTCACATTAATATAATGCCTGAAATAAATGCCTATTAACGGAGCGTCGATGGTGTAAAATGTTGTAAACATGGTTCACAGAACAATGTACAATATTTTTACATATATATATAGTAAAATCCTTCTCATGGTTACACTTGCAAACATGCTTTCTTGATTTTATATACACCTTTAAAAAATACAAATAAAAAGAAGCTCAAGCCGAAGCTAGTCGGATTCCATGTCACTGTCCCCTCCGATGGATCGAAACTCTTCACTCTCCTCATCCTCGCTGAGTTGGACCTGAGAAAGAACAGCCGGACCTCTCCTGCGAGCGTCTTCCTCTTCATCTTCCTCTTCTTCATCGCTGTTGGCGTCGTCCTGCCGGTTTCCTCGTAGCTGCCACGGCTGAGATACGGTCCATGGGGAAAAAGTCAAGCCGACGTAATATGAGCGGAAGCCTTATTTACAATTACAATACCATTTTAGTCTTCTCCTACCTGCTGCGCGTATGGCGCAGGCGTTGCGCTGTGCCTCTCCAAGTCCATGAATGACCATTTGGCATCCTTTTCGTCATACTGAAACCAGTCAAGTTACAGTGGCCCATCCATTTGGAGCGTGTCGCATGAAAAAAAAACTCGGAGCAGAACCTGAGAATGTGGAGGCGGGCCTCTCCTTCGCGCGCCGTCCTCTTCGTCTTCCTCTTCCTCCTCCTCGCTGATTCCATCGTCTTCCGGGTGGTTCCCCCCGGTCGGAGGCTGCACCCGACCGCGGCTCTCCTCAAAGCTGCCGTAGCTGAGAGAGGTCGGGACAATGTCCCGGGACCGTTACGACGGAAAGCTTGCATTGTGTGAGATTTGCACTTCAATTATTCATTCGGTGGCGCTAATATTTCAATAGACAAAACGAAAAAAAAAACAATCATCGAGACGACGTCAGCTTCCTTACCTGACGTTACTGTCTTCCACGTGAGCCCCATCGTCGGCTCCGTCTCCCTCGTACGACATCATGCTTTCGTCCTGCTCCATTCCCATGCGCGCCGTTTCTTGAGCCCTCCTCGGGGGTGGAGGTCGCACATCCACTTCTCGGTCCGAGTCGCTACCACTCTCTGAAAGATGAATGGCTGGAGCAGGAGGAGGAGGAGGAGTGTTGTAAATTGTGCGTGTGCAGCAAAGACTCTTGAAAATCCGCCAGGCTTAGTTGACTTACAGGAGAAGGGATTGTCCCCCTCCTCTTCGCTGGCATCGTCCTCTCCGTCGGACATGAGAAGGTCCTGATATAAGACGCTGGCGTGCGTGAGGGGGTTGGATCTTCGCTCGTCTTCCTCCTCCTGACGGTTGTGCGTTCGCCTGCGCGGCGGCAGCAGCATGTCTTCGTCGTCGTCGTCGTCCTCGAGATCGCCTTCCGCGTCTTCGGCCTGCCAAATGTGCTCGCGGAGCCGTCGGCATGATGAGCGCTAACGTTCCGCTAACGAGCGAACGTTAGCATGGCGATACTCACGGGAGCGGGTGTTTTGGGTTTGCCGTCTTCCTCCTCGAAGCCTTCGATATCCACATCCGATTCTTCTTCCCTCAGCCTTCTCCCGTGGCGAACCTGAGGAGCAGAGCAGGTTTAAGAGCGGGAAAAAAATAATAATAACGGCGCTAGCGAGGGTCACATGGAAGAGAAACTTGAGGAACTCGGCCAGCCGGCCATCTCCGTACCTGGCCTAAGTAGGGCGAAGATGTGGCCAGCCTCTGTAGGTCCATAAATGAGCCTTTAGCGGAGGATATGTCCTTATCCAGATCGTCATACTGCATACATAAACAAGAGGGGGAACGAGTACAGCATGCTTCAAAAATAAAGTCACTTCCCGAAAACATTTTTCATTCCGTGGCCGACATCGGCGGCGAATAAGCCAGGTAAATCGCCGTCTTTAATGGGTTGGACTACCTGCGCCAGGTAGGAGCCGTGAGCCATTTCCAGACTTTCAAAGTCGGCGGCGTCCAGAGCTGCCTCTTTGGCGGTGGAAATGTCCTTTTCAAGCTGCGTCAAGTGTTCGTCATACTGGGGGAACGAGAACATTTGGAAAATTACAAATTGCAACTCATCTTTGACACAAAATGGCCGACTTGAGACATCTCTGAAGTGGAAAATAATATGTTGTATTTCAGCCCACCTCGTCCAAGGTCTGTCTGCACACGCTTATGATATCAAGTGCCGTCTTGGTGTACGGACTGTCGCGTCCTTTAAAAGACAATTCAAGTTGTAATTCATACCGCACTGTCAAAAATAAAACTTCACTAGTGATTTCAAATATTTTTCCAACATACTTTTAACATAGTCATATACAGAAAACTCCCATTAAAGCAATTAGTATTCCGTTTTTTTTACTGACCGTTGTATTTGACGCTGTTTGTGTGGATGAGAGTAACATCTGAGAGGAAGGTTTCTCTGTTCTGGTACTTGTGCTTGGAGATGTTCTGTTAAATTTCAAGAGAAAATGATTCATCAAGTCTTTAGCTGCCATTGATCGCAATCGACACCATCCAAATTGCAATCAAAGTCCTCCCAGTCTAAATGGAATGGAAGTCTATTGCCGTTCTTTCAATTTGATATGCTAGTCTTTTTCTCCTAACCGCCAAAATCAATACACACACCTATTTTCCATTTTACCTTGCGAATGCTCTCCAAGTCCATCGGGTCGACGATCACTTTGTAATAATCGGGCACAAACTTCTTGTTGACGGGATGGTGGAACGGCCATGACTGCAAAAGAAAGGAGAAATGAGCTGTTCGTAACAATTTTTTTTAAAAAAAAATCAATAAACAAATTGCCACAAGCGAACCAAACTCAAGTTTGACCCCCCTCAGTTCTTACATCGGGAACCACCATCATCTTCTGGGTGGCGATGTTGTCCAGGATGAAGGAGAAGGCCACTTGATCGTCGTCGTCGAGCAAGGGGTTGATGGCTTTTTCCAGTCGCACCAGTCTGTCCTCTTTCTGCGCAAGGATTTTCAACTTTGAACGGAGGTGAAACAAAAGAAGAAGAAGACCAAAAAACCCACTGGAGAAAACACTTGCCTCTTTTAGCTTCGTATCGCACAGATCCAGCATGGACTGCGCCACTTGCGTGATTGGATGTTTGGCTCCTGAAAAGATCAAGCGGACGTGAAACACGGCGGCGTCTCGGAATGTCACCGGCGCAAATTCCGCACCGTTGTACGTGGCACTGTTCTTGAAAATGAGCTCCACCGCTTCACGGAACTCCTCCCTGGACGGGTACAATCTTTTGCGAACGTTCTCCCGCAGCGTTTGGAGGTCCATGGGTCGCGTGATGATCTTGTAGTAGTCCTTCACGACCTTGGCGTTGACCGGCGTGTGGAAAGGATAGGTCTAACAAAAAAAAAAAAGGAGTTTTGAAGAGTAGGACATTTAACGGGCGTGTTGAAGGCCCAAAATGGTGCTATGCTAGACCCCGAATGTAAGACGACCCCCAATTTTTCAGTTTTATTCCAATGCAAAAAAATAACACCGTCTTATGTTCGGGCCGATACGGTACGTGCATATGTTCGTGAATATTTATTGTCCCTTTATGAAATAAATCCAACTCAAACTCGAGGAAGGACCGTCGGCGGCACTTACGTTGGGGTGGTCGCGCATGTCGTTAATGATGCTCTCGAGCACAGAGGACAAGGTCACCATGGGGTCGGTGCGTCGGCGGTGGATGGCCTTGTGCGGTTTCTACGTGGAAGCGGGGAAAAAACAAACAAGAGAAAAACGTTTGCATTTTTGTTTTGTTTTCGTTGCCGGAGTAAAACGCGACCTACATTCAAATAGTCGCAATGCACGGCGTTGCCGACTCGTCTCTTCTTCTTCGGGGGGAGCTGTTGCTTGGGGAATTTCAGCACCAAAGACTTTCGGCGCACCTCGTCGGCGCTGCCCAAAAAAAAGAAAATGAACGCTCAAAAGTGCTAAAAGGGGAAGACGGATCCCCAATGGAACGACGGCCGACCTCTCGATGAGTTGCTTGCCGAGGACGATCTTGGTGCCTTCCACTTTAATCAATTCTTCGTTGTCGTTGTGGATGACCGTCTTTTCCAACTCCTCTTCCTGTTCTTCGGTCATAGCGACCGGGTTGGACGGGGGTGCGTTGGTTTGGTAGTAAAGGGGGCAGAACTTGTTGGTCCTCATGTGCCCGATGGCACCGCAGGCGCCACACTTCAACTGAGGGAGAGAGAACAACGTTCAGAAGGCAATCAAACAAAGCGGCAAGGCCTACTCCGTCCCAGCGATTCAATGTCAAGGCCAACCCTTTCCAAAATAAGAGAGGGAGGGAGGGGAATAGAATAATTCTTAATCGGCAAGCTTACTTTTACCTTGAGGTCTGGTCTCTCCTTCATCTTCTTGGACTTCTTTTCCGGAGGCCCCTTGAAGCGGTCTTTCTCTTGATTTCGCTTCAACCTCCTCAGCTGCTCCTGGATTCGCCGACGCTCCTTCCTCATCTCTTCTCGATGCTGTTCGTCGAAGAGGGCGAACTTGCGTCTGAAAGCGTCAGGACGGCCAGTCAAGGTCGCTCCAAACGGCTTACGGAAAAGTGGCAGTCACGCCAACTTGGTTTACTGACTTTCGATAGCAGAATAGAGAGAGAGCTCCCGACTGACTACGAGTTGTGCCGCCTCAATTTGAAGAGCGAATGGTGACCACGGCACGCTCTCGAGGTTGCCGACCCCGGCGCCCTCGGCCTGATGCCACGACTCACATGAATTCGTCATCTTTGGTGGTTCTGATCCTGGTGTAGGCGTCGATGACGGCGGACTTGCGCACGGTCTCGCAGCGGACGTAATCCTTGCCGTCCTCGTCCCTGAAGGTTCGGTAGATCTTCAGGCGCCGCCCCGTGGCCGCGGAGTTGAGGCTGGTGACGGAGGACGTGTCGTCGTCCTTGTGGGAACTGGTGGACAAGGAGCTGGCTGAAAAGGGAATGCAGAGGCGTGAAATAGAAGATGCGTCTGGAGGGCAGCCAAAAAAGAAGAAGACACAACGTACACAAGACTTTGCGGCGCTCCTTGCGTCCTTTGTTGTCTCGATCGTTCTCCTCCTCCATGAGCATCCGCTGCAGTTCCCGCCTCTCCTGCTCTTCCCTCTCGCGTGACAATTGGGAGCTGGTCTTCTTGTTCTGCAACATGTTCTCGATGTTCTTGCCCATCTCCTCAAAGTCACTGTCCTCCGCCGAGCTGCTGTCCGTGTCCGTGGAGAGCACCTCCGTGGACTCCAGCACCCTTTGGCGGGCGGCACGGCACGTCACGGCACGTTGAGTGGCGTGTCCCGCGGACGGACTTTGAAATGGCTTACTTGTTCTGCAGGTCGAAGATGCGTTGACACTCCTCCTTGTAGCGTTCCTGGTGCTCCGCCACCGAGAAACGGGAGCCTCTGGCGAACTTGCTCATCGGGCCCTCTCCTGAACGCGCCTGCTCCGTCGACATGGTCCTCACCACGTCGATCACCTCCCAACGTGACAGCTTTTTGATCTAATGGCGACAAGAAAATCCAAGCGACGCATTTACAAGGAAAAGCTTGAAGGAGATAAAACAAAAAAAACAACAAATTTACCTCTTCTTCTGGAACTCCAAACTTGCGCAGCAGCTGCTTAGCGTTCTTCAGCGAAAGTCTCCTCAAATCCGCATCTGTTCCCGTCACTGTTTTCTTAGCAGGTTGTGGCTCCTTGTCATCCTGTAAAAAAAAAAAAATCAACCTCCATAGTTCATCACCCAACAAAACTGGAGAGCATTTTTGAAGCTAAACACCCATCCGTCATCACCCAAGAAGCCGAGAGAACATTTTTAAACGTCCGTACTCGATCGCCCAACAACCCTGGAGAAGAAGCACCCGTGCAAAATCCACCCGTTATCAGACCGATAGTGTAAGAAGAAAATTAAACAAACAAAAAACATGGTCGAAATGCAAGACCTCATGACAATGAAGAGTAAAGGTCTTTGCGTTAAGATAATTACAAGTCGTCAAGCTCTCCAGTCAGGATTGCCAAGAAGCTTCTGAAGCACAATTTGGTTTTGCATTTCTGCCATCATATTAGGGTGCCCTGCTGTCCTATTTCATTCTAAAATGGAGGTCAATGTTCTGGAACGCTTCTAAACTCACCAGTATCAAGGGTTTATGGACATTACAGGCATGCTGGAAGAGAAAACAAGCCTCATTTTGGTTGATCTTAACCCAAATTTACGGGGTAATGAACCAGCTCGGCCTCGACGCGCCATTCCTGGTCAAACAATGGCTCGCACCTTCTGTTGGGTGGGCTTGTTGGGCACTTTGACGTAGGAGAATCCTTCTCCGCAGCCCGTCGGGTCGGCCACGCCGGAAACCTCCAACAGGCATTTTCCCTTCATGGCAGAGATGAAGGCTCTCGTGGTGTTCCAGGGAGCCGTTCGCACCTGAGCGAGAACGGAACAAAATGAAAAGAAGGGGATGTTGAAATGTGGCTTCGGCATTTGCGCTTGGAGGGATGAAAAGCGGACCAAGAGAATACCTCGTCGTCAATCTTCATTTGGAAGTCCTCTTCGTTCTCCTCCTCTGGTGCGAAGAAGGATTTTTCGCCATATCCGGCATCCTGAAAGTAGACGTAGGACAACTTGAAGTACTTCCACAACGTTCATCGTTGCAATGCTGCGTTTTTACTCAAACTCGACGAGATTTGAGCCATTTGGCGGCTCGTTTTGACATTCGCTAAACCCAAAGTTGTCAGTTTTCGCCGTCTGAGACGTTTGGCCGCGGATCAACACAAAGCCACTTGTGATGTAAAATGGCGTGAATACATCATATTGCCGAGTGTCTTCAATAATCGGTGAGCTAAAGCTTGGCATTTGGTGATCTCGACCGCCGGTTTCAACGTGGTGGCGTGCCATTTCACCCTTACCTTGAGCCTCTGTTCGGCCACCTGCATGCTATAGTAAGAGCAGCATTGCTCCGGGGACACCATGGCGCGGATCTCTTCCTCCGTGGGCAATCTGAAGTCGGGCTTCAGCACCCACCAGTTGGAGTCCATGCCTTGGGACGGAGACCAAAGCAAAACGGCGGAAACTCGTTGGCGGGAAGCAGACGGCCGAAGCTAAAAGGTCGAAAATCGGCCGCTCGGTTGTACCTGTGCGCTTGAAGTCGGCGCAGAGTTTGAGTCTTTTTCGGATGCTGCTCTCGGAATGCACCGGAAAAGCCTTCTTGATGTCCTCCATGCGGATTCTCCGCGGACGGTCCTTGCTCTTCCAGAACAGCCGGTAAATGAACACCTGAAAGGCAGAGAGGGATGCGGCGCTCCAGTTTCAAGGTGTTTTTGTAATGCGAAAAAAAAGTAACACGTGAAAAAATAATAATAACATGTTTTTTTTTTGTAAAATGAGTGCTTGGCCAAGTGGGCGTACCTGAAGGAAGTCTCTTATGTGCGTGTTGGCTCTTTTGGAGTTGGGGCCAGGAACTTCGTACAAGGGACAGGCCTGACCCACCACCATGATGTCTACTATTTCTCGGATGTAGTAGCCGTGGCGCGTTCGGATGACCAAGAAATCCGTCTCTGGCATCTTGTGCAAGTAGATGGGGGCGCGGAAAAGATTGTTTTCAAAAGCCTGCAAAGAAAGGAATGGAGGGATAGGTCAGGAACACGCCAGATGAAATTGTTAGCCATAATGATGCTGACTTGGAGCAGCTGTCCGGGATGTAGAGAGCCCAGAAACGGCGAGGTGTGGCAGTAGACGGTTTCTCCGTATTTGCAATCCGGCGCCCCGGGATCCTTTCCGGGTTTCTGAATGAACAGACAAACTGGTTGGACGCTTCTTGGCGAAATTCCCTGCTTCTTCCTGCTCACGGAGCGCCATACCCACCCTTTTGTAGTAGTTTTTAATCTTGGTGGCCATGCCCACTTGCATGATGAGGGGAGTGTGTTCTTCACTGTACTCTGCCAGAATCAGATCTCCATCTTTGCCCGTCAAATCCTGAGGGGTGCGCATGAAGAACATGTCGCCTCCTCCGGAAGCCTGCCTCTCCTGCTCCCGCATCTGTGTTGCCATTCGCATCATTGTTTATTCGTCTTTGTCCGACTGTGTGCGTGTGTGTACGTGCATGGGTAAAAATCAAGAATCAATTTGACAAAATGTCACCTTGGCCTTCTTCTTAATATGCTTGAGCAGTGGTTGAGCGGGATGCGGACCGGGCTGAGCCAAAGGCCCAAAGGAGTACTTTTTCAGCGTGGATCTGTGGAATTGCCGCAACTTCATGGGTCCCATGTGAGTCGGGAAGAAAGGTTGTCTCAGTTCCAGGGCTGGGATGGAATGCTGTTCAAAATAAATGGGCAAAATGTCAGTCTTTTGTAGTTTTAGCTGGATCTGAAAATCTCCGTATTTACTTTAGCTGTAGCTTTAGCGCTAACTCACCTGAATGATGTTGCCGCCAAAAGTGCCCCGCAAACCTTGCTGCTTGGGGTAGTAGAACTCGTCGTTAGAGAGGTTCCAGGGGTCCTTCACTTCAGGTTGGGACATGTTCTGAGTTCAGACAAAAATACTCAAAGACCTGAACCTTCAGAAGCGTTAGACATCTATTGGAATGTACCATTTATATGAACACTTCTTCAAAATAAACAGAGGCATTGCAATTGCAATTTTATGCATTGCCGTGCAGTACATATGAATTGAATGACAGCCTCGCAGGGCACATATCATTATAAATAGACACGTTAAGACATCTATCGCTTCCCAAAAAGTTCAATTGGGCAAATAAAGATTTGTGCAAGCACCCTTTTTTCTTTAGACTTGCCTGTTGCGGCTCGTCTTTTATCACCCCGGTCTTCCCGAGCAGTATGCGACTTTTTTTGATGGCGGTTTCCTTCTTATTCTCTTTCGATGGCGAGTGAGAGGTCGACATTTCTTTTTCGTCTGGAATTTCTGGATGGAAACCGGAAAAAAGAAGATTTACGACAGGCCCACGTGACAAAACCAGGAAGCAGTTAAATGACAGGCAAGTTATGCCCCGTTTGCTGCAAAAAAAACATGACTTGAACAAAATATGACTTGAACATACCTAGAATAATATTCTCGTCATTGGGGTCCAGCGTAAGCACCGGCGGAGTGAGGAAGTGGTCCATCTCCTGATCGTCCCAGATGATGTTGTCTTCCCAGCGCCCGTACACCAAATCTTCATTATCGATGGGGAAAATGGAGAACCAGGGAGCATCGTCTTCCTGATTGGCTGTGAGCAAAGAGTAAGCCAATAAAAATACAAAACAAGACATTTGCGTGACCGGATGATTCGCCTAAAGACGTTTCGCCGAAACGACGAATTATTCTTGGTATGTTCGAGTCATGTTTTTTTGCAGCAACACGGGGCATCATTTGCCTGTCATTTAATACCTGAAAAAAAACTCACATTGATGATCGTGGCTGCTTTTATCCCTCTTGATGCCAGTGATGGACAAGGTTTTGGGCAGAAGATGGGGTGTCGGCGTAACCAACTGGGAATTACTTCTGGCCAGTCCTGAAGGAGAACAAATGTCACCATGAAACGCGTTTACACGCTCGTTGTTTTGGATTCCGACACACGGACCAGCGGGGCTGACCTTGTTGGGCGTTGTAAGCGTTGGCGTTGCGGGTCATGCTGGACGGCAGCCACCCGGCCAGACTGGCACGCTGACTTTTGGTGCCCTTGTGCTTGACATCCTCCCCATTCCAAATAATGTCATCTTCCCATTGCAGTTGTGTAACCATCAAGAAGAGCTCATTCTCCAGGGCCGTTCGCTCTTCCTCTCCGTCTAAACTCTTCTCCATCTACAAACACAATTTTAAAAAACACACACACACATGTTCACAATAGACCCGCCCTATTTTTGTGGCGTCATTTCACACACAGGCCGACCGACCTCCTCGGACATCTTTGCCCTTTCTTCACGTGTGTTGTGCTCCCGAGACTCGCCAGAGTGTTTTTCCTTCAGCTTCAATCCGTAAGTGAAATAGCTGGCGTCCTCGGAGACCCCCATCATGTCGTACCAGAGCTGGGCCGGCCCGTAGCGCCATTCGGCCACTTTGGGTCGCGATTCCGTCTCTTTGTCTCCGTCGCCGCACGCTTGCGAAAACTTGGATTCCACCGGTGCCATCATGCTGATCTGTTGCGGTGTAGAAAATTTGGGGGGGCTGTGAAGGGGTGATGCTTATCGAGCCAATAGTATATTTTTATTTTCTTCTCGTAATCAAATGTCGACCTCGTCGTCCGAAAGACACTGCTCGGGCGGAGGAGGGTTGGCGTACTCGTAATGCCACCCGGACGTCTTATCTTGTCTCTGGTCTTCCAGTTCCCCCTCGGGCGGAGGAGAGCCGGGCTGCTGAAGATCCCGGTGCTTCCGTTTCTTTTTCCTGCGGGCGCTCCTCCACACTGACGGCATGTTCTTCCCCGGGCCGAATAGCCGTAAAAATCTCAGAACCTAGGAGACGGGGGCCGGCTGTTAGTTCACAATGAGACCATTACAACCCATTTATCGTATTATAAGACAGTGTTTTTTGCATTGAAATCAGACCAAAAAAGTGGGGGTCGTCTTACATTCGGGGTCTAGACATTACAGTCTTCCCTCAATCATCGCGACTTCAATTATCACGAATTTACTTCTTTGCATTTTTTTTCTGTTATTAATTTAATTTTTTTTTAAAGTTCATAAATTGTCCAAATCTACGCTTAAACTCGTAAGCGGAAGCCACTCTTGCTACAAGGACTCAACACTGAAAAAAAAGAGGTAGTTATAATAGGCGATTTTTCGATGATCGCCATGTCTGGTTTACATTAACCGCGATATTCGAGGGATTACTGTATTCCCATTGGTAATGCTAAATGGCACCAGATATTTTTAGAGCAAATGCTAACTTAACAGTTACAATTAGACTTCACTTTGATCGCTAATGCAGTTATGGTCATTTTGTTGTGATTGCACTTTTGTTTATATATTTAAATGTTCCGATATTAAGACGTGATAGACAGTTTTTGCATCATTCGAATGAAGCAAAATAACATTGTCTTGTATTCAGGTTAATACGGTACCTTTCCGGGTCGAAACTCTGGGAAGAGCTCCGTGACGCCGGGCAGAGCTTTGGCGGCATCTTTCTGCATGATGCCGGCAAGCGGGAGGGTGAGGCTATCCGGCGGGCCCCCCGGACCCGAGGCTGGGCCGGGCCGGTCCGTTTCCGATTCGGAGTCAGAAGAACTGCTGAAGTCCACTTTCTCTGTTGTAGATGATGACGCGATGATAGATGGCAGGATGATACCGTCGCCCTCTTCTGGAGCTGTCATGGAGAGAGACAGACAAATATTTTGTGGAGCAAAAAAAATGAAAAGCTGCAAAGTAGCAATAGCAAACGAATAGACAGAATAATTTTGGTCATCCTCACCACTTGCACTTTGAGACGATGGCTCGTCTTTTTTAGCGGCCGCGGAAAGGCTCGGTGGTGGTGGAGGAGGCATGAGCTTGGAGTCGATGTCCTCGCAATCTGCGTCGTAGTCGTCCTCATCGTCTGCATGGGGAATTTTAGGAATTTGGACTAACTCTTGGAAATCGCTGCATTCCGATGGTCAACGGATGCTATCAATAATTGCTGACCGTTTTTTCTGCAGGGCTGCAAAGATCCCATAGCCTGTCGGTACTTCCGCGATTCATCCTCGGCAACCTCGCTGATGTCAGAATAGTCGACTGCGTCTTCGGTGCTTTTCACCCAACCTGGATGAAGTCAACAAAAATGACCAAAATTCCACCTTCTGTCTGCAATAACCCTCCAAGCCGTGGCTTTGAGATCCACTCACTCACCCTCAGCATCCACATTGGGGGCATTTTTTTCCTCTTGCTCCTCATCCTCATTGGCCGTGATCTCGGTGATGAGAGAGCCCAGACCCAGATTGCCCAAACCAGCCAGATGCTTTTTGGACTCCTGGATGGAAAATGGCACTCAATGAAATCAGAAGGCAAGCATTTATCCACAACCCCCGTTCTGTATCCATCACAGATGAGGGGAAACATCTACTACTCAGATGAGTAATTATTCATTAACAAAGTATTTTTATAACATCAAACACACTCGAGGATGAACAAAATGTTAACGGCATTCAAACGTTGAACATTTTGGGGTCTCACATTGTCCAGAACACTGTCGCCTTCAAGTTGGCCATCTTCATTTATGTTTCCAAACAAGAAGCCAGTGATGGAAAAGGGGCGATCTTGATCCTCATCACTGTCCGAGTCAGACATTCTGACGAAAAAAAGATTTCATGTATAGATGCGAGTGTATGTCTTGAATAAAACACAGTGACTGACACATGACAGAAGCTAAGTGTTGGTATTGTTTACATAGCGGATACGTTTCCACTTACCTTTCTTTGGACGGTGAGCCCTCTCGGTAATTAGTGCCCAAAGAGTTTGATATTAATCCTGACCTGTTATTGGACTAACCAGCAATGTTATCTTTCAATCCGTGAAGAACATTAGAATGACCATATCATATGCTAATAACATCGGAGCTACGCAAGAGTTCACTGGCGTTTCCGTCGGTTTTGCAAGTTTACGCGTAACGCTAAAAAATACATTCGAGTGCAGACTTACTTTTAATCATTTAGATAGCAACTGTTTTGTTTCATTTTGAGGAGAAAAGCGCGCAGCCGTGAGTTTAAAGCAGCTCTACAATAGCAATTTAGCAATAAGAACGTAAACCGGAAGTCAGACGACTAATTCCGGTGTCATGGATCTCGCGAGAACCGCTGATTTCGGCGCCAATCCCAGAAATGACTGACAAAGGGATGAGACGAGTTTTAAAGAAACAGGTTGTTACATGTACACAACGCTGTTTGATGAAATAACTTACATGCACTGTAAAAAAGTGTTCGTGTGTGTGCAGTAAGAAATCTTTGAGTAAAATGAACTGTGTTTGCAATCTAATATTACAAAATTGTCAACAAGATAGGCAAGGCAGCAGTTTTGCCAGTTTTAATTATTTTTCAAAACACTTGGTTTTAGGTAAAAATACAAAAGTTTTTTTAATGAACAGTATGAAACCAGCCCAATGACTCTTGTGAAAGGAGTGTTTCTTAAAAAAAAAGTGTCCTCTATAAATGATCATTAAAACTGGCGTCACCATACACATACTGTACTCACTAAAACAGATACAAGCAAGAGTTTAAATATACAACGGCTGACCCCAATGTAATACATTTAAAAGTGCTCCTTTAAAAAAAAAATGAACATGAGCAATAAAGAAGTCCTAGAACGCATCTGGTGGTAAAATCATGCAAAATTACAATCATTCCACTGAAGTTAAAAGAGCAAAACACTTTGGCCGTCTCACTGTGAGAAAAACTGGCAGCCAAGAGGTTTTCATCCAGAAGATTTTCAACATGTTTGCTGATTGTTTCGTGACCAATTATTTGCAGCAGCTCAGCGGTCGGTCAATCTCCTCACATTTGCATACATTGGAAAGTTGCGCAGTCTCTCCACTCAGGAGAAACTTTTAGAAAAATAGAAGTAATCGCTCTTGAGGAAAACACCCGAATGTGGGATATTTTCGTGGTATGCTGTGGGAGAGGTTGGATTGTAGATATTCCGTTGAATAAATTAGCGGGAAACTTCCATAGAAAATCTGATGGATTGGTCGATGCGTGCCACGCTTTTCTTTTCAACTGGCAGTGCTAATAACAGAGCTAGCTGCAAACCACATCCAAGTTGCAGTTTCTATAGACCGGTGGGAAGGAAAAAAAAAGAAAGAAAAGTCACCCGAAAATACGTCAGAGAAAAGAGATTTTGTTTCCGCGAGTGTCGATGCGGTCGCAAAGAGGAAAGAGGGAGGGAGGGAGACTTTCACAATTGGAAAATCAAGTCGCTCTGTTAACGTTAGCTAGCGCCCACTGCTTCCCGAATTGGCGTTAGGGGAGGAGCAGCGAACTTCCCGTCCGATCAAACTTTTTTCCTTTGGACAGCGCGGCCACTTGTTTCATCAGCTCTCTGTTCTTCGCCTGAAAAGTGAACAAATAGTTACACAAAAGTCAAAGTAGAGCAAAGCAATCCAAAATGAGCAGCCGGTGGGAAAAAAATTGGATCATTTTGCGGACAATAAGGGGTTTTTAAAACGAAGTTCATTGGTCAAAAGAGTTCTTTGATTCAAGCATCATACCACAAAGCCACACTGGCGTGGCTTTATGACACTCATGTGGGCTTTCCTATCTGAGATGAGTAGTAAGGTGATGATCATTTTCTCGGGTGGTGCTACGCAGCGGAAGATCAAAGTAAACTTCACTTTACTAAAAAAAAAACTAGAGCATTACCTGCTGCTGCTCCATGGACTCTTTGTGTGCCTTCTCCATTTGGTTCATCTTGACTCTCATGTTGGATTCTTGGTACTGAAAATCCGCTTTCAGCTCTGTTAACTAAAGTCAAATGTTGCTTGCAGTCAGCCAACGTGGGGAAAGCAAGCGTCAAAGTTGAGGCAAACCTTTCGTTCCTTGTCCAGAATGGTCTGATCCCTCTGCTGAAGCATTCTTTTCAGCGACATGACCTCTTCTTTCAGTTGGCTGATGAGGATGAAGTTGTCGGTTCCTCCTGAATCCATGGACTGCGTGATGGAACTACTGTTTACGGGGAGGGAACCAAAAAAATAATCATTGAAAAATCATTGACAACGCTCATCAACTTGACGTGTAAGGAATTGGGTGAGGGGGAAGGAAGTAGCCCACCTGTCACCATTTGATGGCTTCATCTCTAGTTTGGGCTTCTTCTTTGGAGTCTCTTTTTGAATTGAAGACGATTTATGGCTGCGTTGAATGAATGAAGGGGAATTAAGTCAGCAGAATGAAATGAAGAAAGGTAAAGGGCAGCTTTTTTTCTTTGAATACCTCTGTTTCCACAATCCTTGTTCCTGCTCAGGACTCAAACTCCCACTCAACCTACCAAAGAAAATGGAATTTAGACTCAATTCATGGGTTGTTAAGTCATGCGAAAAAGTGTTGACCTAAAAATTGTCCAAAAAGATGACGTATAATTATCATCCAACCTAACTTAGTGCGAATTTCCAGCTAAAATATAAAACCCAGAGTCATGTATATGCTTATTAAAATGAGTCAAATCATTGCAGAACTCTCAAGATTGAACCAAAAAATGTCGGGTTTTCGAAATCTGCCTTTCTGGACAACAACAAACACCAAGATTTTTTTTTTGAAGAAGATATGAAGGTGAGCAAAAATACTTGTGGTGAGAACTGCTGTGTCTTTGTTGGGGATGGTGCTGCCTGGAGTGAGGGTCCTTCTCGTTGAGGGACGAGGCGTTGGACGAGCCGAAGCCTTTCCTCTGTTCCTTGGTTTTCTGCAGAACACGGCGGTAGGACAGAGTGCACAGCCAGCACAGCAGTTTTCCGTCCACCTGCGCCCGGGACCACAAGAATGACGCGTAAGAGGACAAGCCCGGCCCATCGGAAACACTTAACGCGGTACGTTTTTGACCTTTCTCCTGCCTTCCTCTTTGCGGTCGAAGGCACATTGCTGTTTGCACTGCTCGCAGGTCTGAGGCGGCCCGTATTTCTTTTCCGAATTGGTACAACGTTGACACTTTGTCCCGATAAACGCTGCGATGATGTTACAGTATTGACAGGGTTTGGGCTGCGCACAGAGAAAAATGAGCAATCCGGTTAGAACTGGAAATGGAAGATAGAAAAGTATGTATCCGCCCGGGCGGGGTCGGTCGGGGCTTACCGTGCCAAACTGTTTGACGTTCTGGGCACATTTTTTGCAGATGGTGTTGGTCTTGCTGTCAGGGATAAGCGCATGTTACAAAATCAATGTAGAAAGAAACTATGTTGCACAACAATGATGAATCCATGCGTCACCTTTCCTGCTGAAACTCCGATCTGCAGTACGTGCACTTCACTATTGGGTGTGCGATGCGACACTCCTGTGGAGAAATAGCAAAAAAAAAAAGTCAAAAATATTCAACTCACCATCATTCAAGACTAACAACTTTGTTGAAGCACCATTCCATAGTCTTTTGGGGTAGCATTCGCCTTTTCACAATAAAACAATTATTGTAGGATTAGCAGGCAGTCATCTCATTGGTCTAGCATTGACGAATTGTCATGTTTCCCTGCCATTGACGGCGATAGACGTCCAATTATTTTGAACTTGGAAGGCTTGCCGGCGCCGCTAGTCCTCCCGGCACAAGTGAATTGGACGTCTATCGCTGTCGGCGAGTTGAGCCGCGGATGAGCCATTCCAAACCTTGCAGAGTTGCTGGCCTTGCGACAGCTCCTCGAACGGGTACCGCTGGTTGCACTTGGTGCAGGCGTAGAGCGCCGACGTTGCCATTCTTATCCGACTATTGTCGCCAAAACAAGTCGGGCACTTAACGAGCAAAATCACAGCGCTATTTCCTTAATGTTTCCTTAAGTGGGACTAAAAATACACGCTCCAAGTCACAGGAACTACACATACTCGGCTAATGCTAGTTAGCTAAGCTAAACAGACTATGGGAGGAAGCTGGACAGCAGCCGAAGAACAATAAAATGTAAAAATGTGGTCTGTGTCAGCTAATAGCGCCACGTGACCAGGACCGCCTAAGTCGACAATTGCCCTTGAAGCCAAGTATCGATTTCCAAAAAGCGACGATGGGAAATGTATTTTAAGTTTCCAGTGTTTTCGCAAATGGCTTTTCCTGTTTTCTTTCTAGCATTTTTCATATGAAGCCGTCGTCCTCATGTCACCGGAAGTGGTCGACGGCGTCACAGGAAGAACAACCTATAGAAAGTGCGCCACTTTACTTTTTCCATAAACAGCTCTCATTTCCGCAATTTACGAAACTTCAGAACAACTGGATAGTTATCAGAAATTGTTGCTAAATCACTAAGGAAAATAAAGCAAATTGTGTTTTGTTGCGTTTTTGGGACAGTCAATGATCAGCTTCTCTGTAAATAGATTATATATAGATATTCCTGGAGTATGACAGGATATCTAATTTCTCCTTTCATTTTTCCCATTTGTAAAAACAGAAAACATGACAACAAAAGTACTTGTTTGCTTGTTTTTAATACAATTAATAATGCGCTTGGATACAGTGAAAACGTTTAAAAAGTTTGTTTTTAAACAAACATCTGAAATGTTGCTAAATGATACAATAAGACAAAAATGTAAGCTACATTCTTAAAGGACAATCATTGGCTACAGTATTTTTTTAATGGAATTTTATCTGTGAAATCCCTTTTTAAACATTTTCTTTTGTGTACACCTGTGACTATTGTGAATAAAGTTACGAGACATTCCTAGTCTGGCCGCCGCAAAAGCTAGACTTTTAATTTGGAGAGAAAGGCACAGCATAATTAAGGCATGTTACCTGAGATTATGAAGTACTCCGCATTACACTGTCGCTCGCCTCTTCAAATGACAATTCTTAGTAAATGGTTGGATGACCCTGCCCTAATATGGCTGCCAACAAGTGGCCCATGTACAATTGTACATGAATATTTGGTCACATGAAGATCTTAAATATCAAGTGAGGGTTTATTTTCAAAACACAAAGTGGAATTTATGTCAAATTGCCCAAGGGTTAAAGTATACGTAGTGTCGGGGGCATAAATACCTTAGCAAGCTAACAACTTAGTATGTGAGAAGCAAACATTGATGATAAGAAGAGTCCATGGGAAGGAAGTGCACTCTGCTCAATAAAAAGCATTTTCTAAAAGCGTTTCCTGGCAACCCGAGTCCAATTGCAAAAGCGTTCGGGCCCGCCGCGAGCGAGAAGGCAGCGTGTGATTTCCTCAAACAAATGTCTGTACCGGCGTGATGGAGCGCGTGGGAGAGCCGGCTCGCTCCGAGGAAGACGACGCCGAGCGATTGGTCACCTCTCGCTGCAGCTCGTCCACTCTCTTCTGCAGCTCGGCGCGTTTTGCCAGCAGTTCCTTGTGGCGCTGATGAACGGGTTCCTACCATAACCAGGAGTAGATTTCATTCCGCAGAAGCAAACGTCAGGTCCCGCCCGGGTGGCCGCGATATCGGCGCCGACGCTCACCTGAGGCCTCATGCGAGGGTTCCAACGTATGTAGTAGCCCACCCAAAGCTCCAGGTGGCGTAAGCTGACGACCGGGAACAGCACGTGATTGGAGAAGTTGACGTACAACGGATTGGTGAACTCCTCAACTTGGCTGTTAATGTAGGACCACAAGGATACTGTCCTCTTTGGAATCTCCTGTAAAACAAACAGTGTGCTTTAATTGCTATTTTTTTGGACTCACTGGCATCCCCAAAGCAGAGAAATGAAAGCGCGTACTTCTTTAAACCTCTGTTGTTCACTATTGCAAAGAAACGTCCCGAACAAGCAGCTGTAGAGATGGTCCAAGATGGTCACCAGGAAGTATTCGTTGAACTCGAAAGCTGCAGGAAACTAAAAAAACAAAGTTTACTGCGTCACAGTGTTCTTCCAACATTTTTTTTTGAGTGAACCATCTGTTTACCTGACGCGTCATCTGCCACACGCAGTCGACAAACTGAATGAAAATGGGTGAGCGATCTGCATCGGTGTGATTTTTATCGCCGTGGCCGACGCGCTGAAAGACAAGAGCGGTGTAGGGACGATGGCCCGAATATAAGACGACAAATCTGAATAGGTCAACTAAAGTGCATTCGCATTTGTAAATGAATGGCTTCTGATTTTTTAAAATGTAAATGTACCAATCTACTGGGATAAAACAACTCAATTGCAATAACTGCATTGACCGAATGTAAGACGACCCTTCACTTTTCAATCTTATTTCAATGCAAAAAACATTCTGGCAAATAGGGTAATACTTTAAGCCCTATTTCTGAAAGTAAAATGATGGGGAGTATCAGACTCCTGGTTAAAGATGAAGGTGCTTTATGAACAGGACCTTACCAACTGGAAGCGGTGCCCAAAGCTCAGCCATTCTTTCTCCAGCAACACCTGAAATCCACGAATGCTGCGGTAGTAGCCGTCCAGCATGAGCATGGCCAGCGAGGTGAGCTGGGCCGTGCGATCCCAGCCGTCGCTGCAGTGCACCACCACCGAGGTTTTGCCAGACTCCACCTTGTCCGCGATACGCAGGGCTCCCGCCAGGATCAACTACGGACGCACAAAAGCGCTAGCCGGGCTCCACACGTCGTCCATAGCTGAAATCCGGGTGCTCACCTTGATGTGCTCCAGCCAGTGAGTGCTCTCCAGATTGGAGAGCCAATGGGAGTCCTCGATGTTGGGGTAGACGATGTCCTTCAGTTTTCGGAGCGATTCTCTCATCACGTGGATGTTGTGGATATCCAAGAAGACCAACTCGGCGTTTTGATAGGCGTCCTCGCTTTCGTATCCGCCCCCTTTCATCTGCGGCAGGCAATTGAAAGATTGGTCGACCGTTTGCCCCGACCTCGGCGCGCGTTTTACCTTGTTGGCCGCTGCGTTGACACTGGGTCTAGCGTCGAAAATGAAGAGTTTATGTGACTGAGCGTTGGCGTCCATGATTGTCTGCAGGTACTTTTCATCCTCTTTGCTTCGCTTCCCGTTTATGCCTACCATGGGTTGACTGCAACGCGTCACGGTTGCCTGACTCTCAGGATGGATCCAGGAGAGTACCTCAAAAAATATTTAAAAAGAGCACGGGTATAAGGAAACATTATCCGGGAATTATATGATGCAAAACGGTAACTCACGGGTATTCTTCCCTTTGCCCGGAAGGCGGCGACTCTCTTCAGCTCCTCGTCTGGAATGTTGACCGGAACGGCCATTGTTGCCGGGTAAGTGTCGCACAGTTCGTAGTGATCGTTTACCTTTGTAATCCTCCAACTTTCATTGGGAATGCCCTTGACAACACAGGTATTGGGACATTCTAGTTATCAATCGTCGACCATTTATTTATTCCACTTAGACCACCGTGCTCAAGAAAAAGAAAAAAAAAACACCTTGCCTTACTGTTCCATAACATAAATAATAAACCACACTGAATTTTGCCATAGTGCATTACGTACCTGTCTTTTATATTCCGAGACTGCATCGTACACCTTCCAGCCATTCTCTGGAAACACCTGTCCATACTCAAAGGCAAATATTTGCTGTAAATAGAGGGAGGAAATCTATGAGTTGGCATCTCTAGCCACCATCCAGCCCCAAAAAGGTAACATTCCCACGGATGGGTCACTCACCAGTCCGTTGGAGACGGGAAATGCAAACTTCATCAACACTTCAAAAATGGACTTTTTGAGCGTGTCATCCGTTTGTTTGTGTGCGAATCGTAGATTACGCATATCCTGAGGACCGGGAGGTCAAAGGTCATGATGGTAGCAAGGGTCAGCGGCAACATACAAACAGGAGTTTCATTAGCTTCCATCGACAGAGATAGACGTCCATTCAACTCACTTTGCAGACTAGGCCGTAGGAGACATCGCCGCGGCTTGACGCGCTGCCAATCTTCTCCACGCGACTCACAACCCCGAGGGGCAGATCGAGAACAAAAGAGGGCTCCTACGAGTTGATTTGGCGTTAATGGATTCATCCACCCATCCCTCACTCAGGTGACCAAACATACAAACGTACCCTGTCCGTGCATTTAAAGAAGAGTCTATAGTTGCTAACGGTCACTATTCCACGCAGTGCCCCGGTGAAAGGGCAGAAATAGGTGACCTCTTGAGCTGTCCAAATAAAATGTCATTCAAAAAAATGAAAGAAAAACAGGTGTGTGTAATTTTTTTTAAATAAAAACAACATTCTTACCCATATCTTGCACAACTTCATTAGGAAGCAACTGTAATTCCTCTTTATCAGCATCTCTGAACGTCTAATAAAAGAGAAAGGTCGTGACCAAGTCATTTTAGGAGCACCATTAAGTTCATTTACCTTTGCGACAGCTTTTGGCTTGACCTAAAAAATAGAAAAAGCATGTCAGTCATTAATGGAACGATTTGGGGGCTTCGCCATTGAATTCGTAACAAACCCGAATCTCTGGGGAAAATTCGGATGAGGTGGCACTGTCGGACATCATGGAGGCAGCTTTTACCTGGGTCGAACGCTCCGAGCTGTGGAAGGATGGAGCACCCCATGAATAATTCATATGTTTCAATTACAGTGATAGCGACATCCATTTTGACTGGGAGGGGTTGGCAGCCATCGGATAGATACTAAGTGCATTGTTACGTCGTTATAACAGCGTCAAAATCTCTTTGAAAGTGCGCTCGGTGCCTTCTGTTTCACGAAATAGCCACGAAAATCATATTTTTGTTAGTTTTTAAACTTTTAGCTATCTTAAACAACACTACCTGGACAGGGAATCAACACTGGGATGTCGAGATGAGGATTGCTTCGAGCCCAAACTGTCAACACTTCCAGTCTTCTCCATGTTATTCGGTTTATTTGTCCAAGAATAGTGACTTCAATGGAGCCGAAAAGTGTTTGTTGAATTTGCCAATATAAGAATGAATAATCCCCATCAATAACAGGAAGTTGCCATTTTTCCCAGCGAGATTCTTGTTCGCTTTTAGACTGCGAAATTGATATGCAGCGCCCTCTGGCGGTCCAAACCGGATGGTCAACGTCTACGACTGTTCGTTAGCTCGTTTTTTTAATTTTATTTTTATTTAAACTAATTCCAAATCTATTGGTCATTGTGTACGTAATAGGGTAATAATCACACCCACACTCCAATTTGCGGGGATAGTCTGTCGATGTATTTTATGTAACAATTAGCAAAAGTTCTAAACAGAAATATTAATTTTAACATTTACAAAAGCTAATAGATTCGACTCGAATCTATTAGCTGTTGTATATGTTAAAATTAATATTTCTGTTAAGAACTTTTGCTAATTGTTACATAAAATACATCGAATCATTCGAGTAAAACCCACCAAACAGCTTAATTTCGTGTTTCCTGTCCTTTATTAAAACTATGCCAATCACATTTATATACAAGACGTTTAAACACAAAATAATGTAATTTAATGCCCTCTGCTTCCCAAAAAAAACAACTTGCAACTGAGGGCAATCTGGAAAAAAAATCAAATGAATACATCAGTTTATTACTTCACATATTTTTCCATAAATTTCTTGTGAAATTCAGAGCGCAGGGTATCGTTGATGAAGCGTTTCTCCTTGCGTGCTTTGTCCAAGCCTTTTGCGCAGTTCTTGAACACCACATCGTCGTCCCACCTGGAGAGAAATGACATCAACGATGGTCGAAGGTTGACCCTGTGGTCAGAAAAAAGCTTTTGCGTTACCTTCTCTTAACCTTGAATGTGTTCTGATTCTGAGCCAATTGTTGCTGCTGCTGCTGTTGTTGTTGTTGCTGTTGCAGCTGTTGTTGCTGCTGCTGTCCTGCCAAATTAATCAATGGGTTTCCGCTCAGTATGTTCTCCATTCGAATCCTTTCTTCCTCTGCCTTTTGCTCCCGATCCTAAAACAAAACACAAATCCCAGAATAAAAAGAACCGTTTTTTTAAACATAAAAAAGACTAGTATTTAGATATTTGTCTCAATATGAGAGCTCACCCTTCGTTCTTGCTCCTCAGCCCGTTCCTTTTTAATCTTTTCCAGCTCCGCTAAAAGTGCTGCGGTGTCATCATCGTCGCTATCATCCCCCGAGTCGTCGTCCTCGTCTTCCTTTTGGCAAAAAGAGCAAAATCACACGTTTGATAGCACGCCGTCAGCTTCTCCAGATGAACGCCGTGCGTACCTCGGTCAAGGGGTCGTCGGCATCGAGGTTAGCTGCGGGAATCTGATCCAGTCTGGGTCTCTTTGAGGATGAAGAGGAGGAGGAAGAGGATGTGGTGTGCTCTGGAGAATGAAACATCAACTCATTTGAGACAAATTCACAATAAAGACTCTCCTTTTGCTTTTACGGTATCTTCCCAGTGGGGAGTGCGCACAAGGCTAACCTCTGGGTCCCCTCTCTCGGACCTTCTCGCGCACGGCGACGCGTTCCCTCTCCTCCAGCTCCCTGCGGAAATCCCGGCTGCGCACTTCCTCGGGAATATCCTGGGTAGGTTGCCTAGTAGACAAAAGACGTAAGATTTAAAAACAAGCACACACCAACGATTATTTACCTAGTTATCCCCAATTATTTGAGCCAAATGGCAACGAATGAAGAAGCTCCAGTCCATTTGTCTGCTGACCTGTACTTGATCTTTGTGTGCCCCGGAAGATCTCGACTTGAGTACTGCTTTGACAGTGCACTCAAATCCCCTTCGCCTTTCCCCCGTCCTCCTCTGGCCGGTTCGAATGTTGGTCTTGCAGCTGTAGTCATCCTGGGTGCCTGTTTGGACAGCAGAATAACAGGAATTAAAATAAAAATCACAGCTGTTAAAATCAAGAAGCAAGGCCAGACACTACTATGAGTCGGTTGTAGGTCGTAAAAATGAATATTAGAACTATTACGGACATGTTATTGAGAGCCACGAGACGTCTCCTAGCTAGCGATGCTAAGAAGCTATGCTAGGTTGGACAATGCTATTTTGTGGTCATGAAAAGTGATTGTTCGGCAAAAACAACGAATAAAATCACGCATAACAATCATATCCTCTTGAACAAAACGTTGCCTTGTTACTAAATAGTAAGAGAAATAATAAAAAACAGCCGTAAGACTTACAACAATCCGCCGCTTGTACGAAAAAAGGAGCTTCCGGAAGAAGCCTTTCGTCACTGAAACGTCACTACCGGCAAAAAATAAATACATAAAATAAATAAAATAATAAAATAAAGAATGCTGCCCATTAGTGCTCACAGACAGCGACCAAATCCACGTCACCAGGTCATCTTGTTTAATTTGTCTGCCTTTGACGCCGATAGACGTCCAATCCATTTTTACTGCGAAGGGTTACCAACAAAAAATATTTAGAAATTATGTCAAATATGTATTATACCTTTATATCTTAATTTATTTTTTTCTAAATAAATGCATTATTTTGCTCACTAATTACAGTTAATACAGCTAACCGATTAGCTCACAGACAGCTAGCAAGCTAGCTGAATGTGTTAAAAGACTGTATATAGTACGTAGTTCTTATTTGGATATGCAGGGCGACATTCCATTCCAATCTCGATGGCTTGAATTTCCAATGCATGATAAAGTAGAGCGGTGTAATTGGTGCCGGCATATCTCGCGAGGCCCAGGGATTCATCAAACAAGATTAAAAACGGAGGATGGATTAACATGTTAACAGGAGCTTGAAATGAAGAGCCGTATGATAAAGTGTTTAAGAAGACACCAGAGTGTAAACAGGGACTATATTGTGCCATGCATACAATCCACCCACTACACTGGATGTTTTTTTATTTTTTATTTCACATGACCTAAAATGAAGGGAGATGAAAAACATACATAAATTAGTCATTGTGTAATTGTGCTTCACTGGATGCTATATTATTCTTGACATATTTGTACTTACAGTTAATGTCACAGGAAAATCCATCACATTACAAGTCCTCCAAAACAAACCAAAACAAAACACACAATTGCACGCATTCAATTTGTGACCGTAAAGTTCTTTATTATACGTACAAATGGCAGAGTTAGGCTGACATTCCAGGAAGGGCGAGGCTTACCACGCCATTGGGCGCCGTCGCGTCCCCAGGTTGAGCGTCCGTGTTTTGCAACGACATCAAGCGCTCTCGGTTTAACGGAAAGTGGCACGAGGGGTAGAGGCCGCATTTCCTAAAGCTCTCTTTGACTATCCCGATCCCCTCGTCCTCTCGAGTCACCTGGTAGGCCCCCTTGAACACCCCCGAAAAGTCCTTCTTGCTGACGGCGAAGAGCGTCACGTCGGCATCGCCCGAGAGCGCGGCGAAGCGCCGCTTGATGAGGGGAAATAGACCGGCGTCCAACGGCTGCAGGAGGTGCGAGCAGTGGGGCGGCAGGCACACCAGGACCACGCCCTCCCGGCGGGCCGTCTCCACCACCTCCAAGTTCAGGGGCGACTTGTGCCCGTCGAAAACCAGCAGGAGCGGTCGCTCTTTTGGAGCGTGGAGCAGGAAGTGCCCGAGGAACCACTTTTTGAAAAGTTCCGAGGTGACGCGCCCCGAGTCCGAGCACCCGTAGAGGGCGCTCGACGGCCCCCGCGTCTTGTAGCACAATCCGCCGGGGTAGGCTTTGGAGTAGACCACAAACGGCGGGACGTCGGCGCCGGCCGCGTTCAGGCAAGCCAGGACCGAGACGCGGTCCTTGAACGCCGGCGCCGACTGGCATCCCCGAGCGGCCGATTTGGGGGGAGTCGCCCGCTTCCGCGCCAGTTGAAAAGCCACCTCGTTGCAATTCCAAATGCGCTGAGGCTTGTCCGCCAAGGCGTGAGCCTCCAGCACAGAGTTCAAAATGCGGAAAAAGTAGTCCAGCGCCTCCTTGGCCACGCGGACTTTGCGAGCGCGGCGGGCACCGGCGTCGGCCGCCTGCACGGTGATGTTCTTCCCCTGCCGCTTGCGAAAGTTGAGCCACCAGGTCTGGCCCAGTTTGGAAAAGGCCACTCGCCGGTGTTGCCGCTTATAAATGGAAGAGGCGAAGGACACCAGCTGCCGCTTGGTCAGCGGGAAGCCGTGCTTGGACACGTACGAGGAGAACTCCACCAGCAGCTCCTCGTCGGCGGACGTTATGAGCTGAGCCGGGCCGCTGCGGCTGCCGGGTCTGACCCGTCCGCTGACCCGGTCCCCCAGCGAGGATTTGGGCACCCCAAATTCCTTGGCGGCCTGCCTGACGGTGTACCTCCCCGACTTGACTTGCGTTAGCGCGTGTTCCATGGCTTCCTCCGTCCATTTCTTTTTCTTCTTGCGTCCAATTTTATCCAGATGGTTTCTGGAAGGCATGCTTCTAGGCTACCAGGTTTCTGGGCTCTCTCTAGGACTCCAGGCTTTTAGAACTCTAGGCTTCTAGTATGGAGGAGAATAATACAAAATTAATTCGTTATACGCAGCTGTTGTATAATGACAATAAAGGCTTTTGATTTGATTTCAAGAAGAAAGATTGCAAGAACAATACCGTTGTATTTTGGGATGTTTATGAACTCGTTGGCTGACGTCAATGCACTCATTCATTTCGGGCAATAAAGTCAAAGTGTGGTTATGGCTGCCGAATAAACATCGGAATTGATTTGGAATGAAAACGAAGAGGACTTACAGATTTTTCGCTTCACCAGATTTGAAGGAAATGATAGTAGATCAATCCCACTCGATTGTTGACACAGCATTAGGGCAGATGAAATGGTTTAAAAGGCCCAACAAACAACAAAGACGTCGTAGTGTGGGATTTCATCACGTACGGATAGACAAATTGCTGCTTTAGATGTCCGAAAGTTAACAGCAAGTAGAAAAGCAAAAGCTGACCCGAAGTGAAAGTAAAAATCTCAACTTCCGGCCATGTCGGATCTCCCCCCGGTAACCGATCGAAAGCCTTTCAAAATAAACGCCAGTAAATGTGTACACCATAAAGCTAGCAGTAGCGTTATCTTCAATCTGAAAAGCACAAACACAACCAAAGATAAGATAAAAACGCTATAAAATAACCCCTCCAAACACAAACACAAGAAAGAAAATAGATTAAGGTCAATGATATTCCCTCATTGTATTCGTTTAAGTGTTATATTATTTAAAAAACAGGCTGTTTCCATAACGTTTTTGTTTTAAAATCCCATACACATAAAATGGAAAAAGTCACAATTCTATATGTGGTTGTCCTTCTTATTCAAAATGGATAAACCCATTTCATGTTATATTTGGAGATCATTTTTCTTTCTCTTTCCTCTATAGTACAGTAACTGGGAAATGGATGAAAACGTCAAGAGTCTGCTTTCTCACCGGTCTGGACGCGCTCAACAGTATATGTCATAGTATATATACAATAAACCCTTCTTCTACTTCTTCATTGTGGTGCAAGGGATGAGGCAAAATATCAACATTGTCAGAATGGTCTCATTATCTCCGGCTCAGCCGCGCACTCGGTGACATTGTTGACTTTTTAATATAAGACAAATCTTTGCGTCCTGTCAACATGGCGTACGCTAGCTGCGCGACGACAGCCCAATAAAAACCTCATGGTAACACGCGGCCTCAAAAAGCCAAGGAATTGACGTTCCTTTCTCGACTTTAGCGCTTAACAAATAGCACCAACGTTGTTTCATTAACATGGCTTTTATTGAAAACACGGCTTTGGTAGTCATAATAAAATGAAAATAAGCAATTACTAATGGAGTGACAGTGAGCATGTCCATACAAACAGACTGACAACTTTGGGTACATTCTCTTTGAAAAGACTCAGTCGAGCGCTTTTCAATGACCCGCCAGTTAGCATTTTGCAAGCGGAGCTGTTTATTATTCCGGAATCAAGGCCAAGCGTGCCGGCGGCAAAAACGTCACCGACGAGAGAAAAATGAACAACAAAGTCAAGAGAATCATCCGAGAACTCAGGAATCTTCATCTCTCTTTCTGGGTTGCTCGGAAACGGGATATTATCGGAGGCGTGGAGCGCTACGGCTAGCGGGTGAAGCGGAAAAGACACAATGCTCCTTAGCGCACGCCTTTCCTGCCCAGGAAGCGCAAGACTGCGTAGTTGTAGGCCGTTGCGACCAAGAACAGGATCTGCAAAAGAAAAGCCAATTCAATTCCATTGAGTTTCTCTTATTGACTTTTCTTTCTACCTTTGATTCCTTTTCATTTTTCCTCAAATTCTACCTTTTGTGTTTTTTAATGCTGGGATTTCCCACAAATAAATATACTAATACAGCAAAACATGGTTATATAATGGTTTTATGCCATTTTTAACCTTGGTGCCACATTCAAATTTGCAAAACTACGCTGATGAAAAGCATTCTCTAGCTAAAAAAGATGGTTATGACCCATGCTAATGATTCAAGCTAATGCTTACCAAGGCTAAGAGGGTGATACCAGCACCAGCAAATGTAGCAATATACAAGTCATAGGTGAGATGAAACTGCCAAAAAAAGAAGACAAATGGGGATGAATCGATCAAATCGGGCGCTTTTGACTCTCTTTTGGAGCCATGGCACTTTGCTTGCACAAGACGACGCGGCGGATGAATCACAGCGTAAAATGGAATATGGAAATGATCCACTCACTTCGCTTGTTTTGCAAATAGATGCCAAGGTCATTCCGCAAGACTTGCCTGGCGTGGCATGCCAAGGAAGCAGCCCTTGAATAAATGACAGGACATTCATTAGTCAGCTATCTTTTAGCAATCGCCACGCATTTCCATCCTCGCTCGCGCACGGAACCAAGAAAGAAAGTTGCCAGAACGCCGCTCGATGCATATCAATAAGAAATCTTTCCCGCTTTGACTTTAGTCTCAGCACTGCTGATTTTTATCTGGCGCTAAAACACCGTCGCTATCTCGATGGCGGGCGGGCGGGCGGCTAACCCCTTCATTTTTATTGTATAGAAATCTACATGAATGATTACTTTTTGACGTGTCCACTTTATGGAGAAGCTTTAAATCGTACGTGTATAAAGACGACATCCATTCATTTTCTGAATGAAAAAGGGTTCAGAGTCATGGGGGGTGCTGGAGCCTATCCCAGCCAACTTCGGGGGCCATCCCAAATCGGGGGCCAGCCAATTGCAGGGCACCAGGAGACTTACAAGCAATCCCGCTCACCAATGAGGACAATTTAGCGTACAATTAGCTTAGCATGCGCCTTTTTGGAATGCGGCAGGAAACCGGAAGACCCATAAAAAACCCACGCAAGCCTGAGGAAAACATGCAAACTCCACGCAGTGAGGACCCACATGGAAATCGAACCCTCGACCTCAGAACCGTGAGGCCGACCACTTCCCCACCGGACCGCCCACTTTCTTTTTAATGCATATAAATCTTTTTCTGACTACTTATTGTTCCGAGTACGTTATTCCACCGCATCGTACTTGTATAATGACAATAACGGCATTCAATTCAAGGAAGACATTTGTCGAGTAAGAGAGGAAGCAGCTCGGCTTTGACGCAATCCCCGATGACGAATGGGAGCGCCTGGCCAGATGGCATTAACATGCTCATCAGGTCCACATGCGGTCAGCGGTGGCGGTGGCGGGCGCCTCGCACCGTATTGCCTGGCGTCCATGCAAATCCAGCCGTGCTGATTGATGCTGGGGGTGCTTTCGGCCAGGACGTTGACATCGTGGCACGTCTGCTCCATGTTGAACAAGAAGTAGACGGGAATGGCGGTGAAGGCGAACACCCCCAACCAGATAAAGGTCAAGATGTACGTCACGATGATGAACTGCCGAGAAGAAAGAGGAGAAAAAAAAGCCCAACGTGGGGTCACGGGAATGCCGCCGGTGGCCGCGTGATGAACGCGGCGTCACCGAGTTTGATTTCCGCCATCGCTCTTTGCTTTAAACGGGAAAAAGCAAGCCTCGGCGCCCCTTTTGACCCCCGGCCAACGTACCGTCAGGCTGAGGCAGCGGCCGCAGTGGGTGCTCCGGAATTCCCCGAAGGTCTGCTTGACCGCGCTGGTGGTGTAAAAGCCTTCTGCCAGCAGCAGGATGCCGTAGAGGAAGAAAAAGGAGGCCAGGGCGTACAGGACGTACTGGGAGTACTGGACGCTGCCAAAAGGCGGCGGGGAGGAGGTTAAAGGTCAGCCCAACGGGAACTACGGCTACGGGGAATTTTGCTAGTCATGGATCGGCGGCGGCGAGCGGACTCACAAGGAAGCCACGACCTGGTAGTCCTGCTCGTTGCGGGCAAAGTAAGTCTGGATCAGGACGTCCGTCTGGGTCAAGGCTTCGTGCCCGCAGCCGCAAAACAGGGCCATGCCGGCGTAGCACAGCAGGGTGGCCACCAGAGACGGGTAGGGCACGGCCCCCAAGCAGCGGATACAGCAATCGTAACAACCTGGGGGGGCATAACATATCAGAGCACAGGCCACGCAAAGCGCACAAAGAAGCACGCAGCACATCCGAGAGCCTCCGCGCCGGGGGGATCCCGTCGCTAGCCCGCTAGCGGCCGGCGGGCCGTCCGACGACCACCCAAAAACGCTAATCAATAAAAGCCGTGGCGCAAACGGTAGAGAAGGGGAGCACCTAAGGCTTTGCAAAGCCAAGGCTGCCTGACCGGAAACATGTTGGCGGTTTTTGCTTTGGCTTTTTGGGTTTCTCCCCGATGCCGTATTCCGTGGTAAGAAAGATCCCGAGTGGCAAACTGCCGTCCGTCCGTCCGTCTACAAAAATATGGATGGTCCTCCACCGCTCCGTGGCGGTCACCGACGTCGCCGGGATAAAGGGAGAGAGAGGGCGCGTCATTGTGGCCAAGCATAAGGTGGCCATTGTTTGGGTGGGGGGGGGGGACAATGGATCGTGATGTGGCGTCAACAATGACCTGAGCGCCCGGGGTCGGCGGGTCATCGTTCGACGTACGTGGCGCCGTCCTCTGTTCCAACGGCGATGGCTCGCGCCGGTACCGGCGAGGCTTTGATAACGGCTGTGTGGTGTTGGCACGTTCTCTCCGGGCTTGCGTGGGTTTTCTCCAGGTGCTCTGCTTTCCTCCCACATCACAAAAACACGCATGCTAGGCTAATTCTATGCTAAATTGCCCCTAGCTGTGAATGGTCGGTTGTTTTTCTCCCGGCGCCCTCCTGTTGGCCGGCCACCGATTCAGGGTGTTGCATACCTGGTTAGCTGGGATAGGCTCCGGCACCCCCCCGCCACCCTCGTGAGGATAAGCGGTTCAGAGAATGAGTGAATTCATTCAAAAGCGCACCGTGAATGGGCCCTGACGCCCCATTGGCTCAGGCCCATTGACGGCGAGGGACGTCCAACTCATCTGAGGTGGGAAGGGTGGCAGCTGAGGAGTTTAAATCCGCTTTCGGCCGCCACCAGAGATTCTCTTTTAAGTCAAACAGTTGACGTTAAAACGGAAGGAAAATCCAAAAATGGATGCAAACATGCAAGCAAGCGAGGTCACAAATGCCATGATGACATCTGGACATTTCCAAATTGTTTTAATCAGAAATTGTGCGCACTCACCCATGTCCAGAAAGAAGTTATGGAAGTTTCTTCTGCGCGGCTTCTCAAGTGTGATATGACAAGTTATTCCCCGCCACTCCTTTATGAATCTGACTCGCGCTTTTGTCTCATCAACAATAGATGGAGCGCATCACCCAAGTCACATCTTAAAGTCACAAAGACCCATTTCAGCTGCCAGACCTTATTTATAGAGCGCCAATTCGGGCCTTTCTCCTTTCTTTTTCTCGCGCTCTGCTCTTAATGATTCTTTTCGTTCCACTCAGGTGAATAAAGGTGACCCAAAGGTGGCGGATCCGTGTTTGGATTTGATGTGTGTGTGCAGGCTTTATGGTCAGCCCTCAAAACGGAGAAGGAAATGAGTCCAGTCACATTTGGGTTTTGACTCGTATATCCCACTATATATCGGGTTTTCGGTTGTGTGAGGTCGGTTCGAAAAAATGGAAGTCATCTTTCTTGGTTAGGCGCCAAAAGGGATGATAGATACCACTTGGCGTTGTTGCCACATTCTGTTTTTTGTTTGCAGATGGACTGCTTTTAAGGTAAAGAGACCAAGGGAAGCTTCGGGTCGGTTTCCCTCGCCGTCTTCGTCGGCTTTGGGATAAGAGGCGCGCGCCATCGCGGGTCGCCAAAGGCGCAGAAATGCCGCCGATGGAGTGGCCTAACAAAGGTGACATTGACAGTGGTTCAGGTCCAGCTGCCGGCCTCCCTCCCTGCTTTGACCCAGTTCATGTCAAAGCCGGCCGGGTTGGGTACAAAGGCTCCAGTGTGGAAGTGGACACAACACTGTGCTGTGCTCCCCTTATTTTTTTTTCTTTTTGGGGGGAAGAGGAGCTCCTTATCTCATTTTTCCATTCCTTTTGGAGCACATCGCTGAAATCTCAAATTCAATTCGATTCCGACCAATGGAAGACTTTGGAAGCCGGCTCCGTGCCGTGCTTCTTTTATGGCGACATCGTCAACAAAATGGAGTTTTTGTGTCGTCTGCCATGAGTTGGCGGTCGAGTGATTGGATTGAGGTCATCCGCGACATGGTCTACATCAGCTCCGGCACCCTCGTCGCTGGGGCGCACCCACTTTGACTTAAGAGTAGAAAAGTAGGCCGTTGCAGTAAAATGGCAGGAATGCAATGATCGTTGGGTAAAAATTTAGGGTGAAAAATGCAAAAGATTTTACAGAGGTACTTTTGGATGTATTTTCAATTCAAAATAAACCAGGAAATATATGCCACTTCTTTATTTTTTCTTTTGCCGTTTTTATTTCCCAATCCAAAAAAGGAAAAAAGACGGTCAATATTATTTTTTCCTTTTTTATATTTATTTAAAATATTTAAAAAGAAAAAAAGCTATTTAAAACTATCTGAAAGAAAAAAACATCCAAATCTAAATATTCGTTTTTATTCATTTGAAATGGAGAGGAAAAAAAGTACTTTGTTATTATGATGCCATTTTGATTGACACAGAATGACTTGAAGTCATATTAAAAGCCTTTATTTTGCTATTGTCAAATAGCTGTTCTGCATGCAATAGAAAAAGTCCATATTGCCATTATTTAAATATTGAGCAAAGCAAAGTGTGTACGGCAGCTGGAAAATGAAAGACCACAACGTAAACACGATCCCAAACGTATATCGACATTGGCGAAATGACGAAATCCATCTTTAGTTGGAAAAAATGTCTTTAATAGCTTGAATCACATGACGATCGGCTGAAAGAATGAAAATCCTAAAGTCCATCCGAAAACAGAAGCTAACGTAGACGTCGCTACGTCCAAACTACTTTGAGAATTAGCCACCCGTAGCTTTAAATGCTAATAATCAATGGGTTATACATACAATGACAAGTGACTTTTGAAAGAGTCCAGCGTATTAAGAAAGAAAGAAAGAGCCAGAAAATGTTCATCTGTACAAACAAGCAAAGCCCAAAAGAAAAGGCTGTTAGAATAGCAAAACGCATTTCGAGCCTAAACTTTTCCCTAGTAAAGCAGAGCTGACGCTTAAAGTGGCGTCCAATCCGTTTGGATAGAGAGGGATGGCCGACGACTTGGGCAAAAATGAGGAAAAGTTGAAAGGGGAAAAAGTAGCGGGGAAAGCCAAATATACTAGAATAAATTACACATCACTACATATTCAAAACTTATTTTTTGGCTAATTTACATTTCAGAAAACATATGGTAAATACAGGGTATATGTGTTTGTGTGTGTGTGTGTGTGTGTGTGTGTGTGTGTGTGTGTATACGCATGTGTGTGTGTGTAACAGAGACACCTAGTCACTCACCTTATGTACAGTTCATATTCTAAGAGAAAGCTTCCATTGAATTCCATGAACGCTATTTGAAAAGAACGGCGATAAAAATACAAAAGTCTTCATAAGAAGCAATGGGAAACATGTAGAAAATGGTGGATAGTTGTTGCAAGGCCCACCGCCGCCGAGTTCCGCTTCTCCAACGTCTCGTCTCCAACGGATCCACCAGAGATATCATAAGAAAGAGCTCCTCGTACAAATCCAACGGTACAAATGTCCTTATCGCTTCTTCCCAGTCAAAGTTCCAAAATGCCACCCAATCAGATTTTTGGTCTTCTTTTTGACGCCAGTATGAAAGTGAGCCCAAAAGCAGCTGGCCGGACAAAAAGAAAAACTCATTTGCGAATCTATTTGATGTAAACCTCCCCGAGTAGAGCTCGGCGCGGACGCGTTTTTTTTTGCCGTCGGCCCGTCCGACGGGTTATACCCGCGTGGTGGAGTGGGTGCCGGGCAGGCCCGCCGAGCTGTAGCCGGCCGGGAAGGTGCTGTAGGGGCTCATGTTGGAGAGACCCATCAGCGAGTTGGGGATGGTGCTGATGTTGTTGGCCGTCATCAGCGGGATGTCGTCGGGGGCGCGTCGCTGGCTCGGGTTGTAGTTCAGGCTGGGCGACAGGTGGATGGGGTTGCGGAGGGCCTCGCACTGGTTCCTGGACAGGCTGTCGTCCGCCAACGACGTCGCCGCCGCCGCCACCGCCGCCGCGTTGTTGCCCTTGCCGTCGCACTGAGGGCTGGGCTGCTGCAACCTTTCCTGCCGGCTGCGTTTGTCTTTCCGGTAGTAGAGGGCGGCGAAAGCCAGCACGTTGAGGAAGAGCAGCGAGGCCCCCACGGCGATGGTCACGCTCAGCTCCGTGGAGTAATCTCTGGGGTTGGGCATGATCAGGGGACCCATCTCCCTCCCGCCGTCGTCGTCGTCGTGGCCGCCGTTCAGGCCCGTGGACGCGGGAGGCCGGCCCGTGCCGCCGCCGCCGGATCGCTTGCCGGCGGACTGGGTGGGGTCCAGCAGAGACGCCCTGGTGGTGGTGCTGGTGTAATGGAACATGTCGTGGAGGTTGTAGAGGTGGGGGACCAGGTGCTTCCAGAAGGCCACCTTGGTGGCGCGGTAGTGATCGCGGATGCGAGGCTTCAGGCCGATGTGCAGGTAGAGCTGGTCGTAGGGGTCGTACTTGGACCAGGCCACCTCCTCGAAGCGGTTGGCCTTGGTGTGGATGAACTTGGTATCCTGGGGTACCGGTTTGTTGGGATCCCTGAAAAAAAGAGCCAGAAAATGGGAACTCATCACATACAAGTGAGTATACTCATTTTATCAATATTTTGGGAGCGCTTGTGCCATCATTTCTGAGCTTGAAAGTAGGATTGTGATTGGGTAACGCCACTGACTCGACGGGCTCTGTGCTCCCTTGATGCGCTACACCTACACGTTAGCCTACGTTTGCTATTTGGTTAAGTAAGTTCATTGTCTTTGTACTATTCAAAAGGGACTTTGACTTGGGAGTAGAAGTGATATCGTATACCCAATTGTGTGCTGTTGACTTTTTTTTTCCAGTCTTGGCTTTTTCCCCCTGTGTGACCTGACTTTGGGGTCAACCAGGTGTTTCCAATTGCCTCGTCAACCCACGTCTGTCTATTTGTCAGTTCTTGTTCGAATCGTCTGCTGTCCACGGCCATTCCTACTCTTGTTCTGGGCTCTTTTGTCCTGCCCTGACCTTCGCAGACCTGCCCTGACCTGTTCTGTCCTGTTCCTGTTCTCACTTCTTAACCTCCGTTATCAGAGTAGGGCTCGGGAACTAACTAACTAAGAAGGGAAGACGAGGCCGCAAGAATGACAGTAAGAGTGAAGAGCGGGCTTAATTAAGCACGCTACTTCCTGGCGAACGCTACAGTCTTTTAATCAGGGTGATGTAGTAGCGCCCGTTAAGGTTGAAGGCCTCGGGTAAATAAAAGGCGCCAGGGGACCATTTAACAAGGGAGGATCTATGGAGGTCTCTTTGCTCTCTCACTCACCCGCTTTTGGCAAAGTTGGTCCAATAAGTCATGACCACGGCGCTCAGCATGATGTCATTCCTGGAGAAGTTGCAGGGGAACAGGTCGGTGGGGCCGATCATGGGCACGCCGAAGACGTAAGGCACCTCGTCCCCGTGCGCCGAGTCGGACCACACGGGCTTCATCAGGCTCTGGCAGTGGTGGTAGAAGGCGTAGAAGTAGGTGGGCGAGCCGTAGCGGGCGTGCAGGTCGGCCGTCACCACCGAGGGCTCCACCCACTGGTGGTCGGTGAAGAGGGCCACCAGGGTCTTGCGCCGGGTCTCCGGGTTGTCCTTGTCGGCCCAGTCGGTGTACATGAACTTGATGGTCTCCCTCAGCGTGTCCTTCCCCTCCGGGTAGCCGTACAAGCTGTCCACAAAGTCGGACACCACGAAATCAAAGTCGCTGCCGGACACGCCGTCCTCCAGGTCCATCACGTTCTCCACGAAGCGCAGGCCCTCGCCCTGGTTGACGCCCAGCATGATGTCGTAGTTGAGGAATTCGCCCTGCTCCATCAGTATCTCGGGGTCGTCGGGGATCACGTCGCCGTCGATGACCGGCCCGAAAGCCACGCGGTACTGGGCCGGCTGGATTTCTTGCTCCACCAGCTCCTTGGCGCTCTTCTTCTGCAGGCAAGAGACCATGTCCACCGTGTCCAGGACGTTGCAGCCCACTCTCTCGGCCAGCGTGCGGGTGTACTTGACCGGTTGGTAGTTGACGGCCCAGCTGGAGAGCGCCGAGCCGCTCTGGATGATGGCTCGGTGGAACAGACCTTGGGACGGGGAGACGTTCCCAGACAAAGACGGAGCCAAAGGAACCGTGGTTAGTGCTGCTTTTATCTCTTCTGCGCCAGCCACTTGCATAATCATTTGGCAGCAACAAAAAACTAAAAAAATGGAAGGACACTCTGTCCGTATTTAAGTGATTGCCATCCACGATTAGAGAAAGGAAGCGATAAAATGGAGATCTAAAATAGAATGGAATTCCAATCTGTATAGACCGGAAAAGAAATGAATTGGATAAATGGATGGGGGGGGGAGACAACAACATGAAATCTTTGGCAAAATCAGAACAGCTGTGGTTGGCAGAATTTCAACTTCAAACCAGGAAAAAGACTAAAAAAGCTTGGCTGCCCCAATAGGGTGTTCTACAGCAAATAACTGTGGCAGTCGAACGTGCTGACTACGGAGCCCCCGTCTAGTTTCAGATGCGAGTACACTTTTCACTTCTCCGATTTTTTTCCACCTCCCACAGCCGTTCCTTTCGAAACACTATCTCCATCTGCTCGGTAGTCAGCCAAGATGGCGGCCACCTGCCATCGTCAATGGCGTCGAAAGAGTCACGGCTGGGCCTCTCCGATCGGAACCCCCAAGTCGATACGGAAGAAAGAACGATGGCCCTGTCGTGTTCATTTTAATGATGTCAATAACAATACTACATCACTCTGTCCATCCCCGTGTTTGATTCACACGCTCTGGCCACCGCCGTCGCACGCAGGAGGTCATGATCAGTTGTTTGGCCACGGCAGAGGCAACTTTTCCCTCCGTCAGTTCTCGGCCACATTCTGAGGTCTCCCAATCTTTGATGGTGCTTCTAACGAGCGGCGTAGGCCGCGTCCGCGTTCATTTCGATGCATCCGCGAGCCACTTTGTGGAAATTTCACTGGCTAAGCAACGCCTCCGTCTTAGTTTGGTGTGTCCCCCACACGCAGCAGACACGTATCTTGAATATGCTAATGATGCGCATCTGTCGCTTGGATGAACAACGTCTGTTATGAAGGCTTTTTGCGCCAGTGAATATCAGATGTGCTTTAAAATGCTCTCCGGGCCTTTACGCCACGCGCCGGCTGCAGCGAGCGGAGATTTCACCGAGCTCACGAAGCTCACGAAGCTCACAGGCGCTTGCCGCAGCCTCTGAGGATGGCATTGACGAAACGCCATTGCGGCCCTCCTTGTGATTCTGGACAGCTCCAGCGAGAGGACGCCCGCCCGCTGCCGCCGCCGCCGCGTCTCTCGCTGTCGCAAGTCGTGAAATACGCACACACTTAAGCCAATGTTTTCAAAATGAGGTCACCTACAGATTTCCAATACACTGAAAATAACAACCAGAAAGCTATACTATACTGCTACAAATATCCAATATTTGCTGTTTATAGCCAAGGTCATATTTCAATATTCATTTGAGGTCAATGAGTCAGAATCATAAGTTTCCAATGAGACAACTAAAGGCAAGATCGTGGGCACAAATCCTTGGCAAAAGATGCCAACAGCGGCAAGGACATTGACATTTTCCAGAAATGCCATTTAAAAATCTTCTATTTCGTATATTGATACCTATAGATCAGGGGTAGGGAACCTATGGCTCGGGAGCCACATGTGGCTCTTATGACGGGTGCATCTGGCTCTTTGCTAACCTGTGAGCTAAAATATGGAAATTACTGGTGGCAGAACTGAGATATTACATCTAGAACTGCTTTAATCTTCGTTTTTTTTGTAGTAGACTCTTCTGGAATGCATCCTCTCATTGATTAGCAACAGCATAAGAATCGATTAAAAAAATATTCAGTTTTTTCCACTTTAAAGTGGTGAAATTACAATAAAAATTGAAAAGGCACTCGTTTACATGTATGTATTTTGACTTTTAAATTGGTAGTATGGCTCACAAGGAATAACATTGGAAAATATGAATTGTTTGTGGCTCTCTTCGTCAAAAAGGTTCCCCACCCCTGCTATAGATGGATAATGCGCTGTGATGTATGAGATGAGGAGAGCAGAAGAAGAAAAAAAACATGGCATTCCCATTGCTGAGCTCTAACTAGCCCAAGGCTCGGTCTCATCTATCGTGAACTTCTGACAAGAGCGGCTGGCTACCTTCGGAGTGGTGGGATAGCGTCAGCAGGCTGACGCAGGAAGCGCCGATTCCGGATCCAAAAACCGTGATCCGGCCCGGGTCCCCTCCAAAGTAGCCGATGTTCTTGCTGATCCAGCGAAGAGCTTGAATCTGATCCAGGAGGCCGTAATTTCCTTTGGCCGCCTGGTCTCCGGTACTCAGGAAGCCTAGCGCACCCAGACCAAAACAATCCATGGGGTTACTGACTTTGCCCAGTCCGGTCCCGGAACACCACCACGGCTTTTCAATGCTAAACCCGAGACGAGAAGGCACTAGAACCATCTCTTCCATGTACGTTCTCATGAGATGTTTTCCTCACCTAATATTCCAATTCTGTAGTTGAGCGTGACCACCACGACGTTCCCGTAGCTGGCCAGCACACTTCCGTCCATGGTGTTGCCGGTGCCTTCCATGTAGGAGCCTCCGTGGATGTAGACCATCACGGGTCGAGCTTCCGAGTCCCTTATATCTGGAAGGTCAAGACACGGTGAGTGCAACAACAACAAAAAACAAACAGGCGCCTCTTTGGCTAGGCTAGCGCCGACGCGGACAGATGTTAGAACGGATCGGACACCCATTCGGTAAAAGCCTCGTCCGCGGAGGGACGTGGCGAGCCGCGGGTGGCTCCGGAGCCGCGTCTACCGTTGTCGATGACGCCGAAAGAGTTACGAGCTCCATTAAAATGTGCGTTATGAAGTATGCTTACAGATTGGAGGGGAAAAAAGTGCTTCCAAGCAAGCCCGGGCCGAAGATTTATAGTTTGAAAAATAGCACCACAATAAACAAAAATACAAGTGTACGAATTGGACTCTCCTTTAGCACCGTTAGCGACTTTAGCATGTGGAATCACTCTTGGTAGTTATACAGTCAAATAGCAAAATGGAGTATTGATTTGATCCGAGCCTCGGCCGGCTGACGTACGCTTTTAAGACTTGATATTACACGAACGCGCGACGCCTTTAATGTCGCCTTGGGCGTGTGCGATTTGAACGTAATGATTCTGAGCTGGAGTTGGACATAAATTGCCTTGTAGAACTCAAGTGGAAAATGAATAAAAGACTTTTGGAGAACACACTTTGAACAGCCATACATCAAGGGATAGAAAGAGCAATAAAAAGAATACCTTCTGATATATGAGTCTCAACATGAGAAAAGGACGCCCCTTTTTTCTTGTGCTGGCTCCCTGCAATCCACAAAAAAAAGATTTAAATTAAGTGCGTGTGTGTGTGTGTGTGTGTGTGTGTGTGTGTGTGTGTTTGGTGGTTTGCTCCCCTTTCGATATGCTGTCCAGCGAAGCAAATAGAATGGAAACAGGAAAAAAAGAAGAAGCTTTTTGGCAGAAATAGCGGCCGGCCGGCCATCCTCTTCCCGGTAATTTTCCACACACGGCTCCCCGTGTACTAATGATGTAAACTCCATTGATGTACTATACGTCTTTGCGCTGTTCTTTTAGGTTTAAACGATGAGCCGATAGCGTCTGTGCGTGGGCCTTTGACCATTTTCGTGGCACAAAACATGCTATAATACACTCCAAAGTTCCAAAGAAAGATCCGCTCTTTGGGTGTCGTTGATGGCCATAGACGTCCAATTTATCTTGACTGCTTCAAAAGCTTTCAACACCTATCGTCTTATCATAAAATATGTTTTATACTTATTGGACTGTCTATAATAGCAGGCGCCTCTTCGATGCTGAACTGAAAAAGTCCTTTATTATCATTTTGTACTTTTGGTGAATAAAGATCACATGATTTGATCACTTGAAGGCATATGACGTATACGAGGGCGACGTGTTGTGTGCTTTCTGAAGCTAAATAAGACACAAATATGCGGTGAGGAGATCTTAAATTGGCAGACTAGAATGGCAGCCTCATTAAATGTGGGGCGCACCATTTTGGACGGTTACCTGTCAAGCTGTTTGTGTGCTGTTGCTAGGCAACCGAAGCAGCGAAGCCGCTCAAAGATACGCGGCCGCGTTCCGTCAACTGAATGCTGGCTTTTTTTTTGCCGACATCGCCCAACTCTGTTAGTGTAATGTCGCCATATATGAGTAACGGTCATTTGTCTCATGGCGCCCTGCGATTGGCTGGCGACCAGTTTGACCTGGTGGATTGAAAAGGGAAAGATTTTTCTTCGATTTTTTTTTTTTTTAACCATCCACCGTCAACAAAGCTGCCCTTTTAATATATTCTGGAAACAAAATGTTCCCTCCGCAAGAGTAAATGTTAAAGGAGGACAGATTGGGGAACTTGGCTAATTGGCCCCCAAAAGACGGCCTGTCGGAACAAAGACGTTGTTCCACAAATACAAAAAAGGTTGAATTGGGTTTGCAGAAAGGCAAGTGAGTGGTGTTGCCGGAATATTTAACCCTTCATTTGCATTCAAATCTTTTTTAAATGTTGACGTGAAGAAGCTCTAAACAATGCAATTTATTTCAAATCAAGTTCAATTTCACTTATAAATAACATAGTATGAACAAGCTATGAATTAAATCATGATTAAAAAATCATTTCTGCCAACTATTAGTATATAAACCTAAATGATTCATATTAAACATTTACATTTTAATTCATTTATTTTAAAAAATACAATGGACTGGCATTTTTTAGTGGATTTCAACATCATGATCATTTCTATTGAAATTTAATGGGAAAGGTACACAGAGGTGGTCGCTCTCCGCTGTTATTATTATTATTTTTTTGTTTCATCTTGAGGGCTACCGTGCAGGAAAAAAAATACTGGCTGGCGGAAAATGCCCGCTAGGATTTATTGCAGTCATTTATCGTTGTAAAAGCCGACATCTTCAACTCTTCTATTGGATTTCAATGTACTGCGCACTTATAATAATGCGCTCCACGCAAAATGTCTTTTCATTGAGAATAAGCTTCACCACGGAATTATTCAGTCACTTTCCCAACCGCTTATCCTCACTAGGGTCGCGGGGGGTGCTGGAACCTATCCCAGCTGACTTCGGTCACCGGTCGGGGGACACCCCGAATGGCTGGCCAGCCAATTGCAAGGCCCGAGTTGACCAAGGACAACAATTGGCGCCCATGGATAGAGACAATTTAGCCTAGCATTAGCCTAGCATGCACGTTTTTGGGATGTGGGAGGAAAAGCCACGCAAGCCCGGGGAGAACACGCAGCGAGGATCCAGCCGTTGCCAACTCTCGACCCTACGACCGAGACACGTGGACTCACCTTCCTCGGTGGGGGCGTAGATGTTGAGATATAAACAGTCCTCGCTCTGGTCTTGGATATACGACGCCACCGTGTCCAAGTTGTAGGTGAACCAGATGGGCATCATGATCTCCGGCACCGTGCTGTGGATGTTCTGCGGGCACACCGGCATGAAGTGGGTGGCGTTCCTGACGCCCGACCAAGCGGTCGGCTGATCCGGGGGCGCAAAGCGTTTATCTCCCACTGGCGGGGCGGCGTAGGGGACCCCCAGGTACTGGTCGACGGGCCGCAGCACCTCGCTGGGAACGGGCACCCTCAGGCCTCGCAGCTTTCCCAACTGGGTGGTGACCGTCGGGTAGAACTTTTGGCTGGTGCCCTCGCCCGACGACCAGCGGGAGCAGAAGATCCACCAGAGAAGAGCGCAGTGGGCGATGGCGGCGGCGCCCCCTGGCTGCCAGAGCGGGCGCGCGGGCAGCAGATGGTCTTTAAACGTAGCCGGCCACATGGCGCGGGTATCCTGGCGCGACGCTGGCAACGCACTCGCTGGTGTCCGCCAATCGGGAGGCCCTTTCGCGCTGGACTTGTCACACGGACATGGCTCACTCTGCTTTCAGATGCGACGAGCTGGAAAAGCGAAATACGCCGGAGCCGGATATGGGCCGTCGCCTCGTCTCATTTTCCGGGTGAGATACTGATCCGATCTGATGAGACAGAAAATCACCTCAATATAGTTACGAACCAAGTCGTATCATGGAAGGTCCAAATAATCTCCATGATCGATTACAATAGGCGAAACAATACTACTACTTATGTCCCACTCCTTTTTTAACTCATTTTGGGATGCGTCATCCCAAACTGGTCTCAATTAAGTCTAATACATTAGTAAAAATGATAAACTAAACTTCATCGATCGACTTGACAAGAAAGTATTTCAGGTTTTAGTGTCGTATTGATCGCAGAAGAACTTGGAATGAGTTCATTGGGCAACATGGTTTGCTTGCTTACTGTTATTAACTCATCTTTGAGGGTGGAATCCAAAATCTCTTTCATTAAAACAAAAACCCAAAATATATTTTGCAATGTTGGAACCAGCATGCCATCTTGGGCCGGTTAATGTTAAAAACACAAGAAAAAAATCAATAAGGCAAAAGCAGGGAGGAAAAAAAGACTAGAAAGGGTTACAATTGTTTTTTAAACTTCTTCCTAGCATGATCAAAAATAGCAACATAAAATGTATACTTTAAACTGTCGCTGAAAATCCTTTCCTATTCATTTGAAACGTCATTTTGATCAAGAAAAGCCGCCTAAATGCTCCTTGACTGACAACGTAGCCTTCCCTTTAGCCTACGCTAACGGCGAGCTCGTCGTCTTCTCGCCGGCTCGTCAATGAAGGCGGCAAAAACAAGCTTGTTAACCTAATCAAATTTATTGACGAGTTCTGCCTCCAGCACGGCGAAAGGCTGCTGCTGCGAAGCGGCTCGTTTTCCCACCGCCAAACCTATTTGGGCTAAAGGCGAGACAATTTGGGCCTCCCAAAAGGATCAACTCATTAGCCAGAGAATAGTGCGTGCTACTTCCTCTCGCTGTTTACAAATCACATCACGCAGCACGCAACTTTTTATAATGCTGGTCAGTTTCTCTTTGTCGCGCGCCACGGCGATGTCATGGAGGCGCGCTAACGGTGGCGCTAACGGTGGCGCTAACGGTGACGCTAACAGCGACGCTTACGGTGGCGCTAACATTCCTTCCCGCTAATTAAGGCGGGGTCTCAACAAGCCTTGTGGCGTACGTTCAAATCCCAAGCCAAGATGATTTATCCCGGCAAATGAGTAGAATCTCTCCGCTTGACGATAATTGGTCGGGACGTCATTTGAACGCAAAGGAAACCCTCAAACGTCGCGGCACCGACCCGACTCGGTGGGTTGTTTTCAACTCGATCAAAAGCCATAATATGAATTGTTAAGCCGAGCAAGCGCTTCCTCTTTGCATTAAACATGACACCCTTCCCTTTGTATTCTATTTCTATTTGATACATCGTGGCCGTGTTACGTTAGCTGTAGACCCGACGCAAACGGTGACGTCGCGGCTTCGACATCGGGGGGACGCATGTCCACAGGGTCTTTGTGGCTATATCATTAAAGGGAGCCATTGAAGTTTACGCACTTTGTCCAGCAATGCCGTCGAGGCGAGTTACCGGGTGAAAGTGTTTATTTGCCTATAACTCAAGAAATGGCTTTCCATAAACTATTCTTTTCTGTACACTAAATATAGGTTAAGAAATGTCGACGTCAGATGTTTATGTATCATACTAATGATTGGTATTTGCATTTGGGGGCCCTGGCTTAACTGCATACAAAGGGCCAAATGTATCTTTTACTAGTATTGCATTGTTGTTTTAAATGTAACCTTTAATGTATCGGGATGAATTCATTCCATCGTCAATTGGAATATCTATGACAAATACACTGTATGTATACTCAAATCAGCACCCAAGGGGGGGGGGGGGGGGGTGATAAATCACCACCCAACACAAACATATGGTGCGTCAATAAAACAAAACAGGCAAAATGGTTTGCCACACCTGACATGATGAACTTTTTGAGATGACTTTTTTCTCTGTCAAATTAGTCAATTATATGAAAGTGTGCATCCTGAATTGAAACGGTGAAATATTTTCCCCCATATTGCCCAGCACTAATCCAAATCGCCCTTTAGGATCGACCCGATTTCACTTTAAAGAGGAACTCCAAGGCTTTATTCTAATTGCCAGACAAATGGTGACCATGGCTTACTCATTGGGAACTCCGCGACCAGTAGAAATGTCACGTAATGTCCGAAAACCAGCACCGGACTGCCAATGCCCTTGTCATTTGACATGTGCACGTCTGAAGCGAATACCTCCTCGAATGAGCAGAGCCAAGACAATATTTGGGAATCGATGCATTGGACGATACGTGAGGGATAAAATGCATCTTGGTGCGTTTATTTATTCATTTTTTAATTTTTTAATGAATGCAATGATCCGGATCCATCACGGGGAAACGAGCCACGGCCCAAATATGATAGGTGCACATTATGGCAAGCTTAAAAGCGCGCCTTATGAATATTGATTTGTCTTTTTTTTAATTGAAGCAATACATGTAGGTAAGAAAAGCGAAATGACGGTGCTAGCTCACCTGCTTTCTCGTCCACCCGCCGTCACGCGCGCCGTCCGTGCACGTCGTCCATCATCGCATCGCTCGCTCGGGCGACGAGACGCCAATGGCCGTCTTTTTCTCTCGGCGATCGGCGAGCCAGGGCCAGCAGATGTTTTGCTCACATCGCACGGCTCCCCGCTTCGTGCCCTTGGCGCATTGACGACGCCAAGGTCAGGAGCGCCGAAGGTTTTAATGGAGCGCCCACGACCGACCGACCGACCGACCGACCGACGAGCTCCAGCTCGATCTCTCTCCACGGCGCCCACTGGCCAAGCGTTGCTAGGCGACCGCCGGGAGACGACGGCGCATTAGATTGCGGCCCACAAAATCCCGTTTCAGCAAGCGTCAGCCCATCGGGGGCACACCGAGGGCACACCGGGGGGCACACTGGGGACCCTTGAATGGACCAGACCTCCCTTTAAAAGATGCTCGGATTTGGACGTCTATTACCGTCAATGGCACGGGAGCGTCATTTCGACTCGTGACTTGTTGACGGAGATGGAGCTGAGGTGAAGAAATGAATATTACGCTTAAGGAGGGAAAATCATCATCTGAATTATGCGGGAAATCTAAAAAAAAAGCTTGCGCTATTAATGAATTCAATTGAATTGAATGCCATGAAGTGCACAAATCAATAATCCATAAATAAGTATAGTCAACAACTATTAGTTCATATTACTCCGTTCATTTTTGCTTGCTTTGGAGCGATTTTAACGAGCGCTTGGTCATTATAAAGATGATTACAATGAGAGTTGGTTCTATTTGCTGGTTTCCTCCTTTTTTCTTTTTCAATTGGAACACAAATGATCATAAAAATGTGTGTGAACAATTGGCCGACAATGAAAACGGAAGATCAATTGGTGGCGGATCAGTCAATGAACCGTGGCATCTTTACCCTAATGAACCTTAAGCAGCCAAAGCTGTCTCCAATTCCTTAATGTAGGCGTTCCTCTCATGGAAAGGCAAGTCCACACACTCAAAGTGGACCATTTGTGGCTCAAGAGAAAAGCTTCAGTGGGGCAAAACCTCTAAAAATGCATCCAAAAGCTTAAATTATCTTCCACGGTGGGGAATAAATGCAGTATTGTGCTGCGTTGCACATTTGGCGGCGAGAAGACCCAGGGGCAGTCCTGGAATATAATAATGAAATCAGAAAAGGAGCTTCTTAGGCTCCCCTGGGATGCGGTGGGGGATTTAAAGGAGGAGAAGCCAACTGTATTTCCTTGCAATGCAACAGCAAAAGGCAATCTAGCATCCAGAATAATCTTTGGAAGAAATAAAAGAATAGCAACCGTTTAGCCTTGCTGCTGGAAATCCAGCAGAACTGTCAGTTGCCATTGATGGCTTTCAAATCTGGCCAAAGGGTTCCTTTTCATGAACCAAAAAGTATATTTTATACTCAGTTAAAGGGCCACACCTGAGATTGATCAGGGGCACATGAGAGAGTCTTGAAGGAAAAAGCCCTAATGTATAATTTGGCTACTTTCCTAATAAGCATCAGTCTTGTCCTTGATTGCTGGATTGCTTGAGTGGCTTCCAATTCTCCACTTTCTTAAAACAATCTTTCTTTAACCAAGGCCACAATTCACACTTTTGATTCATCTTTGCTCTCTCAGGAATATTAATCTATTACCAAGCCTAAGAAAGAATTTTACTTTTCCCACATATCTAAACAAAGACGTTGCTGTAGTGAGTTCCCCCTGTTTTACCCACACCAAAAGGCCATTTGATGATGTGAAATTTCAATTAAATTCCTGTGCAAAATAACTCAAAGTGAAGCATAACTTTTAACGCAGTAACCGTAAGAGTGACATTAAATGCAGAGAAACTACGGGCATCCATTGATCCCACTCCTTTTATGAGATTTCCATCAGAAATAATGAAGCCCTCTTCATTGCAGATGCACACGGCACCCCGAGATATGTCAGAGTATAAAAATATGAGAGGTTAATTATTTATAGGATTATAATTTAGCTGTTGGGGGTACCGTGACATATTTATGAAAGCATCAGAGCACAACGCTAAGCAACATCAACTACCAGCAAAGGTGAGCAGTAACCAGTCGCTTTTGTTCATGTATATTTATTCAAGTACTTTTTGGGGGAAATTGTATTTTACAAAAATAATTTGACATAACTCATAATCCAGCTCAGATACAAGTATCTGTCGTGTAAACACTTCCAACAGCAGGCAGTGAATTGAATTGAATGCCTGTATTGTCATTACACACGTACAATGAGATTTAAAGATTCACCATAGAGTTCACACATAAATAAGTCATCATAAAAACATTTATATACATTAAAAATGAAGTGAGGTTAAAAAAAGTGACTAAAGTGGTTAGCAGCACACAAAGTAGCGACAGTGTTTTAATGCAAGTATCAAAATGCCTACAATTAGAGATTTATATAAGTAATTTGGGTCAAATTAAGGGGCATATTATGATATAAAAGACCTTTTTTAACTATCATTTAACAGTAGGTGTTCATTATCAGTTTGAAACGGATGACTTGGCAATTTCCCTTTGCCTGTCATGTTTTGCTAATAATTGGCTGTCCATCAAACTGTTTGCCCCGCCTCCTTTGGGAATACGGAAGTAAATTGTGTTGTTACAATCGTTTAGGAAATAGCAGTTATACTATACTATAGCATTGTTCCACTCGAAAATGCAGTATTACGAGACACGAGGTAAATATTAATGTTGTAGACTAAACGTGTGACAGACCATGAGTATGTATAAAGTACTTTAGTGTTACGTCCCGCAAGGCTAAACTCAGGGTTTACGCGCTACTTCTATCGTCGGAAAAACCCACAATGCACCGCGAAATGTGGCGTTACCGTTGAAAATATTCATTCAGAGTCCTACAACTGACACATATGAAGTAGAATTTTTCAAGTACGTATCTAGTGTATACTTATTCTAAAATGTAGGAAATGCTAGCTAGCTAGTTGTTGATAAATATCAGGAGTAGAGCGATAAGTGACTTCCTGGCGGATTGATGAGTCGAACTGAACACAAAATGGAAGGATATAAAAGTGTAAAGGAAAAGCTAAACACTCCAACCGACTTTTCCTCAGCAGACATTTTCGGTAAGTCATTTGAGCCAGTCCTAACAATATGCACAATTACGGAATGAATTGCTAATGAAGACGTGAATTTAACGCGTCCGGTTAACGGTTTATTATTGACAGTGGAATTGGGAACATGTACCATTTTATGAGTTGGAGCGTGATTATTTCAATGCTTACTTGTATGTATCTCATTTATTTCCTGTTACGTACACAGGGAAACCCCAGGACGACCTTATTCCACCTTCTCATTTTGCCTCAAGTCTCCAGGCTTCTGGAGCGTCCATGAGCACGCAGCCAAGCATTTCCTGGATGAAGCCAAAAGTCTTGACAACCTCACCAAAGGACGCTTGGCTTGGTTCCCATCAGACACGGCCAACGGCCAATCCGGGCGCCGCGATAATTCTGGGGAACGGCGCAGGTGGAAGAACTCCCGAGGAGACGACGTCAGCTTTACGGACGAGGTATTCCCACAGTGCCATCTCCTCAAGTATTATCAGCTGGGACACAAAGAGCTCCGTTTGCTCTAACGCAGATCCAAAGAGAGAACTGACCGGCGCTCCAGATGGGAAGAAGAAGAGTGTATTCTGGAGGGCCAAAGGCAGAAAGCGGAGGCTGAGCGCTTGAATCAACCCATGGAAGCCCTGAAGGAAACTCTGCGCACATACGTGGAAGAAATTACGATCAAAAACGACACCATAAGCAGGTAGCAACTACAGTTTTATAGAGCATGTTCGCATTGATTAATTTCCCATTGTCGATAGCGGGCAATGACTTCATTTACCGTCACTTCCTTGTCATTTTATGCTACTTGCGTGTCCGATTGACCTCCTTCTCATTTGGTGCTTCCTGTTTCAAGATTGCTGACTGTTGACTGTTGATTTCGTGGCAGTTTCTCTTGGTTTTGGGGCATATTTGGGGCACTTTCTCGACAACTCATTGGCTGCCATTTTGACTGGGCGGGGATGAATGAACCGACAGGACTGCGGATATGAAATTTAGTCCAGTAATAATAGTGCACGCCCTCGATCACACAACTCACCAATTTGTGGTTTTCAGGCGCTTATGTCAAAATAAGAGCACGCCATTCTGTATGTCATAGTATTTATGAGCAACAAGGAGCTTTTCAGGCAGAGACAGTACATTTGTCACTCTTGAAATTAATCCATTTTTAAGAATATGCCATTTTTGTACTTTTAGGCAATGTCACGAGTTGGAGACAATGCGCCAAGAAATGAGCAAAGTAAAAAGTGATCTTAACAACCTGAAGGAGGACCTTAAAAATTGCCATAGTGAGAAGGAGAAAATAATGTTGCAGGTAATGTTCTAAGCAAACATTTCATTTTGACAATAATGCTGCTTCCGATCACCTGGGAGGAACTGACGCTTCAACTCTCCATGTTTATAGCTAATAAATTGTACTTGTCTGGATTTTCTTGCAATTTTCAAGGCGTTTAATGTGTGTGTTTTGCAGCTTGAAAAACAGAAAAGCGAGTCTGAGAAAGTCGTCGCAGAAATGAGGACGGAAGCTCGCCTCAAGGCCGAAACGATGCAAAAACAAGCGGATGACGCCGAAGACAGGTCTTTGAGAATGTCCCAAAAATTGCAGCAGAGGCAGAAGAAGCAGGAGGAAGAGGTAGCAAAAGTTTTTCATTCCTCAAAAGTATTTTATTCTTCCACTATGCCATTTGCTTCTCCAATCAGCTGCGACACTTACGTGGGGAACACTACGGGGAATTATGCACGGCCCGAAAATTCAATGACGAACTGCAAAGTCAATTGGAGTCGGCGAGCCGGGAAGTTCTGCAGCTAAAAAGCCACCTATTGGAGGCGTCTGCTGAGAGGGACGACTTGAAAGAACATCTAAGGTGCCACGCTTCATTCGATGGCTGTCGGATTCAGCTTTGTTGACTAGAACGGTGTTTGTTTGTCGCTAATGACTTTCCAGCAAAATGGAAACGGCGTACGACACCCAATCGGCAACTCTGCGCAGCCTCCGGAATTACATTGGCCAAGTGGTTGCCCACCAAGGAGAAAAGGACCAATCCGGTGAAGCCATGGAGGTGAATAATACCGCATATTATCTAAAAAAAAGAGTAGCTAAGAGTTGAATTCAATTTAATGCTGTTATTGTCATTATACGAGTATAATAAGATTTAAAGCTTCACCGTGAAGTGCACAAATAACAACAACAAACAAACAAACAGACGATCAATAAATAATAATGAAGTCATCAATAAATAAGTAGTCCGCCTAATAAATAAGAAGTAGTCAATGACAATACAAGCATTCAATTCAGAACTGGAGTTGAATATGGTGACGGCTCTTGGCAAGAAACTGTCCTCCAGTGTCAGTTTGTCTTGGCTGTTATGGTCATGTAACATGAAAAAGTGACCACGGTCCGTGAAGGTTCACCATTGAATGACTTTCCAGAGACTCCACAAAGAGAAAGCCACGCTGCAAAAAACCGCAGAGTTGCTGAACGTCAGGCTCGACGCCATGAGTCAAATCGTCTCGCTGCAAGAACAGAAGATGCTGAAAAAGGTGAGAAGGGACTCCCGGCGAAGCGTTCACCGAAGCCGCTGACGCGTCCCGACAGGCCTCGGCGGAGCCGCTTCTGGCCAAACACTCGGACGCTCTTCTCGTGCTTCACCTCTGGAGGGAGAAGGTGTTCCAGATGTGCGTCCAGCTTCGTTTGAAGGACGTCGGCTCGCGAGACGAGAGAGGAAAACATCTCGCCCAGGTGTGGCAATGACGCTCGGCCAAAAGGCTCGGCGACGGCGTCACCGATTTGGGCTTTTCTAGGTCAGGGTGGCGGAGCAACGGCTGCAAGAGGAGCAGCATCGCGCCACGGTGCTCGGGCGCACTCTCGATGCCGGGGTCGCTGAGCTAGACCAGGAGAAAGTCCAAAAGGAGGTGAGCGTACGCCATCGGACTTGCCATTTTGCCAAATCTTCAGGAGCTTTGATATCTGATATCTTTCAGAGCGCCCTCTACTGAGTTTGTTTTTTGATTTATTTTTTTATAAATCATCATGTTTTTCTTCTCAGGCTCTGAAACAAGACTTGACTCAGATCTGCAAAGAGCACCAAGAATTGAAGGCAAAGTGTTTCAACTCTGAGGCTGAGGTCAAAAGGGCAACAGAGGCCTTGCACAGGTAAACAAAGCGCCTCAATTCATGAAGATTTATCTTGTATATAATATATCTATTTTTGAACTCATTGGCTTCCACTGAGGGAACTAAAAGGACAATCCACGTGGATTTGGGGAGGATATAGCGGCAATCAGCTGATATTTTTTCACCCCGTTGCTCTCGCAGCTTTCACGCGGCCTTTCGTGGGAAAATGGCAGACGTGAACGCGGCACAAGCCAAACTCAATACTTTTAGCCAGCGCTTGAATTTCGCCAGCGGACGAGTGGAAACGCTGCAAGGTACCGTGACCCAGCCGGCCCCGATTTGAGTTTCGCTCCCTCCAACCTGACGCCACCCGATGATTTGGTTTCCCAGCTCTGTTGGTGAGAAGAATGGCGCTACGCAAAGTCCAGAAGAGCAGTACGCAAGAGGAGCAGGCAGCGGAGAGGTCTTCGTTAAATACACGTCGACGGCTTTCTCTTCTTCTTACCGCTGCTGTTTATTTAATTTTTTTTGTCTGCTCCACCACAGCATCCGGAGTCTGCAGCTAGAACTGAGCGCGGTGACTACGGAGAAAAGCCAGCTGGCGCGGGAGCTCCGAAAAACCCCGCAGCTGATTGACAAGGCCTTGGCGGATATGAAAGAAGAATGTGAGGTCCCGCTCGAAGCAAAAAACGGGCCGTTTGGGTCATTGAGCTTCCGCTCTGGCTTTGCGTTGGCGCGCCGCGCCGCAGACGAGAGCAAGCTGGAGCGCCAGCGGGGAGAACTGGAGCGCTGCCGAGAGCAGGCGCAGAAGGCCGAGGCCGGCGGGGAGGAGCTCGGGCAGAACTTGCGGGACGTCCTGGCCAGGCTGGAAGGCAGCGAGGACGCGCGGGAGGAGCTTCGGTCTCGGCTGCTCAGTCAGAAGGAACGCGGCCAGCAGGGTGCGCTGCGGGGAGTTTATCCGATTTGAAAGAATTTCCAAAAGCAAACACGCAACTCGTTTGCGACAATGTACTGGATGTGATATTGACCTTGAGCATTTTTTTAATGATGGATTGTGCAGCGCTTCAAGAGCGGCTATCGGAAATGGAAAGCTGCTGTGCGGAAAAGCTGCGAGAGATGGAGGCCCAACTCAGCGCCGTCAAAAAAGAGCACACCAAAGCAGGTAGGAGGATTACAAGGCCATTTCAGTCATATACGGATACTAAATACATTTTCTCTTTTAGTAAAAAATATGCAAAAAATATTTGCTGATTCAATTTTTTTTAATTTAAAGTTAAATCTGCAATTCTCTTCATTAATGTTTATTTTCTTTAAATCAAAAGAAAAATGTTAAGACAATTTTATTTGGGTATTTATCAACTTGACTGATTTTGATTGTGCTCTCCTGAATATTTTCTTTATTGATGTTTTTTTTTTTTAATAATAGGGGCACAAATGTTAATATGATGGTCTGTAGAAGTGTACGTCAGGTCTTTATGAGGATGTTATTATTTTTTTAATGGATACACAAACAAATGGTAAAAAAAAACTGTACAGTACAGCACAACTCTGTCTTGTTATCTTACAGTTAGGACCTTACGAGAGTTGGAAATAGCGGTCGCTAGGAAACAAGAGCACTGGAGAGGACCTCCATCTTCACAAAGCCAGCATACAAAAGAGCTCCAAGCAAAGCCGACAGAGGAGGCTGAGAGGAATCCACGCAGATTCCCGGTGAGCTCCTACCCGTCGGACAAAACGTACTTTTAGCGCCACCCTCGGAGAACCGGACAGACGACGTGTTCCCCAGGCTACCGTTTCCCAGCCCAACTTCCCCCGAGCCGCTACGACGGCGCTTAAGCAGAACGTAGCTGCTCCTGAAGACCAAGGAGGAGAAAAAGCTTGCCAGGAAAGCGGCTTGGCGGGAGCAAAACTAGCAGCAGAAGGTGAGCGAGCGGGTTCCTCCTACCGCACTCCGGTCTCCTTGGGGACCGCTTTAACTGGTCTTTATGCCAGCAGAGAGGCTCCTTTGCGTTTTGGAGGAGCTCCACGCGCTGAGCGCCGCCGTGGTGAACAGCTCGGAAGATTCTGCCGAGGAGGACGAGGAGGAGGAGCATCGGGACCTTTCGCACGCCGTGTTGGGAACGCACCTTTAATTTGGAAAAGGGCAGGCAACATCTGGTGCATTCACATCAGGTGAATCTGATGATGATGATGATGATGATGATGATGATGATGATGAATTAGACTTTAAGGATATAAAATTGTAAATTCCATTTGAGAATTGTGTTCATATGAATAAATGTTTTGTTATGGTGACATGAGTTCAGCATTTGCCAGTTAACAGTACCGGTGCAATTCTTGGTGTGGGCTGAGAAAAAGTGTTTATTTTTTTTAAATTTTATACCGTACCAATTAGTCACAAATTATGTGCGCTTTGTACTCGAATAAGTACGGTAAAAAGGTACAAGCCACGCCTCTGAGTCTATCGTTGTCAACGGAAGCCAATTTGACCAGCAATACAAAACGAATTGAGATGATTTATTTTCCAACCACTAGGGGCCACTGTTGTAAAAATAAAAAAAATAGCTGACTTCACTGAAGAGTTACTAGACTTGATCTTCCTCAAACTAAATGACTGCATCTGATAATTTAGTCAGGTTAATTTGCGCGCATTCAATATTTAATGAGGGTTTACGCACTCCATTGACTTGAATTAACAGGCGTCGCTTGTGGAGAACTTGAGACGCTGAATGCTTTTTCACTGCCAGGTGCCACGCTCGAGTCTTTATTGAGGCCCATAAAAGCTGCAATCACATTACAAAAAATATTTAACAAATGAATTTAGTTGCTCAAGTGTGCTCGTTCTTGTGGGGTGAAAAATGAGCTGAAAAGAAAAATCGATGCCTGCTTTAATGACTCCTCCAAATAATGAACAGCCACTATTTGAGTGAATGTTTTTGTAGATGACGTCACATATCTTTATTAAGGGATACTATAAGTGTTTTTAGTAAGAAAGTCATCTTCAATCATTGACTGGCATCTTGAACAATTGTGGTTATATTTAGAATCGTGTAACGTTTGTCCAAATGCCTTTAAGAGCCAAAAATGGAAGTCGTCTGCATAAACGCCTCATTTTGGCAAAACCTCTTATATTCAAAGTGAAGTGACACCTTGGGAATTAGATTTTTTAGCTTTTAGGTTATACGTAGTGGCTTTGTGTTTCATCCTTTCATATACGAATCGGTACTTTTGCAGGTGATCATTGAACTCAATGGCTGCCATGGACAGTAAAAGACGTCCAATCCATTCGGAGGAAACACGAACAATCGCAGGCAATCTCCCAATGTACATGAATTGGACGTCTGTCCTTGTCAATGGCAGACAACGAGGTAAAGACTATGAAAACAATTGGGGAGATGTAATATAATATATAAAATGTGTTTTTTTGAAACACGCAACATTGTGTTTTATTCCTGTCGACAATGAAATCCACGCACGCACGCGCACTGCAGCAATTGGGGTTGAGCTTGTAATTCAACTCGACAACTGAAGTTTGAGCACCCCAACACTCTCTCTCTTTCTCTTTCTCTCTCTTTCTCTCCCCCTCCTCCCTTCCTTTTTCTCACTCAGGCACCATTTGCGAGCTCCTGGTATTGCAAACAGGAGCTCGTCTTTCTCTTCTCCACCATCTTTTTGTTTATTTTTTTCTTTTTTGGGGTGGGGTGGGGGGAGCTATCAGAATACGTACACGTTTTGGAGTTGACGCACATCTGCTGGATTTCTAAAGCCGAGCCATTCATCCATCCAGCCAACCAACAAGCCTCCCCTTCCCTTCCTATCCTATCCTATCCTATCCTATCCTATCCTCCAGCGAGCTGACTTTGACGCTCCGTGGCGCTCGTGTTTGTTGGCCAGGAGTTGCTCGTCACTTGTCGGATGTCCAAAATGTGGCCGGGCGTCGTGGCCACACTTTGCTTGTCTTGTTGCTGTTTCTGCAGCGTCTCCACGGCCGGATTTCCCACCCAAATCAACATCGGTAAGCCGTTTTCGTCTTCTGTCCGTCCGTTCACAGACGCAAAGGGCCAATCAATACGATTGGGCGCAGCTGCTGCGGCCAGCGGCCAGCGGCCAGTCGTATTGATTGACAAGCTCAAGTTCGCTTGAGAGTGGGCGATGGCGACTGCGAATTTGTCCAAGAAAACAATTCGGCTTAGTCCAAGGCCACTTGTCTTTCCATGCCGAGTGTTTTGGCCGCCACTTACGGCGATGGACGTCCAAATTTGCACTTGGCCCGTCACCTGTCGTCGTATCAAAACCACCGGCCTACTCGTCATTTCAGGTTGTTTAACTGCTAGCTCTCAGCGTTCAATACTTTTTAGTGAGCTTGCAATCAGGATTCACGTAGCCATTAAATTCATGTTTTGTTGTTGTTGTTGTTGTTGGTATATATAGCATTTGATGGGCAAGTAGCAGCACTTGTGTAAATTGGTGTTTGTTGTTAGGTGGCCTGTTCATGCGCTCCACCGTCCAGGAGCACAGCGCCTTCCGCTTTGCGGTTCAGCTGTACAACACCAACCAGAACGCCACGGAGAAACCTTTCCACCTCAACTACAACGTGGACAACCTGGAGTCGTCCAACAGTTTCTCCGTCACGCATGCCTGTGAGTAGTCAACAAACTCTATCCCAAAGCGGCCTCTGTCTTGCTTGAGGCAGGTGCTTATTGTTGCCAAAGATTCACTTTTAAGTCGTCTAGTGTATTCAGTGTGCCGCTAAGTGTGTTGTGTCTACTATCGACGAGGAGGATGGAATTCCTGGGGGATAAATTCGATTATTTTGCCTTCTAATGGGTTTTCTCTCTACTTTTGTTATTGTTTTGCAACCCAAAAGGCACAAACAATGAAATATGGAAGATATAATTGATAATTTTGCATTAAGATGGTGTTTTCTGTACTTTTGTTATTGTTTAGCAAGCCAAAAGCCAAAAACAAGGAAGCATGGGAGATATATTTGACAATTTTGCGTTTCACGGGAATTCATTGTAGTTTTGTTATTGTTTCGCAAACCAAAAGGCTCAAACAAGGAAACATGGGAGTTAGATTTGATTATTTTGCATTTAATGGGTGTTCATGGTAGGGTTTTTTTTGCAACCCAAAAGGCACAAACAATCAAACGTGGGAGATATATTTGACCATTTTGCGTTCCACGGGTATTTATTGTGGTTTTGTTATTGTTTCGCAAGCTAAAAGGCAAAAACAATGAAACGAGTTATATTTGATTATTTTGCGTTTAATGGGTGTTCATTGTAGGTTATTTTTAGCCACCCAAAAGGCACAAACAATGAAACATGGGATATATTTTTGACTATTTTGCATTAAAGGATGTTTTTTTTTAGTTTTGTCATCGTAGGCGCAAACCATGAAACATGTTTCAGCATGTATGTCACTTGTCGTCGTGTATTTTGCCCAAACTTTGTAGTTAACGCCGGCGACGAATACCGAGGGATGTCATGTTGTCTTGGCTCGGCGTGAAACGCCGTCTCTCCCCGCTAATTAGACGCTAACATGGCGGATATTTGCCCGGAATCTCCGACTTATCCCCCGGCAGCCCGCCGACGATGGCAAACAAAAAATTCTCGCATCTACCGACACGCCGTTGCCTGGTGACGCCACGCGTTTGGCTTTCAACAACTCGCACGAGTACAAAGCGCCGTCAGACAAAAAAGGCCCCGAGCAGACATCAAAAAGCTCCGTTGCCAGCTCATGCAAAAAAAGGGCTTCCAAAAACGACGTTGACGTCGGCCGTCCGAAACGGCGAGCTGTCTATCGCGGTATCCGTGACATGTTCTTATTTCGTCTTATTAACGTGGTGACTTGCATTTGTTTTTGAACGATTCACACAATGTGGCAACGACAAGGCCGCCGCCGCCGCTGCGTTTTCCGGCCCGAAGTGCATCGATTTTTCCACTGGGGAACAAAGCGGAGCGCTATTGATCAAAACAGCCAATAAAATGCGTTTGCCGGCCGGCCGGGATCGGTCGGCGTCTTTCATGGAGTGACCTCGCTAGAGGACGACGACAGCTTTAAAAGGGGTGATCTCACAAAAGGCGGCATTTTTTTCCCGCTGAAATGGGGCCCATTTTTCATCTGCGTGGTCTCGCCACCTCATTATGAAAATGAGCGACGTGAGCCGCGGCGGAGCCCGACAATGACTAACCTATCACTCTGGGCGGAATAGAAATGTGTCAAAATAATCAGCACTTTCACTTGCTGAAGACCCCCCCCCCTCCCATTCGCCCCCACCAACGCACCCCAAGGGTAGCGAGTCATTATGCAACCCGGATGACTAAAATAACATATTTGGTCTGACTGGTGTGCCTGCTTGGCTTCAGATTGCTCTTTAATAAAGTGGGAAATCATTTGGGTGAGCGCGTATTTTCTTTTGCGGGCAAATAAAAACAAAATAGCCCCAAAAAAAGGCTAAGCTTGTACAGTAATACTTTGAGATACGAGCTTAATGCGTTCCGGGATTGAGCTCGTATGTCAATTTACTCCTATTGCAAATCAATTTTTCCCATAAACATGAACTAAATACAAAAGAATCACCCACCCAAAACAGGATATTACAAAGGAAAACCATCTTTTTTATTGAATTATCACATTATTCAGTACAGACTGACTGTAGGTTTTTTAGTTGTCTCGTATCTCAAGGCAAATACTAGCTCGGAATTTTCCTCGTATCTCAAATTTCTCGGATGTCAAGGTATTACTGTACGGTCCTACCTCTACTTACCAAATGAATTGGTTCCAAGGCGTTTTTCGTAACTTGAACATTTTGTAAGTAGAGGTGTACTTTATATGTAAATTCTCAAATTGGTCCCATGGTCCTCACACAACTAAACCCTTTAAAATGAGTCAAATGTCCGATTATAATTATTATTAGTCTCTCAATTTCGTATGAAAGATGCGAGGAAATGCACAAAAATATAAAGAAATGCTGAAAGCGCGCCCGTTTCCTGAATAAAAATATCCCGCCAATGCGACAACAATCTGTTAACTGGATGACAAATATCTCTTCATTAGAGCGTATTCATTTGTAAGCCCGATACCAAACGTAGTATTCACTGAATTTGAGATGTTTTCTTTTGCTCTGGGATGGCGTTGATGTTATGCATGGTGCAAGTTTACTCTCTGTGCGCAAACGCCTCCGGCTTTCTGTAAACAGAGAGCACGCCGCCGCTGAAAAGATGGCCGCCGCCGCCGTAGGAAAGCGAAGGAAAAGCGCTCGACTCGTGACGCGCTCGCATTCGAATCCTAAAGTCTTTTTTTATTGGCTTTTACGTGGTGACGTAAAAGGGAATTTTTCTCGCCGGATGCGTTCGCCTCTCGCGGCGTGCTCGCGTGTCTCCACGGCGGCGACGACGCCGACGACTTGTGACAAGCGGCGCGAGGGCGACGCTGCGGCAACGTTGTCACAATTGGCGCTTTTCTTCCTCTGCTCCAAATCCGACTTGAGCACGCTGCATTTTTTTTTTTCCGGGTGCAGCAAAACATCATCTTAGCTTCCAGCTTCTCATGCGTGAGAAAACAAAGCCGCAACTTTTTCCTCCCAGGGCCGCTTAAAAAAATAATAATAATAATAATCAGAGGACACATAGGGCAACTTGAAATCCTTTTTGATTTGATAGATGGACAATCATTAAAAAAGGGGGACAAGCTGGAAAGAAAGAATGAAGAAGGATAAATAGCTTAAATGTATGTTCTTGTCATTCAGCAGATTTATTACACCTGCCTATTAAAAAAAAACAATTCTAGCGTAAACAGCATCCAGAATAGCATTTTTTTTTTTGCGACATTGACCCGGCCGAGAAGAAAAACAAAGGAAAGGCATCCAAAATCCGGAGACATTGAGCTGTTACATAATGCACGACGTTACGTCACGTCAACAAGTGCAGCAGAAATATTGTCACAATATATTTAGTAGACTAGCCGATCCTTGCCAAGATGTCAAAAACGACCCTGTCAAAAGAGCAACTAGATAGAAAAGCATAGATATTTTGGAATGTTCCACTACTCCACGCTGGCCACTTTTGATTGGCCCACAACTCACTATGAAAATATCATTGAATTTTGCCTATAAAAGAAGCTTGAATTCAGGCTTGGTTGAAGACCAAGATGGAGTCTCAAGTCAATATAGTGGAGAATTTCGCCTTTTTTTTAACATACACGAGCATCAAAATATGAACCCATCTTTTTTGGGGTGGCTGCAAATTTTGCAAATTTCACTACCTTCTATCCCTTATGTATAAAGATATATATATATATATATATATATATATATATATATATATATATATATATATATTTTTGGAATAGTTTCAAATTGGCTGTTGGAGCCTTTAATTTTTCAAAAAGTTTGGACAGCTGTGCAATACCGAGAGCTGCCAAACCATCATCACCCGAGCACCTCTTATTAGTAATAATCACGTCTATAAAACCTGGATTAGTATTCTGGGCAGCAGTACAAAAAAAGGGAATAAAAAAGAAGCCTTTTCCCCTTTAGGTAATAAAACAAATGACAGGAATATTCTTTGCCGTTGTATTCTTCCCAGAGGAAAAAAAAGCTGTCAATGCAAAAAAAGTGAAGCGCTAGCATATCCAAGTGAATGCTTTATGGCCTCCATGTTTTTTTTTTTTTTACGGGTATATCGACGTCATCGTCCTCTGAATTTCAAGCGGCGGTTGGTCCGTTCATTTTTTTTTGCAGCGCTTGGCTTCACGTCCGTTCAAAAGAGTGTTTTTTTTATACGGAAGGGAAATTCAATTGGACATTTGTTATCACGTCGACCCTTTTAAGTCTATCGTTCAGCTTTTACGCTTGGACTTTGTGATAGGTTTATTATTAATACACTCAATCAAAACAGTGAGACATCATTAACATACTCTGGCTACAACTTGCAAGGAAAATCACTCCCGACTCGCCTTCGTCCAAGATGATTCTAAAGAAACGGCATCTTCCTCTGTCAATTTAGTCGTTTAATTTAGTGTTTAATCAAAACATTTGAGGTCATCTGATTCAAACCATTGCATAAGCTAACCGAATAACACCATTAAGGTCAAAAAACAACTGCCACATCAATCTCATATTGGATCGGAAACCAAAACAACTGCGTAAGAATTTGCACAAATAAGCATAATAATTTCTTTATAAGGTAAACAGAGCAACAGAATTTTTAAACAATAATGCGAGTATTTTCGGAAGTTGATTCGATGATCGCCATCTGCCGGAATCCAAGTCAAAGCAATTTAAGAGTCCCTCGTAGATCTTCATTGGCAACTCAGATCAACAGTCTCGGCCTGGAACATGGTGTCCTGTTCAGTCAATAGTCCTGAAAACAATGAACTGGCCTCCAAAGCAGCTGTGGGGGGAAGGTGTCCTTAAGCTTACTCGGTCCCAACATAAAGTATAGCACAAATTAAATTATAACTTCATGACCTATTAAATGCTTAATGAACATATAGTAACATCCCAGAATAAACCCAACACTTTGTTTCTTTCTCAGCCGAAGATGGCAACGCGGAAAGGATGCTGCGGCGTATCTTAATCTGGCATTTGCACGCTCGTGTTTATTTAGATTTTTTTTTGTTTTTTTTGGAGTGGGGGATGATTTCCTCATTATTTTAGCGAGTGAAATGCAAGAAGCCCAAAGGCGAGCCGAGGGTGCCGGGCCAGATGTCCCACCACCAGTTATTCCAGTGGAGAAGAAAATCATGTGCATCATTTTCAAACAATTAAAGTTTCATATCATGGCGGACTAATTGGCTTTATTTGAGCCTTTTTTTCTCCATTATTTTGGGCTTAGCTGGAAAGGATGTAACTGGAGTATTCTTATCATTTATGAGCAGTAAGTACAGAAATATCAACGTTTAATTGTGTGTGTGTGTGTGTGCAGTCTGCTCTCAGTTCTCCCGAGGAGTCTACGCCATCTTCGGCTTTTACGACAGGAAGTCCATGAACACGCTGACCTCCTTCTGCGGGGCGCTGCACACCTCCTTCATCACGCCCAGCTTCCCCGTGGACGTGGACGCGCAATTTGTCATCCAGATGAGGCCCGCCTTGCGCGGCGCCGTCCTCAGTCTGCTGGACCATTACAAGTGGGAGAAGTTTGTCTACCTCTACGACACCGACAGAGGTGAGAACACGTGTCCTTAATTGCGCTCCGGGGTTAGATTGAAGCCCACCTGCTACCGACCATTAGACCAGATGAATGAACACTTTGAACGTCCTTCCTCCCGATAAGTGTCATGTCACCGTCCAAAGATATTTTTAAACGGCATTTCTAGGACGAGAGCGCTCCGTTCGCCGCCGAACCCCCCCACGCTTCCTTCTCGTTACATATTTCCCGTTCCAATTGGGCGTCTTGTCATCTGCTCACTCGGAATAGCGAGCGTCGCTCGGACGACGTTAAGTGTGTTGTGTCTACTACCGACGAGGAGGATGGAATTCCTGGGGGATAAATTCGATCATTTTGCGTTCTAACGGGTTTTCTCTCTTCTTTTGTTATTGTTTTGCAACCCAAAAGGCACAAACAATGAAATATGGAAGATATATTTGACAATTTTGCATTAAGATGGTGTTTTCTGTACTTTTGTTATTGTTTAGCAAGCCAAAAGCCAAAAATAAGGAAGCATGGGAGATATATTTGACAATTTTGCGTTTCACAGGAATTCATTGTAGTTTTGTTATTGTTTTGCAAACCAAAAGGCTCAAACAAGGAAACATGGGAGTTATATTTGATTATTTTGCATTTAATAGGTGTTCATTGTAGGGTTTTTTTTTGCAACCCAAAAGGCACAAACAATCAAACATGGGAGCTATATTTGACAGTTTTGCGTTCCACGGGTATTAATTGTAGTTTTGTTATTGTTTTGCAAGCTAAAAGGCAAAAACAATGAAACATGAGTTATATTTGATTATTTTGCGTTTAATGGGTGTTCATTGTAGGTTGTTTTTAGCAACCCACAAGGCACAAACAATGAAACATGGGAGATATTTTTGACTATTTTGCATTAAACGGATGTTTTTTTAGTTTGGTTATCGTAAAAATCCCGCCTTTTCCCCCTCAAAGCTTATTTCTCGCTAGCTAACGATCGGCAAGGGAGTCACGCTTTGCCATTGGAGGAGTCGCTTCCCGACGCCTTTGGGCGACGGATCGCCGGAGGCCGTAATTGGGCCGCCGGCGAGACGTCGACAGAGTGATTAACGTGGCGCGGCGCGGCGCCTGAGCTCCCCTGAGCCACGCGGCCGTTCCTCGCCGACCCTCCGTCTTTGACGCCCGGCAGCCAGACGCGGTGTAAACGCGGCGGCTCGGGACGGATCCCCGCGGCTCGTGTTTACCGAGCGGCGCCTCGGCCGGCCCGTCGTGGCCGCCTCCTCCCCGCCGGGCCTCTGCGGCAAGGCCTTCGCCGCTCCTTGGCTTTTGGAAGATTGGGTTTCATCCGAGGCGAGGTCTACAATTCATCAGTAAAATAGTTGTCGAGTCATGAAATAATAGATTTGGTGTCATTTCATCGTGGCAAATCTTCCTTCAATTTCCCTTTTTTTTCAAATGTATTTTTCCCCCCGCATTTATTACTCAACGTTCTTCAATTCCGGCGACGGCTTCGACGTTGAAAAACATTCCTCCCCAAATCCACGAGGCACACATTGAAGCATGCGGCTCTATTTTGGCCTGAAAGCAAACGGCTAATTCAATTAGCGTTAGCGTGAATAAAAGTGGCAAGGTCCCACTCCAGTGGCCAGCTGGTGAACACCAGATGTTGCCCAGTTCAGGAAGCCCGTTCTTTCTTTCTTTCTTTTTTGCAACTGCCTCCAGGCTGTTAAATGAGGACATTTTCAATGATGACGTCACCGAGCCGCAGCCAATCGCCGTGCGCCCGCGTCTGCCCGTCCAACATTCCTTTGGCCTCCCGGGCCATAAATTGTTGCGGGCGAAAAAGCGCACTCGTTACTTCCCATTCGCGGTCGGCCTGTCACTTCCTTTTACACGGACGTCGCTAACGGTTAGCCCGCGCGCCGTGTACTTTTCCAGCTGCTACCACTGGTCTCATTTTACGCTGGCAGTTTTGTTTGCTCGGTCGGGGCAAATTCCCCTGGACTGCAGTGAGGAGCCATTTCACTTGAAGTTAGTTATTAGCCGCCATGGATGGCGAATGAGGAGTCCAATGTATTTAGTCACCCTGACAGCTTAGGTAGATCTTTCACATTGGAAGCGCGAAGACAGAAACGGCAGAGCACAATAGAAGATGGCCGCATTATGTGGATGTGTTTGGACTCCTTTCCACACTTGACTTTCAAGAGCCTCTTTTTCTTCCTATTTGACGACTCTTTGACGTTCCATAAAGTTCCATAAGTGCGACGGAAGATCATCAAAAATGCTTTTCAAGTGGTCCCCAAAACAAAGGCAGGCTAATGAGAAAAATCCACCAAGCGGGCGCCACACATGAATTTGTCATTAAACAACGCTTGCGCTAAAACTGGGAGGCTTACTTCCTTTCCTTTCGGTAAATGATGCGTCTGTATGCTTTTGTTAGGTTTTATCGTTTGCATAAACGCAACATTTGGATTTCATATATGCACAGCACACACTGGCGCACAATTAGAGTTGCCATTCAACTGAATGGCATTGAGGAAAATGATGGAATTAGTGATCTCCAACTGTCAGCCCATTTTCGGACCATTTTTAAGAAAAGGCTAAATGATCACTTTTTCACCCAGAAACGATACAACAGGAACATTTGGGCAACATTTAAACAATCGATTTTTTTCTTGCGATGCAAAAAATAAATAATAATCCTTCGAATGATCACCAATAGAGCCCTAAATAAAATCCAGATATGTATTTCTATTTCTATTTATTCCGGCGACTGCAAAATAGTCAAAGAACTCCCAACCAAGATATTTTTTCAAGAATTTTATTTTTGTAAAGCAAAATACTGAAAGTCTAGAGTTTGGAAATCATGGAGGGAAAGTGTTCAGCTTGTTTTTTTTCCGGATTGAAGTCAAATCTGGACATTCCTTGGGCAGAAAATAACACTTACTTTATGACTTGACTTTTATTTAATACTAGATTTTTGCAGGCTCGAAGATGAGGGACTTTGAAATATTTATTTGTGGGTTAATGCGCGTGGATGCGATTGTGGAGTGATTGTGGCGAACTTCAGCACCTTGGACAGTTCTTTGGGCGCCTTGAAGCAAAAATGGAGGGACTTGGCAGATAATATGAATAAAGCGCCTTTTAAACAATAACAGGCATTTTAAAAGGCTGTGATCACCTTGATGGCGGCTCAACCTTGGCGTTCGCCAGTTTTCCCCGCTTTCATGTCAAATGCTTTTGCAAGTGTTTGCTTTTCTATTCGCCGCTTCAAGGTGCAATTGATTGTCCATTTTGTAAATACGAAATTATAGCGGAGCAAAATTTAGTGCGGTTTTCATTCGTTCGTTCATTTTCCAAACAGCTTGTCCTCACATGGGTCGTAGGGGGTGCTGGAGCCCATCCCAGCTAACTAGGTGTGGTACACCCTGAATCGGTGACCAGCCGATCGCAAACCAACACTCCTAGCTAGGGACAATTTAGAGCGCTAAATTAGCCTAGCATGCCTATTTTGGGGATGTGGGAGTAAACCGGAGCACCCGGAGAAAACCCACGCACAAACGTTATCCGCCACGATTGTCATGGTTAAATGGAATGCGTGGTAAAAAAGTTAAAAAAAAACAAGAAAGCGCTTGAAACATAAACCCGCTTTGACGGTGTTTACGTGTTTAAGGGAAAAATCCCGCGTGGCGACCCGCGGACGGAGCGTTTACGCCGGGCCGCCTCGGGCCACGGCCGTATCGAGACGGCGAGGAGAAGACACGCTCTTTCTCTGCCATCTCGGCACAATAGTCGGCGCGTTTAAAGCGTACGCGGGGCAAAGCGGCCGCGAGGTCTGCGCGCTCACGCGTGACAAAATGGAACAGCACACCGAAAACACGCAGCAAGATACGCCAGCCTTCTATTTTTATCATGAATACAGTAAACTGCTCCAATTACCAAGTAGAAGGGCAACTCAATGAATCCAGGGGCTGAAGAATTTCATCTCTCGCTTAGCTGTCTTAAAGCAGAAACGTCTTGAATGGAAGGGAGGGAGTCAATAAAAAGGGGGACGTGGAGGGGCGAGTTAGGGGGTGACGGAACCTCGGAGTCAGCAAAGTTTTTGTGCTTGTGGTCACAAAGGGCCATTTTTTTTTCTTTGGAAATGTCACATTTTGGAGCATCCTGCGAATGACCGTTCGTTGGAACGTCCGTTCGGCGACCTGTCCGTCTGTCAAACGTCTTTAGGCGAATCATCCGAGTACCATGGGTAGGGCCAAGTCCATTCTCTGCGCTTTGCGTTGCTGCACTGTTTGTGCTCCAATTGATTTGGCGGCCTTCTATCTTGTTCCCAACAATCAAGTTCAATCCGTATTTGGTCATCGTTAACTGGCGGGCCACCGTCGAGAGCGACGAGCGTCCAATCTGACGGAACGACTCCCTTTCGCCGTCAAGCCGCCCCCCCCCCCCCCTTCTATTTCCGGACTATAGCTTTCAGGATAACCAAAAGCCATTAGAGCAGACGTCTTAATGCATTATGAAGGAGAGTGACGTGACACGCGAGCTCCCCGCCGGCCCCGTCGGAAAATCTGGCTATTCTTTGCTCTGCTGGAGAAAGCCAGCGACGAGCGAGCGAGCTGGAAAAAGGGCCGCGTGGCATTTGAAAGCGCGCTTTATCGCCTCTCTTTGCCCCGTCTGATTTGCCAATTTGACAATGATCACAGGCACCAGCGCAAACAGGAAACGAAGCTCAACGTGCTGTTAGCAAATCCACAATGGCCAAGAGATAAGGACTTCTTTCTTTCTTTGATGACATGTCATTTTTCAGTGAAAGGGTTTTTCTTTTTTTCTTTTTTCCTCCATGCCATTTCCTCTCCAAGCTAATTGCACACGTGTAAAGTCTTCTTATCCGGGCATTAGGTTTTAGTTTGTATGTTTTTGACTTTGATTTATTTCATGAAGGGTCAGCACATATTAATGAACATGTATATGTAAATATGTCATATTTCTAATTTCCATCTTTAGTCCCTTGTACAGGTTGAAGGTAAACCATGACACACATTCGTAAGTAGCACAGTTTTAAACAGCGTTGTCATGGCAATTTTGTTGGTCTAACAGCCAGGCTTTAAGATGATTGGCCAAGAGGTCCAGAGACGATAATGTTAACGTTAATTGGAATTGAGTTCCAGGTATGAACAGAGAATTTTCTTTGGCTAATTGAGTCCTCTTTTTGAAGGGAACTTCACAGTCACCTCTAGAGCCAGCTCTTGTTCATGTTCTTTTTTTTTGGTACAAAATCTTGCCGTGGAGGAGGAGCTTTGTGATGGAAGAATTTGTAAACTAAGGGTGCATTTGCATATTTAACAGTATTTTCCCAGTTCAGGCGTTTTTTTTTTTAAATATCTGACAGTAGAGGTGCAAATTTTGTTTTTCTGTTTCCGAGCTTGCTTAGAAACGCTTTCAATGGGTTTCTAAAGCTTCTTTCGGATTTGAGAGAGGTGGTCTCCTCCCCCGCGGGGGGACGGGACGATGACTGACTCACGCGTGAGACAACCCAGGCGCTACTTGCTAGGCAGGCTGAACTATTGACTTGAAGAACGCCGGTCGCGTGACGTGACGTCAGCCTCGCTTTGTTCTCAACGTAGACAAGAAGAAAAAAAAGCCCTAAAAAATAATGGTTCACCTTAATAATAACGGGACCCAGATAGGGTGGCCCGTAAAAAAAATATTGGACCACCTTAATAATAACGGGAGCTAGATATGATGCCAAAAATAGAAAAACATGAGCGATTGTGCGGATGACTGACTATTACTGGCTAGCCTATCAGACGCTCAATTAAAGATAATGATGCTAATCCCTTTTGTATCATGATGACACAATAGGATAGCGAGCGAGTCCAAAATGATATATTATGGTCTACAGTCAATCCAGGAGGAAAAATAATGGAGACGCTAAAGTGTCCTTGATCGTCATCCGGCCCGATGGGGCTTTTAAAAGGCGCCATCTGTTTACAAAGTCAAGCCAAGGACCACAAGACTTTGTCACTTCTTGGCCCACAAAAAGACTTTTTTTCTCTCTCTTTCGGTTTGCCTTTGACATTTTTAGTTCTCGCGTGTGTATTTTTGTATTGTTGGTGTCAGGTGAATAGAAAAGCGGACACGTCGAAAAGGGCACAAAAATCTTTTCCAGGGGCTAACTTGTCATAATAATAATAATAATAATAATAATCGGACAAAGGCAAAGCAATATGTCGTATTCCTTGTCATTTCAACGGATTTTCCGCTTTTACCAAACGCACGTATGTTAGTAGTACTAAATTTCATTTGAGGTCAGCATTGGCAGGATGGATGTGGAGCACTTTAGAAAAAAAAGGTTTCCAGGCTTCATGTGGTCATGACCTACTTTCTCAATCCATCGGTCGTATATTGATTGGACAAAAGAACACAACAAAAAGTGTTGTGTGTCCCTGAACTGTGGAGGGCAACCATTGTGTCGATAACAGTTGAAATGACAGCTTTCTACTCCACTTTGACGCTTCACAAGATGTCGTCTAACGGCCATTCGTTTTGCAGATTCCGCTTTTTTTTTTCCACCCCAGAAAGGCATTCCCCCACCTTACTAATTTGACCTAACAAGACGTCCAATTTTCTGCAATCTTGAGAAGCCAGACATGCACCCAGTAAAAATGTCAACACAAGTTCCTCCTCCCCTGACCCGGATTTTTTTTAAATGTAACTTGGCTCCGAGTGCCCCCGCTTGAACGCAGCTGCGTGTTTTCCGCCCCAGGTTTCGCCATCCTCCAGGCCATCATGGAGTCGGCCGTGGCCAACAACTGGCAGGTGACCGCCCGCTCGGTGGGGAACATTGCGGACCCGGCCGACTACCGGCGCATCATCGAGGAGATGGACCGCCGGCAGGAGAAACGCTTCCTGGTGGACTGCGAGGTCAACAGGATCAACGCCATTCTGGGCCAGGTAAGGCAAATACTTTTCCCCTTTTGTCTTCTTCCTCTGGCGGAATCCGGTCCCGATGAAATTGCAAATGAAACGGACTCGTTGGAACCGCATGTCGCCGGCTTCGTTTAGAAGAGTTTAAAAGAAAGCAAATAGGGCCGCATTGGTTCGCCACTTCGGGCAGGAAGGGGGGATGGAACAGCCTCCAAACTATTTGTTTCCTCGGCCAACTGCCGTTTTCCCTCGTGAGTCGCAAAAACTGTTTGCACATTGTCAGTGCACGCGCTGGAATTGAATTTAATGCTTGTGCACAAATAACAACAACAAACAAATAAGTAATAAATAAATAAGTAGTCATCATAAATAGTCCACAACATAAATACGTAGGGAAGTGCGCAAATAACAACAACAAACAAGTGAGTAAAAAATAAATAGCCATAAGTAGTCCACAACATAAATAAGTAGGGAAGCGCACCAATAACAACAACAAACTAATAAGTTATACATAAGTAGTCCACAACATAAATAAGTAGGCAAGTGCACAAAAACAACAAAGAAATAAATCATCAAATAAATAGTCAACATAATAAATAAGTTATACATAAGTAGTCCACAACGTAAATACGTAGGCAAGCGTGGCCGGATGATTCGCCTGAAGACGTTTCGCCGACGGACGTTTGACAGACGGACAGGTCGCCGAATGGACGTTCCACCGAACGGTGCAAAGATACAAAGGCGGGCGGGGAGCAACCAAATCCAGGTTGCTTCATAAATCAAGCGCTAGCACGCTAGACGCGCACAGACGCTCGGGGCAACAATAAGTCTGCACTTAAGTCATACAAATGAATTGATTAAAGAGGATGGACAGAATAGGCAGGCCTTGCACGCTTGGCGTTCCCGGGAGAACGCCTCCTCGCGCCGGCCGTGACATCCATACTGCCTTTAATGCAATATGGTCCGGCGCAAACTTAAGTAGGACACGCGGCGCTCGCTTGCTCGCTCGCTCGCTCGCTCGCTCGTTTGCTCGCTCGCTCCCGTAACGGCAACAACAATGAGCTCCCTATAAATAGCCTCTCCTCCTAGCCGCGGGGAAGATCTGGCACAAAGGCCGGCCCGCGTGAGCAAACAAGGCTCAAATGGGGAATAAATGCCAAGCGCCTCATTAAAACACCTAGCGTTGGCGCCGCGCCACGTCTCGGCGTGACGGGGACCGGGGATGGCCCGGTGTCGGATTCCGTCGGCGCCGTGACCTTGAGCGCGCTTGACCCCCGAGAGATGCCCAATAGGGACCGAGAGGGTTGGCGGCGATGGTTTGCCGGTAGCCTTCCTTCCCCGCTGGAAAGGAATTGGACGCCGATGGATGTCAATGGCAGCTAATGTGTTAAAATAAATACCCTTAAAATTGGGCTTGTCCTTCGTCTCCTTCGATTGGCTGGCCACCAATTCAGGGTGTCCCTTGCCTGGTGCCGCAGTTAGTTGGAATAGGCTCCAGCACCCCCTGCGACCTTTGTGAGGAGAAGTGGTTCAGAAAATGAATGAATGACACTTAAAATGGGATTTTTAAAATTGCTTTTTTTCCCCCAATGTCATTGAGAATTAAGTTATTATATTTAAATAAAGTCAAAAATCCCATTTTTTTTTTCAATCATTCATTCATTTTCCATGCTGCTTATCCTGAGGAGGGCCGCGGGGGTGCTGGAGTTTGAATTGCTGTTGATGTTTTAACTCTGGCTAAAACATGCCATTGTCATCTTGGTAAGGGCGGAATTTGGTGGAATTGTAACTGGTAGGAGAAGGAAGGACACTCTGGGCGCTTCAAATCATTGCATTGCCTGAATGTGCTCTGTGGGGGTGTAGAAAAATGGAATGGAGCGGTTGGGGGGGGGAAGCGTTGGGGGGGCTCGCTTTCGCTAGCACAACTTGCCACCTCCGCACAGCCATTTTTAAGATCGCTGCTCTTTGAGGGAGAAATAGAAAGCGCCAAAGCGCCAAAGCGCCAGTGTGCTGTGCAAAGAATATTTTGCCTGTTAAATTCACAAGTGCACTGCATCGTTTGCTGCTAATTAGAAGGTGGGGGAGGGGGCCAGGGGAAAGGGGGGGCTCACTGCAGAGTCGAAAAGAGAGCGAAAGCCAGAGTGCAGCCTTGACCTTATTTCACTTGTTGAAGTTAATGGAAAGGAACAGCCAGTGTCATCGTGGCTTCTCGCCTCTGCAACACTGTGTGGTACGTGTTTGTGTTTGTGTGTGTGTGTGTGTGTGTGCACGCATGCATGTTTGTTTGTTTGTGTGTGTGTGTGTCTGTCTCCCACACGCAAAAGCGGACTCACAAGTTGCGCAAATGTCATTTGTTTCTCGCACGACGTTCTTTTGGTCCCACGACCGGGCTTTGTTGTTCAACCTTGGCTCCGTCGTCACCGTTGCAAGCTGTGACTCACTGTTTTGATTTATTTATTTATTTTGAAATTCTTTTCTTTTCTTTCTTTTTCTTTTTTTCTTCTTCCTGTAGGTGGTGATTGCAGGAAAAAACACCCGCGGCTACCACTATATCCTCGCCAACCTGGTGAGAAAGCCGCCAACAAAACAATAATCATATACAGTTCATTTTGGGGGCATGTGCTTAGAGTGGGCATGCGTTTGGTGCCTTCGCTTACCGTAGGAAAATGCATTGACTTACATTTTAATGGATCATATTGTCAGGAAAATGTGCTAAATATTATGGTACTTTTCTTATATATTTTAGTTTCCTGGCCATTGAGGCTGTTACACAATAATGAGTTTCTATCTGTCTCAAGGCATCAACACCGCCGTGAATCCCGCAAGTAGAAATGAACAAACATGATTGGATATTTAATCACGTACACGAGAATCCAAATAGAATTGAACCAAAGAGTCAGTATTTGATCTACCTTTTAATTGGTTGCATGATGGTGTCCTTAAAAAGACTCGCAGTGGACTTGGATCAATAATTTGTTCATTTCTGTCTTAGTGCATCGACACCGCCGTAAATCCCATGAATAGAAACAAACTAACGTGATTGCCATCCAAATGCAATTGGATTAGATTTAATTAGATGCAGGACAATGTCCTCAAAAGGTCCACGTGGACATTCCTCCTTTTGCAGTGGTGTTCTAGTCAATTTGTCTGTAACGTTTGACCCGTAGGGTTTTTCCAACATGAGCTTGGACCGGGTGTTTTCGGGCGGCGCCAACATCACGGGCTTCCAGATCATCAACCCCGACAGCAGCGTGGTGCAGCAGTTCCTCCAACGCTGGGAGCGTCTGGACGAACGGGAATTCCCCGAAGCCAAGAATGCGCCGCTGAAGGTGAGCGGTGCCCATCTGCCGCGGGACGGGACGGCGGCTTTTCTTCCGGCATTTCCCAACGCGGCGCTTGGGTTTTCTGGCCCGCCACAGTACACGTCGGCGCTGACCCACGACGCCGTGCTGGTGATCTCCGAGGCCTTCCGCTACCTCCGGCGCCAGCGCGTGGACGTCTCGCGCAGGGGCAGCGCAGGCGACTGCCTGGCCAATCCCGCCGTGCCCTGGAGTCAAGGCATCGACATCGAGAGAGCTCTCAAAATGGTGAGCCACATTTTTGTTTTGGCTGAATTGGGCGCATCTCAAAGCCATGAAAAAAAAACGCAAGTTGAAGCCATACTCTCGATTCCAAACTAGTCCCTAATAGAATTCCTACTTTATCCCTGTTTTTAAACTGTACGGTTAATTCAAATCAGACATGAGAAAAAACAGGGATAAAGTAGGGATTCTATTATGGAATAGTTTGATTTAAATAAACTGGACAGATAGCCTCCCCAAAAAAACACAAACAAAAAAAAACATGGTTAAACAAGGGGATTCTATTAGGGACTAGTTTGATTTGAAAAACAGTACAGCCCCAAAAACACACACATGAAAAAACATCGATAAAGTAGGGATTCTATTTGTTCATTTATTTTGATTTTTGCAACAAGTAAGCACAAGCGAAAAAAAACAATACAAATGTCAGTTTTTCTCCTTTTTGTGATAGGTTCAAGTTCAAGGCATGACGGGAAACATCCAATTCGACACGTTCGGACGGAGAACCAACTACACCATCGACGTGTACGAAATGAAGACGGGAGGCCTCAGGAAGGTATGTCGGTCGGTCGGTCGGTCGGAAGTGAGGGACGAGATCTTGACACCAGATGTTTGACCTCTTTTCTCGATGGATTTTGGGTCCGGGCGACTCTAGCGTGGCCATCCGTCGTCACGCGACGAGCCCTTAAAATGCAAAAGCAAGCCGTAAATTGTCATTGTCCTCAGTTTTCTTGAGGAGTCGCTTTGGATTTGAACGCAATACGCCATAAGCGTCACTCTTTTACGTTTGGTTTGGGGTCTCGGAGGACCGGGACGTGCTAGCTAAGAGCTAGCCCGAGACTGAGCAAATGCTAAAGGAAAGGCCCGTTTTATGGGTGCTTCTATTTGGCCAATTTAGCTAGCGGAATGTAAATGAATTCCTTTTTCGGCTGTTTCAAAACAATGAAGCGGACTTCAGAATAGAGCAACCACCAGGTAAGCCATGTCTTTCTCTTCAACTTCTTCGCTCGGTGGGGTGTACAAATGGCCCAAAACCCACCTGGAAATGCACAAAAACGCGACCAATCAATGGAAAGCATCCCAGAAATTCCCCCCCCCCCTAAAACAAGAGGAAATGCTGGGAAATTTAGGTTGGATTAGAATTTACAGAAAAATTTAAATATTTAAATATAAAACAAATAGAAAATTACAAAATAGAATCATTTCAAAAAATGAATACATTAAAAAAATGAACATAAATTTAAAGAAAGTGATGCAAAATTGCAATGATAGAGGTTCGATTGACCTAAAGTGCCGTTGATGGTGCTGGACGTCCAATCCATTTGGACTGACTCAAGTGGACCAATCAATGGCCCGCTCAAAATGGATCGGATGTCTCGCGCCATCAATGGCGACCAGTAAATCCACCTTTTTTGGGTTGTAAATAGAGTGGTCTGTCCGTCTCACGTAAGATACACTCGGCGTGAATGTGGCTAATTTTGACGCCTCTGCCGTAGAGGAAACGATTTCTAATGAAATCCTCAATCCATTTTGATCTTATTTGTTCTCTTTATTAAATTTGAATGGCGGCCCCCGGCAGCCCCTCCCGAATCACGGCCCAACGTGAGCGCCATCGAGTAAAGCGGAATTATAAAGTCTGGATTATATCACAGCCCGTGTGCATTGTATTATTAGAGCGGCAAAAGATGAAGTTTGTTTTACTTGACCCGTTGGCGCTTTGTCGTTCGTTACGTAAGAGAACATTTGCGGAAGCATGAATAGCTTCCGCCTACTGAGCTCGAGCGAAGCCCAGGTGAGGCGAGCGCCGCCGCCGTCGCCGCCATCGGCCGCCGAACACCGACCGAGCGAAGAATTTTGTCGTCTGGCGAAAGCATCCACGTGTCGGGCCATTTCCGCGCGACCGTATCTCTCTCCCCGGTAATAACCTTGACCGTTTGTGTGATGTTTTTCAGATGGGCTACTGGAACGAATACGAAAAATTTGTATATTTAATGGATCAGCAGGTCACCAACGAATCGTCTTCTGTGGAAAACCGAACAATTGTGGTCACTACTATTATGGTACACTCTCAAGCAGGTTTTAAGTGTTTGACCTCAAGATTTCTGCCGCTCAAGGTCAAGGTGTCCATTGTTGCAATCTGTCCTGGGAGGCTAGAATAATTTTCTTTTGAGTTGCTTTCCATCCACTCACTACATGTTGAAACAGTCGACTCACGCAGAGTGTTTCAACTGTATCCGTGTGGGTGTCAAAGCATTTTGCTTTTCTTCCATTCCGGTGGGCTGTCGTAGTAGTGACATCACAATAACGGCATTGGTAACTAACTAGCCCAGATATACATATACTACACGTACAGATAGAGACCAACGCCTTTTTAGCGCTCGGGGCGTACGTAAGTAAGTAAGTGAGTGACGGCTTTTCCCGTCTCGTGGAGTAAGATCGGTCGCTGACGGGAACGCACGCCGTCGTTCCTTTCCTCCCCGTAACCAATATCCCCCCCCCAAGCATAATTGGAGAATCGTCGGGCCTCTTTAAATGTAAAATAAGGTGCTCCTTATCTTACATTTAAAACCAAGGCCTCGTCTTCCTTCTGACTTTGTCTATGATGTTTCCATCTTAGGCAAATTCAGAAGCTAGTGTCAAAGGGCGTCGTTTACATGTTGAAATTTAGATGGCCGTCCAATGACGCTATCTGGATCACGTCTGATGAAGCTTTATAGGCGCATTTTATTTAAACAATCTCTTAAGCTAGCCTTTTCCTTTTACTATCGACCTTATGCTACGAATATTATACCGTTTTCTTTGTAACTGGCACATTTGTTCATCAACACTTTATTTAATCGAACGAAACGAAATCACTATTCACAGTTATGAGCCGGCCAGGCGTACAGATGTCAAATTTGTGAAAGCGGGAGCAATTTTTCAAACTTCCTGACACTTTTCAAATACCGTAATAAGAGAAACACAAGCCAATGATCGTCCGATACGCGTTGCCGATTGGCCAATCGTCAATCTAAAGCATCTGCAAGGTCTCTCCCGTCAATGACGGTTACTCCACGAACCGGAAAAGCGCTCCGTTCGGCGTTCGGCTTGCCCCGCCCCGCCCTCCCCCGTGTGCCGTGCCGGTAACGCTGACGCACGCGCGATGGAGCCCCGCCCCCACCTTCCCGCCAAGTGATGGTTTGAGTCCGAGGTAGCCCTCGTTTCCCGCTTTGTGCGCTAGGCTTTCTGCTAGCCCACTTGGCCTCTTTAAGTGCAGCTTTTTGGCCTCCTTTTTATGCCCCGCCTCCCGAGCCGGTTCCTTGTGATTGCTATGTGTCTCGTGCGTGCTCGCTCGCCCCGTCGCCACACGCCCCCCCTCCCATCCTAGCCCAGCCCCGCCCCTCAGCATGCGTACGTCCACGCGCCACCGCCGAGGTCAAAGCCAACGTCGTCGTGCTTTTGCCGTCCGCTCAATGTTTGTCTGATCGACAGGAAGCGCCGTACGTGATGTACAAGAAAAACTATATGCAGCTGGACGGGAACGACCGATACGAAGGATACTGCGTGGATTTGGCGTCAGAGATCGCCAAGCACGTGGGCATCCGATATAAGCTGTCTGTCGTTCCCGACGGCAAGTACGGCGCCAGGGACCCGGAGACCAAGACGTGGAACGGGATGGTGGGTGAACTGGTGTACGGGGTAAGTTTCAATTCCGCTTTCCATTAGCCGTCTTTTGCCGTCCATTCGGACGGCTTTGCGTTTTGTCCTCTGGGCTTGGATTGGAATGAAAAAATGCCCAAATGTTCCCGTTATTGCCGAATACCATTCCATTCGTCTTTAATGACAGCCAACGAGTTAACATTTTTTAGGCGTTGGCTTAGGGTTAGGGTCATTTTCCAATTGGACTGGGTCAATGGAATGGATTTTTTGGGGGGCAAGGGGATCACGGACAAGCTGTTTACAAACTGTCAGAATACCATGGGTGTGTGTGTGTGGTCCCGTATCAGCGTTTGGCTAAACTTTACTTTTTGATTTGATATGGATTAGAACCGAGCCAGCAAAAAAAAAAAAAAAATCCAAAATCCAAAGCCTTTATTGTCATGATACAACAGCTGCGTATAACGAAATGAGTGTTGCTACTCCACAAAGTGCGTGTTTCCCACTAAAAAGATAAATAAGTCCATTAAAAAGTTGATGAACCAAGTTAAATGGTGGTAGAAATCCAAACAATTGGACATACGAGACTCTTGAACGCCATCATCAAATGTGATTGGCCTTAAGATTGGTCACAAACTTCTTCAAGTCGTGCAAGTCGGCGAGCTGGCAATCCGGCAAATAAACTGGCACGATGATGAAGGGCCTCCTTTTAGCGGCAAACGCCGGAGGAGAGGCCGATCGGCGGGGCGGTTGCCGTTGGGAACGCCGCTCGGGCTAGGCGCAGCCTCCTCACGCAGAGCTTGACGGAAGACCGAGACGTGACCCGAGCGCCGCTTTCCCCGGCTGCTTTTTTTTTTTCTCTCCCGCGTTGGCCATGGCGGTCGGTCTCTAACCTCCTCCTCCTCCTCCCTCCGCTGTGCCTGTTCCCTCCCTTCCTCCCTCCCTCCCGCCTCCACAGAGAGCTGACATAGCGGTGGCTCCTCTCACCATCACGTTGGTGCGAGAAGAAGTCATAGACTTTTCCAAGCCCTTTATGAGCTTGGGCATCTCCATTATGATAAAGAAACCGCAAAAGTCCAAGCCCGGCGTCTTTTCCTTCCTGGACCCGCTGGCCTATGAGATTTGGATGTGTATCGTGTTCGCGTATATCGGCGTGAGCGTGGTGCTGTTCCTGGTCAGCCGCTTCAGCCCTTACGAGTGGCACCTGGACGAGAACGATGAGGCCAAAGACCCTCAGAGCCCCCCCGACCCGCCCAACGACTTTGGCATTTTTAATAGCCTCTGGTTCTCGCTGGGCGCCTTCATGCAGCAAGGATGCGATATCTCGCCAAGGTTGGTCGTCGCCCCACCTTCCTTCCGCTCCTCCCACCGCCGTCTCTCGTCGTCTCTCCGCCCGCCCGCCCGTCCGCTCATCGGCCGCCGCCGTCGCCGTCGCCGTGGATGGCGGCCGATGAGCGAGAGTCCCGCTGCCGTGCGTCTTCATCCCGCCGTGCAACGTCTCTTGGAGGGCTACCGTGTTTTTGCTGCATGTCCCATTTTTCATCGGATGCGGAAAAGGCGCCGCCGCGGTCGCTTCGTGTTTTGCCCCAAAAAAGGGCCTGGCGAGGCGGCCTATCCATCCGCTAATGGTTTTCAGCCGTCTGAGCGCCACGTCAATGTCCAAAAGTGGCCTTGACTCGAGCCGGGGTGCAGATGATGAAAGTGTCAGCAAAAGAAGCTTCAAATCAACCTTGCACTTCTCCTCCTTAACACTAGACGGAGCTACTCTGTTAAACACAATGTTTAACATGTTTTCCGCTGTTTTGCAAAGCTTGTTTCATCAGTATATATATACTACATATATATAAAAATATATGACATGTATATATATATTTACAGTCATTGGCTGGGCCGCTTCTCCTCACAAGAGTAGCGGGGGTGCTGGAGTCTATCCCAGCCAACAATGGTCAAATTGCTCTATTTTCTGACGTGTGTCATCTTCCCCCGTCCCCACCAGGTCGCTCTCGGGCCGCATCGTGGGGGGCGTTTGGTGGTTCTTCACCCTCATCATCATCTCCTCGTACACGGCCAACCTGGCGGCCTTCCTCACCGTGGAGAGGATGGTCTCCCCCATCGAGAGCGCCGAGGACCTGGCCAAGCAGACGGAGATCGCCTACGGGACTTTGGACTCGGGATCCACCAAGGAGTTCTTTAGGGTGAGTCGCTGCACTTTTCGCTATTTTTCACAACATCACGTCCTAGATTTGCGTCTTTTGCCTACAATACCTATTCAAGGATGAATCAAGTTGTTGGAAAATGAACCTATTGTAAGCAAATGTCATTCTCGGAAACCTTAATGAGAACGTCATTAAATGTTATGATTTGACAGCGATTTTAATGACTTTGGCGAATCCGATTAGCTTGCGCATCACATTCGCTCGGCAAACAAATTGAGTATACACAAAACAAGGTTATGAATAAGAAAACATTACATGCATGACTGTCATTATATAGAAAGAAAAAATGGCCCTGACTGCAATCATTTATTAAAAGTATTGCATTTTTACATAAGATGCCGAATGATTTTCATTTTTGAATCAGCATGCCAATTGTACTTTTAATCATCACAAATGTGCAACTCAAATTTAAATTTTTTTTAAATTCAAATATGTCAAGCCAATCTGCTTAAAAGTGGAGAGGAGCCAGCTTGTGGTATGAATGCTAAAGCGTAAATGCTAGTGCAGGGTTTCTTTCTTTTTTCTTTTTGCCTATGCAGCCCATTTTGAGAGGTGTCCAAGCGGAACTGAGCGCATTGTCTGAGCTCAGGTCTAAAGCCCGTCTCTTAAAGGAGCGGAAAAAGGCGGCCGCTGCCATCTTAGAATTGGCCAAAAGATGCAAGGCCTTGCAAAATGAGGTCAATTCACCCCAGCTGAACTTTTCCAAATAGCAATATACAGCTTTTTTCTTTCATCTACTCGTCATCAAACCTTGCAAAGTATGTTTTAAAATGTATTTGCTACATTCCTCTCTAAAAAAAAAAAGCTCTTGTTTTGCTTTTTGTCTTTTGGTGGACAGACTAAACAAAATGAGCTTTTCAGATGCTAACCAACGACTTGCTAACTAATGACTCATTTAAAACCTCATTCCGAGTGACCTTCCCTTCAGTAAAAGCCATCATAGAGAGTCACAAAGCAGAATATTCTCAATTATTTGCTGCCATATTCTATCTGTATATTCGTGCGCAGTGATTCATAGAGTACAGTAATGAATGACATAATATAGGCTGGCATGTCAAGCTATTATAATAGAAGGCAAGGCACAAAAGTCTGCTAGTTACTCTCGTTCTACATTTTCCTTTCGTCTGTCGGAAGCCGTGACGGCTCCTAAAAATGACAATCGCCGGTTTAACGAGGCCCGTTCCATACCGTCGCGATACATAAAGAAGAAAAAGGAAGAAAAAAAACGCAGTTGACAAGCGATGATCTTCAAAAAAAAAGAAACGTCTTGGCGGGCCAGTCGCGACTGTCATCCGATGTTACCGTCACATTTCAAGTGTTTACACCGTAACCACGGCAAACGAGGCGTATTTCCAGAAGGATTCGCGTAGTACGGCCCGAGTTCACCATCTGCCGAGTTAGCGGTGAATTATTGATGCGAGCCGCACGTTCATTCATGGCTAAACACGGGCGGAATAACAAACGGGATGTGAGAGCGAAACCGAAGAGCCAGACAGCGTCACGCTTCCGCCACGTGGTCTCCGTCCTTCCCACGAGTAGAGCCCAGATCGAGAGCGTTGTTATGTTCGGAACATAACATAAACTCATTTAAATGAACTTGGATTACGATGCAGACACACTTTAAAATTCATTTAATCTAACCTGACATTAAACTTCATTGTAATTGTGTTTTAAATTTTGAAACCTTTCTTCTGCCGGCCGGGTTGGCTCTATTGGCCCCGCCTCCACCCTGACTTTCAGATGCAACCTATCGAGGGTTGTTTGCTTTTGTATTCCCTTCAAAATATTCCCAAAATGATGAAGACAAATGTCCTCACAATAGGATAACGCACGACCACTTGCCAACGAGAAGTAGTATTTACTTTCGTATTAGCGATCGCTCCGCCATTCGCACTGACTAACGGGGAAAAAAAACACTGTAAAAATGCAACGCTCCATCCAGTGCTCCTAGAGACATTACACGAGGGAGTTGCGACCAGAAAGACAGTGGCCATGATGTTCTTATGAGCATCCTCTATGCTTGTATATCAATTTTTTTTCTCGTATCTCAAGATAAATATTTGCCCGAAATTTTACTCGTATCTCAAATTGCTCATATGTCGTGGTACCACTGTACATTACTTGAACCTAAAACTCCACGTGCCTTGCCCAAAGCTTGCGTGGACAATTCCCCAAGAAGCTTTGCGGCTGACGAGTGTCGAAACCGCCGTCCAAATCGGCCACGGCGACTCCAAACTGCCAGACGCTAAACACGCACGAGTCGGCGCCCGCCAGCTAATCCCGGGTCGGAGCGTTGGCGTCATTTACGTCCGCCGCGCTGCCAGATTGTCGGACCTCGGGGTTCTGGCACGAGGCCGGCCGTCCGCCGCGGAGCTAACCGGACCAATTAACGGACTTATCGGGGGGCCGATTATTGTTATTTACGACCGCGGCGGTAAACAAAGCGGAGAATTGACGGGAGTTCTGGAATTTGCGAAGGTCCTTCTGTAAAGAAAAAAGCAAATGTTCCTAAGCTTAGCTAAGCTAACTGTGTGTTTCCCTCCAACCGTAGCGCTCCAAGATAGCGGTTTACGAGAAAATGTGGTCCTACATGAAATCGGCGGAACCGTCGGTGTTTGCCAAGACCACACCCGACGGGGTCTCCCGGGTACGAAAGTCGAAGGGAAAGTTCGCCTTTCTCCTGGAGTCCACCATGAACGAGTACATAGAGCAGCGCAAGCCGTGCGACACCATGAAAGTGGGCGGTAACCTGGACTCCAAAGGCTACGGCGTGGCCACGCCCAAAGGCTCCGCATTAAGGTGGGTGGGATAATATAACAATGCGCTCCACGTTGTTATAGTATTCCACCCACCCTGATGTGTCTGTCACCCTTTTCACCCACGGACAAAATATTGTCCGTGTCCGTCGTTGCCGTCGCCGCCGCCGTCGCCGCTGTTGTCTCGAGTCTGTCCTGCGTACTGTCTTTGATCCGGCGTCCCCCCGCTTGTCTTTGCATCTGTCCAAAGAACTCCCGACGACGCATTCGCGAGCACTTTCTGGTTGTGAATGTTGAGCGGCATGCTGAATGTCTTCTCCGCTAACGGCCTTCCCCATCCCGCACGCTCGGACGCCGCTCGGCAAAAAAAGTAGGAGACGTGGCTTGAGATTTCTCCACGGACCCCAGGTGCGTTTTAACCCTCCCCTTTTCTTTTTTAACCTTCCGCTCTACCCGGAGCGACTCGATTATTTCCCCGGCGAGGGACGAACGCCGCTCCGAGGTACCGGGACGGTATTCACGGAGTGCGTTCCGACATTGACGGCGACACGCCCCTTGAGCGGTCGGCCGATGTTCATCGCAGTCGAATAAATTCAAACATTTGATCAAATTTAAGTTGAATCCCCAAAAAATTGTACAAAAATTGGAACTCATGGTTAAATTGGAGTGGTATTTACGCGAGCGATGGAAAGTTTGGATGAAAGTTTCCCTGTTAAAAGGTCAAAGCGCACCTTTGGTGGATCCCGCCATCCCCCTCCTTCCCCGCCACTTTTGGCGAGCGGCGCACAAGAGCGTGCGACTCTCCCACGCCACCTCTCTCAAGTATGGCTGTCAAACGAGTGTGTTACCTGTCCAAATTCTCTGGCAATTTGTCCCCCCGCGTGCTCCCCCCTTGCCCCCCGTGCTCCCCACCCCCCTCCCCCCGAATGATATCTCGCGAACCACTGCTATTAGATTTCTCACGGACCTGTTCCCTTTTTTCTTACAAGCTATGTTTTATCGTTTCAAGAAATGCTGTTAACCTGGCCGTGTTAAAACTGAATGAGCAAGGCCTCTTGGACAAATTGAAAAACAAATGGTGGTACGACAAAGGAGAGTGCGGCAGCGGGGGAGGTGACTCCAAGGTCAGCCCCCATGTCACCAAAGTCGGGTGTCCCAACAGAGTAATCGGCAAGGCTGACGTCACCTCCCAAAAAAATGTGGAAAAAAAATACAATTGGGCCAATTGCGCGCTTCAAAAAAGCCACTCGCTCTCATTTGTGGCGACGTCGTGCTGCTGAGATCGAAAGCGGGAACCCTTTGCTTGGCTAATAGAGCTGCGTTTATTCAAGAAATTAATGTCAATTTAGTTTTTTAGTTGTTTTTTTTTATAGAGAAAGAGAGAATGAACAATGAGGTGCTTGGCGAGTGGCTAAGAAATACGGGAAGCATTTGCTCTCTAAGCCCGCTATTTTTTAACCACACGCCAACTTGGTTAAAGTTCAGGCGCCGAAAGCGGCAAGCTTAGCGTCAGGTGCTAGGAGTGGGCGGGCGGGCGGTCGGTCGGTCGGGCACAGGAAACAGCGTTGTCTTGAGGGGATGAAGCATTTACGGGCAAACGTGAGAATTCTAAAGAGACCCAACGGGCCAACTGGACCATTCTAAAGAGACCAATCAATGTACGGGACCATCGGTGGCCCCATTTGTGACCGTTCTGCTTTTTTATTTATTGATTTAATTCCTTAAATGGTGCTGTGCAAAAGTCAAAGCGTCACTTGCATTTGTCATCTTTGCTGAAACAGGACCAGGAAATGGTTTGCGAATTCCACCGTGTTTTGACGCTGTGGTCAATTCCTCCATTTCAATTGGTCAGCAAGTTTCTAATTCATAGCTTTTATTGAAAAACCAAGAGAAACGAGCGTCAAGTACGTAACGTTACACGAAGCATAAAAAAAAGCGAATGCAAGGCTTGGCTTTTGTACAGCGTGTGTTCACATTCTCATGTTTATTAAGTTGACAAAGGAGGAGGCGGCCCTGGACCGTGAGCCCCGCCCACCATTTGATTGCCACTCACTCCCTTCTTTTTTTCCCCCAGCCAGCAGCTCGTGGCAGAATGACGATACAAGAGCCGATTTGTATCCTCGCTGCAAGACGAGCTCCCCGACTGACGCCTTTTTGTCGCCCTTGTTTGCCTTTCAGAAAAAGCCGATGGTGTATTGTCGGAGCGTAAACTCACTCGTGCAACGACCTCCGACGAGCTTTCCTGCCAACGTATTCCAAATTTTGCTTCGGGCTGCCGCAAACCATTATCTTGATAGGTAATCCATTTCTGATTATTACCGCATCACTTTGCTTAGAAGTCACGTTACTGTAAATGCCTCTACGCATTTTAGCCCAAACCTTCAAATGAATAGACGAGACAAACCCTCTTATTTGGTTTTTAACATACTATACATGGTCATTTTTTTAATAAAAATGCCTTGACCAAAGTTTCAGTAAATGATCACAATAATGAGAAGGAAGGACATTTTAGGACAATGAATGGACATTTTTCTTGTTTGTGGCAGCCCGAATGTGATGTCAGTTCCTCTGACAAATTTGCAGCATGGCAGGGGTGTCCAAAATACGGTCTGCAGGCCAACTGCGACCCAGCGCAAAGTTTTGATTGGCCTGCAGCAAATGACGAAAAATATCCTTGGCTCCGGCCTACAAAAGAAGCTTAAATACAGTTTGCATTCTTAGCTTCCCCCCCAAAAATGTAACCTGAGAACAAAAAAAACAATTTGGACACCCTTGCAATATGCCAAGTATGTTGATGTTCACGTGTCCAACTTTTTCAGGTCTTTTTTTTGTTGCCTTCCAGACCAAACGAGCGGTAGGTTAGCTTAGGTTAGAATAAGTTCGAACTTTATTTCATCCTGTATTTGGGAAATGTCTTGGTTGCAGTAGCAAGACAGACACAGAAGACATTGTAGACCTAGGTCAAAAACTGGAGCCGTACACAGGAAGTCCACAAGGTAAGGAAGCCATCCCAACTCTTTGCCCTTTTTAAGCTAAATGATTCTAAATGGCCACTAATGTATAGGAAGCGAGAGGTTTGGCAGGCGATAGCACGACGCGCCATCCAGTCCGAACCGTTAGCAGTTTGCGCTTTTTCCTTTGAGCTTTCGGCCCCGTTAGTCAACAAAGGGTTACCTTAGGGTGGGATCCGGCGCCACGGACGGCTCGCCGCCAATGGGACGGCTGGCGTCTCGGCCCCCGCCCCAACGACACGGTGACCACAGCGCTTGCCGATTACTCGGAGCGATCCCGGTAGGGTCTGGCACGCTAGGGTTCTCCAGGCGGGGCTTTTCTTTCTGGATGTAGTCTTGCTTGCTGTGTGTGGTGTGTTGGCCAGCACCCTACTTGTGATCGATCGCTTTGCACACTGGTAGAAACAAGTATTAGTTGACAAAGTTGAATAACATAAGATAACATCTTCCAATGTTATTTATGTTATTTCCCACGTGAAGAACTCCAGTAAACCTTGCCGTATTGAAACTCAGTGAACAAGGCATCTTAGACAAGCTGAAAAACAAATGGTGGTACGATAAAGGTGAATGTGGAACCAAGGACTCGGGAAGTAAGGTCAGTCGCTGCAGGTCTTTTGTTTTTTATTTTTTAAATATTGATTGCCAAAACCGCTGCATCGTGCCCTTCCTGTTCATGCGCGCACGCACGTATCGTTGCAACCGGAGGCTCACCATTCGTGCATGGAGACGCTTTGGAATCCGGTGGTTTTTTTTAGAACCGGCAAGCATCCCGCCGCTATTCGAATCATCCGGGCTGCTCTTGAAATTGAATTTATGGGCGTCTGCGTTCGCAAAATCCGCTTATCGTTGAATAGGGCCCACGAAAGAAGCTTAAATTCAGCCTGTTTCTGTTGCACTTTACAGCTTCCACGCTAGATGGAGCCAATTGTTTAAACAGCGCCTCTCCGTTAGGTTCAGCTTTAGAATTTTAGTCTTATTTGGTAAATTGGTTCTAACCTGATAAACTTCGTTGTGATTTTCTTTTGCCGGTGGCTCAACAGCTTCAATTTTTTTCCATGAGTGGAAATACGATAAATATAAGTTAAAATGTCCATCTACGTCTGGATTATTTGATCCGCGGTTCCTGACAGTTCTAGCCGTGCAATCCATTGCAAGATTGGCATTGCGTGACCACAATGATCAGTGATAGACACCCAACCCAAATGAACTAACAGTTCAAATGGATTGGACGTTTCTCACCGGTGATCTTTTTTTGATTCAATTAGAGGTAAGATCGGGCCGAAAAAATCCGGCCATTTTTTAAGAAAAATGCCTTACTGTACTATGTCGTTTTTTACGAGAAAAAAGCCTTACTATACTATGTCGTTTTTTAAGAAAAAAAGCCTTACTATACTATGTCGTTTTTTCACGAAAAAAGCCTTACTATACTATGTCGTTTTTTAAGAAAAAAAGCCTTACTATACTATGTCGTTTTTTCACGAAAAATAGCCTTACTATACTATGCCGTTTTTTAAGAAAAAAAGCCTTACTATACTATGTCGTTTTTTCACGAAAAAAGCCTTACTATACTATGTCGTTTTTTCACGAAAAATAGCCTTACTATACTATGCCGTTTTTTAAGAAAAAAAGCCTTACTATACTATGTCGTTTTTTCACAAAAAATAGCCTTACTATACTATGCCGTTTTTTAAGAAAAAAAGCCTTACTATACTATGTCGTTTTTTCACGAAAAATAGCCTTACTATACTATGTCGTTTTTTCAGGAAAAAAGCCTTACTATACTATGTCGTTTTTTTCACGAAAAAAGCCTTACTATACTATGCCGTTTTTTAAGAAAAAAAGCCTTACTATACTATGTCGTTTTTTCACGAAAAAAGCCTTACTATACTATGTCGTTTTTTTCACGAAAAAAGCCTTGCTATACTATGTCGTTTTTTCACGAAAATAGCCTTACTATACTATGCCGTTTTTTAACAAAAAAAGCCTTACTATACTATGTCGTTTTTTTAAAGAAAAAAATCCTTCCTATACTATGTCGTTTTTTAACGAAAAAAGCCTTACTATACTATGTCGTTTTTTAAAGAAAAAAAGCCTTACTATACTATGTCGTTTTTTCACGAAAAAAGCCTTACTATACTATGTCGTTTTTTCACGAAAAATAGCCTTACTATACTATGCTGTTTTTTAAGAAAAAAAGGCTTACTATACTATGTCGTTTTTTCACGAAAAAAGCCTTACTATACTATGTCGTTTTTTTCACGAAAAAAGCCTTACTATACTATGTTGTTTTTTCACGAAAAATAGCCTTACTATACTATGCCGTTTTTTAAGGAAAAAAAGCCTTACTATACTATGTCGTTTTTTCACGAAAAAAGCCTTACTATACTATGTCGTTTTTTTCACGAAAAAAGCCTTGCTATACTATGTCGTTTTTTCACGAAAATAGCCTTACTATACTATGCCGTTTTTTAACAAAAAAAGCCTTACTATACTATGTCGTTTTTTTAAAGAAAAAAATCCTTCCTATACTATGTCGTTTTTTAACGAAAAAAGCCTTACTATACTATGTCGTTTTTTAAAGAAAAAAAGCCTTACTATACTATGTCGTTTTTTCACGAAAAAAGCCTTACTATACTATGTCGTTTTTTCACGAAAAATAGCCTTACTATACTATGCTGTTTTTTAAGAAAAAAAGGCTTACTATACTATGTCGTTTTTTCACGAAAAAAGCCTTACTATACTATGTCGTTTTTTTCACGAAAAAAGCCTTACTATACTATGTTGTTTTTTCACGAAAAATAGCCTTACTATACTATGCCGTTTTTTAAGGAAAAAAAGCCTTACTATACTATGTCGTTTTTTCACGAAAAAAGCCTTACTATACTATGTCGTTTTTTCACGAAAAAAGCCTTACTATACTATGTCGTTTTTTTCACGAAAAAAGCCTTGCTATACTATGTCGTTTTTTCACGAAAATAGCCTTACTATACTATGCCGTTTTTTAAGAAAAAAAGCCTTACTATACTATGTCGTTTTTTAACAAAAAAAGCCTTACTATACTATGTCGTTTTTTCACGAAAAAAGCCTTACTATACTATGTCGTTTTTTCACGAAAAATAGCCTTACTATACTATGCCGTTTTTTAAGAAAAAAAGCCTTGCTATACTATGTCGTTTTTTCACGAAAAAAGCCTTACTATACTATGTCGTTTTTTCACGAAAAATAGCCTTACTATACTATGCTGTTTTTTAAGAAAAAAAGCCTTACTATACTATGTCGTTTTTTCACGAAAAAAGCCTTACTATACTATGTCGTTTTTTCACGAAAAATAGCCTTACTATACTATGCCGTTTTTTAAGGAAAAAAAGCCTTACTATACTATGTCGTTTTTTCACGAAAAAAGCCTTACTATACTATGTCGTTTTTTCACGAAAAATAGCCTTACTATACTATGTCGTTTTTTCAGGAAAAAAGCCTTACTATACTATGTCGTTTTTTTCACGAAAAAAGCCTTACTATACTATGCCGTTTTTTAAGAAAAAAAGCCTTACTATACTATGTCGTTTTTTCACGAAAAAAGCCTTACTATACTATGTCGTTTTTTAAGAAAAAAAGCCTTACTATACTATGTCGTTTTTTCACGAAAAATAGCCTTACTATACTATGCCGTTTTTTAAGAAAAAAAGCCTTACTATACTATGTCGTTTTTTCACGAAAAAAGCCTTACTATACTATGTCGTTTTTTCACGAAAAATAGCCTTACTATACTATGCCGTTTTTTAAGAAAAAAAGCCTTACTATACTATGTCGTTTTTTCACAAAAAATAGCCTTACTATACTATGCCGTTTTTTAAGAAAAAAAGCCTTACTATACTATGTCGTTTTTTCACGAAAAATAGCCTTACTATACTATGTCGTTTTTTCAGGAAAAAAGCCTTACTATACTATGTCGTTTTTTTCACGAAAAAAGCCTTACTATACTATGCCGTTTTTTAAGAAAAAAAGCCTTACTATACTATGTCGTTTTTTCACGAAAAAAGCCTTACTATACTATGTCGTTTTTTTCACGAAAAAAGCCTTGCTATACTATGTCGTTTTTTCACGAAAATAGCCTTACTATACTATGCCGTTTTTTAAGAAAAAAAGCCTTACTATACTATGTCGTTTTTTTAAAGAAAAAAATCCTTCCTATACTATGTCGTTTTTTAACGAAAAAAGCCTTACTATACTATGTCGTTTTTTAAAGAAAAAAAGCCTTACTATACTATGTCGTTTTTTCACGAAAAAAGCCTTACTATACTATGTCGTTTTTTCACGAAAAATAGCCTTACTATACTATGCCGTTTTTTAAGAAAAAAAGCCTTACTATACTATGTCATTTTTTCACGAAAAAAGCCTTACTATACTATGTCGTTTTTTAACAAAAAAAGCCTTACTATACTATGTCGGTTTTTCACAAAAAAAGCCTTACTATACTATGTCGTTTTTTCACGAAAAATAGCCTTACTATACTATGCCGTTTTTTAAGAAAAAAAGCCTTGCTATACTATGTCGTTTTTTCACGAAAAAAGCCTTACTATACTATGTCGTTTTTTCACGAAAAATAGCCTTACTATACTATGCTGTTTTTTAAGAAAAAAAGGCTTACTATACTATGTCGTTTTTTCACGAAAAAAGCCTTACTATACTATGTCGTTTTTTTCACGAAAAAAGCCTTACTATACTATGTTGTTTTTTCACGAAAAATAGCCTTACTATACTATGCCGTTTTTTAAGGAAAAAAAGCCTTACTATACTATGTCGTTTTTTCACGAAAAAAGCCTTACTATACTATGTCGTTTTTTCACGAAAAAAGCCTTACTATACTATGTCGTTTTTTTCACGAAAAAAGCCTTGCTATACTATGTCGTTTTTTCACGAAAATAGCCTTACTATACTATGCCGTTTTTTAAGAAAAAAAGCCTTACTATACTATGTCGTTTTTTAACAAAAAAAGCCTTACTATACTATGTCGTTTTTTCACGAAAAAAGCCTTACTATACTATGTCGTTTTTTCACGAAAAATAGCCTTACTATACTATGCCGTTTTTTAAGAAAAAAAGCCTTGCTATACTATGTCGTTTTTTCACGAAAAAAGCCTTACTATACTATGTCGTTTTTTCACGAAAAATAGCCTTACTATACTATGCTGTTTTTTAAGAAAAAAAGCCTTACTATACTATGTCGTTTTTTCACGAAAAAAGCCTTACTATACTATGTCGTTTTTTCACGAAAAATAGCCTTACTATACTATGCCGTTTTTTAAGGAAAAAAAGCCTTACTATACTATGTCGTTTTTTCACGAAAAAAGCCTTACTATACTATGTCGTTTTTTCACGAAAAATAGCCTTACTATACTATGTCGTTTTTTCAGGAAAAAAGCCTTACTATACTATGTCGTTTTTTTCACGAAAAAAGCCTTACTATACTATGCCGTTTTTTAAGAAAAAAAGCCTTACTATACTATGTCGTTTTTTCACGAAAAAAGCCTTACTATACTATGTCGTTTTTTAAGAAAAAAAGCCTTACTATACTATGTCGTTTTTTCACGAAAAATAGCCTTACTATACTATGCCGTTTTTTAAGAAAAAAAGCCTTACTATACTATGTCGTTTTTTCACGAAAAAAGCCTTACTATACTATGTCGTTTTTTCACGAAAAATAGCCTTACTATACTATGCCGTTTTTTAAGAAAAAAAGCCTTACTATACTATGTCGTTTTTTCACAAAAAATAGCCTTACTATACTATGCCGTTTTTTAAGAAAAAAAGCCTTACTATACTATGTCGTTTTTTCACGAAAAATAGCCTTACTATACTATGTCGTTTTTTCAGGAAAAAAGCCTTACTATACTATGTCGTTTTTTTCACGAAAAAAGCCTTACTATACTATGCCGTTTTTTAAGAAAAAAAGCCTTACTATACTATGTCGTTTTTTCACGAAAAAAGCCTTACTATACTATGTCGTTTTTTTCACGAAAAAAGCCTTGCTATACTATGTCGTTTTTTCACGAAAATAGCCTTACTATACTATGCCGTTTTTTAAGAAAAAAAGCCTTACTATACTATGTCGTTTTTTCACGAAAAATAGCCTTACTATACTATGTCGTTTTTTTCACGAAAAAAGCCTTACTATACTATGTTGTTTTTTCACGAAAAATAGCCTTACTATACTATGCCGTTTTTTAAGGAAAAAAAGCCTTACTATACTATGTCGTTTTTTCACGAAAAAAGCCTTACTATACTATGTCGTTTTTTCACGAAAAAAGCCTTACTATACTATGTCGTTTTTTTCACGAAAAAAGCCTTGCTATACTATGTCGTTTTTTCACGAAAATAGCCTTACTATACTATGCCGTTTTTTAAGAAAAAAAGCCTTACTATACTATGTCGTTTTTTCACGAAAAAAGCCTTACTATACTATGTCGTTTTTTCACGAAAAATAGCCTTACTATACTATGCCGTTTTTTAAGAAAAAAAGCCTTACTATACTATGTCATTTTTTCACGAAAAAAGCCTTACTATACTATGTCGTTTTTTAACAAAAAAAGCCTTACTATACTATGTCGGTTTTTCACAAAAAAAGCCTTACTATACTATGTCGTTTTTTCACGAAAAATAGCCTTACTATACTATGCCGTTTTTTAAGAAAAAAAGCCTTGCTATACTATGTCGTTTTTTCACGAAAAAAGCCTTACTATACTATGTCGTTTTTTCACGAAAAATAGCCTTACTATACTATGCTGTTTTTTAAGAAAAAAAGGCTTACTATACTATGTCGTTTTTTCACGAAAAAAGCCTTACTATACTATGTCGTTTTTTTCACGAAAAAAGCCTTACTATACTATGTTGTTTTTTCACGAAAAATAGCCTTACTATACTATGCCGTTTTTTAAGGAAAAAAAGCCTTACTATACTATGTCGTTTTTTCACGAAAAAAGCCTTACTATACTATGTCGTTTTTTCACGAAAAAAGCCTTACTATACTATGTCGTTTTTTTCACGAAAAAAGCCTTGCTATACTATGTCGTTTTTTCACGAAAATAGCCTTACTATACTATGCCGTTTTTTAAGAAAAAAAGCCTTACTATACTATGTCGTTTTTTAACAAAAAAAGCCTTACTATACTATGTCGTTTTTTTCACGAAAAAAGCCTTACTATACTATGTCGTTTTTTCACGAAAAATAGCCTTACTATACTATGCCGTTTTTTAAGAAAAAAAGCCTTGCTATACTATGTCGTTTTTTCACGAAAAAAGCCTTACTATACTATGTCGTTTTTTCACGAAAAATAGCCTTACTATACTATGCTGTTTTTTAAGAAAAAAAGCCTTACTATACTATGTCGTTTTTTCACGAAAAAAGCCTTACTATACTATGTCGTTTTTTCACGAAAAATAGCCTTACTATACTATGCCGTTTTTTAAGGAAAAAAAGCCTTACTATACTATGTCGTTTTTTCACGAAAAAAGCCTTACTATACTATGTCGTTTTTTCACGAAAAATAGCCTTACTATACTATGTCGTTTTTTCAGGAAAAAAGCCTTACTATACTATGTCGTTTTTTTCACGAAAAAAGCCTTACTATACTATGCCGTTTTTTAAGAAAAAAAGCCTTACTATACTATGTCGTTTTTTCACGAAAAAAGCCTTACTATACTATGTCGTTTTTTAAGAAAAAAAGCCTTACTATACTATGTCGTTTTTTCACGAAAAATAGCCTTACTATACTATGCCGTTTTTTAAGAAAAAAAGCCTTACTATACTATGTCGTTTTTTCACGAAAAAAGCCTTACTATACTATGTCGTTTTTTCACGAAAAATAGCCTTACTATACTATGCCGTTTTTTAAGAAAAAAAGCCTTACTATACTATGTCGTTTTTTCACAAAAAATAGCCTTACTATACTATGCCGTTTTTTAAGAAAAAAAGCCTTACTATACTATGTCGTTTTTTCACGAAAAATAGCCTTACTATACTATGTCGTTTTTTCAGGAAAAAAGCCTTACTATACTATGTCGTTTTTTTCACGAAAAAAGCCTTACTATACTATGCCGTTTTTTAAGAAAAAAAGCCTTACTATACTATGTCGTTTTTTCACGAAAAAAGCCTTACTATACTATGTCGTTTTTTTCACGAAAAAAGCCTTGCTATACTATGTCGTTTTTTCACGAAAATAGCCTTACTATACTATGCCGTTTTTTAAGAAAAAAAGCCTTACTATACTATGTCGTTTTTTCACGAAAAATAGCCTTACTATACTATGTCGTTTTTTTCACGAAAAAAGCCTTACTATACTATGTTGTTTTTTCACGAAAAATAGCCTTACTATACTATGCCGTTTTTTAAGGAAAAAAAGCCTTACTATACTATGTCGTTTTTTCACGAAAAAAGCCTTACTATACTATGTCGTTTTTTCACGAAAAAAGCCTTACTATACTATGTCGTTTTTTTCACGAAAAAAGCCTTGCTATACTATGTCGTTTTTTCACGAAAATAGCCTTACTATACTATGCCGTTTTTTAAGAAAAAAAGCCTTACTATACTATGTCGTTTTTTCACGAAAAAAGCCTTACTATACTATGTCGTTTTTTCACGAAAAATAGCCTTACTATACTATGCCGTTTTTTAAGAAAAAAAGCCTTACTATACTATGTCATTTTTTCACGAAAAAAGCCTTACTATACTATGTCGTTTTTTAACAAAAAAAGCCTTACTATACTATGTCGGTTTTTCACAAAAAAAGCCTTACTATACTATGTCGTTTTTTCACGAAAAATAGCCTTACTATACTATGCCGTTTTTTAAGAAAAAAAGCCTTGCTATACTATGTCGTTTTTTCACGAAAAAAGCCTTACTATACTATGTCGTTTTTTCACGAAAAATAGCCTTACTATACTATGCTGTTTTTTAAGAAAAAAAGGCTTACTATACTATGTCGTTTTTTCACGAAAAAAGCCTTACTATACTATGTCGTTTTTTTCACGAAAAAAGCCTTACTATACTATGTTGTTTTTTCACGAAAAATAGCCTTACTATACTATGCCGTTTTTTAAGGAAAAAAAGCCTTACTATACTATGTCGTTTTTTCACGAAAAAAGCCTTACTATACTATGTCGTTTTTTCACGAAAAAAGCCTTACTATACTATGTCGTTTTTTTCACGAAAAAAGCCTTGCTATACTATGTCGTTTTTTCACGAAAATAGCCTTACTATACTATGCCGTTTTTTAAGAAAAAAAGCCTTACTATACTATGTCGTTTTTTAACAAAAAAAGCCTTACTATACTATGTCGTTTTTTCACGAAAAAAGCCTTACTATACTATGTCGTTTTTTCACGAAAAATAGCCTTACTATACTATGCCGTTTTTTAAGAAAAAAAGCCTTGCTATACTATGTCGTTTTTTCACGAAAAAAGCCTTACTATACTATGTCGTTTTTTCACGAAAAATAGCCTTACTATACTATGCTGTTTTTTAAGAAAAAAAGCCTTACTATACTATGTCGTTTTTTCACGAAAAAAGCCTTACTATACTATGTCGTTTTTTCACGAAAAATAGCCTTACTATACTATGCCGTTTTTTAAGGAAAAAAAGCCTTACTATACTATGTCGTTTTTTCACGAAAAAAGCCTTACTATACTATGTCGTTTTTTCACGAAAAATAGCCTTACTATACTATGTCGTTTTTTCAGGAAAAAAGCCTTACTATACTATGTCGTTTTTTTCACGAAAAAAGCCTTACTATACTATGCCGTTTTTTAAGAAAAAAAGCCTTACTATACTATGTCGTTTTTTCACGAAAAAAGCCTTACTATACTATGTCGTTTTTTAAGAAAAAAAGCCTTACTATACTATGTCGTTTTTTCACGAAAAATAGCCTTACTATACTATGCCGTTTTTTAAGAAAAAAAGCCTTACTATACTATGTCGTTTTTTCACGAAAAAAGCCTTACTATACTATGTCGTTTTTTCACGAAAAATAGCCTTACTATACTATGCCGTTTTTTAAGAAAAAAAGCCTTACTATACTATGTCGTTTTTTCACAAAAAATAGCCTTACTATACTATGCCGTTTTTTAAGAAAAAAAGCCTTACTATACTATGTCGTTTTTTCACGAAAAATAGCCTTACTATACTATGTCGTTTTTTCAGGAAAAAAGCCTTACTATACTATGTCGTTTTTTTCACGAAAAAAGCCTTACTATACTATGCCGTTTTTTAAGAAAAAAAGCCTTACTATACTATGTCGTTTTTTCACGAAAAAAGCCTTACTATACTATGTCGTTTTTTTCACGAAAAAAGCCTTGCTATACTATGTCGTTTTTTCACGAAAATAGCCTTACTATACTATGCCGTT